>NC_091995.1:7085461-7752961 GCF_044704955.1 Pristiophorus japonicus | reverse complement strand
GACACAGACACCGGGGGCCAAATGCCCTCCAGTGCCGTAAATTTCTGTGATATTAGGGTTAATGTTCAGAATGACCTTTTATTACCCCTACCTATTTATATACACTGTATATAATGAGACAGTAAGTGTGTAATATAAGAGAGAACAGTGATTATAAAAACTATGATCTATCCCATTTATGCAATTATTGCAGATTTATTTTTGCAGATTAATGATTTTTAGAAGAATTAATAACACTCAAAATGGAACTTTTTGTTTTCTTTTAAAATACCTCCCTGAAGATTAAATCTATTCCGCAGTAATATCGCTGATGTTGTTTAAAATTTTATATTTTACCAAAGAGATTCCGTGTGCTTGTACCAGACGATCCCATCAGAGTCACTGTCGGTGAAAATATTGTATTAGAATGCCAACTGGTACCAGATATATCGTTGGATAACCTGGAAGCTTGCCAGTACATTTATATACCAGTGGACAGGAACGACCTGGTGTGCAGGGCAAAGCTTATCAAGGGAGGACGGAACTTTTTAAAGAGGAGTTTCCCTGTGGAAATGCCTCTCTCAAACTGAAGGTGAGGAGAAACCCTACTCCTGCACCTATTTTCTATGTTTCTATTGGTGAGAAAGCAGGAATGGGGTACTGAAGTTGAATGTTCAGCCATGAACTCATTGAATGGCGGTGCAGGCTAGAAGGGCCGAATGGCCTACTCCTGCACCTATTTTCTATGTTTCTATGATAAAAGCATCAGATGAAGAGAGCTACACATGATTCATTAACTCTAAAACATACCACGCGGAAGCAGTGATAGATCTACAAGTTGGAGGTTAGTCCCTCTAATTGGAAACGACTAATGGATGCTGGGAATGAGGAAAAATATTCAAGTTTCTGCAAAATCTGCAAGTTCTGAAAATTCAAGAGTTCTGCTAATAATTCAAAAGGCTATCTTTACCACAGACTGGAAATATACATCACTCTCCAATTAAAATAAGGTCATGTCCCCTGGACAAGACAGGGAAGTGGAAGGTGTAATTGGACTCCACTCACCCAGGATTCGGCCTGGAATTGATCCAGTCAGTGCTACTCGTGCTGCAGGCAGGCAGTGATGAGATCAAGCTCTGCTCGACTATACAGAGATACCAATGTATAGTGACACTGCAGGCATAATCCTTCAGGGTTAAGACATTGCACAGCGCTAACACTCCTGAGTTCAGACCACACGCACGCCAACACACCCGAATTAAGTCCACACAGTGCAGAGTGTTAACACTTCCCACAGTTCACACAATGCGAAGTGCTAACATTCCCAATGCACAACATTAACACACCAGAGTTCAAACACACAGCGCTAACATCGCTGAGTTCAGACAACACACAGCGCTAACATTCCCGAGTTCAGACAACACACAGCACTAACATCGCGGAGTTCAGACAACACACAGCACTAACATTCCCGAGTTCAGACAACACACAGCACGAACATTCCCGAGTTCAGACAACACACAGCGCTAACATTCCCGAGTTCAGACAACACACAGCACTAACATCGCTGAGTTCAGACAACACACAGCACTAACATTCCCGAGTTCAGACAACACACAGCACTAACATCGCTGAGTTCAGACAACACACAGCGCTAACATTCCCGAGTTCAGACAACACACAGCACTAACATCGCTGAGTTCAGACAACACACAGCACGAACATTCCCGAGTTCAGACAACACACAGCACGAACATTCCCGAGTTCAGACAACACGCAGCGCTAACATTCCCGAGTTCAGACAACACACAGCACGTTCAGACAACACACAGCACTAACATCGCGGAGTTCAGACAACACACAGCACTAACATTCCCGAGTTCAGACAACACACAGCACTAACATCGCGGAGTTCAGACAACACACAGCACTAACATTCCCGAGTTCAGACAACACACAGCACGAACATTCCCGAGTTCAGACAACACACAGCGCTAACATTCCCGAGTTCAGACAACACGCAGCGCTAACATTCCCGAGTTCAGACAACACACAGCACTAACATCGCTGAGTTCAGACAACACACAGCGCTAATATTCCCGAGTTCAGACAACACGCTAGTAGCTAGACATTTCGAAAATGCGGCCTTTCGCTTCCTTCCCACCTCCCACTCCCTGACTCCAAGTCGCTCTCTGCTCCCGATCCCGCGGGATGCTTTCTTCCCCCCCCCCCCCCCCCCCACGAAGGACTCACCCCCAAGGCACTCCCTGTCATCTCCCCCACCCAACCCCGAGGGACTCTCTTCTCCCGCCCCACCCTCGACCCGAAGGACTCCCTGACCCCTCCGATCCCAAGGCTCTCTCTCTCACTCACTCATATCCCGGGTGAATCTCTCTAATTCTCTGCTTTTTCTCCCAGTCTCTGTGACCCTGGATGTGCAAACAGCGAATCCAGTGCTCGAGGTGTCTGAAGATCTGAAGAGTATGAGACGGACCCGGAGGAATCTCCCTGACCCCGACAAGAGGTTTACAAAGTTGCTGTGTGCTTCGATCTCAGGGATTTATTTCGGGGAGACATTACTGGGAAGTGGAGGTACCGCGGAATCGATGCAGGAATCTAGGAGTAGTCAGAGTCTGTGGAGAGGAAGGGAGTGGTCGGGCTGATACCACAGAATAGATTCTGGACCATCGAGCAGTTTGAACATTTGTTTAATATATACACCTCCCCTCCATCCCCTCTCTCTGCCGGTCAGATCCCCGGGAAGGTGGGAGTTTATCTCAGTTACCAGTCCAGGACAGTTTCATTTTACAGCACGGACACCAAGTCCCATCTCCACACCTTCACTGGCAGTAAATTCACGGAGTAACTTCTAACTTTTCTTCGGGACTTGGGATGTAGACAAGAGATTGAGAATCTGCTTCGGTTCTGTTCTTGTTTTGTAAAAGGGGCAGGGCCTTGACCTGTCCGCATCATCCATGATGTCAGATTGACATGACCCCACATCATCAGGGTCAGGAGTTAGAAACTGACATTGACAATGGGGTGCCGCTAAATCTGTGGCTTTTAATTTCCAAATTATATATTATAAAATCCCAATGAGACTGTAAATAAAACCATTACAAATATAAACGTCAGAAGACGAAAATAAAAAGTAAATTAAATATCTGTGTCTCTCCTTTATCTGCTCCATGCTATAGTCAAACTACTCCATCTCTTCACCAGTTTCCCAGTCTGTCCCTGTGATTCCCCAGTGAGTTTGCATTACTCACTCTGTATCAGAACATGAAAGCCTGAGGGGAAAATTCAATTTTGACGGTAGAAATAGTAAGTTTCTAGGGAGTCCGAGGGGGGAAGGGGAATCACTTTTTTCTGCTTCATTTTAAACAGTTTTATTTACAGTAGATTGCTGTTCTTAACGGAATAAAAAGTGACATTTGTATTTTCAACACGGAAACCAGATCATCAATTTTTCAAGTTACCACCAGTCACCATCGCACACCCAACTCCCATCATCCAAATTCATAAAAGTGCACTGCTCCCTCCAGACCTAACTCCGAGATACTACAAACCATCCAACTAACTGCCCATCCTTTCACACACACACTGACGCCCATGCGACTACCCACCATTTCACACATTGTACCCCATCCAACTCCCCACCCTTTCACACACTGTACTCCATCTAACTCCCCACCCTTTCACACACACACTGCCGCCCATGCGACTCCCCACCATTTCACACACTGTACCCCATCTAACTCCCCACCCTTTCACACACATACTGAATCCCAGTGGGGTGTAACTAGTGAGGTGCCACAGTAATGGGTCCTCAACTATTTACAATCTATTTTAATGACTTGGATGAAGGGACTGAGTGTAATGTAGCCAAATTTATTGATGATACAAAGATAGGTGGGAAAGCAAGTTCTGAGGAGTACACAATGAGGCTGCAAAGGGATATAGATAGGCTAAGTGAGTGAGCAAAAATTTGGCAGATGGGAGTATAATGTGGGAAAATGTGAGGTTATCCACTTTGGTAGGAAAAATAAAAAAGCAAATTATTATTTAAATGGGGAGAGATTACAAAATGCTACAGTACAAAGGGATCTGATTATCCTTGTACATGAAACACAAAAAGTTAGCATTCAGGTGCAGCAACTAATTAGGAAGGCAAATGAAATGTTGGCTTTTATTGCAAGGGGGATAGAGCATGAAAATAGGGAAGTCCTGCTCCAACTGTATAGGGTGTTAGTGAGACCACACCTAGAGTACTGTGTACAGTTTTGGTCTCCTTATTTAAGGAAGGATATACTTGCATTTCAGAGAAGGTTCACGAGGTTGATTCCTGAGATGAAGGGGTTGTCTTATGAAGAAAGGTTGAGCAGGTTGGGCCTGTACTCATTGGAGTTTAGAAGAATGAGAGGTGATCTTATTGAAACGTATAAGATTCTGAGGTGGCTTGACAGGGTAGATGCAGAGAGGATGTTTGCTCTCCTGGGGGTATCTAGGGCACATAGTTTCAGAATAAGGGGATACCCACTTAAAACGGAGCTGAGGAGGAATTTCTTCTCTCAGACGGTTGTGAATCTTTGGAAATCTCTACCTCCGAGAGCTGTGGAGACTGCGTCATTGAATATATTTGAAAGATACGGGAGTCAAGGGTTATGGGGAGCGGGTAGGGAAGTGGAGTTGAGGCCAACATCAGATCAGCATGATCTTATTGAATGACAGAGCAGGCTCAAGGGGCCAAATAGCTTACTCCTGCTCCTATTTCTTATGTTCATCCAACTCCCCACCCTTTCACACACACTGCACCCCAATCCAACTCCCCACCCTTTCACATACACTGAATCCCATCCAACTCCCCACCCTTTCATACACACTTCCCCATCCAACTCCGCTCACTTTCACATAGACACTGCAACCATCCAACTCCCCACCCTTTCATAGAAACATAGAAAATAGGTGCAGGAGTAGCCATTCGGCCCTTCGAGCCTGCACCACCATTCAATAAGATCATGGCTGATCATTCCCTCAGTACCCCTTTCCTGCTTTCTCTCCATATTCCTTGATCCCCTTAGCCGTAAGCGCCATATCTAACTCCTCTTGAATATATCCAATGAACTGGCATCAACAACTCTCTGCGGCAGGGAATTCCACAGGTTAACAACTCTCTGAGTGAAGAAGTTTCTCCTCATCTTAGTCCTAAATGGCCTACCCTTTATCCTAAGACTGTGTCCCCTGGTTCTGGACTTCCCGAACATCGGGAACATTCTACCCGCATCTAACCTGTCCCGACCCGTCAGAATCTTATATGTTTCTATGAGATCCCCTCTCATCCTTCTAAACTCCAATGAATAAAGACCCAGTTGATCCAGTCTCTCCTCATATGTCAGTCCAGCCATCCCAGGAATCAGTCTGATGAGCCTTCGCTGCACTCCCTCAATCGGAAGAATGTCCTTCCTCAGATTAGGAGACCAAAACTGAACACAATATTCCAGGTGAGGCCTCACCAAGGCCCTGGCACAACTGCAGTAAGACCTCCCTGCTCCTATACTCAAATCCCCCAGTTATGAAGGCCAACATACCATTTGTCTTCTTCACCGCCTGATGTACCTGTATGCCAACTTTCAACGACTGATGAACCATGACACCCAGGTCTCGTAGCACCTCCCCTTTTCCGAATCTGCCGCCATTCAGATAATATTCTGCCTTCGTATTTTTGCCAGCAAAGTGGATAATCTCACATTTATCCACATTATACTGCATCTGCCATGCATTTGCCCACTTACCTAACCTGTCCAAGTCACTCTGCAGCCACTTAGCGTCCTCCTCACAGCTCACACCGCCACCCAGTTTAGTGTAATCTGCAAACTTGGAGATATTACACTCAATTCTTTAATTTAAATCATTGATGTATATTGTAAAGAGCTGGGGTCCCAGCACTGAGCCCTGTGGCACTCCAATAGTCACTGCCTGCCATTCTGAAAAGGACCCGTTTATCCCAACTCTCTGCTTCCTGTCTGCCAACCAGTTTTCTATCCACGTCCGTATATTACCCCCAATACCATGTGCTTTGATTTTGCACACCAATCTCTTTTGTGGGACCTTGTCAAAAGTCCAAATACACCACATCCACTGGTTCTCCCTTGTCCACTCTACTAGTTACATCCTCAAAAAATTCAAGAAGATTTGTCAAGCATGATTTCCCCTTCATAAATCCATGCAGACTTGGACCGATCCTGTCACTGCTTTCCAAATGCGTTGCTATTTCATCCTTAATAATTGATTCTAACATTTTCCCCACTACTGATGTCAGGCTGCTTTTTCTCTTCCTCCCTTTTAAAAAAAAAAGTGGTGTTACATTAGCGACTATCCAGTCCATAGGAACTGTTCCAGAGTTGATAGACTGTTGCAAAATGATCACCAATGCATCCACTATTTCTAGGGCCACTTCCTTAAGTACTCTGGGTTGCAGACTGTCAGGCTCTGGTGATTTATCGGCGTTCAATCTCATCAATTTCCCTAACACAATTTCCCGCCTAATAAGGATTTCCTTCTGTTCCTCCTTCTCGCTAGACCCTCGGTCCCCTAGTATTTCCGGAAAGTTATTTGTGTCTTCCTTCGTGAAGACAGAACCAAAATATTTGTTCAGTTGGTCTGCCATTTCTTTGTTCCCCATTATAAATTCACCTGATTCTGACTGCAAGGGACCTATGTTTGTCTTCACTAGTCTTTTTCTCTTCACACATCTATAGAAGCTTTTGCAGTCAGTTTTTATGTTCCCGGCAAGCTTCTTCTCGTACTCTATTTCCCCTCTCTTAATTAAACCCTTTGTCCTCCTCTGCTGAATTCTAAATTTCTCCCAGTCCTCAGGTTTGCTGCTTTTTCTAGCCAATTTATATGCCTCTTCCTTGGATTTAACACTATCTTTAATTTCCCTTGTTAGCCACGGTTGAGCCACCTTCCCTCTCTTTATTTTTATTCCAGACAGGGATATACAATTGCTGAAGTTCATCCATGTGATCTTTAAATGTTTGCCATTGCCTATCCACCGTCAACCCTTTAAGTATCATTTGCCAGTCTATTCTAGCCAATTCACATCTCAAACCATCGAAGATACCTTTCCTTAAGTTCAGGACCCGAGTTTCTGAATAAACTGTGTCACACTCCATCTTAATAAAGAATTCTACCATGTTATGGTCACTCTTCCCCAAGGGGTCTCACACAACAAGATTGCTAATTAGTCCTTTCTCATTACACATCACCCAGTCTAGGATGGCCAGCTCCCTAGTTGGTTCCTCGACATATTGGTCTGGAAAACCATCCCTAATACACTCCAGGAAATCCTCCTCCACCGCATTGCTACCAGTTTGGTTCGCCCAATCAATATGTAGATTAAAGTCACCCATGATAACTGCTGTACCTTTATTGCACGGATCCCTAATTTCTTGTTTGATGCTGTCCCCAACCTCACTACTATTGTTTGGTGGTCTGCACACAACTCCCACTTGCGTTTTCTACCCTTTGGTATTCCGTAGCTCCACCCATACCGATTCCACATCATCCAAGCTAATGTCCTTTCTTACTATTGCATTAGTTTCCTCTTCGTATTCATCTGAGCTATCCTGCGATTCCTACTCTGACTAGCACGTGGCACTGGTAGCAATCTGAGATTACTACCTTTATGGTCCTACTTTATAATTTAGCTCCAAGATCCCTAAATTCATCTCGTAGGACCTCATCCCGTTTTTTTACCTATATGCATCACGACAACTGGCTGTTCTCCCTCCCTTTTTAGAATGTCCTGCACCCGCTCCGAGACATCCTTGACCCTTGCACCAGGGAGGCAACATACCATCCTGGAGTCTTGGTTGCGGCCGCAGAAACGCCTATCTATTCCCCTTACAATTGAATCCCCTATCACTATCGCTCTCTCACTCTTTTTCCTGCCCTCCTGTGCAACAGAGCCAGCCACGGTGCCATGAACTTGGCTGCTGCTGCCCTCCCCTGATGAGTCATCCCCCTCAACAGTACTCAAAGTGATGTATCTGTTTTGCAGGGGGATGACCGCAGGGGACCCCTGCACTACCTTCCTTGCACTGCTCTTCCTGCTGGTCTTCCATTCCCTGGCTGGCTGTAGACCCTTCACCTGCGGCAATACCAACTTGCTACACGTGCTACTCACATCATTCTCAGCATCGTGGATGCTCCAGAGTGAATCCACCCTCAGCTCCAGTGCCACAATGTGGTCTAGAGGCGGATGCACCTCCCGCACACGTAGTCGTCCGGAAGCGTCCCTGACTTCCCACATAGTACAGGAGGAGAATAACACGTGTCCGAGCTGTCCTGCCATGATTTAACCCTTGGATTAACTTAATTTGGCAACAAAAATGCTAAAAGGTTACTTTCTGATAAAGAAAAGAAGAAGAAAAACTACTTGCCAATCGCTTACCCCCTTGGCTGTGACGTCACCTTTCAATTTCTTTCCACTTTTTTTTGCCTTCTCTCCCTGCTGCAGCTACACCGGTAGGCCTCTCCTCGATGCTGGGCCTTTGATAGGCCTCCCTCGACTCCCGCTGCTCGGACCGCTGCCTCTCCTCGATGCCGGGCCTTTTATAAGCCTCCCCCGGACTTCTGCTGCTCACACACTACACCGCATCCAACTCCCCACCATTTCACACAGACATTGCACCCCATCCAACTCCCCACCCTTGTGCACACACACACACCCTGTACCCCATCCAACTTGCCTCGCTTTCTCACACACTGCTCCCCATCCAGCTCCCCACTCTTTCACAGATAAGACTGTATCCATCCATTCGTCACCCTTTCAGACACATTGTACCCCATTCAACTCCTGACCATTTCACACATACACTGCACTTGATCTAACACCCCATTCTTTCATGGTGGGCGGGCTGGTATTTCACACACAACTTGGTTTCACTGGATATTTTGAAGTGGGAGAGGAGCCATGATTTGAAGAGGTGGGAGTGGGGGAATGGGGTCACCCATCAGAAATCCTGACCGTTCCATCTCACTCGCAATGCAACCTGCTCCTCCATGATGCCAGGTATACCAGTGCAATAAGACCAACTCCACGGTGGAATTGAGCTGATATGTGCACCAAATATTGCAGTGGTCAATAGCTGCTGGGAAACTGAAAACTTGAATTCCGTCACTGTTTATCCAACTTTGATGTATTTTTGTCAAAACGCTTCCGCCTCCCACTACCCTGCCTTGAACTTTGCAACAAAACTGGCACTGTAAAATTCCTTGCAATCTTCTCCCTCTCATCCCCACACTATGCTCCCTCTCACCCCTACATTAACCCTGTTAAGTATGGAAGAACTCCATAAGTCTGAGTACCGTGAGCTAAAACTGTTGTGACCTTAGTCTCTTTAATACAACTCCAGAGTGCCTAAGCAGCATGGCAGACAACCTTTTATACTGCCTTGCACGAGGTGTGCAGGTGACCTTGGGCCTCCAACAGTTGCGCCCTTTGGTGGCAAGTCTTACACAGTTACAATGTTTACATACATAACATTACTTTCCCCCCCCCAACCCCTCCCCCGCAAAGTTTTTGATAGAATTTATTTACAAGTTGATCGTCTGAGTTCAAACTGTGGCATGGGTGAGTTGGTCAGACCATTACTGCACTGCGGTGCGGTTAGTCTGACAGGACTGTTGGGAATGGTGGGTTCATCCTCTTGATTGACAGCGAGGTCGATTGCTGGTTGGGTGTATGTTGGTGGATAGATGATGGTGATGTCCTCTTCAGCTTGTTCTTGGTTGTCAGTGAACCGCAGTTTGGTCTGATCCAAATGCTTTCTGCATGTTTGGCCATTCAATAGATTGACTATAAGCTCTCTATTCCCCTCCTTGACCAAGACAGTGCCAGCGACCCATTTAGGACCATGACCGTAATTAAGGACCAACTTGGGTCGTTATCATCAATGTCACGTGATACAGCCGCGCGATCGTGGTACATGTTTTGCCGGTGATGCCGGGTTTCCACATGATCATTTAGATCTGAGTGGACTAAGGAGAGCCTGGTTTTGAGTGCTCTCCATTACCAATTCTGCAGGGGGATCCCCATTGAGCGAGTGGGGTCGCGTCCGGTAGCTGAGCAGAACCTGAGATAAGCGGGTCTGCAAGGAGCCTTCCGTCACGCGTTTGGACTGCCCGTTCCGCTTGACTGTTGGATGCAGGCTTAAATGGGACAGACCTGATATGCTTGATGCCATTGCGGGTCATAAACTCGTTGAATTCCGAGCAGGTGAAACATGGTCCATTGTCACTGGCAAGGATGTCGGGTAAGCCATGGGTGGCGAACATAGTCCGGAGGCTTGCAATGATGATAGTGGATGTGGTGGATGACATGATTATGCATTCAATCCATTTAGAGTAAGCGTTCACTACAACTAAAAACATCTTTCCGAGAAAGGGACCAGCAAAATCTACGTGGATCCTGGACCACGGTTTGAATGGCCATGACCACAGACTCAATGGAGCCTCCCTTGGTGCATTGCTCAATTGTGAACACGTGTTGCACTGGTGTACGCATGACTCAAAGTCCGAGTCAATGCCGGGCCACCAAACATGTGACCTGGCTATAGCCTTCATCATGACTATGCCTGGCTGGGTATTGTATAGGTCACGTATAAACGTTTCCCTGTCTTTTTTTTGGCAAAACCATGCGATTACCCCATAAGAGACAATCCAACTGGATGGACATTTCATCTTTGCGTCAGTGAAACAGCTTAATTTCATTTTGCATTTCCCCGGGAACGACCGACCAGCTCCCATTGAGGACACAACTTTTTACAAGTGATAGCACAGGATCCTGGCTGGTCCAGGTACTGATCTGGTGAGCAGTGATGGGTGACCCCTCACTCTCGAAAGCAATCATGACCAGAAGCAAGTCTGCGGGCTGTGCCATTTCCACCCCTGTATTGGGCAATGGTAGCCGACTGAGAGCATCAGCACAGTTCTCCGTGCCTGGTCTGTGGTGGATAACATAGTCATAGGTGGACAATGTCAGTGCCCATCTTTGGTATCGGGATGAAGCATTGGTGTTTATACCTTTGCTTTCTGAAAATAACGAAATGAGCGGTTTCTGGTCAGTTTCAAGCTCAAAACGAAGTCCAAATATGTATTGGTGCATTTCCTTAATGTGCTAACGCCTCTTTCTCGACAATACTGTAGGCTCTTTCAGCCTTAGACAGACTTCTAGATGTGTATGCAACTGGTTGAAGTTTGCCCGATACATTGGTTTGCTGTAACACACAGCCGACCCCATACGAAGATGCATCACAAGCAAGCACTAATCGTTCTCATGAGTCTTACAGTACAAGTAACTTATTAGAACAAAGTAGGTATCTGGCCTTCTCATAGGCTGTCTCTTGGGATTTACCCCAAACCCAGTCACCCTTACGTACAACTGTTCCAGCAAAGTGCTTAACCCGGGTAAAAAGCTACCAAAATAGTTGAGCCCCAGGATCGAACGCAGCTCCAGCACATTCTATGGTCTGGGTGCATTCATGATGGCCTCTGTCTTTGAGTCCGTGGGTCTGATGCCGTCCGGCGCAATCTTTCTCCCCAAACATTTGACCTCTGGCGCCGGGAAAACACACTTGGAACGTTTCAGCCTGAGTCCCACTCTGTCCAGTCGACTTAGAACCTCTTCCAGGTTGTGCAGGTGTTCGATGGTGTCACGGCTGGTGATCAGGATGTCGTCCTGAAACACCACGGTGCGCGGAACCAATTTCAGCAGACTCTCCACGTTCCTCTGGAAGATGGCAGCAGCCGAGTGAATCCCAAAAGGGCATCTGTGGTATATAAACAGTCCTTTGTGCGTATTGATGTACGTCAATCTTTTCGAAGATTCAGCCAGCTCCTGTGTCATGAAGGCGGAGGTTAGGTCCAACTTGGTGAACGACTTCCTGCCCGCTAACGTTGCGAACAGGTCATCCGCCTTGGGTTGCGGGTATTGGTCTTGTAACGAGACTCGGTTGATCGTTACCTTGTAGTCTCCGCAGATTCGGACCGTGCCATCGCAATCGGACTGGCCCACTCGTTGAACTCGACTGCGAGCGATATGATTCCCTCTCGTTGAAGGCTGTCCAGTTCGATTTCGACTTTCTCCCTCATCATATATGGAACCGCTCGATGAATGGGTCCTGTATCTGTAGACTAGATGGATCTGTACCTTGGCGCCTGGTAATTTGCCGATGCCTTGTTCAAATAGCAACGAAAACTTGCTCAGCACTTGGGTGCATGAGGCATCATCCACTGAAAATAGTGCTTTGATGTCGTCTTAGTTCCATCGAATCTTTCCCAGCCAGCTTCGAATAGCATTGGGCCATCGCCTGGAACAATCCATAGTGATAAATCATGCACAGCTCCATCATACGATACCTTAATTGTCACACTGCCAATGACTGGTATGAGCTCTTTGGTGTAGGTGTGCAGCTTTGTCTGAATCGGGCTCAGTTTGGGCCTTTGTGCCTTGTTGCCCCAGTTTCTCAAAAACCTTCTGGCTCATAATTGACTGACTCACCCCAGTGTTCAACTCCATTGATACTGGAATACCGTTCAATTTGACTTTCAGCATGATAGGAGGGCTCTTGGTGGTGAAGATGTGTACCCCATACACTTCTTCCTCGGGTTGAGTTGCCTCTCTTGTTCTGTGTGATCCGCACCGGATCGATCATCCTCTGCCAACTCTGTCACGTGGTGAGTCACAGCACTCTTGCACATTCACTGGAGGTGCCCCATTGTTTCGCATCCTTTGCACACATAGTGCTTGAATCGACATTGATGGGCTCGATGATTAACCCCGCAGCGCCAACTTGGTGCTAATGGATTTGCATTCACGCCCGATGGCGGACTCTGAGTCATCCTAGGTCTTGCAGCTGCAAACGTGTAGGCCCTGCCATATGTAGTTCTGCCTGCTAGCGACGTTATTTTATGCATAGTACTTGCCGGTGAGCTTCGATGCTGGGAAGATATCTGTCTGGTATTATCGCACGTGGATATGAATGCTTGGGCTGTTGTGATGGCCTTGCTCAGATCTAGGAATTCGGTGGACAGCAGCTTGTGAAGAATGACCTCGTGGCCGATGCCAAGCAGAAAAAAGCCCCGCGGCATTTCCTCCCAAAATCCAGAAAATTCCTGCAAGGCGTCTCAGGTCGGCAACATAACTCGCCATGTGCTGGCCCTCGGAACGGTGGTGCGTGTTAAAGCGATACCTGGCAATTAAGATGCTCTCCTTTGGCTTGAGGTGGGTCCGAACCAGCGTACACAACTCTGTATATGCCTTCTCTAATGGTTTCTCCGGTGCTAGCAGATTCTTGATGAGGCCGTATATTGTGGACCCACACATGGTGAGGAGAATTGCCCCGCGCTTGATCGCTTTATCGTCCCCATCCAGCTCGTTGGCCGTGAAGTACTGGTCGGGACACTCAACGAAGGCTTCCCAATCATCACCCTCGACAAATCTCTCCAATATACCAATGGCAGCTATGACCATAATCTGTTACTCATCGCCAATTGTTAAGTATGGAAGAACTCCACAAGACTGAGTACTGTGAGCTAAAACTGAAGTGACCTGAGTCTCTTTAATACAACTCCAGAATGCCGAAGCAGCATGGCAGACAACCTTTTATACTGCCTTGCACAAGGTGTGCAGGTGACCCTTGGGCCTCCAACAGTTGCGCTCTCTGGTGGCAAGTCTTACACAGTTACAATGTTTACATACATAACAATCCCCACACTCTGCTCCTTCTCAGCCCCACATCACCCAGTCATTCTGCTCCCTTTCAGCCCCACATCTGTGTGGCAAAGACACAGTCACACCGGCTGCTGCTGTGGGATTTGAACTCGTCTCCAGATCATTAATCCAGATCTCTGGCTGACTAATCCAGTAACATTAGCACTATGCTTACCGTATGGTCGAAGTAGTAGGAGGCATCATCAACGATGATATATCAAAGAGAAGGAGGAAGAGATCAGATCATCATCCACCAGCTATGTTAACTGGAGAGATGAGGTCAGGGGTTGCACAGATCCTACTCGGACTCTGGGAGACGAGCCTCTGTCAGCTCCTCTCCTTCCGGCACCAGCTATTTAATCAGGTGGCCCGACAAGAGGAATCAGAGGGTGATTTCTACTTCCACCAACAGGGGGTAATCACTATTTTTATTTGTTCCTGGGATGAGAATATCGCTGGCGAGGCCAGCATTTATTGCCCATCCCTATTTGCTCTTGGGAAGCTGGTGGTGAGCTGCCTTCTTGAACCGCTGTAGTCCTTGTGGTGAAGGTACTTCCACAGTGCTGTTAGGGACGGAGTTCCAGGATTTTGACCCAGCGACAATGAAGGAACGCCAACATATTTCTAAGTCAGGATGGTGTATAACTTACAACAACAACTTGTATTTATATAACGCCTTTAACATAGTGAAATGTTCCAAGGCGCTTCACAGGAGTATAAGGCGATAAAAATTTGACACCAAGCGTAGTAGAAAATAGCGCAGGTGACTAAAAGTTTGGTCAAATAGTTATGTTTTAGGGAGCATCTTGAAGGAGGAAAAAGAGGTAGAGGCGGAGGGGCTTAAGGAGGGAGTTCCAGAGCTTGGGATCGAGGCAAGAGAAAGCACAGCCACTGATGGTTGAGCAATTACAATCAGGGATGGTCAGGAGGGCATAATTAGAGGAACGCAGACATCTCGGGGGGTGGTGGTGGGAACTTGCAGGTAATGGTGTTCCCATGTGCCTGCTGCCCTTGTCCTTCTAGGTGGTAGAGGTCATGGGTTTGGGACGTGTTGTGCATCTTGTAGATGTTGCAGCCACGGTGCGCTGGTGGAGGAAGGAGTGAATGTTTAAGGTAGTGGATGGGGTGCCAATCAAGCAGACTGCTTTGTCCTGGATGGTGTCGAGCTTCTTGAGTGTTGTGGGAGCTGTAGTCATCCAGGCAACTGGAGTGTATTCTATCACGCTCCTGACTTGTGTCTTGTAGATGGTGGAAAGGCTTTTGGGAGTTAGGAGGTGAAACACTCACTGCAGAATACCCAGCCTCTGACCTGCTCTTGTAGCCACAGTATTTAAGTGAATGGTCCAGTTACATTTCTGGTCAATGGTGACCCACAGGATGTTGATGGTGGGGGATTCAGCAATGCAGTTGAATTTCAAGGTGCGGTGGTGCGACTCTCACTTGGAGATAGTCATTGCCTGGCACCTGTGTGGCGCGAATGTTACTTGCCACTTATCAGTGCAAGCCTGAATGTCGTCAGGCCTTGCTGCATGCAGGCATGGATTGCTGTATGATCTGAGGAGTTGTGAATGGAACTGAACACTGTAATCATCAGGAAAGATCCGCACTTCTGACATTATGATGGAAGGAAGGTAATTGATGAAGCAGCTGAAAATGGTTAGGCCTAGGACACTGCCCTGAGGAACTCCTGCAGCGATGTCCTAGGCTGTGTTGATTGACCTCCAACAACCACAACCATCTTCCTTTGAGATAGCTATGACTCCACCCAGTGGACAGTTTTCCCCATGATTCCCATTCACTTCAATTTTACCTGCTGCGCCTTCTGGATGTCGAACGGTGTGAGGTGCCGTACCTGAAAGGTGGGGGCCTTTCTTCAGGAACTGGTGCCAAAACAGCTAAGGCAGCCGAGACTGGTGCTGTCACCACATTCCCCCGAACCCGTCCCTGCGCCACAAGGGTCGATGATGGCAGCACCCACCAAAATGGCCTCGACCAGGATGTGGGGTGGTGTGTCCTCACGGAAGGATGGTGCAGAGGAAAAAGAAGCACCTAGAGGCGGGTCCTGAGTGGAGAAACTCTGCCCATGGGAGAGGACACACCTGCAGCAAGATCTGGACAACATTCAGGCTTGGGCTGATAAGTGGCAAGTAACATTTGTGCCCCACAAGTGACAGGCAATGACTTGTCACCAGGTTGGCCATCCTGGGTGCCACTAAGCCTGTTACCACCTGACATCATACTGGAACTGCTCGATGATGTAACTTAAATCACCCCACCCACTGGGTTGGTTGATAATGGTGGGGAAGGGGAGAGCCCATTCCACTCATCTCTAGTCATGATTCTGAGCGCCTTGGTGGTACTAGCGATTGTCTTGCTCCCGGTTCTGGCATACAGCCCAGTGCCTGAATTACAGTGATTGGAGGCAAGGGAGGGGCCAGGACTGCAGCCACCCTCTGACCCAGATCCCTCAGAGGGCCAAGGGAGGACTTCTCTGCTGAGGATTCTGGGGTGGCATGCTTGCAGACCTCGGGCCAGTTGGAGCACCCAGACCGTTAGCTGCACTCTATGCAGTGGGTGGATGGGTTGGTCACAGGCGGCAGTGACCTGGAGGTGGATGCCGAATTGATGGCAGGCAATGGAAATGAGTTGGAGACTATTGCCAGTGAGGCAGTGGATTCCCAAGTTCCCCCAACCAATTCCCCCCTCATCTCTATTGGGAAACTCGAGGAGTTTCTTCGGAGGAACTGTTATTGCTGCAAGAAGGCCCAGCTGGCTGTTGACCATTGGTCAGAGCTGGCATTGCTCATCTAATCAGTCCACATGCCATCAAGACCTTGCACATGGGTGAGGATTTTGACTTGGTTGGGCGGTGGTAGCTGAAGCAACTCCTCACTGGGCTGCCTGAGGGTGCAGAGGTCAGGCCCACTCCGCAATCACATTATTGATGTACTGGCTGAAGTTGCACTTGGCTTTTGTTTTGAAGATAGCCATAGCCAGCCTCAACATTAATGGCAGCAGAGAGGCCCACCGCAGATTCAACAACTGCTCTGACCTTCGGGAAGGGAAGTATGCGGTGTGCTTCCTGCAGGAAACCCGCACTATTCCGGGAGACAAAGCTAAATGTGGGGATCTACATGAGGCGTCTTGCCACAACTTTATTGTGGTTGCTATCTTGTGGGCCCCACATTTTCATCTAAGATTGACATCTTAGGGGTCAGTGAGCTGGTGTCAGGTCACTTGCCCCATCTTGCTGTTTGCCTTGGGGATGTGTCACTTCACTTCTTGAACATGTACATGTGCTCAGCAAGTATGCTTTTCTGAAGAAATGTCCACTTACCTCGACTCTACTAAAGCTGCCAAATGCATAATCCTCGGGAGCGCATTTTATCTGCACCCCCGAAGCCCGGGACCACTCTGGTCTTCCATAGTGCCTGTCATCAATGGAGAAGCTGAGGAACCGTGTCCAGTCTTTCAACTTGGTGGACATCTGATGAAATCTCCATCCTGACTCCATCACCTTCTCTTTCATGGGGACTAGAGGAGGGTGGACCAGAATTGACCGTCATTGCATTTCCTGGGTATACGTCTCCTGTGATCCATCAACTTGCATGTGGCTGGTGCCACGCTCAGACCATCACCTGCTGTGGATGGAGCTTGTTGTACTCTGTGTACAGGTGGGTTCCTCGTACTAGCATTTCAACAACCTGCTTCTGAGGACCAGTGTTTCCATGCATTATTACGTTGCTTCTGTTTTTTAAAATTATTTGTTCCAAGGATGGGGCGTCGCTGACATGGCCGGCATTTATTGCCCATCCCTAATTGCCCTTGAGCTGCCTTCTTGAACTGCTGCAGTCCTTATGGTGAAGGTACTCCCACAGTGCTGTTAAGAGAGTTCAAGGATTTTGACCCAACGACGATGAAGGAATGGCGATATACTTACAAGTCAGGATGGTGGATGGTATGTGATTTGGAGGGGAACTTGGTGTTCCCATTCGCATGCTGCCCTTGTCCTAGCTGGTATAGATCATGGGTTTGGCAGGTGCTGCCAAAGAAGCCTTGGTGAGTTGCTACCGTGCATCTTGTACACACTGCTAGATCTGTTCTGAATCGATCCTATTTATCACAGTGGTCGTGCCATAGAACATGGTGGATGGTGTTCTCAGTATGAAGACAGAACTTTGTCTCCACAATTACTGTGCGTTGGTTGCTGCTACCAATGCTGTCATGGATAGATGCATCTGCGACAGGTAGATTGGTGAAGACGAGATCACGTAGGTTTTTCTGTCATGTTGGTTCTTTCACCACCTGCAACAGGCCCAGTCTGGCAGATGTCCTTGAGGACTCGACCAGTTCAGTCAGTAGTGGTGCTACTGAGCCACTCTTGATGATGGACATTGGTTCCCCCACCCAGAGTACATTCTGGGTCCACTGGAGAAGGATGAAGTGGGGTTTCTACTCCTTGTGGCTGTGTTGGGATGTGGGCAAGGCTCATGACCATCCTTTCTGTCAAGAATACGCAAAGGGGTCGACTAAGAGACGGGAGTAAAATTAAACGGTTGGAGAAGGTGGTGTTTTGTCTGGAGTCCTGTTTATTGCTTTATGTAAAAAGATCAAATCCAGTGAGAGTTAATCGAGGGACCACTTACGCAGACTATAAAATGGCAATCCGAGTGTCTCAGTATGGGGAATGGTCATGGAGGAGAAACCAGCTCTAGTGAACGAGAAAGGTGGGAAATGGGTGAAGATATCATGGTGGAATCAGATGGTGACTGGTGGGACCTGCTGACAGGTTCTTGTCAGAACCTTTTTCAGACAGCCCAATGACGATGTAACCAGGATCCGCCTGTTCCAAATCCCAAAGTCTAATGTCCCTCATGTGTTTTTCTGTGAGAAATATTATCAATTTCGATAAAGGAAGGAAATTGGACTTGTGCTAGAAGATTCCTTGACTGAACAATTCATGAACATATTTATGATTTTTCTGCATGAGACAAAAACATGAAATGCAAAAATAGTCGAAGGTCATCGAAAGAAACCTTGAAAGAAGCCAACATGAAGATCAGCTGTTTGAGCGGAATAAAACACGTAGATTGCCATGGGAAGGAAGGGTTCCTCTTTTCCCCTCTTGTAGTTTCCTCCCCAACTGTGGAGGACCCAGAGATAATGCTTACATGGTGCGTGCAGCAGAGAGTGTTAAGTGCTTGTGGTTTCTCGCTGATAATCACTGGGCTACAAGTGACTCCAGTCCCACGCAAGGTTCACTACCCTCTGAATTGGTCAAGCCAGCCATTCCGTTGCATCAACCTGTTATCAGTGGATCCAGGGAATCTAGGGATGGACAATAAATCACTTGCCAGTAATACCCATGTCCCGAGAATAAAAAGAAAAAAAGTTGTATGACAGTTCAGAAGTACAGGAAATCAAACAAGACAGATACATTCCTGATTAGCTCAATGTCAATCCCATTCTAACTTTGTGCCCTTTGTATTGGGGCTCATCTTTCTCATACACAATGCAGTTTATGGGTAGATAGCAGACTATTCCCAAAAAGCAAAATACTGCGAATGATGGAAATTTGAAATAAAAACAGAAAATGCTGGAAATACTCAGCTGACCAGGGAGAGAAACTGAGTTTACGTTTCAGGTCGATGAACTTTCGTCAGACGATATCCAATGGTTGAGGGATCAAGAACGAGGGGCTTTACATGCAAGATTTAATGTAGGAGGAAGCAAGGTAAACTTTACACAGAGTTGTGCGGCTGTGGAATTCACTTCTCGGGTCAGTGGTTGAGGCACAATGTTCTGGTGTGACAAGTGGTTCTTGTGCTTTTATCCAATACAGGCTTCAGCGCAGAAATTCAAAAGTGTAGAACCTAACTCAGAGAATAACTATGGTACTGTCGTGAAATATATTCAGTCTTCACTTTATTAATTAAATACATGTGTTGAAATGACAGATTATTAATTCTCTGGGATTATAATTTAATTAGTAACTTTCGTGTGATTACACACGAGACCAGCCAATCACCATGTGTGAGGAGCGAGTGATTATTACTCAATTTCGAAACTCAGTGAAAAACGAAAGTAAGAATTTTCAAGGACCAGCTGCTGTAAACGCGTTTACGCCTTACAGACCTGGTGGAAAAAGGCGGAAAATCTTCGATCAGATTGTCGGAAAACAAGAGGTGAGTCCCAAATATTTTTAACTTCAGGGGACGGTTTCAGTCCCAGTGGGATTGGGCTGCTTTTGATGGTGAAAGGTCCCAATTTAATACAAGCAGTTGAACGCGAACCTGCTGGAGATTTTTAAACGTTTCGTTGCACACTTTATAAAATGTTTCTAAATACCTTTAATAGTGTATCGAACTGGATCCTACCGGTATAAGAGGACGGTAGGGAGAGGGTATTTTAGACATTAAACCGCCAGAGTCAAAGAGCGACCAGAAAGAAACACAGAAGTGAAAGGAACATAATCTTGGGGCGGCCATTACATGAAACCTCGCTGCGACAAATAGTTGAGACCCTGTAGGTAGTTCCGTTATCTCTGGAAAGAAACCTTTAATTCGAGAGGTTTTCCTGTGCTAAAACCACCCTACTCTTGCACATCCCCGAATTTTCTGTCCTCCACCATTGGCGGCCGCGCCTTCAGCTGCCTGGACCCTGAGCTCTGGAATTCCCTCCCTGAACCTCTCCAACTTTCTCTCCTCCTGATGAGATGATCCTTTAAACCGACCTCTTCGACCAAGCTTATGCTGACCTGTCCGAGCATATCCTTATGTGGCCCTTCACCTGGGATACTCGTGCTGTTTTTAAAAAAAACATATTTTCTCTTGTGTAACAAAGTAAATGTAATAATCCATAAAGTCAAGCATCTGAAAGAAGAATTCCATTAATCTGCAAAACTAGGAATGTTTTCAGTTATTGAACTAAATTCAGTTTATTTGGCCATATAAAGGGTTAAATCTGTGGCGTCAGAGTTTTACATTTCACCAGAAAATTGGTAGAAGTGCAAAACCTGTTTAACAATGGTATGTTAATATTGCACCTATAGCATAAGATTTATGACACATAATGTGAACTGTGTTGATTTTCTATGCATCAGGGATGGTTATTCTGCTGAGATATTGCAAAGATGGAAGAAATTTACCTCATTGTGCTTTTACTCCTTGGGATTTTCTTCTCTGTATACGGTAAGAATATTAAAATTTATTTTAATTATACAATAATATACAATACATAGTATTCTGCTGTGACGGTGTAACTGTCAAGATTGCAAAGACGAATTAATTATTAAGTAAACATAAGCTGTTTCAGAATTTAACTCTTGCTTGGTCAGTAAACTTAGTGAGTGTAAAATTTCACTTCATTGCAAACAATCATGTTTCAAGATTTCTTACTATACCTGCAAGGAGGGAGGGAAGGGAATGAGATGAGAACATTAGTGTACTATATGTTGAAAATGCTGCTATTGAGCTAAACTTAGCTCACATCAAGGAGTTAAAATCACAGGCCAGTGGGGCTGGTAAGTGTAAATTCATCATCAGATAGAGGATCTAAACAACCATCTTTCAGACAATGAAAGTTAGTTGTTGCGATGAGAACCCTATTCATTTGAACTCAGCAGATATCATTGTCAAGTTAACCTGGCAGACTGATCTCTTTGGGGGGGAGGTGGAGCTAGCTATTTTGACTAAAAGCTAATTCTGAATCACAATTTTAAGAGGAGAGATAGAGGGGGAAAAAAGGCTTTTGGGAACGAGAATATACCTGCACAGGCAGTCTGACAGCAAAAGGCTGCAATTCGAGAGGAGACTGCAGGGATAGGAGGTTCTGGCCTAGACTGTAGAACAGAATGCCGAGGGACTATTCTGATTAAGTTAAGTAAGACAACTCCCTGAAGAGCGCAGCATAGTGCATTCATTATTTATTCATGTGATCACATGGAGCTAAGAACATAAGAAATAGCAGGAGTAGGCCATACGGCCCCTCGAGCCTGCTCCGCCATTTAATAAGATCATGGCTGATCTGATCATGGACTCAGCTCCACTTCCCTGCCCGCTCCCCATAACTCCTTATCGTTTAAGTAATTGTCAATTTCTGTCTTAAATTTATTCAATGTTCCAGCTTCCACAGCTCTCTGAGGCAGCGAATTCCACAGATTAACAACCCTCAGAAGAAATTTCTCCTCATCTCTGTTTTAAATGGGTGGCCCCTTACCCTCGAGTTCTAGTCTCCCCATCACTGGAAACATCCTCTCTGCATCCACCTTGTCAAGCCCCCTCTTAATCTTATACGCTTCGATAAGTTCTGTTGATTTGAATTCAGTAAATCTGATCACAATTATTGTTCTGTCTGTTTGCATTACTTTGGAATAAAGCAGATAAATGCCTCACCTAGTATTGATTCAGTCTGCTGTCAGATTGAAGAAATGCATATGCAAAAGACACAGTGATGTGCTCTGTATTGCAAGCAGTTGCATTGTTGCTCACTATTGCATGAATAGTTATAAAACAGTTCAAGTCCCTTCCCGTAAAATTAAAATGTTTGGTCCATTTCTGACAGTTACTGACAGTCTAGAACACAATGTATGATTGTGCCGAAGTATAGGTGTGTGACCCTGTAAGTCTAATTGCTATTAAATAATCATTGGGCAAGGTTCATTAAGGATGCTTAATAGTAAGGCAAGGTTACTAATTTATAGTTTCTCTGCAATTACTGACATCATGGAAATTGAGCTAAAATATGACGACTGCTTCCGCAAAACAAATGATTTATTCAATTACTGTAAATCAATGGCCCTGAAATATTTGATGTTACATGGGGTAGAACAATATACCTATATATTTTATTCACTGTGAGCAATGCCATTGGAGATCTGCTGTTTACATATTTGCTCCACTCTTCTGAAAGTCTTTCTTATGCCAACATGTGTTGTTAATCACGTTCCTGTTCCACTATCACCAAGTTCCCTTCTCTCCCTCGACTTCACTCACACATGCTGTTTACTCTTTATTTTGCACTTTAATTCTGCACTCTATCGTTCCTGCTAACCAATAATTGAACATTAGGGACAACTAAAAGATGTTAGTGTGCAAAGTAGCTCTCCCTATAACATTAAAGGGTTATAGAGTAATTTCCCTTTAACTGTACTTGAGCATATAATCTAGGCTGACACAATGTAGGGAGTACAGGTACTACACAGTCAGGGATGCTGACTTTCAGATCAATCATTAACTGAGATCCTGTCTGCCTCAGACCTCATGGCACTATTCAAAGAGTGTTTCCTGATGTTGTGGATTACCTTACACTCAACTAACATCACCAAAATCACTTTACCTGGTCATTCATTCATTTTGCTGATGTTGGAACCTTATTTTCTGCAAATATGCTGCCACACATGCTTACAGTCGCTGGCTGTTGTCCATTTCAAAAATATTCCGCGAGTTTCAAAGTACTTTGCAACATCCTGAGGATGTGATCAGGAGCTATATAAATACAAGTTTGTTCTCCATTTTGCTCTAATATACTTAGATATACACAGAAAATATTAATCTATAGAGAGCTCCCCAATTAATAATTTGTTTGGTATTAAATTAGAAATATTTATTTACTGAGTTCATAGTCTTCTTTCCAAAAAGATTTTAAACAACCGTTGCTTCCAACAGCTACATAGAGCAATATATTTTATCTTCTGTTCAAATTAAGGATATTTGTTTATAATTGTTTCATTAAGAGGGGATTCCAATGACAACACTTCGTCTTAATTCTTCAACTTAAGGAAATATTTTTAAATGTAAGTAATTTCATTACCCAATAATTCAACAGGTAAATTCACAGTTACTGGACCAACTCATCCTGTTGTAGCCATTGTGGGTGAAGATGTTCTATTGAAATGTCAGCTTGTGCCAGATATATCCGTCAGCAACATGGTGGTGAGATGGCTTAAATCAGACATTGGTTTAGCAGTACACATGTACAGAAATGGAGAAGATGACACTGCTGCTCAGGATCATGATTACAGGGGAAGGACTGAACTGTTTAAAGATGAACTGACCAAAGGAAATGTTTCTCTTAGAATAAAGAACACAAGGGTGTTTGATGAGGGGAAATACATATGTTCAGTTGATGATGAAACAGATTTTGAAGAAACTGTGATCGAGCTGAAAGTTGGAGGTTAGTGAACATATCTACTTACAAGCTAAGAACATTGGGAAATCAACACGGTCTTTAAACATTTTTCGGTCAAAATTCAAGTGCTTTTTTAAAAAGAAAAGATTTTTTCATTACCTGTTATTTATATGCACTGTATATTTCATAAAGAAAAAACCAGCACAGATTGGTTCAACAAGAGTATTCAAAAGGACAGAAACTAAGGGATGTTCCAATTAAGGGTATTTCTTTAAATTGTTTAATTAAGGAGAACTACTAAATACAGTCAAATTTAAGACATTCCATTAAGTTAAAGTAATTCCATCGCACAGAATTCATGACCACCATTACTGGTTTTATCCTAATGTATATCATTATTCTAGTGTATCATTATCCTAGAAAATGAAGAATTAGAAAGCGAGTTAGGTTAGCTGCTTTCAGTCTTGTCTTTGAATGTGGTTTATCTTCCATATACTTAAATCTTCATCGTCTGCTTATACCGCCACTTGTTACCGCGCACAGGAGGTGGCTAATTGGTGGCAAAGACCTGCCTTCGACAGTAAGCAGCATCAACGCCTCATCCTAAATTGAGTCAACTTCTGGGCAGAGGCACCAAGTGGCAATACTGCATCGGCTAACACCACCCGCGTGGTGATGTTATAAAGCATGCAAAGACTCCTTGGTGCCTCTATCGCAATATTTAGTTTGTACGGCTGCTGTTCTTACAGCCTGAAAAAAGAGTTGAGTAAACAGCGGAAATCGGCCGGAATCAGCCAAGAGAGCAAGGTAAGTTTTTTTTTCTTTCTTGATTTTTTTCGTTAGTTTTAACAGTGGGGAAGTTTATGTGTGGGTCGGAGAAGTTTGAATTCTTTTTTCTTCCGTTTTTCAGCTAGCATGGCGGCAGCCTCCCAATGCAAAATTCAGTGGGCCTCCTGATCTCCCGCCCGAGGATGAGTGTGCAACGGCACTTTTTAGAGCTGCTCTCTCATCTTTAGGTGTCAAAACTGAATTTGGCATTAGGAGCCTGCACCTAATGCCTGGCGGTAAAATCAGCACTCAGGCCGTGACACTGCAGCAAAAACTGCCATACCGAATTTCAAACTCTAAATGTCTTTTGAGCTTGTTTTAAGTTTCTTTTGATGCAAGATTAAATGAAAAAAGGAATAACTTTATCAACACACCTTTGTGCATTGCTGGTTGGAAAAGCTCTTCATGAAACATCTGAAAGAGTGGTGATTAGTTAAAATCACTGTACATTCATTCAAATGTTGGTGGCATTTAAACATTTGACAAGACCATGATCATTCTCGTCCTAAATATCCACAGCAGCAGGTAACACCACTGCATCTTTCAGAGTTCCTCAGTTCTGAAGGAAATACCTGGAATGTTTCCTTCAAGAAACACACAATGCTAGAGAATGATAGAAGTTTACAGCACGGAAGGAGGCCATTTCGGCCCATTGTGTCCATACCGGCCAATAAGAGGCTATCCAGCCTAATCCCACTTTTCGGCTCAAAGTCCATAACTCTGCAGGTTACGGCACTTCAGGTGCATATCCAAATACTTTTAAAATGTGGTGAGGGTTTCTGCCTCTACCACCCGTTCAGGCAGTGAGTTCCAAACCCCCACCACCCTCTACGTGAATAAATTTCCCCTCAAATCCTCTCTAAACCTTCTACCAATTACTTTAAATTTATGCCCCCTGGTTGTTGACCTTTCTGCTAATGGAAATAAGCCCTGTCTATCCACTCTAGGTCCCTCATAATGTTATACATCTCAATCAGGTCTCCCCTCAGCCTCATCTGTTCCAATGAAAACAAATCCAGCCTTTCTAATCTTTCCTCATAGCTTAGATTCTCCACACCCGGCAACATCCTTGTAAATCTCCTCTGTACCCGCTCCAGTTCAATCGCGTCCTTCCTGTAATGCGGTGACCAGAACTGCACGCAGTACTCCAGCTGTGGCCTAACCAGTGTTTTATACAGTTCAAGCATAACACCCCTGCTCTTCTATTCTATGCCTCGGCTAATAAAGGCAAGCATTCCGTATGCGTTCTTAACCACCTTATCTACCTGGCCTGCTACTTTCAGGGATCTGAGGACAGGCACTCCAAGGTCCCTTTGTTCTACACTTCGAAGTATCCTACCATTTAATGTGCATTCCCTTTCCTTGTTGGCCCTCCCAAAATGCATTACCTCATAATTCTTTGGATTAAATTCCATTTGCCACTGTTCTGCCCACCTGACCAGTTGATTGATATCTTCCTGCAGTCCGCAGCTTTCTTCTTCATCAGCATCATCTGCAAACTTCCTGAATATAGGGGGTATGATTAAGTCTAGATCACTGATGTATATCACAAAAAGCAAGGGACCTAGTACTGAGCTCTGCGGAACCCCATTGGAAACAACCTTCCATTCGCAAAAACACCGATCAACCATTACTCTTTGCTTCCTGCCTCCGAGCCAATTTTAGATCCAACTTGCCACTTTGCCCTGGATCCCATGGGTTTTTTACTTTTGTGACCAGTCTGCCATGTGGGACCTTATGAAAAGCTGTGCTAAAATCCATATACATTACATCATACGCTTTTTGCCTTCATCAACCCTCCTGGTTATCTCCTCAAAAAATTCAATCAAGTTAGTCAGACAAGACCTTCCCTTAACAAATCCATGCTGTCCTTGATTAATTCGTTTCTTTCTAAGTGAAGATTTATCCTGTCCTTCAGGATTTTTTCCAATAATTTTCCCACCACTGAGGTTAGGCTGACTGGCCTGTAATTACTCGGTTTATCCCTTTCTCCCTTCTTAAACAAGGGTACCACATTAGCAGTCTTCTTGCACCACACCTGAAGCCACAGAGGATTGGAAAATGATCGTCAAAGCCTCTGCTATTTCCTCTCTTGCTTCACTTAACAGCCTGGGATACATTTCATATGGATCTGGGAACTAAACCACTTTCAAAGTTGCTAAACCCCTTAATACCTCCTTTCTCACTATGTTGCTTTCATCTAATATTTCACACTTCTTCTCCTCGATAGTAGTTTCTGCATTGCCCCTCTCTTTTGTGTAAACAGATGCAAAGTATTCATTAAGAACCATATCCACATCTTCCGCCTCCACACACACATTACCCTCATGGTCTCTAATAGGCCCTACCCTTTCTTTAGTTATCCTCTTGCTCTTAATATATTCATAAAACATCTTTGGGTTTTTCTTGATTTTACTTGCCAAGAATTTTCATGCTCTCTCTTTGTTTTCCGAATATCCTTTTTAATTTCACCCCTGGATTTTCTTTCCTCCTCTAGAGATTCTGCAGTATTTAGCCCTCAGTATCTGTCATAAACCTCCCTTTTTTTTTTCTTCTACCCTGTATATCCCTCAACATCCAGGGGGCTCTAGATTTGTTAGTCCCACCCTTTTTCTTTAAGGGCACATATTTGACCTGAACCCTACGGATCTCCTCCTTGAATGCCTCCCACCGCTCCGACACTGATTTATCTTCAAGTAGCTGTTTGCAGTCCACTATGGCCAAATCACTTCTCAGTTTAGCAAAGTTGGCTTTTCCCCCAATTTAGAACTTTTATTTTTAGATTTAACTTTAGGAGATAAGATCAACAGATACTCGAGTGTACTTGAGCCTCCTGATCACAAATTGCAGTGCGGCGTCTAATTGGTTGGCCCCATTTTTAGTGAAAAGTCTCTTGCTTCATCTTGGCGTTCTTCAGTGACCTGTTGAACTTGCGTCCCGTGTAATGGCACAGAGGGAGTGCAATTCTTTGCCAGGTGTTCACCTATTTCAATACCATTGATGCTGGCAAATACGTGCTCTGCGACAGGGATTTCAACTGCACAAATCCTGGTCTTGGTCGGCCTGTATCATTGGTGGAAAGGTTTAGGGATCCGCATAGGTTCTTCACATCTGATGGTAACATCATCCTAACTCCAGCCTCTTCATGTAAACGAGGGCTGGAGCCAGTAGGAACAGTCAGTTGAAAATCATTACATTTTTTTGTATGTTCATTTCCTGTACCCTATCTTCTGGAGTGCACCCAGTGTCATACGTGAATCACCTTAGCCTCACTCCCTACCTGTTGTAGATGAAGTTTGCTCTAGTTTGTACAATGATGGAGTTAATGCATTTACGTTTTTGCAAGTCATCCTTGTAAGATCGTGCTTCCAGCATTTGTTTAGTTGGTCCTAGATCAAGTGAAAGAGGAAGATGTGAGTTTCCCCTTCTTGTGCTGGTAGTATACAGACAAAGTTCACCGTCACCCTCTGTCAGTGTATATGAGGACATTGATCAAGAAGCGAGATTCAAATCCAGATGGCTATAGAAGGAGCTACTTGATCTGAAGTCTTGCCTGGCTGCTGCCATCAAAGATCCAACTTTATTGTCTGACGAAATATTGGGACGTAAAGGTAAGCTCCTGTTAATAAGGGACAAGGGGTCTAATTATAGGAAAGAGCAGGGTTACTGAACCTGAGGGAGTATCACCTGCCAACATAAAATTTGTAACCAATGCAGCTACAAATAGTATTACTTCAAATAAGAAAGGTCGTTACAATCCAAGGCATGCAAAGGAAGTGATTAGAGACAGTAAAGTGGGCCCATTAGAGACAGCGACAGGAGAAATTATTATGGGCAGTAAGGAAATGGCAGACATTAAACTAATACATTGTATCTGGCTTCACGGTAGAAGACACAAAAAACATTCCAGAAATAAATGGGGAACCAAGGGTCTGGAGAGAATGAGGAACTTGAAGAAATCAGTATAAGTAAAGACATAGTACTGGAGAAATTAATGGGACTAGGTGACGACAAATCCCCTGGACCTGATGACCTGCATCCTAGGGTTTTAAAAGAGGTAGCTGCAGAGATAGTGGATGCACTGGTATTAATCTTCCAGAATTCTCTAGATTCGAGAACAGTTTCCTGAGGATTGGAAGGTAGCAAACATTACATCGCTATTTAAGAAAGGAGGAAGAGAAAAAAAACAGGGAAATGTAGGCCAATTAGCTTGACATCAGTCGTATGCAAAATGCAAGAATCTATTATTCATCCGTCATGACAGGCAGTCCCTTGGAATCGAGGAAGACTTGCTTCCACTCTAAATATGAGTCCTTAGGTGGCTGAACAGTCCAATATGGGAATTACAGTCTCTGTCACAGGTGGGACAGATAGTCGTTGAAGGAAAGGGTGGGTGGGACTGGTTTGCCGCACGCTCTTTCCACTGCCTGCGCTTGTTTTCTGCATGCTCTCGGCGATGGGACTCGAGGTGCTCAGCACACCCCCGGATGCACTTCCTCCATATAGGGCAGTCTTTGACCAGTGACTCCCAGCTCCCAGGTGTCAGTGGGGATGTTGCACTTTATCAGGGAGGCTTGTAACGTTTCCATTGCCCACCTTTGGTTAATTTGCCATGAAGGAGTTCCGAGTAGAACGCTTGCTTTGGGAGTCTTGTGTCTGGCATGCGAACTATGTGGCCTGCCCAACGGAGCTGATCAAGTGTGGTCAGTGCTTCAATGCTGGGGATGTTGGTCTGATCAAGGACGCTAATGTTGGTTAAGTCTTGTAGGATATCGTTGGCGGAGACATTGTTGGTGGTATTTCTCCAGTGACTTGAGGTGTCTACTGTACATGGTCTATGATTCTGAGCCATACAGGAGGGTGGGTATTACTACAGCCCTGTAGACCATGAGCTTGGTAGCAGTTTTGAGGGCCTGGTCTTCAAACACTCTTTTCCTCAGGTGGCCGAAGGCCGCACTGGAGGCGGTGTTGAATCTCATCGTCAATGCCTGCTCTTGTTGATAGGAGGCTCCCGAGATATGGGAAGTGGTCCACGTTATCCAGGGCTATGCCATGGATCTTGATGACTGGGGGACAGTGCTGTGCGGCGAGGACAGGCTGGTGGAGGACCTTTGTCTTACTGATGTTTAGCGTAAGGCCCATTCTTTCGTACGCCTCAGTAAATACGTCGACTATGTCCTGGAGTTCAGCCTTTGAATGTGCGCAGATGCAGGCGTGCACATAATAATAATCTATTATTAGGGACATGGTAACAGGGCACTTAGAAAATCGTAATATGATTGAGCAGGGCTAACATAGTTTTGTGAAAGGGAAACGTGTTTGATAAATCTGAAGAGTTTTTTGAAGATATAATTTGTAGGATGTATAAGGGGGATCAGTGGATGTAGTGCATTTGGATTTTCAAAAAGCATTCGATAAGGTGCCACACGAGGTTATTGCACAAAATTAGGACTCATGGGATTGGGGATCATATATTAGCATGGATTGAGGATTGGTTAATGGACAGAAAACAGAGAATAGGACTAAACGGCACAGTTTCAGGTGGTAACAAGCAGAGTACCACAAGGATCAGTGCCTGGGCCTCAGCTATTTACAATCTATATTAATGACTTAGATGAAGGGACTGAGTGTAATGTATCCAAGTTTGCTGATGATACAAAGTTAGGTGGGACAGTAAGCTGTGAGGAGGATGCAAAGAGGCTGCAGAGAGACATAGACAGGTTAACACTACGATTTAAGAAAGCAGGGAGAGAGAAAACAGGGAACTACAGGCCAGTTAGCTTGACATTGGTCGTCAGGAAAATGCTGGAATCCATTGTTAAGTAAGTGGTATCAAGGCACTTCGAAAATCATAACATGATTAGGCAGAGTCAACATGGTACCTGTATTCTGAAATGGAAATTGTGTTTGACAAATTTATTCAGAGTTTTGTAACTAGCAGGGTAGATAAATGGGAACCTGTGATGTATATTTGGATTTCCAAAAGGCATTTGATAAGGTGCCACAAAAAAAGGTTATTACACAACATAATGGCTCACGAGGTTGGGAGTAACATAGTAGCATGGATAGAGGATTGATTAACGGGCAGAAAACAGAGAGTAGGAATAAATGGATCTTTCTCAGGTTGGCAGGCTATAACTAGAGGGATGCCGCAAGGATCAGTGCTGGGGCCTCGGCTATTTACAATCTATATTAATGACCTAGATGAAGGGATCAAGTAAGTTTGCTGACGATACAAAGCTAGGTGGGATAGAAAGTGGTGAGGATGACACACAGTGCCTGCAAAGGAGTATGGACAGGTTAAGTGAGTGGGCAATAAGATGGCAGATGGAGTATAATGTAGGGAAATGTGAGCTTATTCACTTTGGTAGGAAAAATAGAAAAACAGAATATTTTTAAAATGTGAGAACCTTTTAAATGTTGGTGTTCAGACAGATTTGGGTGTCCTCGAGCAAGAAACACAGAAAGCTAGCATGCAGGAACAGCAAGCAATAAGGAAGGCAAATGGTATGTCGACCTTTATTGCAAGGGGGTTGGAGTATAAGGGTAAGGAAGTCTTTTTACAATTGTACAGGGCCTTGGTCAGACCATACCTGGAGTACTGTGCAGTTCTGGTCTCCTTGGATATACTTGCCTTGGACGCAGTGAAACAAAGGTTCACTAGATTGATTCCTGGGATGAGAGGGCTGCCCTATGATGAGGGATTGTGTAGAACGGGCCTATACTCTCGAGTTTAGAAGAATGAGAGGTGATCTCATTGAAACATATGTGATTCTGAAAGGAATTGACAGAATAGATCATAGAATCATAGAAATTTACAGCATGGCAGGAGGCTATTTCGGCCCAACGTGTCCGCGTCGGCAGACCAAGAGCTATCCTGCTAAATCCCACTTTCTACCTCTTGGTCTGTAGTCCTGTAAGTTACAGCACTTTAAGTGCACATCCAAGTATTTTTTAAATGTGGTGAGGCTTTCTGCCTCTACCACCCTTTCAGACAGTGAGTTCCAGACCCCCACCACCCTCTGGGTGAAGAAATTTCCCTCATATCTCCTTTAAACCTCCCCCCAATTACTTTAAATCTATGCCCCCTGGTTATTGACCCCTCTGCCAAGCGAAACGGGTCCTTGCTATCCACGCCCTCATAATTTTATACACCTCAATCAGGTCTCGCCTCAGCCTCCTCTGTTCCAAAGAAAACAGACCCAGCATCTCCAATCTTTCCACATAGCCAAAATTTTCCAGTCCAGGCAACATTCTTGTAAATCTTTTCTGCACCCTTTCCAGTGCAATCTGAGAGGTTGTTTCCCCTGGCTGGTGTGTCTAGAGCTAGGGGGCATAGTCTCAGGATAAGGCATAGGGAATTCATAGAATGCATACGGGATTGTTTCTTAGAACAGTATGGAACAGAACCTACAAGGGAGCAAGCTATCTTAGATCTGGTCCTGTGTAATGAGACAGGAAAAATAAACGATCCCCTAGTAAAAGATCCTCTCAGAATGAGTGATCACAGTATGGTTGAATTTGTAATACAGATTGAGGGTGAGGAAGTTGTGTCAGAAACGAGCGTACTGCTTAAACAAAGTGGACTACAGTGGGATGAGGGCAGAGTTGGCTAAAGTAGACTGGGAACACAGAGTAAACGGTGGCACAATTGAGGAACAGTGGAGGACTTTTAAGGAGCTCTTTCATAGTGCTCAACAAAAATATATTCCAGTGAAAAAGAAAGGCGGTAAGAGAAGGGATAACCAGCCATGGATAACCAAGGAAATAAAGGAGAGTATCAAATCAAAGACCAATGCGTATAAGGTGGCCAAGGTTAGTGGGAAACTAGAGGATTGGGAAAATTTTAAACAACAGCAAAGAATGACTAAAAAAGCAATAAAGAAAGGAAAGATAAATTTCGAAGGTAAACTTGCGCAAAACATAAAAACAGATAGTAAAAGCTTTTACAGATATATAAAACGGAAAAAAGTGACTAAAGTAAATGTTGGTCCCTTAGAAGATGAGAAGGGGGATTTAATAATGGGAAATGTGGAAATGGCTGAGACCTTAAACAATTATTTTGCTTCGGTCTTCACAGTGGAAGACACAAAAAACATGCCAAAAATTGCTGGTCACAGGAATGTGGGAAGGGAGGACCTTGAGACAATCACTATCACTAGGGGGGTAGTGCTGGACAGGCTAATGGGACTCAAGATAGACAAGTTCCCTGGTCCTGATGAAATGCATCCCAGGGTATTAAAAGAGATGGCGGAAGTTATAGCAGATGCATTCGTTATAATCTACCAAAATTCCCTGGACTCTGGGGAGGTACCAGCGGATTGGAAAGCAGCTAATGTAACGCCTCTGTTTAAAAAAGGGGGCAGACAAAAGGCAGGTAACTATAGGCCGGTTAGTTTAACATCTGTAGTGGGGAAAATGCTTGAAACTATCATTAAGGAAGAAATAGCGGGACATCTAGATAGGAATAGTGCAATCAAGCAGACGCAGCATGGATTCATGAAGGGGAAATCATGTTGAACTAATTTACTAGAATTCTTTGAGGATATAACGAGCATGGTGGATAGAGGTGTACCGATGGATGTGGTGTATTTAGATTTCCAAAAGGCATTCGATAAGGTGGCACACAAAATGTTACTGCAGAAGATAAAGGTTCGCGGAGTCAGAGGAAATGTATTAGCATGGATAGAGAATTGGCTGGCGAACAGAAAGCAGAGTGTCGGGATAAATGGGTTCTTTTCGGGTTGGAAATCGGTGGTTAGTGGTGTGCCACAGGGATCGGTGCTGAGACCACAACTGTTTACAATATACATAGATGACCTGGAAGAGGGGACAGAGTGTAGTGGAACAAAATTTGCAGATGACACTAAGATTAGTGGAAAAGCGGGTTGTGGCGAGGACACAGAGAGGCTGCAAAGAGATTTGGATAGGTTAAGCGAATGGGCTAAGGTTTGGCAGATGGAATACAATGTCGGAAAGTGTGAGGTCATCCACCTTGGAGGAAAAAAAAACGTAAAAGGGAATATTATTTGAATGGGGAGAAATTACAACATGCTGCGGTGCAGAGGGATCTGGGGGTCCTTGTGCATGAATCCCAAAAAGTTAGTTTGCAGGTGCAACAGGTAATCAGGAAGGCGAATGGAATGTTGGCCTTCATTGCGAGAGGGATGGAGTACAAAAGCAGGGAGGTCCTGCTGCAACTGTATAGGGTATTGGTGAGGCTGCACCTGGAGTACTGCGTGCAGTTTTGGTCACCTTACTTAAGGAAGGATATACTAGCTTTGGAGGAGGTACAGAGACGATTCACTCGGCTGATTCCGGAGATGAGGGGGTTACCTTATGATGATAGATTGAGTAGACTGGGTCTTTACTCGTTGGAGTTCAGAAGGATGAGGGGTGATCTTATAGAAACATTTAAAATCATGAAAGGGATAGACAAGATAGAGGCAGAGAGGTTGTTTCCACTGGTCGGGGAGACTAGAACTAGGGGGCACAGCCTCAAAATACGGGGGAGCCAATTTAAAACCGAGTTGAGAAGGAATTTCTTCTCCCAGAGGGTTGTGAATCTGTGGAATTCTCTACTCCAGAGGGCTGCAGATGCTCAGTTGTTGAGTATATTCAAGACAGAGGCCCATAAATTTTGGGGCACGAAGGACATTAAAGGATGTGGGGATAATGCGGGAAGGTGGAGTTGAGGTAGATGATCAGCCATGATCTTGTTGAATGGTGGAGCAGACGCAAAGGGCCAAATAGCCTACTCCTGCTTATTATAGGCAGAGGCCTATAAAAGGCCGCGAGAGGCAGCGGGAGTTCGTGGTCGCTGAGGCGTGAGTCCGGGGATCAGCAGAGGCCTATAAAAGGCCACGAGAGGCAGCAGGAGTTCGTGGTCGCTGAGGCGTGAGTCCGGGGATCGGCAGAGGCCTTTCAAAGGCCGCGAGAGGCAGCGGGAGTTCGTGGTCGCTGAGGTGTGAGTCCGGGGATCAGCAGAGGCCTTTCAAAGGCAGCGGGAGTTCGTGGTCGCTGAGGCGTGAGGCCTATAAAAGGCGTACTTGTGCAGCTACAGGGAGAAGGCAAAAAAGTAGAAAGAAACAGAAAGGTGACGTCACAGCCTAGGGGGTAAGTGATTGGCTGGTGATTGGTGAGTAGTTTTTCTTCTTTTGTTATATTAACTTTTAACATTGTTGTCACCAATTTAAGTATATCTAAGGGTTAAGTCATGGCAGGAGAGCTCGGTCGGGTGTTATGCTCCTCCTGTTCCATGTGGGAACTCAGGGACGACTCCAGTGTTCCTGACGACTACGTGTGCGGGAAGTGTATCCACCTCCAGCTCCTGACGGTCCGCGTTGCAGAGTTGGAGCTGAGAGTGGATTCACTCTAGAGCATCCACGATGCTGAGAATGACGTGAGTAGCACGTGTAGCGAGTTGGTTTTACCGCAGTAGAAGGGTCCACAGCCAGATAGGGAATGGAAGACCAGCAGGAAGAGTAGTGCAAGCAAGGTCGTGCAGGGGTCCCCTGTGGTCATCCCCCTGCAAAACAGATACACTGCTTTGGGTACTGTTGAGGGGTTGACTCATCAGGGGAGGGCAGCAGCAGCCAAGTTCATGGCACCGTGGCTGGCTCTGTTGCACAGGAGGGCAGGAAAAAGAGTGGGAGAGCGATAGTGATAGGGGATTCAATGGTGAGGGGAATAGATAGGCGTTTCTGCGGCCGCGACCGAGACTCCAGAATGGTATGTTGCCTCCCTGGTGCAAAGGTCAAGGATGTCTCGGAGTGGGTGCAGGACATTCTGAAAAGGGAGGGAGAACAGCCAGTTGTCGTGGTGCACATTGGTACCAACGACATAGGTAAAAAAAGAGATGAGGTCCTACGAAATGAATTTAAGGAACTAGGAGCTAAATTTAAAAAGTAGGACCTCAAAAGTAGTAATCTCGGGATTGCTACCAGTGCCACGTGCTAGTCAGAGTAGGAATCGCAGGATAGCGCAGATGAATACGTGGCTTGTGCAGTGGTGCTACAGGGAGGGATTCAAATTCCTGGGGCATTGGAACCGGTTCTGGGGGAGGTGGGACCAGTACAAACCGGACGGTCTGCACCTGGGCAGGACCGGAACCAATGTCCTTGGGGGAGTGTTTGCTAGTGCTGTTGGGGAGGAGTTAAAGTAATATGGCAGGGGGATGGGAACCAATGCAGGGAGACAGAGGGAAACAAAAAGGAGGCAAAAGCAAAAGACAGAAAGGAGATGAGGAAAAGTGGAGGGCAGAGAAACCCAAGGCAAAGAACAAAAAGGGCCACTGTACAGCAAAATTCTAAAAGGACAAAGGGTGTTAAAAAAACAAGCCTGAAGGCTTTGTGTCTTAATGCAAGGAGTATCCGCAATAAGGTGGATGAATTAACTGTGTAAATAGATGTTAACAAATATGATGTGATTGGGATTACGGAGACGTGGCTCCAGGATGATCAGGGCTGGGAACTCAACATCCAGGGGTATTCAACATTCAGGAAGGCTAGAATAAAAGGAAAAGGAGGTGGGGTAGCATTGCTGGTTAAAGAGGAGATTAATGCAATAGTTAGGAAAGACATTAGCTTGGATGATGTGGAATCTATATGGGTAGAGCTGCAGAACACCAAAGGGCAAAAAACGTTAGTGGGAGTTGTGTACAGACCTCCAAACAGTAGTAGTGATGTTGGGGAGGGCATCAAACAGGAAATTAGGGGTGCATGCAATAAAGGTGCAGCAGTTATAATGGGCGACTTTAATATGCACATAGATTGGGCTAGCCAAACTGGAAGCAATACGGTGGAGGAGGATTTCCTGGAGTGCATAAGGGATGGTTTTCTAGACCAATATGTTGAGGAACCAACTAGGGGGGAGGCCATCTTAGACTGGGTGTTGTGTAATGAGAGAGGATTAATTAGCAATCTCATTGTGCGAGGCCCCTTGGGGAAGAGTGACCATAATATGGTGGAATTCTGCATTCGGATGGAGAATGAAACAGTTAATTCAGAGACCATGGTCCAGAACTTAAAGAAGGGTAACTTTGAAGGTATGGGGCATGAATTGGCTAGGATAGATTGGCGAATGATACTTAAGGGGTTGACTGTGGATGGGCAATGGCAGATATTTAGAGACCGCATGGATGAACTACAACAATTGTACATTCCTGTCTGGCGTAAAAATAAAAAAGGGAAGGTGGCTCAACCGTGGCTATCAAGCAAAATCAGGGATAGTATTAAAGCCAAGGAAGTGGCATACAAATTGGCCAGAAATAGCAGCGAACCCGGGGACTGGGAGAAATTTAGAACTCAGCAGAGGAGGACAAAGGGTTTGAATAGGGCAGGGAAAATGGAGTACGAGAAGAAGCTTGCAGGGAACATTAAGGCGGATTGCAAAAGTTTCTATAGATATGTAAAGAGAAAAAGGTTAGTAAAGACAAACGTAGGTCGCCTGCAGTCAGAATCAGGGGAAGTCACAATGGGGAACAAAGAAATGGCAGACCAATTGAACAAGTACTTTGGTTCGGTATTCACTAAGGAGGACACAAACAACCTTGCGGATATAAAAGGGGTCAGAGAGTCTTGTAAGGAGGAGGAACTGAGGGAAATCTTTATTAGTCGGGAAATTGTGTTGGGGAAATTGATGGGATTGAAGGCCGATAAATCCCCAGGGCCTGATGGACTGCTTCCCAGAGTACTTAAGTAGGTGGCCTTGGAAATAGCGGATGCATTGACAGTCATTTTCCAACATTCCATTGACTCTGGATCAGTTCCTATCGAGTGGCGGGTAGCCAATGTAACCCCACTTTTTAAAAAAGGAGGAAGAGAAAATGGAATTATAGACCGGTCAGCCTGACATCGGTAGTGGGTAAAATGATGGAATCAATTATTAAGGATGTCATAGCAGCGCATTTGGAAAAAGGTGACATGATAGGTCCAAGTCAGCATGGATTTGTGAAAGGGAAATCATGCTTGACAAACCTTCTGGAATCTTTTGAGGATGTTTTCAGTAAAGTGGACAAGGGAGAACCAGTTGATGTGGTATATTTGGACTTTCAGAAGGCTTTCGACAAGGTCCCACACAAGAGATTAATGTGCAAAGTTAAAGCACATGGGATTGGAGGTAGTGTGCTGACGTGGATTGAGAACTGGTTGTCAGACAGGAAGCAAAGAGTAGGAGTAAATGGGTACTTTTCAGAATGGCAGGCAGTGACTAGTGGGGTACCGCAAGGTTCTGTGCTGGGGTCCCAGCTGTTTACATTGTACATTAATGATTTAGATGAGGGGATTAAATGTAGTATTTCCAAAATTGCGGATGACACTAAGTTGGGTGGCAGTGTGAGCTGCGAGGAGGATGCTATGAGCCTCAGAGTGACTTGGATAGGTTAGGTGAGTGGGCAAATGCATGGCAGATGAAGTATAATGTGGATAAATATGAGGTTATCCACTTTGGTGGTAAAAATAGAGAGACAGACTATTATCTGAATGTTGACAGATTAGGAAAAGGGGAGGTGCAATGAGACCTGGGTGTCATGGTACATCAGTCATTGAAGGTTGGCATGCAGGTACAGCAGGCGGTTAAGAAAGCAAATGGCATGTTGGCCTTCATAACGAGGGGATTTGAGTACAGGGGCAGGGAGGTATTGCTACAGTTGTACAGGGCCTTGGTGAGGCCACACCTGGAGTATTGTGTACAGTTGTGGTCTCCTAACTTGAGGAAGGACATTCTTGCTATTGAGGGAGTGCAGCAAAGATTCACCAGACTGATTCCTGGGATGGCGGGACTGACCTATCAAGAAAGACTGGATCAACTGGGCTTGTATTCACTGGAGTTCAGAAGAATGAGAGGGGATCTCATAGAAACGTTTAAAATTCTGATGGGTTTAGACAGGTTAGATGCAGGAAGAATGTTCCCAATGTTGGGGAAGTCCAGAACCAGGGGTCACAGTCTAAGGATAAGTGGTAAGCCATTTAGGACCGAGATGAGGAGAAACTTCTTCACCCAGAGAGTGGTGAACCTGTGGAATTCTCTACCACAGAAAGTAGTTGAGGCCAATTCACTAAATATATTCAAAAGGGAATTAGATGAAGTCCTTACTACTCGGGGGATCAAGGGGAATGGCGAGAAAGCGGGAAGGGGGTACTGAAGTTGCATGTTCAGCCATGAACTCATTGTATGGCGATGCAGGCTAGAAGGGCTGAATGCTGCTCCTGCACCTATTTTCTATGTTTCTATGTCTATGTTTCTTAAGTTCCAGGGAAATATCTTTATTTTTATATCTGTATCTATCTAAACATAACAACAAAATGTGACTTGGATGAAGGCAACAATAGCAAGACCTTCCAAAATTGTATATGAAACCAAAAGAAGAGGCAGTGTAAAGAATGAGAAATGGTGCAACCCGATTAAAGGTTTGAGGTATTTTTGTTAAATGGATCATTAGGTGGCAGATCCAGTACAACATGAATATTTTATGTCTGACAGCAAAGAACCTAAAAAGTTTGGGAGGGTGGAACATGAACACAAAGTGGCCGGTGGGGGGTTCGAATTTCATACGTGTTTGGATTGGGGCAAGTGGCAATTGGGGCACGCTTCTTGCATGCATAGAAACATGGAAAATTGGAGCAGTAGTTGGCATTCAGCCCTGCGAGCCTGCACCGCCATTCAATGTGATCGTGGCTGATCCGATATCTCAACACCATATTCCCGCTTTATCCCTATACCCCTTGATGCCTTTTGTGTCTAGAAATCTATCTATCTCCTTCTTAAATATATTCAGTGACTTGGTCTTCACAGCCTTCTGTGGTAGAGAATTCCACTGGTTCACCACCCCCTGAGTGAAGAAAATTTTCCTCATCTCAGTCCTAAATTTCCTACCCCATATCCTGAGACTGTGACCCGTTCTAGATTTCCCAGCCAGGGGAAACATCCTCCCCACATCCAGTCTGTCCAACTTCATCAGAATTTTTTACGTTTCAATGAGATTTGCTCTCATTCTTCTAAACTCTAGTGAAAACAAATCTAGTCGAGACAATCTCTCCTCATACGACAGTCCTGCCATCCCAGGAATCAGTCTGGTGAACCTTAGCTGCACTCCCTCTATGGCAAGTATATCCTTTCTTAGGTAAGGAGACCAAAACTGCACCCAATACTCCAGGTGTGGTCTCACCAAGGCCCTGTATAACTGTAGTAAGACATCCTTGCTCCTGTACTCAAATCCTCTTGCAATGAAGGCCAATATACCATTTGCTGTCCTAACTGCTTGCTGCACCTGCATGTTTGCTTTCAATGACTCGTGTACATCGACACTTTCCAAGCTATCACCATTTAAATAATACTTTGTCTTTCTGTTTTTTCTACCAAAATGGATAACTTCAAATTTATCCACATTATACTGCATCTGCCATGTATTTGCCCACTCACTCAACCTATCTAAATTGCCTTGCAGCGTCTTTGCATCCTCCTCACAACCCCACCTAGTTTTGTGTCGTCATATAAATATATATATATTTTTTGAATAAGACTGATCCCTGTGGTACCCCATTAGTCACTGCCCACCACCCTGAAAAAGGTCCGTTTATTCCTACTCTGTTTCCTGTCAGTTAACCAATTTTCAATCTATGCCAGTATATGCAATCCTATCTGCTTTAATTTTGCACACTAACCTCTTATGTGGGACTTTATCAAACGCCTTCTGCAAATCCATCCACTGGTTCTCCCTTATCTATTCTATCAGTTACATCCTCAAACTCCAGTAGGTTTGTCAAACACAATTTTCCTTTCATAAATCCATGTTGACATTGTCTAATCCCATTGATATTATTTAAGTATCCCATTATCACATCCTTTATAATAGACGCTAGCATTTTACCTACTACTGATGTTAGGCTAACCGGTCCGTAGTTCCCCGTTTTCTCTCTCCCTCCTTTTTAAAATAGTGGGATTACATTTGCCACCCTCCAATCTGCAGGAACTGTTCCATAATCTATATAATTTTGGAAGATGACAATCAATGCATCCACTATTTCCATGGCTATCTCTTTTTTAGTACTCTGGGATGCAGATTATCAGGCCCTGGGGATTTATCGGCTTTCAGTCCCATTAGTTTCTACAGCACTATTTTCTTACTAATAATCATTTCCTTTAATTCCTCTTGCTTACTAGACCCTTGGTTCCCTAGCATTTCTGGGACGTTATTTATATCCTCTTCCATGAAGACAGAACCGAAGTATTTATTTAATTGTTCAGCCATTTCCTTGTTCCCCATTATAAATTCTTCCAATGCTGACTGTAAAGGACCTACATTTGTCTTCACTAATCTTTTTCTTTTTTACATACTTGTAGAAACTTTTGCAGTCGGTTTCTATTCTGATATAGTTGAAGAGGGAAGATGTCCCTCAGTAGAAATTCTGCCTGCTCCTCTTTTCCTGTAGCAGGGGAAAATATGCCTGCATGAAGTAGGTAGGTTTACTGTACGAAAATGGAGTTGACTTGAGGCTTTTTTGATTAATTATCAACAGGAAGATGACTGTAGCAAAATGGTTCATTTTAAAACTGTCTTTAGCCTAATTGCCCACTCCCTCCCCTTCTTGAGCGGGTGGCAAGATGTTGCCCAAAATTCTTCTCTCTTCCCCCGGGCAGATGACCAAGGACTGTCGTAAATGGTGCGGCGCCTGTCTCCTTTATGTAAAGGACTCCTTCCCCTGGATTTGGGGTGGGGTCAATACCAGGTCATTCTGGCCAATAGAAGTACTGCCCCACCATATTTCTGGCAATGAAGTGAGGCTCCAGGAATTTCAGGGCCCATGTGTTTAAATGGATGTGTTCACCTCGGGTTTATTACAGACTTACCGACAAATCCATCAGCTCAATGCTTGGTTTTGGAAAAAAGACAATAACAGTTCCATTTGCAGTGGGATAGAGTACAAATCAAAGAGGTTATCTTGCTGCTATATAAGACACTGGTTCGATCTCATTTAAAGTACTGTATGCAGTTCTGGTCATCCAACCACTGGATAATATTCCCCATAGAGGATATTGAGCAAGCAATAAGAATGATTCTACAAATTCAGTTGCGAGGTAAGGTTAAGGAAGTGGGGGCTGGATTTTTGGCATTGATGTTGTTGGGGCTATAATGGCGACGGGGTGGGTAAGTGAACGCCTGGGAATAGTTTGCGCCTCAGTAATTAAGATTGGGCAGCTGGGCTCTAGGTCAGGGGGCGTAGCGCTAAGGTAGGTGCTGTACACTTCTCTTCAGCGCGAGCGTGGGAAACTCCCGAGCTGAAGAGCCGGGCCGGGAGCGCTCCGAGAGATGCCCGGGGGGAGCGGGGGGAAACCTAAAAAAACCCCACAAAAACATTCCCAAAACTTTGCCCACACCACCACAACACATCGCAAATACAATTTAAAGAAAAAACAATCACCCTTACCTTAGGAGTCCATTGCTCAACCCTTCGCCGACGGGATGGTTGGACTGCTCTGATTTCCCAGGTGATCAGTGCGAGGCTCGCTTTCCGCCGGTCGGGTCGGGTAATAGTCAAAACCCGCGTCGGTGTCGTAACCAGGAGCGTTGCACACCGGGCGCAGCTCTTGTCCGGGTGATTCCGTAATAATTTAATTGAAGTATTGTCGAAATCTCGACTCTCAATATACAACTCTAACACAATCAGCTCCGGTAGATGTACCTTTTATTTTTACTTGCAGCAAGGAAGAGTCTCACTCAGTCAAAGGCTAAGCGACGACTCCCAATATGGTACAGTTTCACACAGTATTTATACAGTAAATAACAAGTTATGGTTCCATCCTGTGTATTGGTTCTGCCTTTGCAGTCAGCGAAAACAGATAAAGAGTTAATGATTACCAAATCCTTGTCTTTACATTTTTCTCAAATGTCTCCTTTGTAAGTGATTTTGGTGGGCCAGATAGCGATGACCCGATTAGGGTGTGATAATGTGCTATTACCGGCTTTGCATTGTTTTAGGATTGTCCAGTTTGCTGGCCAGTTATTTGGGCCCATGATTTCCATAGTGGTTGATTGGGTACTTGGCTTCTTGCATATTATGGATGAGTTCTGTACAAGAGATAATGGCTGGTAATTTGAGTATCTCTTAGAGGGTGAATTGGTGCTGCATCTTTACAACCTTTATCCAGCCCTTCTAAGGTCTGGTATAGCGACAGACTATTGATAATACAGGGGAGCACAATGGGTGGTACTTATCTCAGCAAGACAGTCTTAATGTTGTCTGGTGGCTATTAATCAGCTATCAGCAGTTTCAGTCAGGGTTAGCATGTTTATGCAAACAGACTGTCTGTTGCAGAAGTTTCTAGCAGGGCCTGAACTCCATTTTGTTTTATGGCAAAAAGGGTACAAAAAACACAGTGTAATGCAACTTTAAAAATACATTTCCACAGTATTTAAGATTGTGAAACGTATTGACAAAATTGACATTAATTTAAAAATAGGAAGCTGGGAATAAAAAGGGAACATTCAAAAGAACTCTCTTTTTTGTAATAAACTTGAGAGATTTTTCCAGGCATGGCAAATTGAAATTTTTTTGGAGAAAGAAAAGACAAAAAAAGGGGAGGCTTGTTGGGTCGAATTAATTCTTTCCTGTTCCTTTTGAAACTTTTATTTTTTATTTTCTTACTGAATCCAATCCCTGATGCATACACTTTTGAAAGTTATTTTTCCTTTTAAATTTTCCTGAATAGGGTCTTCAAATGCCTTCTGCTGCCAGATATATTTATGATTAATTGGTCAGTCATACATATTTTTTCTCACCAATCTGCCTACAACCATCTCCTCTCCTCCTCCTCCTCCTCTTCTGCCCTTCCTGAAGGCATTGATTCCCAGCTGGGCTAAAATTCCACAGGTACGTGGTTCCCTCTGGTACCTCATCCAAGTTCTCATAGCTTAGTCTGCAACTGATATCTCATTCACATTAATTATTTAATCATCTTATTTACCTTAATCACCTGATTATTACACAAGAACATATTTTGAGAAGAAATATTGTTCATATCCTATTTGAGTCACATCACAAATATTCTGATATTATCAGGCAATAACAGTAAATTAATATTTCCCATGGGTTAAAGGAAGCATAATTAATAACCAGTGTTATTTCTAAATATGTTTATTGATCATTGTAGGCTTGGGACGTGAGCACTGGATCCAGATCGAGGGGTACCGTAAGAATGGAATTCAGCTTGTGTGTGAATCTAATGGATGGTACCCTGAGCCAGAGATACTGTGGACTGATGGAGATGGACAGAACTTAACAGCACAGTCTGAAATAAGTTACCACCAGGACTCGAAAGGCCTTGTAACTGTCCAGAGCAACATTGCTGTAACAAGAGATTCAACAAACAGGTTCAAGTGTCTCATACAGAACAAACTGTTGAAAAAAGAACAAGAAGCAACTATTGAGATATCAGGTCTGTAAATTATAAAATGAAATTAATTGAAGAGAATATTGATTGATTTGCAATTTCAATTCTGCCATACATGAAACCAAGACTGATGGTAAACTGACTGTGCTGCAAGATATTCTCATGTTATAGTTATGGTGGAAACGGTCTTTGGTATTAGTTGTACCACTTGTTTAATTTACCCCAGTATATTTGTGTAAACGGGTTGGCCCTGAAATTCCGAGATGTTGGTTCACTGCCAAAAATGTGGTGGAGCGAGACTTACTGACGTAGACTGTTCCAAAACCCAGGAGTGGGACCATCTACATAAAGAGGGAGAGCAATTGTGCCATTTGCAGTGCTTCCTGGATGTCTGTCCTACCACGACCAAGTGGGGTGGACTATTATGGCCAAAGATAGAAATATTTTTAAGGAACTTTTCCCCAATAGAAGTGGTGGTGTTTATTTTCTTGTGAGTTCTTCCCAAGTATCTTGGTCTTCTGGAGATTATAATTTTAACCTATGGTTACATGTTGGTGCTTAAAGCAGGCTTTGATTATTTGTTCCAGCAACAGGTTAAATATTAATTATTTTTCCCCAACAGGGCTGTTTAAAAACACTGCACTTTTTACCTTTTTATTTATATTCATTTTAAGAACATAAGAAATAGGAGCAGGAGTAGGCCATACGGTCCCTCGAGCCTGCTCCGCTATTTAATATGATCATGGCTGATCTGATCATGGACTCAGGTTCACTTCCCTGCCCGCTCCCCATAACCCCTTATTCCCTTATCGGTTAAGAAACTGTCTATCTCTGTCTTAAGTTTATTCAATCATCCAGCTTCCACAGCTATCTGAGGCAGGGAATTCCACAGATTTACAGCCCTCAGAGAAGAAATTGCTCCTCATCTCAGTTTTAAATAGGCAGCCCCTTATTCTAAGATTATGCCCCCTAGTTCTAGTCTCCCCTATCAGTGGAAATATCCTCCCTGCATCCAACTTGTCAAGCCCGCTCATAATCTTATATGTTTTGATAAGATCACACCTCTCAATATTCCAACAGTGGATATTCTAGGGGCTATAGGAGGGGAGGAACTTAACACAATCACAATCACAATCACTAAGGAGGTGGTACTCAGTAAGATAATGGGACTAAAGATGGATAAATCCCCTGGACCTGATGGCATGCATCCTAGGGTCTTAAGAGAACTAGCGGCAGGGATTGTGGATGCATTGGTTGTAATTTACCAAAATTCCCTGGATTCTGGGGAGATTTGAAAACTGCAAAAGTAACATATTTAAAAAAGGAGGCAGACAAAAAGCAGGAAACTATAGACCAGTTAGCCTGACATCTGTGGTTGGGAAAATGTTGGAGTCCATTATTAAAGAAGCAGTAGCAGGACATTTGGAAAAGCATAATTCAGTCAGGCAGAGTCAGCATGGATTTATGAAGGGGAAGTCATGTTTGACAAATTTGCTGGAGTTCTTTGAAGATGCAACGAACAGGGTGGATAAAGGGGAACCAGTGGATGTGGTGTATTTGGACTTCCAGGAGGCATTTGACAAGGTGCCAGAAAAAAGGTTACTGCACAAGATAAAAGTTCACGGGGTTGGGGATAATATATTAGCATGAATAGAGGATTGGCTAACTAAATGAAAAACAGAGTTGGGATAAATGGTTCATTCTCTGGTTGGCAACCAGTAACTAGTGGGGTGCCGCAGGGATCAGTGCTGGGACCCCAACTATTTACAATCTATACAAACGACTTGGAAGAAGGGACTGAGTGTAACGTAGCCAAGTTTGCTGACAATACAAAGATGGGAGGAAAAGCAATGTGTAAGGAGGACACACAAAATCTGCAAAAGGACATACACAGGCTAAGTGAGTGGGCAAAATTTGGCAGATGGAGTATAATGTTGGAAAGTGTGAGGTCATGCACTTTGGCAGAAAAAAATCAAAGAGCAAGTTATTATTTAAATGGAGAAAGATTGCAAAGTGCCGCAGTACAGCGGGACCTCGGGGTACTTGTGCATGTAAACCTGTAAATACCTTGTATAACCACCAGAGGGCTCATCCCCTGGAGTCCCAAGGGATCCCACAATCCCTTGGGAGCACCTGTACTTAAGGAGGCCTCACAGGCTGGAGAGACACTCTGGAGACCTGTAATAAAAGACTAAGGTCACACCTTCCTTTGAGCTCACAGTATCTGGTCAGACTCTTTGTTCATACATAACAGATAATATGCAGGTACAGCAAGTGAAGGCCAATGGTATCTTGGCCTTTATTGCAAAGGGGATGGAGTATAAAAGCAGGGAAGTCTTGCTACAGCTATATAAGATATTGGTGAGGCCACACCTGGAATACTGCGTAGTTTTGGTTTCCATATTTACAAAAGGATATACTTGCTTTGGAGGCACTTCAGAGAAGATTTACTAGGTTGATTCCGGGGATGAGGGGGTTGACTTATGAGGAAGGGTTGAGTAGGTTGGGCCTCTACTCCATTGGAATTAAGAATGAGAGGTGATCTTATCGAATGGTATAAGTTTTTGAGGGGGCTTGACAAGGTGGATGCAGAGAGGATGTTTCCACTAATGCGGGAGACTAGAACTAGAGGGAATGATCTTAGAATAAGGGGCTGCCCATTTAAAACAGAGATGAGGAGAAATTTCTTCTCTCTGGGGCAGCGAATTCCACAGATTATCAACCCTCTGAGAGCTGTCGAAACTGGGTCATTGAATAAATTTAAGACAGAAATAGACAGTTTCTTGAGCGATAAAGGGTTATGGGGAGAGCGCGGGGAAGTGGAGCTGAGTCCATGATCATATCAGCCATGATCTTATTAAATGGCGGAGCAGGCTCAAGGGTCCGTATGGCCTACTCCTGCTCCTATTTCTTATGTTCTTATTCTTTTGAATTCCAATGAGTAGAGGCCCAAACCTACTCAACCTTTGCTCATAAGTCAACCCCCTCATCTCCGGAATCAACCTAGTGAACCTTCTCTGAATTGCCTCCAAAGCAAATATATCCTTTCTTAAATATAGAAACCAAAACTGCACGCAGTATTCCAGGTGTGGCCTCACCAATACCCTGTACAACGGTAGCAAGACGTCCCTGCTTTTAAACTCCATCCCCTTTGCAATAAAGGCCAAGATTCCATTGGCCTTCCTGATCACTTGCTGTACCTGTATACTAACCTTTTGTGTTTCATGCACCAGGACCCCTAGCTCCCGCTGTACTATTGAACTTTGCAATTTTTCTCCATTTAAATAATAACTTGCTGTTCGATTTTTTTTCTGCCAAAGTGCAGAACCTCACACTTTCCAACACTATACTCCATCTGCCAAATTTTTGCCCACTCACTTAGCCTGTCTATGCCCTTTTGCAGGTTTTTTGACTCCTCCTCAAATTGCTTTTCCTCCCACCTTTGTATCGTCAGCAAACTTCGCTACGTTACACTCGGTCCCTTCATCCAAGTCGTTAATATAGATAGTAAATAGTTCGGGTCCCAGCACTGATCCCTGCGGCACCGCATTAGTTACTGATTGCCAACCAGAGAATTAATCATTTATCCCGACTCTCTGTTTTGTTAGTTAGCCAATCTTCTTTCCATGCCCCCAACCTCGTGAACTTTTATCTTGTGCAGTAACCTTTTTTCTGGCATCTTGTCAAATGTCTTCTGGAAGTCCAAATACACCACATCCACTGGTCCCCCTTTATCCATCCGGTTCGTTACATCCTCAAAGAATTCCAGCAAATTTGTCAAACATGACTTCCCTTTCATAAATCCATGCTGACTCTGCCTGACTGAATTATGCTTTTCCAAATGTCCTGCAACTGCTTCTTTAATAATGGACTCCAACATTTTCCCAACCACAGATGTCAGGCTATCTGGTCTATAGTTTACTGCTTTTTGTCTGCCTTTTTTAAACAGGGGTGTCACATTTGCAGTTTTCCAATCTGCTGGGACCTCCCCAGAATCCAGGGAATTTTGGTAAATTACAATCAATGCATCCACTATCCCGACTGCTACTTCTCTTAAGACCCGAGGATTCAAGGCATCAGGTCCAGGGGATTTATCCGCATTTAGTCCATTATCTTACTGAGTACCACTTCCTTTGTGATTGTGATAAGTTCCTCCCCTCCCCCATCCCCCATCCTCCCACCCCCACCATAGCCCCTTGACTATCCACTGTTGGGATCTTTTAGTGTCCTCTACCGTAAAGACTGGTGCAAAATATTTGTTCAGAGTTTCTGCCATCTCCATGTTCCCCATCACTAAATGCCCGGTTTCATCCTCTAAGGGACCAACATTTACTTTAGCCACCCTTTTCCTTTTTATGTACCTGGAGATACTCTTGCTATCTGTTTTCATATTTCGTGCTAGTTTACTTTCATAGCATATCTTCCCTTTCTTCTTCATTTTTTTCGTCATTTTTTGGATAGATTTTAAAAGCTTCCCAATCTTCTAGTTTTGAGCACTTTGTTCGCCCTTGTTTTTAATTGGATATCATCATTTATTTCTTTAGTTAGCCACGGATGGCTATCTTTTCTTTTAGTCTTTCCTCCTCACTGGAAGATATTTTTCTTGAGTTATGAAATATCTCTTTAAATGTACGCCACTGTTTATCAACCATCCTTCACTTTAATCTATTTTCCCAGTCAACTTTAGCCAACTCTTCCCCTATACCTTCATAGTCTCCTTTATTTAAGCTGAGTACGCTGGTTTGAGATCCAACTTTCTCGACCTACATCTGAATTTGAAATTCAATCATGCTATGATCACTTATTCCAAGGGGATTCTTTACTAGGAGATTATTTATTAATCATATTTCATTACACAGGACCAGATCTAAGATAGCCTGCCCCCTGGTTGGTTCCGTTACATACTGCTCAAAGAACCCATCCCTTATGCACTCTACGAACTCTTCCTCAAGACTACCCTGACCAATTTGATTTGTCCAATCAATATGGAGGTTAAAATCACCCATGATTATTGCTCTTCCCTCTTTACAAGCCTCCACTATTTCTTGGTTTCTACTGTTAGGGGGCCTATAGACTACGCACACCAGTAACTTTTTTCCCTTATTATTTCTTATCTCCACCCAAACTGTTTCAACATCCTGATAATTTGAGCCAATATTCGTTTCTCACTATTGGATTGATTCTATTCTTTATTAACAGAGCTACCCCACCTCCTTTTCCTTTCTGCCTGTCCTTCCAAATTGTTAAATGCCCCTGAATATTTAATTCCCAGTCCTGGTCACCTTGCAACCACGTCTCTGTAATGGCTATCAGATCGTACCCATTTGTATCTCTTTGTGCCGTCAACTCATCTATTTTGTTTTGAATGCAACATGCATTTAGACAAAGAGCTTTTAAATTTGTGTTTTTATTTTTTTTCCTGCTTGCTTCTCTTTCCTCAAATTCACTTTCTTTATTTTTGCTTTCTAATTCCAGTTTTACTCCCCTCCCTACTGAATCTATTGTCAGGTTCCCAACCCCCTGCCAAGTTAGTTTAAACCCTCCCCAACAGCACTCGCAACTCCTGCTTCCCCCCGCCGTGAGAATATTGGTCCCGGCTCTGTTGAGGTGCAACCTGTCTGGCTTGTACAGGTCCCAATGCCTCAGGAAACTAAAGCCCTCCCTCCTGCACCATCTCTCCAGCCACGTATTCATCTGCTCTATCCTCCTATTTCTGTACTTACTAGCTCGTGGCACCGGGACTAATACGGAGATGACTACCTTTTGAGGTCCTGCTTTGTAATCTCTCTCCTAGCTTCCTAAACTCTGCCTGCAGGACCTCATCCCTCTTTCTACCTATGTCATTGGTCCCGATATGGACCATGACCTCTGACTGTTCACCTCCTCCCCCCCACTCCCCCCAAGAGTGCCCTGCAGCCACTCAGTGACATCCTTGACCCTGGCACCATGTATTTCATTTGCAAAATTCTCCTCCTCAGCATTCACTTGTGGTGCATTTGTTTTTGTCAGTATATATATCAGATGTTTCTTCATTTCTTTCTTGCTTTGTTAAGATGCTGCATTCTCATTAAACTGCAGGGTTAAATAGTATCGGAGAGATTTTCTGCTCCTGGTCAAAAGCACATGCTGAGCATGGGTGGGGGTGGAAAATAAAGGTGATGCTTCCATGCCCCACAGCTCCCAGTGGTTTGATCCTTCCCCATGACATCATTTCTGTTCATCTCTTATAATTAAGCAGACACACACCAGGGCACAGCCAAGAAAAGTGACTTCCTTGTCTTAAACCTGTTCTCTTGGTTTCAGCAATAGCCTTTTTTGTGTGTTGCTTTTTGCCTGTATGATTTCCTTTTGGCAGATTTGTTTCCATATTTTGCCTCTTTTCCTCATTTTACCACCGACCATTCAAGGAGTTTTTCTGTGATTTGCAGTAGCCCCGACTGGTAGAATGGGAATTCCTATTGGAATTCCTCTTGCCTTTTAAGAGCGAGAGGACACAGAGGAATTATCTACCAGTATTTGGGGTGGCTTCCAGTCCTGCTGTTACCAAGAAGATCTGCACATCTTAAATTGGGCACATAATGATGTGCATTAGACATTGAGCCATTTGCACTCTGCAGCATCTGCGTATTAATCGATGCAGGCTGAGAAATGGCTGGCCTCATTGCAATGAAAGTATAATAGCAATTGATCAGAAGCAATAATTTCCTCACTAAAATACACCTACAGTAAAGCCCAATCGTCTCAAGTTTGAAAATATGTCTGTTGAGATGGTCACTTCACCCGAGAGGAACTCCAGAGTCAATCCAAACTCCTCCGTAGTTGAAGCAGCCTTTTGAATGAAGCGACCTGCAATTTAAAAACTGGCACCTACACCGCTGTGATTCGTTCAGAACAGTTCCACCTTTTCTGAGTGGTTTTTTGGGCGAGCGATATTGTGGGCGAGATGGTAAAAGTGATGCTGAGCGATATCCTGTGCGTTAGTTTCGGCAAATGTGATCTTTATGGTTTAAAAAAAAGTGGGCGGTTGGTATTATTGAATCTCAGCGTTAATTACGTGCAGAAAGTAATGCTGGCTGATATGGGCGTTGGTTTCGCCCATTCTGATGATTCCGCCCAAAAAAAGCGGTTGGGCAATATTATTTTCTCCCGGTGTTACACACATGGGGAAAGTAATGCTCGGCGATGTGTCCAGAAAATGGGCGTCGGTTTACATTTTGTGGCTAAATGGGCGATACTTGGGAATTATACCTCATTTCAGCGGTAAAGTGGAGATTAAGTGGGCGTTATGCATGCAAAAAAAGTGTAAAATCTAGTCCCATGGGCCCAACAACATCCCGGCTGTCATGCTGAAGACTTGTGCTCCAGAACGAGCTGCGCCTCTAGCCAAGCTATTCCAGTATAGCTGCAACACTGGTAATGTGGAAAACTGCCCAAGTATGTCTTGTCCACAAAATCCAATCTGGCCAATTACCGCCCCATCAGTCTACTCTCAATCATATGGAAAGTCTTGTTGACAATGCTATCAAGCAGCAGTAATTCACAAATAACCTGCTCACCGATACTCGGTTTGGATTCCACAAGGACCGTTAGGCTCCAGACCTCATTACAGCCTTGGTCCAAACATGGACAAAAGAGCTGAATTCCAGGAATGAGGAGTGACTGACTGCCCTTGCTATCAAAGCAGCATTTAACCGAGTGCGGCATCAAGGAGCCCTAATAATATTGAAATCAATGGGGGAAGACTCTCCACTGGTTAGTCGTACCTAGCACAAAGGAAGATGGCTGTGGTTAGTGGAGGCCAATCATCTGAGCCCCAAGACATTGCTGCAGAAGTGTTCTAGGCTCTCGGCCCAACCATCTTCAGCTGCTTAATCAATGACCCTCCTGTCATCAGGTCAGAAGTGGGGATTTTTGTTGATTACAGAGGGTTCAGTTCCATTCACAACTCCTCACATAATGAAGCTGTCTGTACCCGCATGCAATGGAAACATTCTCTCTCTATCCATTCTATCAAAACCTTTCATAATTTTAAAGACCTCTATTAGGTCACCCCTCAGCCTTTTTTCAAGAGAAAGAGACCCAGCTTGTTCATCCTTTCCTGATATGTAGCCTCCCATTTCTGGTATCATCCTTGAAAATCTTCTCTGCACCCTCTCCAGTGTCTTTTATCTTTTTTACAATATGGTAACCTGAGCTGTATGCAGTATTCTGGTCTAACCAAGGTTCGATACTGGTTTAGCATTACCTCCCTACTCGTGCTTGGTTTGCTTTTTTTAAGGCCTTGCTAACTTGTGTTGCAACCTTTAGAGATTTGTGTATTTGTACTGAGATCCCTTTGTTACTCTACCCCACCTAGACTTATACCCTCCCAAGTAATAAGGACCACCCTAATCTTCCTACCAAAATGTAATACCTCACATTTATCAGTGTTGAACTTCGTTTGCCAATTATATGCCGATTCTGCAAGTTTATTAATGTTCTCCTGTAATTTGTTGCAGTCCTCCTTGAGATTGACTATCTCTCCCCCCCTCCCAATTTGGTGTCATCTGCAAATTTAGAAATTGTGTTTTTGATCCAAAGTCTAAATTATTAATATAAATTGTGAACACCAGTGGTCCCAGCACTGATCCTTGTGGAACACCACTACCCACCTTCTGTCACTGTGAATAGCTACCTTTTACCCCTACTCTCTGATTTCTGTCTTGAAGCCAGCTACCTATCCATTCTGCCACTTGTCCCCTGACGCCGCATTCTCTGACCTTGTTCATTAGTCTATTATGGGATATCTAATCGAATGTCTTTTGAAAATCTAGATAAATTACCATTGTCTACTTTTTCTTTTACTTCTTCAAAAAATTCAGTGAGGTTAGTCAAGCAAGAATTTCCCTTTTTGAAATCCATGCTGACTATCCATTATTATATCTTTGGTTTTTAGATGTTCTTCTATTTTCTCCTTCGGGATGCCATTATTTTTCCTACCACTGACTGGTCTATAGTTTTGTGGACATGTTATATTTAAGAAGTGAAATAGAAGTATTACGTTAGCGATCCGTCAGTCCTCTGGCACGACAGGACAAGGGCAGCAGGCATCACCTCTAAGTTCCCCTCCAAGCCACACATCATCCTGATTTGGAAATATATTGCCATTTCTTCATAGTCGGTGGGTCAAATTCCTGGAACTCCCTTCCAAACAGCACTATGGGGAGTACCTTCACCACACGGGCTACAGTGATTCAAGAAGGCAGCTCACCAGCATCTTCTCAAGGGCAATTAGGGATGGGCAATAAATTCTGGCCTTGGCAGCGAAGCCACATCCCAGGAACGAAAAAAAAAAGTCAGTGCAGTTCTTTGTAGCTGTTTGATAAAACTGAGTAGCATGCTAGGCCACTTTAGAGGGTAGTTAAGAGTCAAAGGGGCCGAAATTGCTCCTTTCCTTAAGGCCTGTTGCCATAGCAAATCGGTGGCCACACTGTGGAGTGGAGTGGCCGTCGACTTTTCGTGGTATGGCCGCTGATAGCTCAATTGCCCCGATCCGTACCCCACTGCTCCGCTGCTGCCAATCAGTATTAAGTGGAGTCATCACCGTGTGCACCGCCAATCTACTCCCCGTCCCCCGTCCCCCCACCCCCGACGACATAATTCCCCTCTGAAATACTTCGGCCTGCCTGGTGGTGCCAAAACCTGTTTTTTACCGGTGGTCCAGTGAGGCTGTGGCCTTCTGCAATGGCGGTGCGGTGTTCCTTAAACTGTATTGCCACTGCCACCATGTTTGTTTTGTTTTGTCAGCTGACTGCCATGTCCCCTTTAAGTGAGGGGGAGAGCCCGCACCGCCCCCAACTTCCGCCCCTCGGGTGTTGCCACCGCTGCATATTCGCCCCTCTCGTGTAGTCACCGCCCGAACTAAGAGCGACTTCCGGTTCCGAAGGAAAAAACAACAAAGAGCGGAATTTTGCTCGAGGCGACCTCAACCACGGCTGCGGTAAAAACCATTGAAACGGGGTGCGTGCACCCCATTTTGGGAGGGGGTCAATTTCTACCCCAACTACTTTGCTGTATGACTGGAGTCACATGTACGTCAGACTGGGATGGCAGGTTTCCTTCCCTAAAGGACATTAGTGAACTAATTGGGATTTTATGACAATCCGACTGCTTCATGGTCACTTTTACTCTTTTCTTTAAATAACACAAAACATTTACCATGAAATGAACTAAATTCAAATTCTCTGGGATTTGAACACATTTCACAATAATATTTAAATTTAGTCAATTCATTCCCTTTTTGTATCTTTTAATACTTTCATTTCATGTTATTGTTTGAAGGCCTCAGCTGTCAAAATCCTAGTGGGCGGTGGAGTAGAGTTTAACTCTGGACAGATTTAACACAGTTGGAAACTCCTCTGCTGTTACAAAAATCAGACCAGGGCCATTTTAACTCCAGGACCTTATTTAATATGCCACCAGTCCACTTCCTGCCTGGAATGGGCAGGAAGCGGCAGCAGGCCTGTGGAAAACTGGACAAATTCATGGCTGCCCACGTGTATGCAGGTTGGTGTGGGGAAAGGGTGGAGGCCTGAGGTTGGGGAGCCCTCAACATTCCTTGTGGGACCTGGAGGAGTACTCCTGCTCCTCCCAGACCCACAACGATAAGTGAATAACTTAGCTTTCAGGGCCTCTTCACATCCCAAACCTCTTCTAACTTGACTCAGCCTGACTTCGCAGAGTGAAAATTACAGTCTGGGTCCAACAACACATAATCCCGTCAACCTAATCTGCATTGAGAAGCCTGTGCAAATATCATCGTTGTTGGGATCCGAGCGGCTTGAAGACAGGTAAGTAACCTGGGCAATTTTAACTGCCCACTCTCTCTGCGGAAACCCTAGTCTTTAACTCAGGGCTATAAACTTTTAACTATGTTTTGCTAATATTGGGCATTCTAAAAGAATGATTTCTGTGGGATGTGTTACAGGTAATATTATCTAATTCACTGGCATTTACTTTGCAGACGATTTCTTCCCGGCTATCTCAAGCTGGCTGGTGTTTCTATCTGTGATCCTCTGTTTTCTAATTGTAGCTTTTGCTACAGGGATCTTTTGGATTGTGAAACAACACAGAGACATCAAAGGTACGGTCTCAGTCTCGCAGTGATAATAGACAATATAGATTCAGGACTTAACAGAAATGTGGAAATATTAAGGTTTTTTTATTCTCGTTAAATTTGGAAGAAAAAGTAATGCAAGAGAAAAATTTGCAGGACTACAGGGAAAGGGTGGGGGAGTAGGAAGAGCTTAAGTGCTCTTGCAGAAAGCTGACATGGACTCGACGGGCCGAATGGCCTCCTGTGCTGTAACCATTCTATGATTCTAAGTGAATATAAGCAAATACTTACATTTCCACTTGTTGGCTGACTGGATAATTCTTCAATATTTATTTTTAATAACTTTTTCATACAGTTAGGTTTGTGCAGTTAAACTGCTCATTGAATAATTGCAATTATGTTACTGTTACAGGAAATGTGCCATTTAACTTTTCCTTCAGAAAGTTGTGAGAAAGGATAAATCAGAATCAAACTTAAATGTAGAAAACAAAACCAGAAAAAAAACTGGAAATACTAAGTAGGTGAGGTAGTGCCTTTGCAGAAGACAGCAGTCCTGTCAACATTTCATGTCTAGGACCATTCCTCAGGATCTATCAAATAAATTCTTTAGCTATCTACACTGCCTTTTTTAGCCTACTTACCTCTGCTAACTCTCATCTTGATCCAGACTTTTCTGTGATTCCCAGTCATGATTGCATTTTCATTCCTATAAACTTATTTTTTCCCTTCAATTATATTCCTCCAGTAGCCCTCCAATGAAGGGCTTACACCCTCTATTTCCTTTCTGATGTATAACACAATGGGACAAATGGCCTCCTCCTGTGCCACACATTTCTATGATTCAATGTTTACATTGCACAGGGGTTCTCTGGCTGGCCATTAAGCAATCCACAAAATAGCAACCTGGTAAAGACAACCCATCCAACTTTCCTGACAGGACAGTTCGTGTTTCCCTGCATCTTTAATAATTCAGCCACTATAGTTTTGGGACATGAAGATATCTTTGCTTTTAATTTTTCTTCAATATCTTCAAAATATTGTTTAATTAGTACTTCCAGCTCCCACTGAATCCTCCCTAGGACTAAACCAATTACACAATATAGCACCACGTGAACTGTCGTGTGGTCTATCACTTAAACACCTAAAGATGATAGAAGTGGATGTATAGTGTACTGTAGAAAGTGCATGATTTTTTTTGAATGGAAATTAATCCTATTTTGTTTGAAGTGAAAGCATATCTAATTACGTAAGCTATTGTTTGATATTAACTGCAATTTATATTTGTTGAATTTTTCCAGAACTAGAACTTGACAAGTCTATCAAACAATTCGGTAAGGGTTTAACGTTGAAGTATCTGAATATGGTAAAGAATGTTGGGCTTGGATATTAAGATGTATAGGTGGCTATTAAACTGACTCTCTAAATATTTTTTATGCATAATACACCATATGAACAGTACCTTTTGCATAATCTTTCATTTGATATAAATATATAACTACAAAAAACAGGTTACATATACATTTTTTAAATCGATGAATAACTTCTAGTTACCCAAAATATTCCAACCTATACTTTCACATATTTGAATATTAAAACATTAACACACACTGATATAACAATGCACCTTTTTTGAAAATTCCAAAGAACACCCTGCTGTTCCAGTGTCACAGTTCTATTTCCTGAGATACGGGGGTTGACTTTTGAAGAAAGGTTGAGTAGTTTGGGCCTGTACTAATTGGAGTTTAGAAGAATGAGAGGTGATCTTATCGAAACATACTAGATATAGGGCCCAAGTTTCCACATGATTTGCACCTGATTTTTCGGAGCAACTGGTGGAGAACGGACTATCTTAGAAATCGCAATTCTCCACATTTTTTTTCTGCAGTTCTAGTGAGGTAGAACAGTTCTACTTTGGAACAGAATTTTTTCTTCAAAAGGGGGCGTGTCCGGCCACTGATGCCTGATTTCAAAGTTTCCACGGTGAAAACGTACTCCAAACTAAAGTAGAATGGAGCAAGTGAAGATTTTTGTAGAACTGAAAAAACCTGTTCTACACATTAAAAAATCAGACGCAGGTTACAAATTAGGCGTCCAGAACAAGGTGGGGGGGGGAGGGGGGAAGGGAAGTCATTAAATTCTACAATCAATCCTTATTTATACTTCTACAAATATTATACAAATAAATCCAACCTGAATAAACATTTAGAAGAAAAGAAAAGATTAAATAAACCATCTTCCTACCTGTGTGAAAGTGCTTCAGCCATCGTTCTTCCCGCGGGGGTTGGGGAAGGAAACCGCCGTTTGTTGCCGCGGAGGGAAGGGAGGGGAAGGAGACAGCGGTTTGTTGCCGTGGAGGGGAGGGAGGGGAAGGAGACAGCGGTTTGTTGCCGCTGCGAAGGGGAGGGAGGGGAAGGAGACAGCAGTTTGTTGCCGCGGAGGGGAGGGAGGGGAAGGAGACAGCGGTTTGTTGCCGTGGAGGGGAGGGAGGGGAAAGAAACCACCGTTTGTTGCCGTGGAGGGTGGGGAGGGGAAGGAGACAGTGAGAAGGGTAGCCTCAGTGCTGATGTGCTGATGGCAATGTGCTTTTATTAAAAAATGTTCAAAAATTAAACAGCTACAAAGAACTACAAAAATGGCCGAGTGCCAATGTTTCCTTCACACTGCGTGTGCGCGAACGCTCCAACGCGCACGTGCAGCGTTGCCGGCAGGAAAAAAACCAATTTAAATAGTACCCGCCCCCTCCCACTTACAAAATCGGCGCGAGTGTAGGCTCCGCCTCCCTGGGCGCCGCACCAAACAGACAAGGAGCTGCAAAGCGCTCGAGAATAGCGCGTTTTTTTTCTGACACCCAGCTCGGAGGGGCGCCCGTTTTTTATCCTGTGGAAACTTGGGCCCAATGAGAGGGATCGACAAGTTGGATTTAGACAGTATATTTCCACTCATAGGGGAAACTAAAACTAGGGGGCACAGTCTCAGAATAAGGGGCCGCCCATTTAAAAAGGAAGAATTTCTTCTCTGAGGGTTGTAAATCTGTGGAATTCTCTGCCCCAGAGAGCTGTGGAGGCTGGGTCATTGAATATATTTAAGGCGGAGATACAGATTTTTGAGCGATAAGGGAATAGAGAGTTATGGGGAGCGGACAGGGAAGTGGAACTGAGTCCATGATCAGATCAGCCATGATCTTATTAAATGGCGGAGCAGGCTCGAGGGGCCGAATGGCCTACTCCTGCTCCTATTTTTTGTGTTCCCACACCACTAATCCTTTTAACCATTCAGATTTACATTGATAATATAACTTGTCCACAACCATGAGCACATACAATAACATCCACTGGAAACTAGATTGACAGTAGCCAGCAGGGAGAAGAGACTTTCATTAAATCAAGCCGAGAACCGTACCCATGACTCAAGGTAAAAGGGTAGGGATAGTCCACTGTGTCACTCAAGTTACCAAGTCAACAAATCTTTTAATGAGCCTTTTAGCCATAGTATGACTTTTGATTATTATCTTACAGCAGTGAGCACTACATTTTCTCAAAATATTTTTTGATGATTAGCTACAAGCTAAAGTTGTCTAGTTGAGCCTGCAATGTCCTTCTCGGCAACATCTGGGGACTGGTGTCAAAGTTACAGACTAGTCCGATAGGCTAGTCAAACAAAAGAATTGTATCTGACATCCAACAACCTAGACTCCTCCGTCACTATATCTGGGTAAGTCTTGTCCCACTGGCAAGATAGGCCCACCGAGTTGGGACAGTTACATTCCGCTGTGAAAATCTTTGGCCCACCCGGCGGTGTCAGACCTACTGCCGCCATGCCGGCCCGACAATTATGCCCCCGGGTTTGGCCAGGCCGCTGGCCCGGCCGAAACCCTCCCTGGTGGCCCAGTGGACTGAAGTTTAAAGATCGCGCAAGCATTCCCCTTTAATTGAAGGGACGAGCGTGGTGACGCGGCACCGTGATGACATCATCGCGGCAGCCATTCCGCACCGCCCCAAACTTTTGCCCCTAAAGTGGTGTCACCGCCGCATATCCAGCCTCATGAAGAATTACTTCGGGATCCGAGTGGAAAAAAAAACAAAGAGCGGAATTTCGCTCAAGAGGCCACCTCAACCACCTTGGCGGTAAAAACCATAGAAACGGGGTTTCTGGCGGGGGGCAATTTCGGCCCCATCTCCTCTACACATCTTCCATCATGTAGTATGGCACTACCACCATGTTAAGTGGGACAGGCTACAGAGAGATCTAGCAGGCCAAAACTGGACATCTATGAGGTGCTATGGGTAGTCAATATCAGCAGAACTGTTGACCACCACAATCTGTAACCTTCTGGTGGGATAGATCCCTCACTCCTTCATCAGCATCAAGCCAGGCGACTAAAACTGGTGCAATAGGGATTGTAGAAAGAGGCACCAACCTAGTGAAGCTACACACTGGGTTACCTGCATGCTAAACACCAAAAGCAGCAGGTTATAGACAGAAATAAATGTTCCCAAAACCAACAGATCAGAGCAAAGTTCTCTAGCCCAAAATATCCAGTCAAGAATGGTGGTGGACAATCAGGCAATGAATGGAGGAAGAAAATACCCATCTTTGACCATGGAGCCAACAAGTGACTGAATGATACAAGGCTGAATTGTATGCAAGTGTTTTTATCCAGAAGTACCAAGTGGATGATCCTACTCGGCATTTCCCCAATGACCTCACCATCATAGATGTCAGTGCCCAGTCATTTTGGTTTACTCCATGTGACTTTGAAGAAACTATTCAGTATTGCCCATGCCCCCTGCTGCCCCTCCCCCCCTCCCCATTGCATGAGATCCCAACCATTTCTACTTTGCCTCCCTGGTTAAAGGAATCGAACCAACATATTTTTTAATTACCATTTCTTCAGGGGTCCAGCCACTCCTCTTGTCTGTACCCAAACCCCTCGGTGGGGTCGACCTCAGCTCATCTGGAGGCAGTTATGCAAGATCTCACTCAGCATACCAGCCTCCAGACCTGTGGCACAACTGGGTCCACTGGAAGCCCTGAGGAAATTTGGGGGTTGTGTAATTAAATGTTGAGAATGACTGCAACAGGCATCTCAATGCAGTCAATTGTTAGGACAATAGCTAAAAGATGTCAGCCATTATCACTGTGGGTAAGGAATATACTTCAGGATGTAGCAAAGCGCTTTACAAACAACAGGCTATTTCCGAAGTGTAGCCACTGTTGTAATGTAGGAAACATGGCGGCCAATTTGCGCACAGCAAGGTCCCACAAACAGCAGTGAGATAAATGAGCAATTAAACTGTAGTGGTGATGCTGGTTGAGGGATAAATATTGACCAGGACATCGGGAGAACTCCTGTGCTCTTCTTCAAAATAGTGCTATGATCTCGGACAGTGCAGCACTCTCTCAGCACAGACTCTGAAATGCAATCTAGATTATGTGCTCTAGTCTCTGACTCAGGTGAGAGTGCTACCACTGAGCCAAGGCTAACACCTACATGCTAAAATATCAATGCTCAAACTATTTGAAATGTGGGGAATGTGTACATATTTTAATGTTTGTGATAATAAAGTGTATTTACAATATTGTTTTTTTATTTTTTTAGACCATTGGAAACCTCTTGTTGAATCAGGTATGATCTCTTCTATAAACTGTTTTATAGTAATGCACCTAGTAAGATGCAGCATCAGTTGTATTCACTAATCCATCTGCTGCACTAACAACTCATTTCATCTGATGAGAAATAAAGAATCAGAATTTGCTGTCGCAGGGCATAGTTAGTCCTGCCCCTGCACCCTTCAGCTCAACTATATTTTGCCCACAAAGTTGCTGAATGTTCCAGCTGGTAACAGCTGAGCGAGGGAAACAGGGCATCTGGAACCTGAGTGAACAGTTGGACAAACAGTCCATCTTCTCCACCAATGAGATTTAAGGATTGGGAAATAAACACAGGAAAGACTGACAAGGAGGGTAAATTAAAGGGAGTGAGTTCAATGCCAAATCATGTACAGAAAGAGAAATAAAGAGCAGGAAAGAAAGAATGCATAAAGAGAGACAGAAGGAAAAGAAAAAACTAAATTTAAAAGTTGACATTTTTAAAATGTCCTCAAAATTCAAAACCTGCAGGAATGAGACTCCACACTTGTGTTGGTTAATTTTCGGTGCCAGAAAGGTTGATTATCAGTCTTTAACAATTATCACTTTAAAAGGGTACTTGTACTGATAATGACCAGACTTAACTTCATGTAATAAGTTTAATGGGCAAATACAGCAAGTTTCTTTAAATAAAACGGGGGAGGCCAAGAGTGAGATGCCGTTTTGCGAAGCTATCAGCAGAGCGGCGTAACTCGAACAGCAACTTTTGGATATTCACATTTAACAGCGCAGCTGCTCCTCCCCTGAAGTTGCTGTACCGTTTACCCATAAATAATGGGGAGTGCCATTAGCTTCATTGTTATTTTGACAGCAAATTCTGGCCCATTGCTACTGTGTTTTGTATCATCTGACTACAAAGCTTTGATTACTAATGATTTTGCTTAAACCAGTATTCCACCCTTGTTCAGACTATTTTAATTGGTCCTTCCCCAAGTCTGGGAAATCAGCCACATTTCTTCAGTGCCTGTTCCAAGTGACAGGATTCAGATTAGAATTTACCTTTTGGGAATCTGTGAAATTGTGCCCATTTATTATATCGTAAAATCAGAGTGGGTTGCAATATTCCATTTAAAAATGCATTAAAAAGGCCTATGTCATGCTATCTCAATGGGAAAATGCATTGTAAAGGAGTTAATATATACCTGTAATATCAATTTCACCTGTAGAGGAAAGGTCTAGTTCTGCCCTGCTCCCCTTCCACTCGAGGGCAGGTCTAACTTGCCACATTCTCCCTGCCCCCCCCTCCCCCACCCGCCTTCCTTGACTTGAATGCTACTCATGGTCTCGACTCCCCATGTGCAATGCCACATGAGATTGACTAGTATTAGATAATAAATACAGAGGATTACCTGTTCAAAGCTTTGAAGATGGCAGGACAAGTTGAAAATGCTGTTAAAATAGCATATGGAATCCGTAGCTTTATAAGTACAGACATTGGGGCCGATATTTCCCCTTTTTTTTCATGTTTCCCCATTATTGCCTCCGGGCAGCACGATGGCGTTTTTGCCCAGGGGAGCAGGGTGCGAGAGTGTCCGGGGAAATTGCCCCGAAGATTTGGGGGTGCAGTGTGCCGGCAGCGCGGTACCCCATGGTTAGTACCTCGGGCCGGCACGGCACCCACGGACCACAAGGCTGGGGCGGGCAGATGTCTACACCAGCTTCGCGGGTCACAATGCTGTCGGACATTCGCCATCAGGGCGCCCCTTAAAGGGGAGGCCGTTTGCGCCCCAGGCCGCCATTTTAATTTGTCGGCCGTCTCTTTGGTCAGCCCGACAATGGGGGCCCCCTCGTCGACCGGGCCACCATCATGTAGCCCGGGGTTGTAGCACGTAGCGCTACTCGGATGTCCTGGGAGCGCCCCTCCGACGAAACGGAGCGCAGGAGACAGTGCTCCGCTTTGTTTCAGGGGCACAAGGCCAAATTTCACACCGGGGCGGGAATTTTGGGCCGGGTGATAAAAGTCATGGCCCCGGATAGTATACCGCCCCCCCAATCGGAATGCGGGGCAATTTCAGCCTCATTGAGTATAAAAGCAAGGAAGTTATGCAAAATCCTCACTGTTAGGCCTCAGCTGGAGTGTTGTGTTCATTTCTGGACACCACACTTTAGGAAGGATGTCAAAGCCTTCGAGTGTGCAGAGAAATTTACCAGAATGATACCAGGGACGAAGGACTCAAGTTAAGCTGAGAGACGAGAGGCAAGGATTGTCCTCCTTAGAGCAGAGAAAATTAAGGGGAGATTTAATAGAGATGTTCAAAATTATGAGGGGATTTGATAGAATAAATAATGGAAAACAATTTCCATTAGCAGGAGGTTTAGTAACCAGAGGATACAGATTTACAATTGACATAATGACCAGAGGGGAGATCAGTTGATATGTTTGTATGCAGCGAGTTATGATTGTCAATGCACTGCCTGATTAGTAACTTTCAAAAGGGAATTGGATATATACCGGAAAAGGAAAAATTTGAGAGTGGGGTAGATTTTTAATAATTCATGCACGGGATGTAGTTGTCGCTGGCCAGGCCAGCATCCCGAGGTGCCCTTGAGAAGGTGGTGGTGAGCCACCTTCTTGGAACACTGCAGTGTTAGGTGGGAAGTTCGAGGATATTGACCAAACGATGAATGAATGAATAATGATATATTTCCAAGTAGAAGCATAGAAAATAGGTGCAGGAGTAGGCCATCTGGCCCTTCGAGCCTGCACCACCATTCAATAAGATCATGGCTGATCATTCCTTCAGTACTCCGTTCCTGCTTTCTCTCCATACCCCTTGATCCCTTTAGCTGCAAGGGCCATATCTAACTCCCTCTTGAATATATCCAATGAACTGGCATCAACAATTCTCTGCAGTAGGGAATTCCATAGGTTGACAACTCTGAGTGAAGAAGTTCCTCCTCATCTCAGTTCTAAATGGCTTACCCATTATCCTAAGACTATGTCCCCTGATTCTGGACTTCCCCAACATCGGGAACTTTCTTCCTGCATCTAACCTGTCCAATTCCGTCAGAATTTTATATGTTTCTATGAGATCCCCTCTCATCCTTCTAAACTCCAGTGAATACAGGCCCAGTCGATCCAGTCTATCCTCATATGTCAGTCCTGCCATTCCAGGAATCAGTCTGGTGAACCTCCGCTGCACTCCCTCAATAGAAAGAACATCCTTCCTCAGATTAGGAGACCAAAAGTGATCACAATATTCCAGGTGGGGCCTCACCAAGGTTCTGTACAACTGCACTAAGACTTCCCTGCTCCTATACTCAAATCCCCTTGCTATGAAGTCCAACATAGCATTTGCCGCCTTCACCGCCTGCTGTACCTGCAAGCCAACCTTCAATGACTGATGAATCATGACATCCAGGTCTCACTGCACCTCCCCTTTTCCTAATCTGCCACCATTCAGATAATATTCTGCCTTCGTGTTTTCGCTCTCAAAGTGGATAACCTCACATTTATCCACATTATACTGCATCTGCCATGCATTTGCCCACTCGCCTAACCTGTCCAAATCACCCTGCAGCCTCTTAGCGTCCTCCTCACAGCTCACACCGCCACCCAGTTTAGTGTCATCTGAGATATTACACTCAATTCCTTCATCCAAATCATTAATATATATTGTAAAGAGCTGGGGTCCCAGCACTGAGCCCTGCGGCACTCCACTAGTCACTGCCTGCCATTCAGAAAAGGACCCGTTAATCCTGACTCTCTGCTTCCTGTCTGCCAACCAGTTCTCTATCCACGTCAGTACATTACCCCCAATATCATGTGCTTAGATTTTGCACACCAATCTCTTGTGTGGGACCTTGTCAAAATCCTTTTGAAAGTCCAAATACACCACATCCACTGATTCTCCCCTGTCCACTCTACTAGTTACATCCTCAAAAAATTCCAGAAGATTTGTCAAGCATGATTTCCTCCTTCATAAATCCATGCTGACTTGGACCAATCCTATCACTGCTTTACAAATGTGCTGCTATTTCATCTTCAATGACTGATTCCAACATTTTCCCCACTACTGATGTCAGGCTAACTGGTCTATAATTACCCGTTTTCTCTCTCCCTCCTTTTTTAAAAAGTGGGGTTACATTAGCAACCCTCCAGTCCATAGGAACTGATCCAGAGTCGATAGACTGTTGGAAAATTATCACCAATGCATCTACTATTTCGAGGGCCACTTCCTTAAGTACTCTGGGATGTGGACTATCTGGCCCTGGGGATTTTTCGGCCTTCAAACCCGTCAATTTCCCGAACACAATTTCCCGCCTAATAAGGATATCCTTCAGTTCCTTCTTCTCACTAGACCTTCGGACCCCTAGTACATCGGGAAGGTTATTTGTATCTTCCTTTGTGAAGACAGAACCAAAGTACTTGTTCAATTGGTCTGCCATTTCTTTGGTCCCTTGCAGTCGGATTCGGGTGAATTTATAATGGGGAACAATGTTTGTCTTCACTAATCTTTTTCTCTTCACATATCTATAGAAGCTTTTGCAGTCATTTTTTATGTTTCCGGCAAGCTTCCTCTCGTACTCTGTTCTCCCCCTCTTAATTAAACCCTTTGTCCTCCTTTGCTGTATTCTAAATTTCTCCCAGTCCCCCGGCTTGCTACTTTTTCTGGCTAATTTGTATGCCTCTTCCTTGGATTTAACACTATCCTTAATTTCCCTTGTTAGCCACGGTTGAGCCAACTTCCCCGTTTTATTTTTACTCCAGACAGGGATGTGCAATTGTTGAAATTCGTCCATGTGATCTTTAAAGGTTTGCCATTGTCTATCCACCGTCAACCCTTTAAGTATCATTTGCCAGTCTAATCTCGCAAATTCGCGCCTCATACCATCAAAGTTACTGTTAGATCTCTTAATTTCCAATGAAATACGAACTCCGATGGTAGTTTTAACTTTTTAATCTTGGCAGAGAGCAACAAACTGCTGGCTGGTTGCTAGTTTCTTACTAAGACACATGGTCAAAATGGCTGTATTTTATACCGGGTTCAATTTACAGAAAAGAACTCACCTTCTTTGACCTTACTGGCTCAATCAATATTCTTTTAACGTTTTAATTGGCTCACTACCCAAGGTCCAAAAATGTCAAGTTGATTGATGACTTAACGCAATGTGTCTGAAATGCATGTAGTATCTCTGACTTGTTGTCTGTGAATTTTCACAGCCTGTCTAAATGCAGCCTGTTTGAATTCTCTATCAATCCCCCCTTTGATTCTTTCACAAACTGAATCATAAAACATCAGGTATCACTGGTTAAACATTCTACAAAATAATTTCATACATGTTAATAGTTTCCTTCTAAAATTTGTTGATGTGTTTCGCCACATGTCCGGACTAGTAGCTTCCACACAAATTTACACCAACCCGAGTTCCATCGTGGCCACAATGGAAGTCTGGTTTTAGTAGGTTAATTAACCTTATTCCAATCTAATCCAAATCAATATCTTAATTCAACTAGTAAACAATCTTTCCTTAAGCATAACATACCCCTGTGCCACGTACAGACGGTCTGCTGGGACCTGCAAGGTGTCTCACCTGCGGGATAGCAGCTACAGCCGCCTGGTCGCAACAACATTTAATCAACATAAACAAACAATATAAAAGTAAAAGGTATTTACATGTAATTCCCTTGCTACCCTACTATTTCCCTTTGGTGCAGAGGGTCGGCTAGTAAGAAGTAGGCCTATGCCTAGAATACCTACAATCAATACTACAGTAAATTTATACATTTTCGCGAAAAGTAATTGTCCTTATTAGATTTCAGCTTCAGTTACGGGTGCTCGTTTAACGTGTGAAGCGTGGATCCAGGCTTTCTTTCCTTGGACTTTAACAGCTGCCTGGGTAGTCAATAACACTTGATAAGGTCCCTCCCACTTGGCACCCAAAGGTTCTTTATGCTACTTTTTCACATACACCCAGACTCCTGGGATGATGTCGTGTCCTCCTTCGGGTGGATTACCCCAAGCTGCCGATACCTGTCGGGAAACAGAACTAATAGCATTGGTTAGGTTCTGACAGTATGATAACAAAGTGTCACTCATTAAGTGAACATCAGCTTTCCGTAAATCGATAGTTCCTGGCAGCAACATGGGTATTCCTGTTATAATTTCAAATGGGCTTAGACCTGTAGTTCTATTCGGGGTTGCCCTAATGCTACATAGCACTATTGGTAGTGCCTGGGGCCATGGTGTTCCTTCTTGGTGATATTTGGTAAGCCGTTGTTTCAGAGTTCGATTCATTCGCTCTACTTGTCCTGATGATTGTGGATGATAAGGACAGTGTAAATCCCACGTAATGTTCAGTAACCTCCAGACTTCTTGGCAGACAGCACCTGTGAAGTGTGTTCCCTGATCTGAGTCAATGCTACTCGGGACTCCCCATCGGGGAATGTAATCCTTACACAAGACCTTTGCAGTGTGATTAGCTGTGGCTCTTTTAGTTGGGACAGCTTCTACCCATCTAGAGAATCTGTCGACCATGACAAGAATGTTAGTGTATCCTTGGCATGAAGGAAGAGATATATATATATATAATCAACCTGCAGATGCTGGAATGGTCCGACAGGGGCAGGGGTCCTCAGTTGGGGCATTACCGTGATGGGTCCAGAATTATTTTTCTGGCAGACCACACAGCGGTCTGTTACCAGCTGGGCATGTTTTTTAAATCCCCGACCCCACCAGCTTTTCTGGAACCGTACCGTCATCTGTTGTGAGGCCAAGTGTCCCCACGAGTGGATCTGTTGGGCTAAAAAAGGCATAAGCGCTTGTGGCACGACTCTTTGTCTCCAGACACCATCTTCGCATAGCTTAATTCCTGCCTCAATCCATGTCCATTTTTCCTCTCTGGAGCACTCGCCTTGCATTGTTTGAAGGTCTCGTGTCAGAGTCCTGAGTGCTTTCAATCTGCACATCTGTGTTGGTTCTTCTGGAGGAACGCCCTGTGAGGCGGCATCTTTAGCTGCCTGGTCGGCTAGGGCATTTCCCTGTGCTTCTGTGGTATTTTCCTTCGTATGGGCCTTACACTTCAGGATGGACACTTCCTGAGGTAATTGTATGGCCTCCAGTAAGTCTCGGACTTCTTTTCCATTTCGGATAGGTGTACCAGCAGCAGTGAGGAATCCTCTTTTCCGCCATAACATACCAAAGTCGTGAGCGACTCCAAAAGCACAACGCGACTCCATGTAGACATTAGCTATTCGACATGCTTCTGACAGGGCCCGTAACTCGGCCTGTTGTGCTGACGTTCCTGAGGGTAAACATCCTTTTGCCACTACCTCATATAAGGTTGTAACTGCCCATCCTGCTTTTCTGGTACCATTGTCAACAAAGGAGGAACCATCTGTAAACAGGATGAGGTCTGGGTTGTGCAGAGGCTCCTCTGCTGCTAAGGCGGCTGCTTCTGTTTCTTTTAAAATCTCCACGCAGTCATGCTCTTCACATTCTCCCCCCTCTTGCTCCCTCGATTCTGACATCGGGAGCATAGTTGCGGGATTAACAGGGCTGGCCCGGACGATATGGAGATTAGGAGCTTCCAAAACTGCTGTCCAGCGGGTCCAACTAGCTGCCGTCACCTGAGACATTCTATTCATAGACAGCAAAGCGTGTACGGTGTGGGGACACTTGACAATCAGCTTTTGGTCGAGGACTAGACCCGCAGTGATCATTACCGCTCGACATGTAGCTTCCATAGCCCTTAGGCAACTTCCCCATCCGAGGGCTACCGCATCCAGTTTTGCTGAATAATAGCCAATAGGTCTTTGCCGATCCCCATGTTCTTGTGTCAGTATAGCTGTCATATATCCTCCTTTCTCATGAACAAACAGGGTAAATGGCTTACCACTGTCGGGGATTCCCAGAGCCGGTGCCGAACACAAAGCCTTTTTCAAACTCAGGAAGACCTCTTGCTGTTCTTTAGTGAGCAGCTTCTTTAGAGGCACGTTTCCCCTTTAAAATATCATTCAGTGGCTGAGCAAGCTGTGTGAAGGAGTCAATCCAATTTCTGTTAAAGTTACACAATCCCAAAAAAGATCTTAGTTCCTGAATAGTGGTGGGTTTTTTAGCAGCCCGAATGGATGCAGTTCTATCCTGTGTAAGTTCTCTCTTTCCTTGTGAAATCTTTTGTCCCAGGTATACAACTTCTTCTTGGGATATTTGTGCTTTGTTGATGCTGGCTTTATGTCCTTTCAGCCGAAGGTGGTCCAGCAAAGCTCGTAAATCTTGTTCATGCTGTTCTTCCGTGTTTGACGCTAGCAGGATATCGTCTACATATTAGATGACTGTGGATGACAGGGGAGGTAATTCTCGCAAATGGCTTTGTAAAGCCATGTGGAATACTGTAGGGCTGTTGTGGAAACCCTGCGGTAACCGGGTCCAAGTATACTGTTGTCCTTGGACCGTGAAAGCAAACCACTGTCGAACCTCCGGTGCCAGAGGCACCGACCAAAATCCGTTGGCCATATCTATAACCGAGAAATATTTATGTTCCGGTTTGAGGGGTGGAGGGATCTGCGACCAAAGGAGCTTTTTGATCAATACACTGGTTAGCTTTCCTATAAATCGACAGTCAAACGCCAAGTCTCATTAGATTTCTGTACCGGCCACAGAGCTATTGGAGGAGCTATGCGTTTTAATAATCACCCCTTGTTTCTTCAATTGCTGAATAACCGGCAAGATTCCCGCGATGGCAGTTGGACTGATGGGATACTGTTTAGTGCATGGAGGCTTGGTCCCTGTAAATGACGCAGGCTCCATCTGGAGTAGGCCACAATCGTTCTTATCTTTAGCCCATATCGGGTGTTCCTTCAATTCTTCTTTCTTCAAAGTTCTAATTGACCATGTCACCCGACCATCCTCGAAATGCAACGATGAATCTATTTGGATTAGAACGTCCATTCCCAAAAGGGGTTGATCTACTGGGCCTATCCAGACCGGCGTGGTTAGTTCATGTGGACCCAGCCCTATAAGTATCGGTGTTGTCCTTTTAATTTCCATTTTATGGCCCCCAACTCCATAGACTGTACGTGCCCTACCATCCAACGGCAAAAAGTCTCCATATTGTAGGGGTAAGCATGTTAATTCCACCCCTGTGTCTAAAAGACAGTCCACATCCTTATCGCCCACCCTCACAGTTATATATAGCCCATCTCCCCTTTGTTGTATTAGTGCGAGGAGGGGGGCCAGGGTGGGCTCAAATCGTTTTTTGCTATCCCAAGTAACTCCTTCTGTTGTTGTATTGTCAGTCGCTTAAATGCTTCTATGAGGTCGTTATCTTCTGACAAGCTGGCTTGTTGGCTGAATTGTATCCCTGGCTGCGTCCTCTTCCCCAGCCACAACCTTTCTGTTTTGCCCTGCACGTCTTGGCCCAGTGACCTTCTTTCCCACAATAATGACATTTTCCGGGTAATTTTCCTAATGACTGTTTATCGGAATCCTGGGATTTCCATCCCATAGCCTGTACAGCTCGGACTTTAGCTCCCATATCCCGATCTAATTGGTTACATCGATCCACCAATGCTGCAAAGGTAGTTCCTCTACCTTCCCAGTCCGGTAACACTACCTTAAGCATTTTGGACAGTTCTGGCTTTAGACCTGCCACGAAAGCTGCTTTCAGGGGTCCAAACGCTTGTTCATCCATTTCCTCATCTGTATTATTCATACCCGAATGTTCTAGCCACGTGCATCTAAACCGCTCGTCATACTCCAGGACCTCCTCTGTTCCTTTCTGTTGGCAGGCTGCAATTTTTCCCGTCTGTCTTAGCTGGACTGAAGGCTTGCAGCCAGTGTTTAATCGCCTCCCATCCTGCGTCTAATTCTTGCTCATTCTGCCCCAAAGCTTCATCTACCTTGTCGTGCAATTTTCTTCCCTATGTTTTTGGCACCATTATGGTCAAAATTTGCACTCCGTCCCAGGGATGAAGTTGATACATATTTCTTAAGCAGTCCAATTGGTCCCACGTTTTTACTCCCCCTTTCTTTGGATTGGGCAATTTCTTGGACCATTTATCAATTTTCTCTGGGTCTGCCTAAGTATTCTGCATACACCCTTCTCTTTGTTTTTTTGGTTCCGCCCTCATCCGCAGTCTCTTCTGATTTGACTACAACTCGACTTTTTTTAAACTGGGCAAAGCGCACCCCTAATTCTTCATCATCCTCCGACACTGTATTGTCGGAGGATTCAGAAACCGTATCTATTCCTCGGTCGTGTCTTCGGGTTTGCGCTTTTAATTTATCCAAACATGGGTACCCTGGGAATTGATCAATACATTTTCCTTTTCCTATTACTGTCTCTTGACCTAATGATTTTTTCTATTCTTTAATTTCACCTTTAAGATCTTTAACTTCCGCTTCCAGCTTTTCAAGTTCAAGCTTTTTCTGTCGCAGCTGTGCACAAACTGCTTGCAATTGATCCTTTGTACTGGTCAGTTCTCGATCATGTTGGGAACGCATTATAATTTCATTCCGGTTTCGAATCTGTCCCATAACCGCTAGGGACCATCTCGTTCGCTCTTTATTTTTCATACAGGTTGTTTTTCCCCAGACCCTTTTAATCTCATCCAAGGACCATTGTACTTTGGAGGATCCGTACTTTTGTTTGATCTTAATACAGGTTTTAGATAAGTTAAATTGTTGCTCTATGTATTCTTTCAACTGTTCGAGAATTAAATCTAGCGAAACTTCAGGTGGTGCCTGCCCACCTTTAACAGTTGTAGGCAATTCGTTGTTCTTATCTCCTGCTGCCATTAAACTGAGTTCTTTACTGGGGTCTCGAGACGTAAGCTTTCTAGCCGATCAATAGGTCGGTGATTAATTAACTAACACACCACCGAAGTTTAGACGTCTATCGGACCTCGAGCCGACTACCAACTGGAGGGTTCGCAAACCGGAGGCTTTCGGAATCGCGTAGGAGAGGCGAATTTAGACTTTTGACCGAGGGTTTTTTTAAAAAGAGGAGTCCTTACCTCAATATGTAGGTCCGATGTCCAGAATTCAGTTTCTTTCCTCAGCAATCCTGTTCGCAGCGCCAAAATTGTTAGATCTCTTAATTTCCAATGAAATACGAACTCTGATGGTAGTTTTAACTTTTTAATCTTGGCAGATTAAGACAAAGTTCTTTGTCTTAACTAAGACACATGGTCAAAATGGCTGTATTTTATACCGGGTTCAATTTACAGAAAAGAACTCGCCTTCTTTGACCTTATTGGCTCAATCAATATTCTTTTAACGTTTTAATTGGCTCACTACCTAAGGTCCGAAAATGTCAAGTTGATTGATGACTTAACGCAATGTGGCTGAAATGCATGTAGCATCTCTGACTTGTTGTCTGTGAATTTTCACAGCCTGTCTAAATGCAGCCTGTTTGAATTCTCTATCAGTTATCTTTCCTTAAGTTCAGGACCCTAGTTTCTGAATTAACTTTGTCACTCTCCATCTTAATAAAGAATTCTACCATATTATGGTCACTCTTCCCCAAGGGGCCTCGCACAACAAGATTGCTAATTAGTCCTTTCTCATTACACATCACCCAGTCTAGGATGGCCAGCTCTCTGGTTGGTTCCTCGACATATTGGTCTAGAAAACCATCCCTAATACACTCCAGGAAATCCTCCTCCAACGCATTGCGACTAGTTCGGTTAGCCCAATCAATATGTAGATTAAAGTCGCCCATGATTACTGCTGTACCTTTATTGCACACATCCCTTATTTCTTGTTTGATGCTGTCCCCAACTCACTACTACTATTTGGTGGCCTGTACACAACTCCCACTAGCGTTTTCTGCCCTTTGGTATTCCGTAGCTCCATCCATACCAATTCCACATCATCCAAGCTAATGTCCTTCCTTACAATTGCATTAATTTCCTCTTTAACCAGCAACGCCACCCCGCCTCCTTTTCCTTTCTGTCTATCCTTCCTAAATGCTGAATGCCCCTGGATGTTGAGTTCCCAGCCTTGGTCACCCTGGAGCCATGTCTCCGTGATGCCAATCACATCATACCCGTTAACTGCTATCTGCGCAGTTAATTTGTCCACCTTATTCCGAATGCTCCCCGCATTGTAACACAGAGCCTTCAGGCTTGTCATTTTAACACACTTTGACCCTTTAGAATTCTGCTGTAAAGTGGCCCTTTTTGCTTTTTGCCTTGGGTTTCTCTGCCCTCCACTTTTACTATTCTCCTTTCTATCTTTTGCTTCTGTCTCCATTTTATTCCCCTCTGTCTCCCTGCATTGGTTCCCATCCCCCTGCTATATTAGTTTAACTCCTCCCCAGTAGCACTAGCAAACACGCCCCCTAGGACATTGGTTCCGGTCCTGACCAGGTGCAGACCGTCCGGTTTGTACTGGTCCCACCTCCCCCAGAACCGGTTCCAATGTCCCAGGAATTTGAATCCCTCCCTTCTGCACCACTGCTCAAGCCACGTATTCATCCCAGCTATCCTGCGATTCCTACTCTGACTAGCACGTGGCACTTGTAGCAATCCTGAGATTACTACTTTTGAGGTCCTAGTTTTTAATTTAGCTCTTAGCTCCCTAAATTTGTTTCGTAGGACCTCATCCCGTTTTTTACCTGTATCGTTGGTACCTATATGCACTACGACAACTGGCTGTTCACCCTCCCTTTTCAGAATGTCCTGCACCCGCTCCGAGACATCCTTGACCCTTGCACCAGGGAGGCAACATACCATCCTGGAGTCTCGGTTGCAGCCGCAGAAACGCCTATCTATTCCCCTTACAATCGAATCCCCTATCACGATTGCTCTCCCACTTTTTTTTTTCTGCCCTCCTATGCAGCAGAGCCAGCCACGGTGCCATGAACCTGGCTGCTGCTGTTCTCCCCTGATGAGTCATCCCCCTCAACAGTACCCAAAGCAGTGTATCTGTTTTGCAGGGGGATGACCGCAGGGGACCCCTGCGCTACCTTCCTGTTGGTCTTCCATTCCCTATCTGGCTGTGGACCCTTTACCTGCAGTAAGACCAACTCACTAAATGTGCTATTCGCATCATTCTCAGCATCGTGCATGCTCCAGAGTGAATCCACCCGCAGCTCCAGTTCCGAAACGCGCTTCGTCAGGAGCTGGAGGCGGATACACTTCCCACACACATAGTCGTCAGAGACACCGGAGGCGTCCCTGATTTCCCACATGGTACAGGAGGAGCATAACATGTGTCCGAGCTCTCCTGTCGTGACTTAACCCCTAGATTAACTTAATTTGGCAACAACAATGCTAAAGGCTACTGAATGAAATAGAAAAGAAAAAGAAAAGCTACTTACCAATCACTTACCCCCTTGGCTGTGACGTCACCTTTCGATTTCTTTCTACTTCTTTTTTGCCTTTTGTCCCCGCTGCAGCTGCACAAGCTGGGCCTTTATAGGGCTCGCCCGGACTCCCCGCTGCTCTAACTTCCGCTCCTCCTCCGATGTTGGGCCTTTATAGGGTTCGCCCGGACTCCCCGCTGCTCGAACTGCCGCTCCACCTCCGACGTTGGGCCTTTATAGGCCTCGCCCGGACTCCCCGCTGCTCGAACTTGTAGCCCTTGTCCTTCTAGATGGTAGAGGTTGCGGTTTTCGGAGGTCTGTCACGAAGCTTTGGCGAGTTGCTACAGTGCATCGTGAAGATGGTACACACTGCAGACGCAGGGGCCGAAATTGCCCTCTGCCCCAAACGGGGCGCACATTTCGATTTAAGTGATGCTTCACCGGCCAATCATTGGGGCGAGGATTAGAGCGATTTTGCCCTCTTTTTCTTTGTGAATGTGTCGTGGCTGTGTTTCGGGTGAAAGTGGGTCGGGAGCAGGGTGGAGGCGGGCGGTGTCATCAGCGTTGTTGAGCATGTCAGCGCGACGCTGATGACGTCAGTGCGATGTCCAGGTCTGTCCGCTGGTATTGACTGCTTCATTATCTGAGTAGTTGTGCCTGGAACTGGACACTCGGCAATCATCAGCGAACAGCCTCACTTCTGACTTTTATGATGGAGGGAAGGTCATTGAGAAAGCAGCTGATGATAGGACCTGGGACACTGCCCTGAGGAACTGTGGAGCTATGTCCTGGGGCTGAGATGATGCCCTCCAACATCCACAACCATCTTCCCATGTGCTAGGTATGACTTCAGCCAGTGGAGTTTTCCCCAATTCCCACTGACTTCAATTTTACTCGTACTCCTTGATGCCACACTTGGTGAAATTCTCTCCCTTGATCTCAAGGCAATTACGCTCCCCTCACAAGTCAAAAAAACAATTAGGAAGGCAAAGAGGAACTATGAAATTAAATTATCAAGGAACATAAAACATAATATATTTTACACGCACATCAATTCAAAAAAAGGAAGGTTAGAATGGAAATGGGGCCATTAAGGGATAGACAGGATAGTACCACAGGTAACGATAGAGAGATGGTAGAAATATGAAATAATTATTTTGCTTCAGTAGTTCTTCCTTCTTCTTAGGCAGTCCCTCGGAGTCGAGGATGACTTGCTTCCACACTAAAAATGAGTTCTCAGGTGACTGAAGAGTCCAATGCAGGACCTACAGTCTCTGTCACAGGTGGGGCACTTAAGGTGTGGAAGATGCCTGCGTGTGAATTATTTTAAAGTGGGGTAACCAGCTACCACACGGACTTGACAGAGCAAGGTCTTGGTCCAGTGGCAAGAGGATCCAAGATGACAGAAGATCAGGCTCTGTTGTATGAGCATAGTTCATACACACGCATATTCCTACTGTCCTCCTTCCTCCTTTCCAAAGGAGCTCTCTCTTTGGGATTTAATGTCACATGCAAGTCACTCTTGCTGCAGCGTTTTCTCGCGTTGGTGCCTGTCTGTTGCAGTGTGGACAAGGCAAGTGTTTGACCCTGAATAAAACTACACTGGAGTCTGGTACAAGTATAAATGTTAAATTTCTGACTTGACTTGTTCGAGCAAAGATGCTATCAGTTGGGAAGTATTGCTGATGTTTGGGGAAAGTAGCTGTGGTCTTCAATTAGCTTGTCATCTGTTAGTGTCACTTGTGTCTGTCAGCACCGAATCAGATCTACAGTTCACTTTTTAAGTGAAAGTGAGACAGATTATTGGCCACCATAATGGCGATGCAGCACTGTACAAGAATGTTGGTGAGAGATTTTCCTTAAGAGTGGGATCACTACAGTGAGTGGGACTTTGGCATGTTCGTCCAACCACACACTGACCTTGTTCCATTTTCTTGGGTGCGGTCAACTCCCAGCCTTATCTCCGCTCTTCCACTGGGACTCTGCCACTGCGGGATCGGGAAATGTTGAGCTTCTGTAATGAGACATCTTTTGCAGTAACTGAAATAGGTCCGGACAGTTTTAAAGGGGGCAGAATGCTGCTAAATGTTCCAGATCAATATTTTGAATTGCCACTTCGTGAGCCAGTTGAAAAAAAAACATAGTCAGAAGATTTGGGAGAGGGTCAGCTGGCTATATCTCATTCTTCACATCAAGAAACTCAATCCTGATGTCCGTTGCCAACACAGTCTCCCTACCACTTCCTTCCTTCTGGCCTCCCTCCATTGGCAACACAGAGGTGGGAATAAAGGGATCTGTCTGGATTCATGGGCCTCGACCCCTCACTATTGATTTACGTGCAGCAGGGCAGGTGGGTAGCTGTCTGCCATCTGCAGCAGTGTGAGCAGAGAAAATGGTGGCTAATTGTAGTAGAGTTTTGATGGGAGGTATCCCCATCTGATTTTCCTGCACACTGCCTCAGGACTGCTCATTTTCAGGTGGTAATTTGGGGGAAAATCCTCCCTTCACGACAAGGTTTATATAGCAGGGTCAAACAAGGTACATAAAGGTCACACAAGGTTCAGGGATGCACATGAAGCGATATGTAGATAACTCTGGAAGTACATAAACAATTCAGTTATTTAGCATGGGCTGCACTGGAGGTGGGGAGAGACACATTGTTCTTTCACTTTCTCCCTTCTCAAAGCAGTGACTCATGCTGATGTTTGGATCCAAAGGCCGCACCAGTTCTCCAGTACCTCAATCAGGTGGTCATAATTCATTTGTGAAACTAAATAGTGAGGCTAATGTAGACTCCCAACACTGGGCTAAACTAACTCAGCACAGACCAGCACCCCCAACATTGGGCTAAACTAACTCCGCACAGACCAGCACCCCCAACACTGGGCTAAACTAACTCCGCACAGACCAGCACCCCCAACACTGGGCTAAACTAACTCCGCACAGACCAACAGTGGGCTAAATTAACTCAGCACAGACCAGCACCCCCAACATTGGGCTAAACTAACTCCGCACAGACCAGCATTCCCAACACTGAGCTCAAGTAACTCAGCATAGGTGTTGTATTGCAGGAGTTAGAATAAAGCTCCCTGCTTTGATAAGGTTAGAATACAGCTCCCTTCGATAATATACCACATAATAGACTGATGAACAAGGTCAGAGAATCTGGAGTCAGGACAAGTAGCAGAATGGATAGCTAGCTGGCTTCAAGACAGAGAGTAGGGGTAAACGGTAAACAGTGCCACAAGGATCAGTACTGGGACCACTGTACTTCACAATTTATATTCACGATTTAGACTTTGGAATCAAAAACACAATTTATAAATTTGTGGATGACATCAAATTAGGGACGACAGTCAATACTGAGGAGGACTGCAACAAATTACAGGAGGACATTAATAAACACGCAGAATTGACATATAATTGGCAAATGAAGTTTAACAGATAAATGTGAGGTATTATATTTTGATAGGAAGAATAGGGAGGTCACTTATTACTTGGAGGATATGAGTCTAGGTGGGGTAGAGGAACAAAGGGATCTTGAGTACAAATCACTAAAAGTTGTGACACAGGTTAGCAAAACCGTTTTTTTTTAAAAAAAGCAAACCAAAGACGGGTTTATTTCTCGAAGTATAGAATTGAAAAGTCGTGAAGTTATGCTAAACCTGTATTAAACCTTGGTTAGACCACACTTCGAGTACTGTGTACAGGCCTGGTCGCCATATTGTAAAATGGATAAAGAAGCACTGGAGAGGGTGCAGAGATTTACAAAGATATCAGAAATGCGAGGGTATACATATCAGGAAAGGATGAACAGGCGGGGTCTGTTTTCTCTTGACAAAAGGCTGAGGGGTGACCTAACAGGTCTTTAAAAGTATGAAAGTTTTTGTTAGAGTGGATACAGAGAGAATGTTTCCACTTGTGGAGATAACTAGAAGCCATCAATAATAATAACTTTTATTTATATAGCGCCTTTAACATAGTAAAACATCCCAAGGCGCTTCACAACAGTGTTACAGACAAACCGATAAATTTGACACCGAGCCACAGAAGAAATTAAGGCAGATGATCAAAAGCTTGTTTAAAGAGGTAGGTTTTAACAAGCATCTTAAAGGAGGAAAGAGAGGTAGAGAGTCGTTGTGGTTTAGTGAGGGAGTTCCAGTACTTGGGGCCCAGGCAGCTGGAGGCACGTCCACCGATGGTTGAGCAGTTAAAATGAGGGATGTTCAAGAGGCCAGAATTTGAGGAGTGCAGACATCTTGTGGGATTGTGAGGCTGAAAAAGATTACAGAGATGGGGAGGGGCAAGTCCTTGGAGTGATTTGTAAACAAGGATGAGAATTTTGAATTCAAGGCATTAACTAGGAGCCAATGTAGGTCAGAAAGCACAGGGGTGATGGGCGACCTTGATTTGGTGCAGGGTAGTACACGGGCTGCTGAGTTTTGGATGACTTCAAGTTTACATAGTGTGGAATGTGGAAGGCTGGCCAGGAGTGAGTTGGAGTAGTCAAGTCTAGAGGTAACAAAGGCATGAATGAGGGTTTCAGTAGCAGAAGAGCTGAGGCAGGGGTGGAGGCGGGCAATGTTACGGAGATGAAAAAAGGTGGTTTTAGTTATGCCACAGATATGTGGCTGGAAACTCGCTTCTGGATCAAATATGACACCTTGGTTGCGAACAGTCTTGTTCACCCTCAGATTGATGCTCGGGAGAGGGATGGAGTCAGTGGTTAGGGAACGCAGTTTGTGGCGAGGACCAAAGATAATGGCTTCGGTCTTCCCAATATTTAATTGGAAAAAATTTCTGCTCAACCAGTACTGGATGTCGGACAAGCAATCTGACAATTTTGATACCAAGCAGGGGTTGACAGAAATGGTGGAGAGGTAGAGCTGGGTGTCATCTGCGTACATGTGGAAACTGATTCCGTGTTTTCGGATGATATCGTCAAGGGGCAGCATATAGATGTGAAATAAGAAGGGACCAAGAATAGATCCTTGGGGGACACCAGAGGTAACGATGCGGGAGTAGGAAGAGAAGCCATTGCTGGAGATTTTCTGGCTATGATTAGATAGACAAGAATGGAACCAGGCGAGTGCAGTCCCACCGAGCTGGATGTTGGTGGAGTGGTGTTGGAGGAGGATGGAGTGGTTAACTGTGTCAAAGGCTGCAGACAGGTCCAGAAGGACGAGGACGGATAGTTTACCTTTGTCACAGTCACAAAGGATGTCATTTAATATGTCATATCAATCTAAGATAGTCACCAAGAAATCCAATAGGGAATTCAGAAGCAATTTCTTCACCCAAAGAGTGGTGAGAATGTGGAACTCACAACCACAGAGAGTGGTTGAAGCGAACAGTATAGATGCATTTAAGTGGAGGTTAGACAAGCATGAGAGAGAAGGCCAAAGAGGGTTATATTCATATTTGGATGAAGAAAGACGGGAGGAGGCTCAAGTGGAGCATAAATGTTGATATGGATTGGTTGTGCCGAATGGCCTGTTTCTTTGTCGTATATCCTATGTAATCCTATATCTTATGTAATCCTATAACCTCTGGAATTCAGCTCTCGGCTGCAATGAGGTTTGGAGCCGAGTGGTCCTGGTAGCACTCAAACTTTTTAAAAATTCGCTCCGGGATGTGGGCTTCACTGGCAAGGCCTGCATTTATTCGACATCCCCAATTGCCCTTGAGAAGGTGGTGGTGAGCCGTCTGTAGTCCTTATGGTGAGGGTACCCGGGACCTAAAGAACAGGTAGTGGATGGAGAAAGCACAGAAGATACAGCAGCTGGCCGACAGCCATGATGTGCGAGGATTCGTCATTGCAGTCAAGGCCACCTACGGTCTAAACACCCAAGGCCCCACCCCACTGCTGGCCAAGAACGGGGAAACACTCATCAAGGACATCGAAGCAGTCAAGGCATGCTGGAAGGAGCACTTCAAAGATCTCCTCAATCGAGACTCTGCCTTTGACTCGAGTGTTCTCGACTCCATCTCGCAGCATGCTACCCGCCACCACTTCAGTAAAACTCCAGCACTGCGTGAGGTAGGAAAAGCCGTAAGACAGCTTAAGAACAACAAGGCTACGGGATGGAATCCCTGCTGAGGCACTGAAGTATGGCGGAGAGGCACTGTTGGGGCAAATACATGACCTCATCTCTCTCATCTGGAGGGAGGAGAGCATGCCAAGAGATCTCAGAGATGCAGAGATCGCGACCGTCTTTTTTAAAAAAAAGGGACAAGTCCGACTGCGGCAACTGCAGCCACTAAAGTCGTTGCTAGAGTCCTCCTCAACCGTCTTCTCCTTGTGGCTGAGGAGCTCCTCCCGGAGTCACAGTGCGAATTTTGTCCCCTACAGAACACAATGGATGTGATTTTTACACCGCAACAGCTGCAGGAAACAGCTCCAGCCCTTATACATGCCCTTCTTCGACCTTACAAAGGTCTTTGACACTGTCAATCAGGAGGGTCTATGGAGTGTTCTCCTCTGTTTCGGATGATCACCATCCTCCGCCTTGCTCCATGACGAACAACGGATCCATTACAGACCCAATCCATGTCCGAACCAGGGTCAAACAGGGCTGTGTCATCATCCCAACCCTCTTCTCAATCTTCCTCGCTGCCATGCTCCGCCTCACCATCAACAAGCTCCCCGCTGGAGTAGAACTGAACTACAGAACCAGTGGGAACCTGTTCAACTTTAATCGTCTCCAGACCAGGTCCAAAACCACCCCAAACTCTGTCATCGAGCTACGGTACGCGGACGACACCTGCATCTGCGCACATACAGAGGCTGAACTCCATGTCATAGTCAACGTATTTACTGAAGCATACAAGAGCATGGGCCTTAGGCTAAACATCCGTAAGACAAAGGTCCTGCACCAGCCACCCCCCGCGCCCCCCCCCCCCCACCCCAGTCATCAAAATCCATGGCGCGGTCCTGGACAACCAACAAGAGCAGACATTGACGACAAGATTCAACACCACCTCCAGTGCACCAGTGCAGCCTTTGGCCGCCTGAGGAAAAGAGTGTTTGAAGACCAGGCCCTCAAATTGGCCACCAAGCTCATGGTCTGCAGGGCTGTAGTAATACCTGCCCTCCTGTATGGCTCAGAGACATGAACCAGTCACTGGAGAAATACCACCAACGATGTCTCCGCAAGTTCCTACAAATCCCCTGGGTGGGCAGATGCACCAACGTTAGTGTCCTTGACTGGGCCATCAGCACCAGCATTGAAGCACTGACCACACTTGATCAGCTTTGCTGGGCAGGCCACATTGTTCGCATGTCAGACACGAGACTCTCAAAGCAAGCGCTCGACTTGGAACTCCTTCATGACAAACGATCCAAAGATGGGCAGAAGAAACGTTACAAGGACACCCTCAAAGCCTCCCTGAAAAAGCGCAACATTCCCACTGACACCTGGGAGTCCCTAGCCAAAGACCGACCTAAGTGGAGGAAGTGCATCCGGGAGGGCGCTGAGCACCTCGAGTCTCATCGCTGAGAGCATGAGGAAATCGAGCGCAGGCAGTGGAAAGAGCATGCGGCAAACCAGTCCCACCCACCCTTTCCCTCAACGACTATCTGTCCCATCTGTGACAGGTACTGTGGTTCTCGTATTGGACTGTTCAGCCACCTAAGGACTCATTTTTAGAGTGGAAGCAATGCTTCCACTCGATTCCGAGGGACTGCCTATGATAATGATGGTACTCCCATAAAGCTGTTAGGGGGGGAATTCCAGGATTTTGAGCATTGCTATCAGGTTATCGATAAATGCTGCTTGATAGCACTGTTGACGAAACATTACATCACTTTGCTTATGATTGAGAGTAGACTGATAGAGCAGTAATTTTAACCAGATTGGTTTTGTCCTGCTTTTTGTGGTCAAGAGAATCCTGGGCAATATTCCTCTTTGTCGGGTAGATGCCAGTGTTGTAGTTGTACTGGAAGAGCTTGGCTAGAGGCACATCTAGTTCTGGAGCACAAATCCTCAGCACTACAGATGGGATGTTGTCAGGGCCCATAGCCTTTGCTGTATCCAATGCACTCAGCCATTTCTTGATACTGTGGAGTGAATCGAATTGACTGAAGACTGGCTTCTGTGATGGTATGGACATTGGGAGGAAGCTGAGGTAGATCATCAACTTGGCACTCCTGGTTGCAAATACTTCAGCCGTGGCTTTTGCACTCGTACTGGGCTCCGCCATCATTGATCATGGAGCCTCCTCCTCGTGTTAATTGTTTAATGGACCACCACCATTCACAACTGGATGTAGCAGGACTGCAGAGCTTTGATCTGATCCATTGGTTGTGGGTTCAGTTAGCTCGGTCTATAACCTGCTGCTTCAGCTGTTTAGTATACATGTAGTCCTGTATTGTAGATTTACCAAGTTGGCGAATCATTTTTATTGCCCCTGGTGCTGCCCCTGCCACACTTCTACACTCCTCATTGAATCGAGGTTGGTCCCCTGGCTTGACTGCAATGGTAGAGTAAGGAATATGCCAGACCATGAGGTTACAGATTGTGGTGGAATACAATTCTACTGCTGCTGATGGCCACAGCACCTCATGGGTTCCCAGTTTAAAGCTGCTAGATCTGCTGTGAATCATTTGTCATGGTGGTTGTGCTACTCAACACAATAGAGGATGTCCTCAGTGTGAAGACTGAATTTGTCTCCCCAGGGACTGTGCGGTGGTCACTCCTACCAATGCTGTCATAGTCAGATGTATCTGCAACAGGTAGATTGGTGAAGATGAGATCAAGAAGTTTTTTCCCTCTTGTTGGTTCTCTCACCACCTGCCGCAGGTCCAGTCTGACAGCTATGTCCTTTAGGACTTGGCTAGCTCGATCAGTATTGGTACTACTGAGCCACTCTTGGTGATGGACATTGAAGACCATTACCCAGAGTACATTCTGTGCCCTTGCTACCTTAAGTGCTTCTTCCAAGTGGTGTTTAACATGGAGGAGTACTGATTCATCAGCTGAGCGAGGGCATTAGATGGTAATCAGCAGGTTTCCTTGCCCATGTTTGACCTGATGCCATGAGACTTCATGGGGTCCAGAGTTAATGTTCAGAATTCCAAGGCCCACTCCTTCCCAACTGTATATCACTGTGCTGCCACTTCTGGTCACAGGACATACCCAGAGATGGTGATGGAGGAGTCTGGGACGTTGGCTGACAGGTATGATTCTGTGAGTACGAGTATATGAGGCTGTTGCTCGAATAGTCTGTGGGACAGCTTTCCCAATTTTGGCACAAGTCCCCAGATGTTTGAGAGAACGTTGCAGAGTCGACTGGGCTGGGTTTGCCGTTGTCGTGTCCGAATCCAGTGCCTATGTCGATGCCGAGTGATCCGTCTGGTTTTATTCCTCATTGTTTTTCATAGTAGCTTTCTGGGCCATTTCAGGGCGCAGTTAAGAGTCAACCATATTACTATCTAGAGCCACATATCGGCCAGACCAGGTAAGGACAGCAGATTTCCTTCCCCAAATGACATTAGTGAACCAAATGGGTTTTATGAGAATCCGATAGTTTGTCACCATTACTGATACTAGTTTATTAATTCCAGATTTATGTAATTAATTAACTGAATTTAAATAACCCAGCTGCTGTGGTGGGATTTGAACTCGTGTCTCTGGATCATTAGTCCAAGCCTCTGGATTATATAGTATACAGCAGTGAAACAGGTCGTTTGGCCCAACCAGCCTATTCCTGTTTATGCTCCAGTTGAGCCTCCTCCCATCCTTACTCATCTGCCTCTACCAGCATAACCCTCTGTTGCTTATCTAGCTTTCCCTTAAATGCATCTATGCTATTCGTTTCTTTACTCTGTATTTAACTCATGCTATACCTGCTGTGGGAGTGTTTGATGAAACAGTAAAGGAAGCTTTTTGCTGTGTGGTCTTATGGCACAACCATAGCGCGTCCGACTCCAGATCAGAGGCTACATGTTGGAATTTCATCGGGTCACAGTTTTCACAGTGTCGTGCTCCTGGCTTTTTTCAGGGCAGTGTTTGAAAGGTGCACTGTTCAGTGTTGGTGCAACAATTATTTTCAGAATTAAGTGCTCTTGTAGTCTCCATACCGAAGGAAGGATATACTTACCCTAGAGGCGGAGCAACAAAGGTTCACCAGATTGATACCTGGATGAGAGGGTTGTCCTATGAGGAGAGACTGACTGAACTGACCTATATTCTCTGGAGTTTGAAAATGAGATGTACAAGATTCTGAGATAGCTCAACAGGATCGATGCTGAGGGGCTGTTCCCCCTGGTTGGAGAGTCTAGAACCAGGGGACATAGTCGCAGGATAAGTGGTCAGCCATTTAGGACTGAGATGAGGAAATATTTCTTCACTCAAAGGGTTGTGAATCTTTTGAATTCTCTATCCCAGAGGGCTGTGGTGGTTCAGTCATTGAGTACATTTAGGGAAATCAAGGGATATGGGGATCAGGCAGGAAAGTGGAATAGAAGTCGAACATCAGCCATGATCTTACTAAATCTCACCATAATCGCTATGCTACTGTACCCGAAGTGGATGTTCGGATAGCTCTTTTGAAGAGCCGGCACAGGAACGATAGGCCGAATAGCCTTTTTCTGTGCTGTAACATTCTATGAAATGTTTCCTTCTCAGTCTATATTCTAAAAACATTGAAGATTTTGCAGTGAGGGCAATTTTACATACTCATAATTATTGTAATTATTCAGCCCTTTTTTACAACATGGATTTGTATGTGTGCAGTTGCATGTATATGTCACTATGTTGCAATCATGTGAAGGCATGTTAAACTTCTCCCAGTTCTGCTGAGGCTTCCCAAAATCAATTCTCACCAGCAGGAAATTGTTAACCCAGACAAATGCATGCACTGACTTTTAAATGTGCATTTCTCAGACTGGCTTCATAAGCAAAACAGACCCACTTCCCTGGGACCAACTTTTGGCAGGCTGGTATGCAGTGGTTTATAATGCAGAGTGCAACTACCAGGATCTCTGGCTGATGATGTCAACCCACCTGTCCTATTTATTTTTGTACTCCCACAAAAAGAATCTGGTCTAATTGCCATGAAATTTTGAATGGGTTATGTACTGTACCCCAAGTGAGAGACCCAATGTAACCAGATTACGATCCAAATCCCTCCCTTGCCCACCCACACAATGGCAGCTTTGTATTAGCAAGGTCCCAGTAATTTTGCAGTGAATGTGATTTTTTTTCCCCCTATGGAATTATTTACATGCTGATATCCTGTGAAAACTTATCCAGTCTAATAGGGTTATTCTTTGTTTTCAGATTGGAAGAAGATTTGTGAGTGTGAAGGTAAGATCCGCAAGTTACTGTAATAAACATTTACATAATTTGATTGCAATTGATCTACTCCCTTGGTCATAGTCGCTATCGTACATGAAATTGTGTTTGAAGAGACCTCCCCCTCTTCTCATTCTCCCCCTTCACTTTGGATAATTTTCTGAGTTCATGCTACTGGCTGAGACCCTCAAACATTAGCAATACATATTAGGAAATAGCAGATGCACTGCCTCAATTTTCCATCCATTAATTGGAATGGCTGGCAAATCGAGAGCCACATGCATACAATTTTCCAATGTGCCCGGCTGCTGGGAGCTCGTCAAGCCAGCAGTGTGAACTCTGTTAAAAAAGCTCTTAAATGTGCAAAATTCAGATTTTTTTGGGTGAAAATCAAAGCTATCCACACAGGAGCCTCTTTCATCTTCTTTGCTCCCCTTTTCCTGAAGAAGTTTGCAGCCACACAGCATTCTGCAGTTGCTCCCCAACTCCCACCCAACCCTCATTATACTCCATTGATTATCAGCTCCCTCAAGGCCCTTATGTCCCAGCTCCTGAGCAGCCACTTTTCAGCCCCATGCTCACTGACATCTCCCATCTTGTCCTCATCACCTTCCAAACTATGACCATCCCTTCACAAAACACTCATCTTTAACTCCTCCATTTTCTCCAACTACCAACCTATCTCCAAACTTTCCTTTTTCAAAGACCAGGAATAAATTATGCCTCATAAATATGATCCAATCTCTCTTAGTTCCTGTTTGTGACCCTCCAATCTAACTTCCTCTCACTTACAGCATTGAGATTTAGCTAATCAAAGTCACAAGCGGCATCATGTGCAATTCTGACAATGGCTTCTCAGCCGCCTTGACCTGCTTTTAACAGAATAAACTCTCCATCCTCCAACAACATCGGTTGACTGCAATCCATCTCCATGGTACTGCTCATACTTGCTGAGACAGGCATCTTGGGTAAATTTCTCAAATCATTTCTCTGCTCCCTTAATTCCCTGATGTCCCAGCTCCTGAGCATTCAATTTCCTCTTCTCAACCCCAGGCTCAGACCTCAACAATGTGCATCTCTTCTCCCGAAGCAGAATATTGTTTTTCAAAAGGTGAGACTGCAAAATGTTGGTATTCAGAGGGACCTGGGTGTCCTTTTACCCAAATCACAAAGTTAACATACAGGTACAGCAAGCATTTCGGAGAGCAAATGGTATGTTAGCCTTTATTACAAAGAGATTTGGAGTACAAGAGTAAAGGAATCTTACTGCAATTATATAGGATCTTGCTGAGACCACACCTGGCGTATGGTGTACAGTTTTGGTCTCCTTTCCCAAGGAAGGATGTACTTGCCTTAGGAGTGCAACAAGGTCCACTAGACTGATTCCTGAGATGAAGGAATTGTCCTGTGAGGAGAGATTGAGTAGACTAAGCCTATATTTTCTAGAGTTTAGAAATTCTTATGGTGCTTGACAGGCTAAATGCTAGGAGGATGTTTCCCCTAACCGAGGAGTCTAAAACTAGGAGTCAGTCTCGGAATAAGGGGTTGGTCATTTAGGATTGAGATGAGGAGAAAGATTATGAATCTTTGGAATTTTCTACCCCAGAGGGTTGTGGATGCTCAGTCATTCAGTACATTCAAGACAGATTGTTTGATTTTTGGATACTAAGGGAATCAAGGGATGTGTGGATAGGGTGGGAAAGTAGAGTTGAGATAAAGATCAGCCATTATGTTATTGAAAGGACCAAAGGCCAACTCCCGCTCCTATTTATGTTCTTGCGTTTCACTTCTGTGGAAAATAAGATTAATGGACAGAATATCCTGGGCTTTGATTGCCCAATTTGACACACTATTTCTGGCATGCAGGAATTACATAAGCAGAAGATATACCCTTGCATCATCTCCTGGAATCCTCATGGTAATGTAGTATCAGTAGAACTCCCATTGTAGTCCTTTCCTCTTCATTATTTATACGTTATCCATTAGTTACATCATCTGGAAGTGTGAGGTTGGCTTCGACATATTCGCCAATGACATCCAGCTTTCCTTCATCAATCTCAGACTATCCACCATTAAGGTTTGGATGAGGTGAAATGTCCTCCAAAATAATGCCACCAAATCTGAAGCCATCCTCTTGAATTCTGTGTGTACCTCTATGTTTGACTCCATCAATCTCCTCAGCTACCTTGTCGGCTCAGGTTAGAGGTGCAGAATTTTTGTGTAGTCCTTGAATTCAAGTTGGGTTTCTTTCCCAGCATCCATTGTTTTTTCAGATATTTGGTTTGGGGATTTGGGCAATTCTCTATTTATTGACCATCCTTAGTTTTGCCTAGATGGTGCTGATAGGTATTCTCCTTGAACTGCTGCAATATTTGTACTGATTGTTCTCCTTCCTACCGCCCCCCCCCCCCCCCATGACGTTAGATAGGGAATTCCAGAATATTGACTGAGCAAAAATGAAGGAATGTTGGTATATGTACAAGTCGAGATGCATGTAACTTGGAGGGGAACTTTTGAGGTAATTGGTGTCCCCTTGAACTTGAGGTAAAGGTCATAGGTCTGCGACGTGCTGCCAGAGCTTGGCACATTGCTGCAGTGCATCCTGTAGATAGTAATTATTGCAGTCAGCATGGATCAGTGATGGAGAAGGCGATCAAGTGATCTGTCCTGGATGGTGTCTAGCTTCTATAGTGCTGCAGCTGCACAATGACTATTTATTGACACTTCTATCTTGACTTAGATGGTAGAAAGGCTTCGAGAGGTCAGGAGTTGAGCCTGCCATTGTAGAGTATATAGTCTCTGCCTTACTCTTAGAATCATAGAATCTTATAGCGCAGAAGGCCAGGCCAGTTGGCTCTTTGAAAGAGCTGTCCAATTTAGTCCCACACCCCAGCTTTTCCCCATAACCCTGTAAATTAGTCCGGTTAAAGTAAATGTCCAATTGCTATTTAAAAATGTCTATAGAATCTGATTCCATCACCCTTTCGGATAGTGCATTCCAGATCTTAACAGCCCTCTGTGTGAAGAAAGCTCTCATTCTCCCTCTAGTTCTTTTGCCAATTATTTTAAATCTATAACCTCTGATTACTGGCCCGCTTGAAAGAGGAAATAGTTTCCTTGTAGCAACATTGTTGATATGACTGGTCTAGTTAAATTTCTGGTAAATATTCCCGCCCCTGACCATTTGATGGTTGGAATGTCAGCTCAGAACGGTTGGGCCACAGACACTGCCCTGACAAACTTTGGCAGTGATGACCTGGGGCTGAGATAATAGAGCTCCAACAACTTCCTTTGCATCAGGCATGACTCTAGCCACTGAGGGGTTGTCCTATGATCCCCGCTGACCTCAGTTTTGATGGGGTTCCTTGCCATATTATGAACAAGTGCTGTCTTGATGTTGATCAGTTATTCTCTTTCCTCTGCATGCAACTCGTTTCTAGGCTTGTATCAAAGCTGTGACATAGTCTGGTTGGTTCTGGTTATGTTACTTGATGACTCATCCATTAGTTTACTGATGATCAGGAGCAGGCAAATATGATTATTAACCAGTAAGATTTCTCCTGCTTTTGGTGTTTGACCGGAGGGGGGGGATAGTTGAGGTTATTTGGCCAGATGTTGGTATTTATGAGTGAGGATCTTGAAAGAAGATAAAGTAGGGATCGTACTATTTGCTGAAGAGGCTTTCAAATACTTTAGCCTTGATTCTTACACTCACCTGAAGGTTGAGGATGCTCGTGGATTGTCCATCGCTTGACTGACCACGGCCATTATTAACTGGTTATGGTAGCACTAGAGCTTTGTTCTGATCTGTTGGTTATAGGACTGCTTAGCTCTATCTACAGCCTACTGCTTGTGGTGGTTAGCATGGAGGTAGCCTTGTATTGCAGCTTGACGTGGATGGTGTCTCACTAAGATATACTGGTATTAAATCAAGGTTGGTCTTCTTAAGAGCACGGCGTTGTGGGAGGGACAGTACTGAGGGAGCGCCGCAGTGTGGGAGGGGCAGGACTGAGGGAGTGCCGCACTGTCGGAGGTGCGGTCTTTCAAATGAGACATTAAACCGAGGCCTCGTCTGCCTCCTCAGGTAGATGTAAAAGATCCTAAAGCCACTATTTTGAAGAGAACGGAAGAGTTCTCTCTGGTGTTCTGGGGCCAATATTTATCCCTCAATCAACATGACAAAAAAATAGATTATCTGGTCATTGCTGTTTGTGGGAGCTTGGTGTGTGTAACATAGCTGCCACATTTCCCACATTACAACAGTGATAATACTCAAAGTACTTCATTGGCTGTAAAGCACTTTGAAATGTCCAATAATCATGAAAGGCCCTACATAAATGCAAGTCTTTTTTTTCTTCTGGCTTGAGGCAATGAGGTTACAGAGCGTGATGGTATATGATTCAGCTGCTGATGCTTCATAGATGTTTGATTTTTGACTGCCAGATCGATCAACAAAAACACACAATGCTGAAAATATTCAGGCCAGGCAGCAGCTGTGGAGAAAATGTACCTGGTAGATGACTTTCAGAACTTTTTACTTTCTATTTTTTACCATTGCTGTTGCGTTGACCACCTATACTTCTACATCCACTCCACCCTAAAAGCTGATACCTTAATTTGCAGTTTTATCAACTTGAGCTATGCTTTTTCCACGCTGCACAAAGTAAAATGTAGTAGCAGCTCTTTCATCCACCACATCTCCTCCCTTTGGAATTCTCCCCAAATCATTCCACTCTTGACACTTTGCTCCCTACTTTTAAAATCTCCCTGTAAAACCCTGCCACTCCCTATTTCTGCCTCTCTGGACTGTGCTTTCAGGCATTTGTCAGCCAAATGCAACAGAGATGTAAGTGGTTGTTCTCCTAGCTACACTACCTCATTTAGTCTTTATTGTTAAGTGATTTAATCAAGCCTCAGAACCTGTACTTAAGCTCTAATTCTGCCCTTTTCTTCCCAGTCTCTCCAACCCTGGATACAGAAACAGCAAATCCATGGCTTGAGGTGTCAAAGGATCTGAAGAATGTGAAATTGACCCGGACAGCGAAGATTCTCCCTGACAATGAGGAGCGGTTTACAGCCTGGGAATCTGTGCTGGGATCGGAGGGATTCACATCGGGTAATCACTACTGGGAGGTGGAAGTGGCAGGGAATCGGCACTGGACTCTGGGAGTAGCCGCAGAGTCCGTGAAGAGGAAGATAGAGATGAAACTGATACCGGAAAATGGATTCTGGACCATTGGGCAGGTCGATGATCAATTCCAGGCAAATTCTGCAAATCAATCAGATATCCCTGCCCGTGAGATTCCCAGGAAGATTGGAGTTTATCTCAGTTGTGAGTCCAAGATAGTTTCATTCTATAGTGTGAACACAATGTCTTACCTCTACACTTTCACTGGGGCTGAATTCAGAGAAAAAATGTATCCTTTTTTCTGTACCACACATCAAAACAAATGGCTGAGAATCAGTCAAGTGCAGCATTAGTTCTTTCAAAGGTCTTTGGCCTTGAGGTTTCTTCAAAATACTTTCTAGATTGACAAAGGAAGCTGTCAAGTATGTAAATATTAAAGTTAATCTCCCCTTTTAAGAAAAGATTATATAAAATATTTAAAATGCTGCTGGGTAACAGTGACAATTTTCTGGAATCTATCCCTTAATAGAATCATCATCTTAGGCGGTCCCTCGAACGAGGATGACTTGCTTCCACAAGAGTTCACAGATGTTTCAATGAAGGACCCGATGTTCCAATCCAGTTGTGGGGGTGGAAGATGCCTGTGTATTAATTTTTTTAACACGTGGTGACCATTGCACATCAGCCACCACATGGACTTGACAGAGCTAGGCCTTTATCCATTGGCAAGGATTAACCAGGATGACTGGAGATCTGCTCTGTTGTACGGACCTAGTGCGCACACATATCGCAGTGTGAGCTGGCCCGTGCTACCCCTGTACCCTCATTCGCCGAACCTCCGCCACGATGTTCCAGTGCCTGGCACTCCAGCTCTATTTATAGAGCCTCGACCTGTGGTAGTGTTCTCACAGAGCACATTTAGACAGACAGCACTCAGCTTAAATATCTATATGCCATCTTAATTACAGATGGGGAATTTAATTGCACTTCTATGGGTACAGTGTTGAATGCATTATAACTCTACAAATCTGGTAGCTCTTGACTTTCTATAGTGTCAACATTTTTTTTTAAATGATAATTTTCTACACATTTAATAATGCAACTAGAAACCCATATAGCTTCTGATTGTATAAGCTTCAATTAATAAATTTAGTTCTGAGCAGGGCAGTCCACTCCATGTTTGTTGTAAAAACAGAAAATGCTGGAAATCTCAGCATGTCATGCAGCATCTGTGGAGAGAAAGTTAACATTTCAGGTCTGTGACCTTTCATCAGAACTGGAAAAGCTCGAGATGCAACAGATTCTTGAAGTACAGGGGCAGTGAAAAGGGGAGGGGAGGAAAGGACAAAGGGGAAGGGCTGTGATAGGGTGTAAGGCAGAAGAGATTTAAGAGACAAGTGATGATGGCCAAAAGTGAGATGGTAATGGAATAAGTTAAGAAACAAAAAGAGAGTCTAGATTGGGTGTGAATGGTGGAATCAGTAAAGACTAAATGGGAAAGAGAATACAAAGAGTTGGGGCCAGGGCTCGTAAAAAAATATGCAGAGGTTATGGTCTGAACTCGATGTAAAGTGCCTAAACGAAAGATGAGGTACTGTTCCTCGAGCTTGCGTTGAGCTTCATTGGAAATGTAGGAGGCCTAGGACGGAGCGGGGAATTAATGACGGCGACCAGAAGCTCGATGCCACGTTTATGGACTGAACCAAGGTGCTCTTCAAAATGGTCAATGTATAGGAGACCAATCGTGGGGACCGAATACAGTATACTAAATAGAAAGTACAAATAAATTGCTGTTTCACCTGGTAGAAGTGTTTGGGGCCCTGGACGGTGGGAAGGGAGGAGGTAAAAGGGCAGGTGTTGCATCACCTGTGCTTGCATGGGAAGGTGCCATGGTAAGGGGATGGGGCGCTGAGGTGATTGCGGAGTGGACCAGTGTGTCTTATACCACTCATGTTTGTGTTGATAAAATAAAAACTAGGAACAGATGGAAGATCTGTATTTTATCAGACGCAGAGTGTGGAGTGAAGGTTTCACCCCATGTAAACCATCGATAAGCCAGGAGAACATCTCCGGTAAGTGATTGATTTATCACCCATCTGGTACGAGATTATAAAAGCGTCCGAGACTTCTCTGTGCTTGGGTCTTCAATTCTTCCTTCCTTAGGCAGTCCTTCGGAATCGAGGATGACTTGCTGCCACACTAAAAATGGGTTCCAATGCAGGACCTACAATCTTTGTCACAGGTGGGTAAGATTCCTGCTTGTGAATTATTTTAACATGGAATGGCCGTTGCACACCAGCTACAATATGGGCTTAGTCTTGCACTGTGGCAAGGGGATCCAAGACGACTGGAGATCAGGCTCTGCTGTATGGGCCTAGTTCATATACGTTAATTATTTTAACGTGGGGTAACCAGCTACCACATGGACTTGACAGAGCAAGGTCTTGGTCCAGTGGCAAGGGGGTCCAAGATGACAGAAGATCAGGCTCTGTTGTATGAGCATAGTTCATACACACACATATTCCTACTGTCCTCCTTTCCAAAGGAGCTCTCTCCTTGGGATTCAATGTCACTTGCAAGTCACTCTTGCTGCAGCGTTATCTTGCGTTGGTGCCTGTCTGTTGCAGTGTAGACAAGGCAAGTGTTTGACCCTGAATAAAACTACACTGGAGTCTGGTACAAGTATAAATGTTAAATTTCTGACTTGACTTGCACGAGAAAAGATGCTATCAGTTGGGGAAAGTAGCTGTGGTCTTCAATTAGTTTGTCATCGGTTAGTGTCACTTGTGTCTGTCAGCACAAAATCAGATCTACAGTTCACTAAGTGAAAGTGTGACAGATTACTGACCACCATAATAGTGATGCAGCACTGTACAAGAATGTTGGCGAGAGATTTTCCTTAAGGGTGGGATCACTACAGTGAGTGGGACTTTGGCATGTTCATCCAACCACACACTGACCTTGTTCCAGCGTTCTATACGCTCTTCCACTGGGACTCTGCCACTGCGGGATCAGGAAATGTTGAGCTTCTGTAGTGGGACATTTGTTTCGCTAACAAATAGGTCCGGACAGTTTTAAAGCAGGTAGAATGCTGCTAAATGTTCCAGATCAAAATTGCCACATCATGAGCCAGTTGGGGAAAAAAATATAGGCAGAAGATTTGGAAGAGGGAGAGGTGGCTAAATCTCATTCTTGGCATCAAGAAACTCAATCCTGATGTCTGTTGCAACCACATTTCCCCCTACCACTTCCTTCCTTCTGACCTCTCCATTGGCAGCAGAGGCAGGAATAAAGGAAATTATCTGGATTCCTGGGCCTTGACCCCTCTCTATTGATTTACATGCAGCAGGGAAGGTGGGTAGCTGTCTGCCATCTGCAGCAGTGTGAGCAGAGAAAATGTTGGTGGCTAATTTTAGTAGAGTTTTGATGGGAGGTATTCCCATCTGATTTTTCTGCTCATTTTTAGGTGGTAATTTGGGGGAAATCCTCCCTTCAGTTTTATAACCACAAGGTTTATATAGCAGTGTCAAACAAGATACACAAAGGTCACAAGGTTCAGGGATACACAAAGTGACATGTCGATAACTCTGGAAGTACACAAACAATTCAATTATTTAGAATGGGCTGCGCTGGAAGTGGGGAGGATCACATTGCTTTGAGAAAGGAGAAAGTGAAAGAACAGTGACTCATGCTGATGTTTGGATCCAAAGACAGCACCAGTTATCCAGTACCTCACTCGGGCGGTCATAATTCATATGCAAGACTAAATAGTGAGGCTATTCTGGACTCTCCAGCACAGAGCTCAAGTAACTCAGGACAGACCAGCACTCGCAATACTGGGCTCAAGTAACTAAGCATAGGTGTTGTACTGCAGGAGTTAGAATAAAGCTCCCTCCTTCGATAAAGTACCCCATAATAGACTTAGAACAAGGTCAGAGAATCTGGAGTCAGGGGATTAGTAGCAGAGTGGATAGCTAACTGGCGTCAAGACAGTAGGGGTAAAAGGTAGCTATTTAGTGGCCGGAGGTAGGAAATGGTATTCCATAAGGATCAGTGCTGGGACCAGTATTGTTCACAATTTATATGAATGGAATAAAAAAAAACTTCCAAATTTGTGGATGACACCAAATTGGGTGCGGCGTGGAGATAGTTTCCCCCCCTCCCCCGATATGTCTGCGCTCCCCAAATTCTGCCCTCTTGAACATCCCGGATTAAAACTGCTCAACCATCGGTGGCCGTGCCGTCAGCTGCCTGGGCCCTAAGCTCTGGAATTCTCACTAAACCTCTCTTTCCTCCTTTTAGACGGTCTTTAAAAAACCTACTTTTTTAACCAAGCTTTTGGTCATAGAAAATAGGTGCATGAGTAGGCCATTCGACCCTTCGAGCATGCACCGCCATTCAATGAGTTCATGGTTGAACATGCAACTTCAGTACCCCATTCCTGCTTTCTCGCCATACCCTTGATCCCCCGAGTAGTAAGGACTACATTTAACTCCTTTTTGAATATATTTAGTGAATTGGCCTCAACAACTTCCTGTGGTAGAGAATTCCACAGGTTCACCACTCTCTGGGTGAAGAAGTTTCTCCTCATCTCGGTCCTAAATGGCTTACCCCTTATCCTTAGACTGTGACCCCTGGTTCTGGACTTCCCGAATATTGGGAACATTCTTCCTGCATCTAACCTGTCTAAACCCATCAGAATTTTAAACGTTTGAGATCCCCTCTCATTCTTCTGAACTCCAGTGAATACAAGCCCAGTTAATCCAGTCTTTCTTGATATGTCAGTCCTGACATCCCAGGAATCAGTCCAGTGAACCTTCGCTGCACTCCCTCAACATTAAGAATGTCCATCCTCAAGTTAGGAGACCAAAACTGTACACAATACTCCAGGTGTGGCCTCACCAAGGCCCTGTACAACTGTAGCAACACCTCCCTGCCCCTGTACTCAAATCCCCTCGCTATGAAGGCCAACATGCCATTTGCTCTCAACTGCCTGCTGTACCTGCATGCCAACCTTCAATGACACATGAACCATGACACCCAGGTCTCGTTGCGCCTCCCCTTTTCCTAATCTGTCACCATTCAGATAATAGTCTGTCTCTTTGTTTTTACCACCAAAGTGGATAACCTCACATTTATCCACATTATACTTCATCTGCCATGCATTTGCCCACTCACCTAACCTATCCAAGTCACTCTGCAGCCTCATAGCATCCTCCTCGCAGCTCACACTGTCACCCGCAAATTTGGAGATACTACATTTAACCCCCTCATCTAAATCATTAATATACAGTGTAAACAGCTGGGGCCCCAGCACAGAACCTTGCGGTACCCCACTAGTCACTGCCTGCCATTCTGAAAAGTCCCCATTTACTCATACTCTTTGCTTCCTGTCTGCCAACCAGTTCTCAATCCACGTCAGCACACTACCCCCAATCCCATGTGCTTTAACTTTGCACATTAATCTCTTGTGTGGGACTTTGTCAAAAGCCTTCTCAAAGTCCAAAAACACCACATCAACTGGTTCTCCCTTGTCCATCTACTGGAAACATCCTCAAAAAATTCCAGAAGATTTGTCAAGCATGATTTCCCTTTCACAAATCCATGCTGACTTAGACCTATTATGTCACCTCTTTCCAATTGCGCTGCTATGACATCCTTAATAATTGATTCCATCATCTTACCCACTACCGATGTCAGGCTGACCGGTCTATAATTCCCTGTTTTCTCTCCCTCCTTTTTTTAAAAAGTGGGGTTACATTGGCTACCCTCCACTCCATAGGAACTGATCCAGAGTCTATGGAATGTTGGAAAATGACTGTCAATGCATCCACTATTTCCAAGGCTACCTCCTTAAGTACTCTGGGATGCAGTCCATCAGGCCCTGGGGATTTATCGGCCTTCAATCCCATCAATTTCCCCAACACAATTTCCCAACTAATAAGGATTTCCCTCAGTTCCTCCTTCTTACTAGACTCTCTGACCCCTTTTATATCCGGAAGGTTGTTTATGTCCTCCTTAGTGAATACTGAACCAAAGTACTTGTTCAATTGGTCTGCCATTTCTTTGTTCCCCGTTATGACTTCCCCTGATTCTGACCTACGTTTGTCTTTATTAACCTTTTTCTCTTTACATATCTATAGAAGCTTTTGCAGTCCGTCTTAATGTTCCCTGCAAGCTTCCTCTCGTACTCTATTTTCCCTGCCCTAATCAAACCCTTTGTCCTCCTCTGCAGAGTTCGAAATTTCTCCCAGGGTTCGCTGTTATTTCTGGCCAATTTGTATGCCACTTCCTTGACTTTAATACTATCCCTGATTTCCCTTGATAGCCATGGTTGAGCCACCTTCCCTTTTTTATTTTTACGCCAGACAGGGATGTACAATTGTTGTAGGTCATCCATGCAGTCTCTAAATGTCTACCATTGCCCATCCACAGTAAACCCCTTAAGTATCATTTGCCAATTCTCACCTCATACCTTCAAAGTTACCCTTCTTTAAGTTCTGGACCATGGTCTCTGAATTAACGGTTTCATTCTCCATCCTAATGTAGAATTTCACCATATTCTGGTCACTCTTCCCCAAGGGGCCTCACACAACGAGATTGCTAATTAACCCTCTCTCATTACACAACACACAGTCTAAGATGGCCTCCCCCCTAGTTGGTTCCTCGACATATTGGTCTAGAAAACCATCCCTTATGCACTCCAGGAAATTCTCCTCCACCGTATCTGCTGTCATTTCTTATGTGGCTCGGTGTCAAATTTTTGTTTTGTCTTATAACACTGCTGTGAAGCACCTTGGGACATTTTAATACGTTAAAGGCACTATATAAATATAAGTTGTTATTGATTGCAACCAATTATAGGAAGACGTTAATAAATTTGCAGAATGGGCATATATTTGGAAAATTAAGTTTAACACGTGGGTTGTTATATTTTGGTAGGAAGCACAGAGAGGTCACCTATAACTTGGAGGGTGCGAGTCTGGGTGGGATAGAGGAACAAAGGGATCTTGGAGTACAAATACTGAAATCACAAAGTTAGCAAGGCCATAAAAAGCAAACTAAGCACTAGAGGTTATAAACTTGATTAAAAAGTAGGGAAGTTATGTTAAATCACAGAATAATGCATACAGTTCTGGTCACTGTATAAAAAAGGATATAGAGGCACAGGAGAGGGTGGAGAGAGGAATTACAAGCATTTCAGAAATGCAAGGGCATGCATATCAGGAAAGGATGAACAGGCTGTAGGGGGCCAAAACTGATTAAAGGCAAGTTCCGCCCATTTACAGTCAAAGACAGCTAAGATCCTGACGGTACTTGGGGCGGAAGTTTGGTCAAAAAAGAAAAAAGCACCCGGCGGCAAAACTGGGCATTACACGCTGATTCTGGGCGGTAGTTGAGATTCTGGGCAGAAAATGCAATCCTGGAGAAAGTTACGCCAAGGCTGGAGTCGGGCGCAGGGAGGGTGGGGAGGGGAGACACACAAAAAATGAAATATTCAAATAATTTAAAAAAAATCACAAAACTTTCAGAGGACCCTTTCACACCAAATCGTTGCAAAAGAAAAAAAAAATCACTTACCTTTTCTTGCAGGTCTTCATACCTACCGTCCAGGTAAGACCTGCTTCCACGCAGTGGTCTTTTCTCCTGCAGGAGCAGAGGACCGCTCGGATGAACTTTGGGCGGGAGGACTTTTTTCGGTATTACACATCAGTGCATGCTTTGGGACGCTCCCCAGCAGTCCCTCCAAACCACCAGCGTGAGAGTCACACCAATTTCCCACAGAGAGGAGAGCACCGAAAAAGTGTGGAAACTGCTGAGAAAACTCGATGTCAGCCAACGATAGGACCATCAATTTCAGGCCCTGGGGGGAAAAAAGGCTGAAGGATGACCTAATAGGTGTCTTTAAAATTATGAAAGGTTTTGAGAGAGTGGGGACAGCGAGTGTGTTTCCACTTGTGGGGAAGAGCATAACGAGAGACCATCAATATAAGATCGTCACCAAGAAATCCAATCGGGAGTTCAGGAGAAACTTATTTACCCAGAGTGTTGAGAATGTGGAACTCGCTACCACAGAAAGTGGCATAGTATAGATGCATTTAAGGGGAAGTTAGACAAGCCTACGAGAGAGAAGGGAAGAGAGGATTATGCTGATAGATTTAATGAGGAAAGACAGGAAGATGCTGGAGTGGAGCATAAACGCCTCACAGATTGGTTGGGCTGAATGGCCTGTTTCTGTGGCATGTATCCTATGTAATCCTTGTTGTCCGATTAATATGCTTAAAATCACTGAGAAGTACCCCTGTAACTACACCAGAGAGATTTAATTTATAACAATTGTCTCTATAATCTCTGAATGATATTGGTAATCTTGTGCCAAATTATGTTCCTAACTCTATAATGTTCTTTTACATAACTTGTATTGGATTTTTTCTTTTATAGTTCTTGATTAGACTATCTCCATCAAAACTATTAATAGACTTTTTATTGCCTAAAATTAAAAATAAACTGCTCTCTGGAATTGTAACTGGAAGGTGCAAGTAACAGATTAAACTGATCTTTATTAACATTCAGACAGCTGTAGTTTAACACTGAATCAGGATTGTAGTTTAAAATATATTAAAAAGCTCACTTTTAATTTTCAAATGATGTATTGTATTTTCTGATGTATTGAGCAATAATGTTCCTGAAAGTAAGTAAAAGTTCAAATCTATTGTGAAGTAGGTAAAATCTAAACAAGTATAAACAGGATGAACACAAAAATATACTTTGAATTTAGACTTTCTGGTATGTCTCACTTCAGAATCATAAAAGAAATAAGTGGAAGCCCCACTTCAGAACTTAAGCATATAGCCTAGGTTGGCATTTCAGTGTAGTACTGAAGTACGAGATTGCCAAAAGGGGTTATCTTTCCAATGAGATGTTAGAACTAGGTCCTGTCTGCCTGTTCTGGTGCTTCAGGATATAAAAGATTCAGTGCCACTATTGAAGAGCAAGTTGTTGTCCTGGTGCCCTGGCCAATATTTATCCCTTACTAACCAAGCACCCCCAACCCCAAACAAACCCATATTAACTAGGTCATTCACCTCATTGGCTGTTTGTGAGATCTTGATGTGAGTAAATTGGCAATCACATTCAAAAGACTTGCATTTCTACAGTGTCTTTCACGACCACCAGACATCCCAAAGCACTTTACAGTCAATAATCACTGTTGCAATGTAGGAAATGCCTGCATAGCAGCAATGGCTTCACTTCAGAAGTTATTTAACGGTTGTGAAATCTTTCAGGATTAATTTGGGGATACAATAAGGTACTTACTTGGATAATACAAGTTTGCTGGTTCTTTTAGACCGAAATGAAATGCAACATTTAATTACAATGGGGAGGTGCCATTTGGCTCATTGAGTGTCCATGTTATATGTCCATAAACACACTTGGACCATTGATCTATCTAATTAACCAATGCAGTCTTTTCCCAACCCAATATCCTTCCATTCCCTCCTCACTAATGGATGCCAATGTTTTTTCCCATTGATGGGATGTGGGAGTCACTGGCAAGCCCAGCACTTATTGCCCATCACTACTTGCCCCTTGAGAAGGTGGTGATGAGCCACCATTTCCAAGGAGAGTGAAGAGTTAACCACATTGCAGTGGGTCTGGAGTCACATGTAGGCCAGACCGGGTAAGGGCAGCAGATTTCCTTCCCTAAAGGACATTAGTGAACCAGTCGGGTGTTTACCACAATCCGGTAGTTTCAGGGTCACCATTACATAGAAACATAGAAAATAAGTGCAGGAGTAGGCCATTCGGCCCTTCTAGCCTGCACCACCATTCAATGAGTTCATGGCTGAACATGCAACTTCAGTACCCCATTCCTGCTTTCTCACCATACCCCTTGATTCCCCGAGTAGTAAGGACTTCATCTAACTCCTTTTTGAATATATTTAGTGAATTGGCCTCAACAACTTTCTGTGGTAGAGAATTCCACAGGTTCACCACTCTCTGGGTGAAGAAATTCCTCCTCATCTCGGTCCTAAATGGCTTCCCCCTTATCCTTAGACTGTGACCCCTGGTTCTGGACTTCCCCCAACATTGGGAACATTCTTCCTGCATCTAACCTGTCTAAACCCATCAGAATTTTAAACGTTTCTATGAGGTCCCCTCTCATTCTTCTGAACTCCAGTGAATACAAGCCCAGTTGATCCAGTCTTTCTTGATAGGTCAGTCCCGCCATCCTGGGAATCAGTCTGGTGAACCTTCGCTGCACTAGCTTTTTATTGCAGTTTTATTGAATGAACTGAAGTTAAATTCCCCCGCTGCCGTGTTGAGATTTGAACCCAGTAACATAACCGCCATGTGACCAAAGTGGTTTGCTCCGTGCCATGTCTGTGCCGGTTACACTGAGAATGCAGCTTGAATCCTGCGGCGGGGCAGCTAAGCTGACAATAGTGAAGGGGAGAGAGGCTGCCCGGAGGACGGAGTCTCACTCTGCTTCACTCGGGGCTGGGTTTGGGCCCCGACACCAAACTGACAACACAAGTTTGGTTTGGGGGTAAAGTCTGATGTGAATCTCAGTGTGAGACACCCGGGAAAGCCTCGGGTATCCCCGCTCTGGTGTCCCGCTTTCTGTCCTCGCTCCCTCCCTTCCAGAGGGGAATTTCCGATCAATAAACCAGTCCGATGTCGGGAATATACCGGCGGCAGCTGCAGCAAGGGCCGTGCAAGGTGCGGTGCCGACTTACCCGGAGAGGCGGACGGACGGTCAGGAAACGTCTCCCGGACCCGCGAGCGCTCAACTCGGATTCGAGAACTTTCTCAACCTGTCTGTCCCGCGCATGCTCGTCTCTCCTCCAATCACAGTGCCGCTCTCTCCGGCCGCTCGTGGTTTGGCTGTTGGACTTTCAGCGCTCAGCTCACTCCCCCCCCGGGCTCGTGATCTCTGATCCTCCAATCACAGCCTCCCATTTCTCCCGCGCTCTCCGGCCGCTCGCGCTTTGACCGTTGGACTTTGAACGTTCACTTAGATCAGGAGACCACATCCAGGGACCACTTACACCGTGAGACCAAATCCAGGGACCACTTACACCGAGAGACCAAATCCAGGGATCGCTTACACCGTGAGACCAAATCCAGGGACCACTTACACCGTGAGACCAAATCCAGGGACCACTTATACCCAGAGACCAAATCCAGGGACCACTTACATCGTGAGATCAAATCCATGGACCACTTACACCGTGAGACCACATCCAGGGACCGCTTACACCGTGAGACCACATCCAGGGATCGCTTACACCCAGAGACCAAATCCAGGGACCACGTATACCCAGAGACCAAATCCAGGGACCACTTACACTGTGAGATCAAATCCATGGAGCACTTACACCGTGAGACCAAATCCAGGGACCACTTATACCCAGAGACCAAATCCAGGGACCACATATACCCAGAGACCAAATCCAGGGACCACTTACACTGTGAGATCAAATCCATAGACCACTTACACCGTGAGACCAAATCCAGGGACCACTTACACCGTGAGACCAAATCCAGGGACCACTTACACCGTGAGACCAAATCCAGGGACCACTTACACCGTGAGACCAAATCCAGGGACCACTTATACCCAGAGACCAAATCCAGGGACCACTTACACCGTGAGATCAAATCCATGGACCACTTACACCCAGAGACCGAATCCAAGGACCACTTACACCGTGAGACCAAATCCAGGGACCACTTATACCCAGAGACCAAATCCAGGGACCACCTACACCGTGAGACCAAATCCAGGGACCACTTGGCTTCACTTCAGAAGTTATTTAACGGTTGTGAAATCTTTCAGGATTAATTTGGGGATACAATAAGGTACTTACTTGGATAATACAAGTTTGCTGGTTCTTTAGACCGAAATGAAATGCAACATTTAATTACAATGGGGAGGTGCCATTTGGCTCATTAAGTGTCCATGTTATATGTCCATAAACACACTTGGACCATTGATCTATCTAATTAACCAATGCAGTCTTTTCCCAACCCAATATCCTTCCATTCCCTCCTCACTAATGGATGCCAATGTTTTTTCCCGTTGATGGGATGTGGGAGTCACTGGCAAGCCCAGCACTTATTGCCCATCACTACTTGCCCCTTGAGAAGGTGGTGATGAGCCACCATTTCCGAGGGCAGTGAAGAGTTAACCACGTTGTTGTGGGTCTGGAGTCACATCCAGGGATAACTTACACCGTGAGACCAAATCCAGGGACCACTTACACCGTGAGACCAAATCCAGGGACCACTTACACCGTGAGACCAAATCCTGGGACCACTTACACCCAGAGACCAAATCCAGGGGCTACTTACACCCAGAGACCAAATCCAGGGACCACTTACACCGTGAGACCAAATCCAGGGACCACTTACATCGTGAGACCAAATCCAGGGACCACTTGCACCGTGAGACCAAATCCAGGGGCTACTTACACCCTGAGACCAAATCCAGGGACTATTTACACCGTGAGACCAAATCCAGGGACCACTTACACCGTGAGACCAAATCCAGGGAACACTTACACCGTGTGACCAAATCCAGGGACCACTTACACCGAGAGACCAAATCCAGGGACCACTTACACCCAGAGACCAAATACACCGTGAGACCAAATCCAGGGACCACTTACATCCAGAGACTAAATCCAGGGACCATTTACACCGTGAGACCAAATCCAGGGACCACTTACACCGTGAGACCACATCCAGGGACCGCTTACACCCAGAGACCAAATCCAGGGACCACTTACACCCAGAGACCAAATCCAGGGACCACTTACACCCAGAGACCAAATCCAGGGACCACTTACACCGAGGGACCAAATCCAGGGACCATTTACACCGTGAGACCAAATCCAGGGACCACTTACACCGTGAGATCAAATCCATGGACCACTTACACCGTGAGACCAAATCCAGGGACCACTTACACCGTGAGACCAAATCCAGGGACCACTTACACCGTGAGACCAAATCCAGGGACCACTTACACCGTGAGACCAAATCCAGGGACCACTTATACCCAGAGACCAAATCCAGGGACCACTTACACCGTGAGACCAAATCCAGGGACCACTTATACCCAGAGACCAAATCCAGGGACCACTTACACCGTGAGATCAAATCCATGGACCACTTACACCGTGAGACCAAATCCAGGGACCACTTACACCGTGAGACCAAATCCAGGGACCACTTACACCGTGAGACCAAATCCAGGGACCACTTACACCGTGAGACCAAATCCAGGGACCACTTATACCCAGAGACCAAATCCAGGGACCACTTACACCGTGAGACCAAATCCAGGGACCACTTACACCGTGAGACCAAATCCAGGGACCACTTACACCCAGAGACCAAATCCAGGGTCTACTTACACCCAGAGACCAAATCCAGGGACCACTTACACCGTGAGACCAAATCCAGGGACCACTTACATCGTGAGACCAAATCCAGGGACCACTTGCACCGTGAGACCAAATCCAGGGGCTACTTACACCCTGAGACCAAATCCAGGGACCATTTACACCGTGAGACCAAATCCAGGGACCACTTACACCGAGAGACCAAATCCAGGGACCACTTACACCGAGAGACCAAATCCAGGGACCACTTACACCGTGAGATCAAATCCATGGACCACTTACACCCAGAGACCGAATCCAAGGACCACTTACACCGTGAGACCAAATCCAGGGACCACTTACACCCAGAGACCAAATCCAGGGACCACTTACACCGTGAGACCAAATCCAGGGACCACTTGGCTTCACTTCAGAAGTTATTTAACGGTTGTGAAATCTTTCAGGATTAATTTGGGGATACAATAAGGTACTTACTTGGATAATACAAGTTTGCTGGTTCTTTAGACCGAAATGAAATGCAACATTTAATTACAATGGGGAGGTGCCATTTGGCTCATTAAGTGTCCATGTTATATGTCCATAAACACACTTGGACCATTGATCTATCTAATTAACCAATGCAGTCTTTTCCCAACCCAATATCCTTCCATTCCCTCCTCACTAATGGATGCCAATGTTTTTTCCCGTTGATGGGATGTGGGAGTCACTGGCAAGCCCAGCACTTATTGCCCATAACTACTTGCCCCTTGAGAAGGTGGTGATGAGCCACCATTTCCGAGGGCAGTGAAGAGTTAACCACGTTGTTGTGGGTCTGGAGTCACATCCAGGGATAACTTACACCGTGAGACCAAATCCAGGGACCACTTACACCGTGAGACCAAATCCAGGGACCACTTACACCGTGAGACCAAATCCTGGGACCACTTACACCCAGAGACCAAATCCAGGGGTTACTTACACCCAGAGACCAAATCCAGGGACCACTTACACCGTGAGACCAAATCCAGGGACCACTTACACCGTGAGACCAAATCCAGGGACCACTTGCACCGTGAGACCAAATCCAGGGGCTACTTACACCCTGAGACCAAATCCAGGGACCATTTACACCGTGAGATCAAATCCAGGGACCACTTACACCGTAAGACCAAATCTAGGGAACACTTACACCGTGTGACCAAATCCAGGGACCACTTACACCGAGAGACCAAATCCAGGGACCACTTACACCCAGAGACCAAATACACCGTGAGACCAAATCCAGGGACCACTTACATCCAGAGACCAAATCCAGGGACCACTTACACCCAGAGACCAAATCCAGGGACCATTTACACCGTGAGACCAAATCCAGGGACCACTTACACCGTGAGACCACATCCAGGGACCGCTTACACCCAGAGACCAAATCCAGGGACCACTTACACCCAGAGACCAAATCCAGGGACCACTTACACCGATGGACCAAATCCAGGGACCACTTACACCGTGAGACCAAATCCAGGGACCACTTACACCGTGAGACCAAATCCAGGGACCACTTACACCGTGAGACCAAATCCAGGGACCACTTACACCGTGAGACCAAATCCAGGGACCACTTATACCCAGAGACCAAATCCAGGGACCACTTACACCGTGAGATCAAATCCATGGACCACTTACACCGTGAGACCAAATCCAGGGACCACTTACACCGTGAGACCAAATCCAGGGACCACTTACACCGTGAGACCAAATCCAGGGACCACTTATACCCAGAGACCAAATCCAGGGACCACTTACACCGTGAGACCAAATCCATGGACCACTTATACCCAGAGACCAAATCCAGGGACCACTTACACCGTGAGATCAAATGCATGGACCACTTACACCCAGAGACCGAATCCAAGGACCACTTACACCGTGAGACCAAATCCAGGGACCACTTACACCCAGAGACCAAATCCAGGGACCACTTACACCGTGAGACCAAATCCAGGGACCACTTATATCCAGAGACCAAATCCAGGGACCACTTACACCGTGAGACCAAATCCAGGGACCACTTGGCTTCACTTCAGAAGTTATTTAACGGTTGTGAAATCTTTCAGGATTAATTTGGGGATACAATAAGGTACTTACTTGGATAATACAAGTTTGCTGGTTCTTTAGACCGAAATGAAATGCAACATTTAATTACAATGGGGAGGTGCCATTTGGCTCATTAAGTGTCCATGTTATATGTCCATAAACACACTTGGACCATTGATCTATCTAATTAACCAATGCAGTCTTTTCCCAACCCAATATCCTTCCATTCCCTCCTCACTAATGGATGCCGATGTTTTTTCCCGTTGATGGGATGTGGGAGTCACTGGCAAGCCCAGCACTTATTGCCCATCACTACTTGCCCCTTGAGAAGGTGGTGATGAGCCACCATTTCCGAGGGCAGTGAAGAGTTAACCACGTTGTTGTGGGTCTGGAGTCACATCCAGGGATAACTTACACCGTGAGACCAAATCCAGGGACCACTTACACCGTGAGACCAAATCCAGGGACCACTTACATCGTGAGACCAAATCCTGGGACCACTTACACCCAGAGACCAAATCCAGGGGCTACTTACACCCAGAGACCAAATCCAGGGACCACTTACACCGTGAGACCAAATCCAGGGACCACTTACACCGTGAGACCAAATCCAGGGACCACTTGCACCGTGAGACCAAATCCAGGGGCTACTTACACCCTGAGACCAAATCCAGGGACCACTTACACCGTGAGACCACATCCAGGGACCGCTTACACCCAGAGACCAAATCCAGGGACCACTTACACCCAGAGACCAAATCCAGGGACCACTTACACCGAGGGACCAAATCCAGGGACCATTTACACCGTGAGACCAAATCCAGGGACCACTTACACCGTGAGATCAAATCCATGGACCACTTACACCGTGGGACCAAATCCAGGGACCACTTACACCGTGAGACCAAATCCAGGGACCACTTACACCGTGAGACCAAATCCAGGGACCACTTACACCGTGAGACCAAATCCTGGGACCACTTATACCCAGAGACCAAATCCAGGGACCACTTACACCGTGAGACCAAATCCAGGGACCACTTATACCCAGAGACCAAATCCAGGGACCACTTACACCGTGAGATCAAATCCATGGACCACTTACACCGTGAGACCAAATCCAGGGACCACTTACACCGTGAGACCAAATCCAGGGACCACTTACACCGTGAGACCAAATCCAGGGACCACTTACACCGTGAGACCAAATCCAGGGACCACTTATACCCAGAGACCAAATCCAGGGACCATTAACACCGTGAGACCAAATCCAGGGACCACTTATACCCAGAGACCAAATCCAGGGACCACTTACACCGTGAGATCAAATCCATGGACCACTAACACCCAGAGACCGAATCCAAGGACCACTTACACCGTGAGACCAAATCCAGGGACCACTTACACCCAGAGACCAAATCCAGGGACCACTTACACCGTGAGACCAAATCCAGGGACCACTTGGCTTCACTTCAGAAGTTATTTAACGGTTGTGAAATCTTTCAGGATTAATTTGGGGATACAATAAGGTACTTACTTGGATAATACAAGTTTGCTGGTTCTTTAGACCGAAATGAAATGCAACATTTAATTACAATGGGGAGGTGCCATTTGGCTCATTAAGTGTCCATGTTATATGTCCATAAACACACTTGGACCATTGATCTATCTAATTAACCAATGCAGTCTTTTCCCAACCCAATATCCTTCCATTCCCTCCTCATTAATGGATGCCAATGTTTTTTCTCATTGATGGGATGTGGGAGTCACTGGCAAGCCCAGCACTTATTGCCTATCACTACTTGCCCCTTGAGAAGGTGGTGATGAGCCACCATTTCCGAGGGCAGTGAAGAGTTAACCACGTTGTTGTGGGTCTGGAGTCACATCCAGGGATAACTTACACCGTGAGACCAAATCCAGGGACCACTTACACCGTGAGACCAAATCCAGGGACCACTTACACCGTGAGACCAAATCCTGGGACCACTTACACCCAGAGACCAAATCCAGGGGCTACTTACACCCAGAGACCAAATCCAGGGACCACTTACACCGTGAGACCAAATCCAGGGACCACTTACACCGTGAGACCAAATCCAGGGACCACTTGCACCGTGAGACCAAATCCAGGGGCTACTTACACCCTGAGACCAAATCCTGGGACCATTTACACCGTGAGACCAAATCCAGGGACCACTTACACCGTGAGACCAAATCCAGGGAACACTTACACCGTGTGACCAAATCCAGGGACCACTTACACCGAGAGTCCAAATCCAGGGACCACTTACACCGTGAGACCAAATCCAGGGACCACTTATACCCAGAGACCAAATCCAGGGACCACTTACACCGTGAGACCAAATCCAGGGACCACTTATACCCAGAGACCAAATCCAGGGACCACTTACACCGTGAGACCAAATCCAGGGACCACTTGGCTTCACTTCAGAAGTTATTTAACGGTTGTGAAATCTTTCAGGATTAATTTGGGGATACAATAAGGTACTTACTTGGATAATACAAGTTTGCTGGTTCTTTAGACCGAAATGAAATGCAACATTTAATTACAATGGGGAGGTGCCATTTGGCTCATTAAGTGTCCATGTTATATGTCCATAAACACACTTGGACCATTGATCTATCTAATTAACCCAATGCAGTCTTTTCCCTACCCAATATCCTTCCATTCCCTCCTCACTAATGGATGCCAATGTTTTTTCCCATTGATGGGATGTGGGAGTCACTGGCAAGCCCAGCACTTATTGCCCATCACTACTTGCCCCTTGAGAAGGTGGTGATGAGCCACCATTTCCGAGGGCAGTGAAGAGTTAACCACGTTGTTGTGGGTCTGGAGTCACATCCAGGGATAACTTACACCGTGAGACCAAATCCAGGGACCACTTACACCGTGAGACCAAATCCAGGGACCACTTACACCGTGACACCAAATCCTGGGACCACTTACACCCAGAGACCAAATCCAGGGGCTACTTACACCCAGAGACCAAATCCAGGGACCACTTACACCGTGAGACCAAATCCAGGGACCACTTACACCGTGAGACCAAATCCAGGGACCACTTGCACCGTGAGACCAAATCCAGGGGCTACTTAGACCCTGAGACCAAATCCTGGGACCATTTACACCGTGAGACCAAATCCAGGGACCACTTACACCGTGAGACCAAATCCAGGGAACACTTACACCGTGTGACCAAATCCAGGGACCACTTACACCGAGAGACCAAATCCAGGGACCACTTACACCGTGAGACCAAATCCAGGGACCACTTATACCCAGAGACCAAATCCAGGGACCACTTACACCGTGAGACCAAATCCAGGGACCACTTATACCCAGAGACCAAATCCAGGGACCACTTACACCGTGAGACCAAATCCAGGGACCACTTACACCGTGAGACCAAATCCAGGGAACACTTACACCGTGTGACCAAATCCAGGGACCACTTACACCGTGAGACGAAATCCAGGGACCACTTGCACCGTGAGACCAAATCCAGGGGCTACTTACACCCTGAGACCAAATCCTGGGACCATTTACACCGTGAGACCAAATCCAGGGACCACTTACACCGTGAGACCAAATCCAGGGAACACTTACACCGTGTGACCAAATCCAGGGACCACTTACACCGAGAGACCAAATCCAGGGACCACTTACACCCAGAGACCAAATCCAGGGACCACTGACACCGTGAGACCAAATCCAGGGACCACTTACATCCAGAAACCAAATCCAGGGACCACTTACACCCAGAGACCAAATCCAGGGACCATTTACACCGTGAGACCAAATCCAGGGACCACTTACACCGTGAGACCACATCCAGGGACCGCTTACACCCAGAGACCAAATCCAGTGACCACTTACACCCAGAGACCAAATCCAGGGACCACTTACACCCAGAGACCAAATCCAGGGACCACTTACACCGAGGGACAAAATCCAGGGACCATTTACACCGTGAGACCAAATCCAGGGACCACTTACACCGTGAGATCAAATCCATGGACCACTTACACCGTGAGACCAAATCCAGGGACCACTTACACCGTGAGACCAAATCCAGGGACCACTTACACCGTGAGACCAAATCCAGGGACCACTTACACCGTGAGACCAAATCCAGGGACCACTTATACCCAGAGACCAAATCCAGGGACCACTTACACCGTGAGACCAAATCCAGGGACCACTTATACCCAGAGACCAAATCCAGGGACCACTTACACTGTGAGATGAAATCCATGGACCACTTACACCGTGAGACCAAATCCAGGGACCACTTACACCGTGAGACCAAATCCAGGGACCACTTACACCGTGAGACCAAATCCAGGGACCACTTACACCGTGAGACCAAATCCAGGGACCACTTATACCCAGAGACCAAATCCAGGGACCACTTACACCGTGAGACCAAATCCAGGGACCACTTATACCCAAAGACCAAATCCAGGGACCACTTACACCGTGAGATCAAATCCATGGACCACTTACACCCAGACACTGAATCCAAGGACCACTTACACCGTGAGACCAAATCCAGGGACCACTTACACCCAGAGACCAAATCCAGGGACCACTTACACCGTGAGATCAAATCCAGGGACCACTTGGCTTCACTTCAGAAGTTATTTAACGGTTGTGAAATCTTTCAGGATTAATTTGGGGATACAATAAGGTACTTACTTGGATAATACAAGTTTGCTGGTTCTTTAGACCGAAATGAAATGCAACATTTAATTACAATGGGGAGGTGCCATTTGGCTCATTAAGTGTCCATGTTATATGTCCATAAACACACTTGGACCATTGATCTATCTAATTAACCAATGCAGTCTTTTCCCAACCCAATATCCTTCCATTCCCTCCTCATTAATGGATGCCAATGTTTTTTCCCATTGATGGGATGTGGGAGTCACTGGCAAGCCCAGCACTTATTGCCCATCACTACTTGCCCCTTGAGAAGGTGGTGATGAGCCACCATTTCCGAGGGCAGTGAAGAGTTAACCACGTTGTTGTGGGTCTGGAGTCACATCCAGGGATAATTTACACCGTGAGACCAAATCCAGGGACCACTTACACCGTGAGACCAAATCCAGGGACCACTTACACCGTGAGACCAAATCCAGGGACCACTTGCACCGTGAGACCAAATCCAGGGGCTACTTACACCCTGAGACCAAATCCAGGGACCACTTACACCGTGAGACCACATCCAGGGACCGCTTACACCCAGAGACCAAATCCAGGGACCACTTACACCCAGAGACCAAATCCAGGGACCACTTACACCGAGGGACCAAATCCAGGGACCATTTACACCGTGAGACCAAATCCAGGGACCATTTACACCGTGAGATCAAATCCATGGACCACTTACACCGTGGGACCAAATCCAGGGACCACTTACACCGTGAGACCAAATCCAGGGACCACTTACACCCAGAGACCAAATCCAGGGACCACTTACACCCAGAGACCAAATCCAGGGACCACTTACACCCAGAGACCAAATCCAGGGACCACTTACACCGTGAGACCAAATCCAGGGACCACTTACACCCAGAGACCAAAACCAGGGACCTCTTACACCCAGAGACCAAATCCAGGGACCACTTACACCGTGAGACTAAATCCAGGGACCACTTATGCGGTGAGATTAAATCCAGGGACCACTTACACCGTGAGACCTAATCCAGGCACCACTTACACCCAGAGACCAAATCCAGGGATCACTTATACGGTGAGATAAATCCAGGGACCACTTACACCCAGAGACCAAATCCAGAGACCACTTACACCCAGAGACCAAATCCAGGGACCACTTACACCCAGAGACCAAATCCAGGGCCACTTATACGGTGAGACTAAATCCAGGGACCACTTAGACCGTGAGACCTAATCCAGGGACCACTTACACCCAGAGACCAAATCCAGGGACCACTTACACCGTGAGACCAAATCCATGGCCACTTACACCGTGAGACCTAATCCAGGGACTACTTACACCGTGAGACCAAATCCAGGGACCACTTACACTGTGAGACTAAATCCAGGGACCACTTACACCCAGAGACCAAATCCAGTGATCACTTACACCCAGAGACCAAATCCAGGGATCACTTACACCCAGAGACCAAATCCAGGGACCACTTACACCCAGAGACCAAATCCAGGGACCACTTACACCGTGAGACCAAATCCATGGCCACTTACACCGTGAGACCTAATCCAGGGACTACTTACACCGTGAGACCAAATCCAGGGACCACTTACACTGAGACTAAATCCAGGGACCACTTACACCCAGAGACCAAATCCAGGGACTACTTATACGGTGAGACTAAATCCAGGTTCCACTTACACCGAGAGACTAAATCCAGGGACCACTTACACCGTGAGACCAAATCCAGGGACCACTTATACGGTGAGACTAAATCCAGGGACCACTTACACTGAGACACCAAATCCAGGGGTTACTGTGGCTGCCCGCACCTGGGTAGCCCTGAAGAAGGATCATTGTGTCTCCACCGCAATGCGTGAGGCATTCCTCAACCGGTAGGCACCGCAAAGACTCAAGTGCATAGTCGACACTAGCTTTATTATTATTTAATTGATAAGTTTCCTTTCTTCTAATCTTATGTGGCACTTTCATGTGATTTATAATTGATGACACTGCACCAACTCAATGTCCCAATTATTGGTTAAATTAAATAGACCAAATCGAGGAATGAATTATATCAAGAGACCATTTATATTGTGACACCAAATCTAGACACTACTTGCATTGTGACACCAAATTAAGTATCACTTCTCATCCCAGCTGTTCTGGGAGTGTGGTCTAAGAAGGAGACAGAAGAACATAAAAAATAGAAGCAGGAGTAGACCATACAGCTCCTCGTGCCTGCTCCGCCATTCAATAAGATCATGGCTGATCATCGACCACTTTCCTGCCCAATCTTCATATCCCTTGATTCATTTTGAGTCCAGATATCTATCAATCTGAGCCTTGAATATACTCAAAGCCTCAGCATCCACAGCCCTCTGGGGTAGAGAATTCCAAAGATTCACAACCCTCTGAAATAAGAAATTCCTCCTTATCTCGGTCTTAAATGACCTATCCCTTATGCTGAGACTACGCCTCTTAGTTCTAGACACCCCATCCAGGGGAAACAACCTCTCAGCATCTATCCTGCCAATCCCCTTCAGAATCTTGAATGTTTCAATGAGATCACCTCTCATTCTTCTAAACCCCAGAGAGTATAGGCACATTCTACACAATGTCTCATCATAAGACAGCCCTTTCATCCCAGGAATCAATCCAATGAATCTTTATGCACCGCCTCCAAGGCAAGTGTATCCTTCCTTAGATAAGGAGACCAAAACTGTGCACAGTACTCCAGGTGTGGTCTCACCAAGGCCCTGTACAATTGTAGCAAGACCTCCTTACTCTTATACTCCAAGCCCCTTGCAAGTAAGGCCAACAGGCCATTTGCCTTACTTATTGCTTGCTGTAGCTACATGATAACTAGCATACAGGTACCACCCACTCTAGTGTTTCTTGCATGAGGACACCCAAATCTCTCTGAACACCAATTTAAAAGTTTCTCACCATTAAAAGAATATTCAGATTTTCTATTCTTCCCACTAAAGTGAATAACGTAACATTTCTCTACATTAAATTCCATCTGCCACCTTACTGCCCACTCACTTAGTCTATCTATGACCTTTGCAACTCTTTCGGGCTGGAAATTCGGTATCACCCATTGTGAGGCGTTAATCCTGTCGGGGCGGTAACTGCAGTGTCCTCAAAAAGTTTGTGCCGCCTATCGCAAAATGAAGTTTCATTGCACCAAGAGGGAAAGGGAGCACTAAATCTGTCGTTCCACAATTCTAGGGCGGTGGAACCGAAAACCTCACCACTAAATTTTGAAGAACCAATGAGCATGCTCCGAAGGCCGCTATACATCACGTGAACAGCCGGTTCTTAAAGGCGTGGTAAGATCAGAATGCGCATGCGCAATTTTGACTTTTCACTCTGATCAAAGCGGAAAAATGGAGGAGCAAGAAGGTTGCCAGCGTGCCTACCACTTCTCACCCGCGCCTGTTGACGTCTTAATCAAAGCTGTGGAGAGGAGGTGGAATGTGCTGCAGCCTCCAAGTGAAAGGAGGCCCGTTCCAAGAGTGCTCCGAAGGATTTGGAGGGAGGTGACCCAGCACGTTTCCTCCAGCACTGCGACACAATGTGGAAATAAGTTTACCGACCTCACTAGGGTCGTCAGGGTGGGTACCCTTTCTATTAACATTGCAATGCCATAATGTGAACCTCACTGTCTCACGCAATGGAAAGTCTTTGCAGTACCTGCTCCTTCTCTATGTGTACCAGGCCATGGTCTTCATTGGTCAAGCCACCATAAAAGTTCAGGCTCAGTTCAGCAGCCATGCCCTGCCCATCCAAACGTCACTCACCTTCTTGTTCCCTACTCAGCCAGACCCCCTCCTCGTACTACCGTTTCAATGTTGATATGGTTTCGCAATACCTCATCCTCATACTTAATCTGAGGTGGTTCACCTAAACCCACCGTTCACACATCCACTCCGCACAACCACACAGATTCAAATGGACATCTTTCAGAGAGTAGCAGCTGTTTAACTATGGAAGGCACATGTGGCATACGATGAGCTGCACACTCACTCACACTTTCTTGTGTTTCTTATTGCAGTTGAAACTGGCACACAACGGACGGAAGGGAGCCTGACATCCATGACTTCAGTGAGGTGAAGGAACGCGTGTCTGCCCTCATGGGCACATCAGTTGGTGCTGTAGTGATAGGTGAAGCTGAGCCTCCTGTGGATAGTGACGTTATGTGAATGCCATTTGCGATTTCTGTGAGATCCTTTACCTCTGATAGCAACTACCTTACCCCCTTTACATATAAATCTCCAATGTCACTTCCTTCTTCCCTTCCTGCCCCCTCCCCGACGGCTAATCACAGTTCTGTTGCGTTGTGCTTATAGATGATGAGCTAGTGACACGGTAGCCTGCCCATGAGCCCTCCACATTGAATGGCGGGGGAGACGAGGAGGAAGGTGACGAAAGTGTTGTGACAGAGCGGGACTCTCCATCAGTTGCACGCAATGGGGACACCGCCTATGTGGAAGAGCCAACATTCCTGGGATTTGAAGAGCCCAAGGCTCCTGGACCCAGTGCGAAAGGAAACTCGGGGTCCATCTCCCCGGAGGATGAGTCGGCCCATGAGTCCTGCTCACAGGCACTCAGATGTGGACCTGGACTTGGAGGCTATGTCCAGAGAGTCCATGCAAATGCACCATGAGTTTATGGGTGCATTGAAAAAGGTCCTGTTCAGCATGGATGCACTTGCTCTGAGGTTTGGGGGAGGCCACCTCAATCATTGCCCATGCCTCTCAGCAGTCCAACAAGACCATTCTTTCCCGCTTACAGAGGGAGATGGACTCAACGAGCAACAATGGTGACCCAGAGGTGATGACACGTGCCACGGTTGATGTGGCGCCCCACCACATCCTCATCCCCGACCTGCGAGAAAATAGCATCGGCATACGGGGGTATAAGTAGGAGAGCTAGCCACTATAGGGAGCGGCAGGAGCTGGCCGAGGAGTGCGACCATTTCAACAAGGGCGACTGGACTGACGTCACTTGGAGCAGTGTCCGAACCCAATGGAGGGGATGAGATCTGGACCTTGTTGGTGTGGCATCCGGGCCCAGCGGGGCGCCGAGATCCGAGCCCAGCTGGTGCGATACTGGGCCAATGGGAGGCTGCGATCCGGGCTCATTGGAGGGTGTCTGGGTCCAGTGGGGGGCCATGATCCAGGCCCAGCAGGTACGGAGGTCGATCGCAACGGAGGTCGGCTGAGATCCGGGCGCAGCAGGTGTGGGGGTCAAGCCCAGCAAGGGATGGCGTTTGATCCCTGCGAGAGGCGGAGGTCGAGCCAAGCGAGGGGCAGAGGTCAAGCCCAGCAGGTGCGGAGGTCAAGCCCAGCAAGCGATGGTGTCGGATCCCAACGAGGGGCGGCATTCGAGCCCAGCGAGGGGCGGCAGTCGAGCCCAACGAGGGGCAGCATTTGAACCCAGCAAGGGATGGTCTCGGATCCCAACGAGGGGCGGCGTTCGAGCCCAGCGAGGGGCGGCAGTCGAGCCCAGCAAGGGGCAGCATTCGAACCCAGCGAGGGGCTGCGTTCGAGCCCAGCGAGGGGCGGCATTCGAGCCCAGCGAGGGATGGTGTCGGATCCCAACGAGGGACAGCATTCGAGCCCAGCGAGGGGCTGCGTTCGAGCCCAGCGAGGGATGGTGTCGGATCCCAACGAGGAGCGGCAGTCGAGCCCAGCAAGGGGCAGCATTCGAACCCAGCGAGGGGCTGCGTTCGAGCCCAGCGAGGGGCGGCATTCGAGCCCAGCGAGGGATGGTGTCGGATCCCAACGAGGGACAGCATTCGAGCCCAGCGAGGGGCTGCGTTCGAGCCCAGCGAGGGATGGTGTCGGATCCCAACGAGGAGCGGCGTTCGAGCCCAGCGAGGGGCGGCAGTCGAGCCCAGCGAGGGGCAGCATTCGAACCCAGCGAGGGGCTGCGTTTGAGCCCAGCGAGGGGCGGCATTCGAGCCCAGCGAAGGGCGGCGTTCGAGCCCAGCGAGGGGCGGCGTTCGAGCCCAGCGAGAGGCGGCGTTCCAGCCCAGCGAGGGGCGGCGTTCCAGTCCAGCGAGAGGCGACGGTCTTGCCCACCGAGGGGCGGCGTTCGAGCCCAGTGAGGGGCGGCGTTCGAGCCTAGCGAGGGGCGACGGTCGAGCCCAGTGATAGGCTGCGCAACATTTAATATTGGCGGGGTTGTGGCCCAGGAGCGGTGCAGCATTTAACAACAGAGAAGTCGTGGTGGTGCAACGGTCACCACACGTTAAAAAATCCACACACTGGCATCTTCAATCCTTTAAGATGTAACTCATTGTAACACCTGTGAGCCCATCTGTTTTTTTGGTGTGAAGAGCGTCATCCTCGTCACAAGGCACTGCCTAGTAGTAGTAGGTAGAAGCTATCACATCACAGGCCGAAGCCACACAAGGTCTTCGTGATGTGATGCAGTCACTGATTGCTGGCATCAATTCTCAGAATGCTGCGTTTCAGACTCAGTCTGCTCTGAATCAGTCTCAGAGTGATCCCTTGCAAACACTGACTGCTGCTATCCTCTCAGTTTTCCCCACAGTCCAACGGGGAAGTGACAATGCCGAAGCAGGCCAGCAATCTGTGTTCCCACATATTGTTCCGGATGCTGAGACTCCACCCTTGGGGAGTGGCAGTGTGCCACTGGAAATGGAAGGTGCTGTCCTTGCTCAAGATGACAGTATTCCGGCTCCCACCACTGCCACTCCGCCTTTGCACCTGCCCTAATCTACACCCCAGCCATTCGAGACTCCTGCCGTGATGCTGAGGTGGTGGAGTCTTCAGCCGGGCTTTTCAGGCCCAAAGCTGGTCCAGGGCATCTTGCTAGCCCATCTGCAGTGTCTCTCTTACACACACAGCAGCCCTCAAGCAGCCATGCTGCAGCCACTGTGGCCACATTAAGGAGGAGCAGAAGGCATGGGAGGGTGGTTAAGGATCGATATTAACGATTTGTAGGATGGGCCTGAGTGTAACGTAGCCAAGTTTGCTGACGATACAAAGATGGGAGGAAAAGCAATGTGTGAGGAGGACACAAAAAATCTGCAAAAGGACGTAGACAGGCTAAGTGAGTGGGCAAACATTTGGCAGATGGAGTATAATGTTGGAAAGTGTGAGGTCATGCACTTTGGCAGAAAAAAAAACAAAGAGCAAGTTATTATTTAAATGGAGAAAGATTGCAAAGTGTCACAGCACAGCAGGACCTTGGGGTACTTGTGCATGAAACACAAAAGGATAGTATGCAGGTACAGCAAGTGATCAGGAAGACCAATGGTATCTTGGCCTTTATTGCAAAGGGGATGGATATAAAAGCAGGGAAGTCTTGCTACAGTTATACAGGGTATTGGTGAGGCCACACCTGGAATACTGCGTGCAGTTTTGGTTTTCATATTTACGAAAGGATAGACTTGCTTTGGAGGCAGTTCAGAGAAGGTTCACAAGGTTGATTCCGGGGATGAGGGGGTTGACTTATGAGGAAAGGTTGAGTAGGTTGGGCCTCTACTCTTTGGAATTCAGAAGAATGAGAGGTGATCTTATCGAAACATATAAGATTATGAGGGGGCTTGACAAGGTGGATGCAGAGAGGATGTTTCCATTGATGAGGGAGACTAGAACTAGAGGGCATGATCTTAGAATAAGGGGCCGCCCATTTAAAACAGAGATGAGGAGAAATTTCTTCTCTCAGAGGGTTGTAAATCTGTGGAATTCGCTGCCTCAGAGAGCTGTGGAAGCTGGGACATTGAATAAATTTGACAGAAATACACAGTTTCTTCAATGATAAGAGGATAAGGGGTTATGGGGAACGGGCGGGGAAGTGGAGCTGAGTCCATGATCAGATCAGCCATGATCTTATTGAATGGTGGAACAGGCTTGAGGGGCCGTATGGCCTGCTCCTGTTCCTATTTCTTATGTTCTTATGTAAGGGGTGGAAAATCCCAGAACAAGAGTTTGGCCACCATGGACAGATGTCCCCATCCTGTAAATATGCTTGTAAAGATCTTGTTGCTGTTTGACGCCTGCTATTGTTATAAGGATTGTGATCTAATATGGCACATGGAAGCTGTTGTGGATTGACAAATGGCAGGGGCGTTTGTACAGATATTGTTGACGTTGATTGTGTGTCATGATGTTTCAAGGGGCCTTTGTTACATTTTTTATTAGTTGCTGGTGAGGGGTTTTGTTGTGCTGCTTGAGCCGAGACTTTTGATGTATTTAATAAAATGTTCATTTGACCATTTGCATTGCCGTCTTGTGTAAGAATGTGGAATTTCACGGAGAAGTGCCATTATCATAGAACATAGCGTGGTCATTATTAGCTGCATCCTTCAGCTTTCTCCATTCAAGAGAACCAATGTGCTCTGAGCCGCTGACATGTGGCCCTTGCAAACAGAGAGTAGGAATAAACTGGTTAGCAGTCTGTACCTAGCGGGTACCTCAAGGATCAGTGCTTGGGCCACAACTATTTACAATCTATATTAATGACTTAGATGAAGGGACTGAGTGTAACGTATTCAAGTTTGCTGATGATACAAAGTTAAGTGGGAAATGTCATGTATGTAACCACAATGTAACACCACTGTATTACTGTACACACACAACCGAGATGCACACCTTGACCACAAGGGGTGAACTTGTGGGAGACTGCCCATACCTGATTGCCCAGGTATATAAAGGGAGGTCCCACGCAGGGTCAGCTTTTTTTTGAAGTCCTGTGAATAAAGAGTTAAGGTCATAGAGTGACCTTGTCCCCAGAATGTGCCTCATGTGGTTTCATACTGTAGAGTAAGGACTTTACATTGGCGACGAAAAACGGGAATTCACGACCCACGAGAATGGCCACCGGTAGCACAGAGGAACGGTACTGTGTTGGGCAAGACTGGGAATATTTTATCGAGAGGCTTCAGCAAAGCTTCGTTACGAAAGAATGGCTGGGGGATGCAGCGGCCAACAAGCGAAGGGCTCATCTTTTGACCAGCTGCGGACCAAAGACTTACGCGCTCATGAAGGACTTACTAGCACCCGAAAAGCCGGCGGACAAAACCTTTGAGGAACTTAGCAAATTGATCGGGGAGCACCTCAAACCGGCGAGTAGCATACATATGGCCCGACACAGATTCTACACCCACCGACGTCATGAAGGACAGCAGAGCATACCGGACTTTGTAGCGGACTTCCGGCGTTTGGCCAGCCTCTGTAAGTTCACAAACGCCTGCAGGGCGGGGAGATGCTAAGGGACTTCTTTATCGAGGGCATCGGTCATGCAGGAATTTTCCGCAAATTAATTGAGACCAAGGATTTGACCTTGGAAGCAGCGGCGTTGATGGCTCAAACTTTCATGGCAGGGGAGGAAGAGACGAAAATAATATAAGCACGCAATTCTGCCTCTAATGCGGCGGTGGATCTGGGAGTCAATATCATCAATGCGACTCAGAGCCCCCAGGCAGGCAGGGGCAGTCCGACACTCCCCAGGCAGCAACAGACCCCAGAGTAGGACTTCAACAGAGACAATGGCAGGGTGAACGGACATTTACGCCATCACAGTGGACAATGCGGCCCACTAATAGGGTACTTAAGAGCAGTCAAAGGGACAGTCAGCGCGGAATGCCTGGTGATAGTCCCTTTGTTTCCAACAATGGAAACTTTAACTCATGCTGGAGGTGTGGGGGAAAACACTCAGCTAGATCTTGCAGATTTCAACAGTTTGTTGCAGGAACTGCAATCTCAGTGGCCACTTAGCTCGAATGTGCAGGAAGTCTGCAACCAAACTAATATATGAGGCGAATGGACCAGAAGAGGGTTCTTTGAGGCAGGATGATTTTTGGGGCAAATCAATGGATGCCGAGGTTCAGCAGGTCCATGTGGCGAATATTCACAGTTCATACACCAAAACGCCACCAATGATGATGAGGGTTTTATTAAACGGTATCCCAATATGCATGGAGCTGGACAGGGGGGCCGGCCAGTCACTCATGGGCGTTCAGCAATTTGAGAAGCTATGGCCACTTAAAGCCAGTAGACCCAAATTAGAATGTACTGAGACACAATTACCGACTTACATTAAAGAAATCATTCTGGTGCTAGGCAGTGCCATGTTGGCTATCACACATAATGGGTTAGTGAATCGGCTGCCGCTCTGGATTGTCCCGGGCAATGGTCCCGCACTGTTGCGGAGGAGCTGGTTAGCCGAGATGAACTGGAAATGGGGGGGATGTTCACGCAATGTCATCTGTGGAGTGAAGTTCGTGCTCACAAATCCTACAACAATTCGATTCACTATTCCAACCTGGCGTCGGGACTTTCAAAGGCACTAAAGTGGAGATACACATCACCCCGGACGCCAGGCCAGTGCACCACAAACTCAGAGCGGTGCCGTATGAGATGCGGGAAAAAATCGAGAGCGATTTGGACCGGCTGTTGAGCGAGGGCATGATCTCATCTGTTGAATTCAGTGACTGGGCGAGCCCCATCGTTCCCGTCCTAAAAGCGGATGGCTCTGTCAGGATCTGTGGCGACTACAAGGCCACCATCAATCGGGTGTCCCTACAAGATCGATACCTGCTCCCGAGAGCGGAGGACCTCCTCGCCACGCTGGCAGGCGGCAAGCTGTTCACCAAGTTGGACCACACGTCAGCCTATATGACCCAGGAACTGGCCGACAAATCTAAACTACTGACCACCATCACCATGCACAAGGGACTGTTCGTTTATAACAGGTGCCTGTTTGGCATTCGATCAGCGGCCGCGATTTTTCAACGAAACATGGAAAGCCTGCTCAAATCTATTCCTGGAACGATCGTATTCCAGGACGACATCCTCATCATGGGTCGAGACACCGAGGAACACCTCCACAACATGGAGGAGGTGCTACGCCGACTGGACCGGGTAGGCCTGCGACTCAAGAAGTCTAAATGTGTGTTCTTAGCTCTTGAGGTTGAGTTTCTGAGCAGGAGGGTTGCTGCAGATGGGATTCGGCCCACCGAATCCAAAACAGAGGCGATTCGACGAGCACCCAAGCCCTGCAACACATTGGAGTTGCGTTCATTCCTGGGACTGTTGAACTATTTTGGGAACTTTCTGCCGAACTTGAGCACGTTGTTGGAGCCGCTACACGTGCTCCTGCGTAAGGGTTGCAATTGGTTTTGGGGGGACAGTCAGGAATGAGCTTTCGATCAGGCGCGAAACCTACTTTGTTCAAACAAGTTGTTGACCCTGTACGGCCCCTGTAAAAAATTGCTTCTGACATGCGATGGGCTCTCACGCTGGCTGCTTCTGACTACTCCATCCGGCACCGGCCTGGCACTGAAAATTGTGCAGACGCGCTCAGCAGGCTTCCACTGCCCACCACTGAGGGGGCAGCAGAGCAAAGCGCTGAGATGGTCACTGAGATTGACAGTGCAGGCTCCCCCATCACAACCCGCCAGATCAAAATCTGGACAAACACAGATCCCCTCCTATCCCTGATTAAGAAATGTGTTCTGACTGGGGATTGGGCGCCCGCACACGGAGCATGCCCTGAGGAGGTCAGACCGTTCCACAGACGGATGGATGCGCTCTCCAACCAAGCTGACTGCCTACTATGGGGCAGCTGGGTAGTTATGCCCCAGAAGGGCAGGGAGGCATTCATCAGGGAACTCCACAGCGAGCACCCAGGTATTGTGTTGATGAAGGCCATTGCCCGGTCGCACGTTTGGTGGCCTGGAATTGATTTAGACCTGGAACACTGTGTTCGCAGGTGCACGACATGTGCCCAGCTGAGTAATGCACCCAGGGAGGCCCCGCTCAGCCCGTGGCCCTGGCCCACCGGGCTACGGTCACGCATTCATGTAGACTACCCGGGCCCGTTCATGGGAAAGATGTTCCTTATTGTGGTAGATGCGTACTCGAAATGGATCGAGTGCATCATTCTGAATTCACGCATGACATCCACCAGTGTGGAAAGCCTACATGCGATCTTTGCAACCCATGGCTTGCCGGACATCCTGGTTAGTGGTAATGGCCCATGTTTCACAAGCTACGAATTCCGGGAGTTTATGTCAGGCAATGGCATCAACCACGTCAGGACAGCGCCGTTCAAGCTGGCCTCCAATGGCCAGGCGGAATGTGCGGTCCAAATCATTAAGCAAGGTATGCTCAGGATTCAAGGACCCTCCCTACAATGTCGCCTATTGTGCCTCCTGCTGGCCTATAGATCCCGACCGCACTCACTCACGGGGGTCCCACCCGCAGAGCTACTAATGAAACGGACACTCAAAACTCGGTTGTCCCTCATTCACCCAGTCCTGACCGACATAGTTGAGGACAAGCGCCAGTCCCAAAACGAGTACCATGACCGTAATTCGAGGGGGAGATGTATAGAAATAAATGATCCTGTATTCGTCCTCAATCACGCCATGGGGCCCAAATGGCTTGAGGGTACTGTAATTGACAAAGAGGGGAATAGGGTCATCGTGGTAAAACTCAACAATGGTCAGATATGCCGTAAGCATCTGGACCAAGTACAAAAAAGGTTCAGCATTGAAACGGAGGAACCTGAAGAAGACCATGGGATGGAGCTCACACCACCGCCAGTGAACGAGCAACAAGAGCAATGAGAAGAATGCACAGTCCCTGCGGTCAGCCCGGACAGGCCAGAATCACCACAGGTGACAGACACTCATGTCAGTGTCCAACAACCAGAGCCCCAACTGCGGCGCTCCACGAGGAAGCGTAGACCACCTGAAAGACTAAACCTATGATCCTAATAAGACTTTGGGGGGAGGTGATGTCATGTATGTAACCACAATGTAACACCACTGTATTACTGTACACCCACAACCGAGATGCACACCTTGACCACAAGGGGCGAAGTTGTGGGAGACTGCCTATACCTGATCACCCAGGTAGTTAAAGGGAGGTCCCACGCAGGGTCAGATTTTTTTTGGAGTCCTGTGAATAAAGAGTTAAGGTCATAGAGTGACCTTGTCCCCAGAATGTGCCTCGTGTGGTTTCATACTGTAGAGTAAGGACTTTACAGGAAAGTAAGCTGTTTGGAGAATGCAAAGAGGCTGCAGAGAAATATAGACAGGTTGACAGAGTGGGCAAGAACATGGCAAATGGAATACAATGTGAGGAAGTGTGAAGTTATCCACTTGATTGAGAAAAAAAAGGAGAATATTTTTGATTGGCGAGAGACTGAGAAATGTTGCATTCAGAGGGTCCTGGCTGTCCTTATACATAAATCACAGAAAGTTAACGTGCAGGTACAGCAAGCAATTAGGAAAGCAAATGGATAAGAATAAAAGAGTAAAGGGGGCCGAAATTGCCCTTTACCTTCAGGCCTGTTACCGCCGGAAATTGGCAGCCATTCCACGAACAATTGGCTGCCACGCTGTGGGGTGGAATAACCACCGATTTTTTGTGGAATGGCCACCATTTTGAAGATTGCACTCCTGCGGTATCCCAACGGTGACCTGCTGCACCCACTTCCACCCGCTGCTGCCGATCCATCCTAAGTGCATCATCAGAGCTGATGTTCCCCCTCCGAACGTGAAATTCCGCGGAGAAAATGCTGCTGCCACCGTTCGGTGCCACTGGCAGCTTTTATGCTGGTGCATTGTTTGTAAAATGGTGGTGCGGCTGCAATTAAAGGGGAGGGCGCACTTCGCAGCCATAATTTTTTTTGTCGGCTGACTACCAGGTTGGGCCGACAATTATGGCCCCGGGTTCGACCGGTTCGCCAACAGGCAGCCTGGCACTCCCTCTTGGGTGCCAGGCCACTGGCCCAGCCGAAAGCCTCCTTCGTGGGCCAGTGGACCCAACTCAAATAAATGCAATGTTCACATCAGCCCTCCCCTTTAAGTGAAGGGGACAGATGTGGTGACACACCAGTGCGATGAAGTCACCAACACTCCGCCTCCCACTTCCGCCCCTCTAGTGTGCGAACTTCCGCTCTCCGCCTCACTTCTGCCCTCATTATGGCCGACTTCCAGGTTGCTGGAAAAAAAAGCCAAAGAGCAGAATTTCGCTCAAGAGGCCACCGTATCCATTGCAGTGGTGTAAACAGGGTAAGTGAAACAGGATAGGGTCGCCACATTTCCGGCGGTGGGCAATTTCGGCCCCAGGAAGCTTTACTGCAATTATACTGGACATTGGTGAGGCCACAGCTGGAGTAGTGTGTACACTTCTGGTCTCGTTACCTAAGGAAAGATATACTTGCCTTAGAAGGGTTGCAATGAAGATTTACTTGACTAATTCCTGGGATGAGGGGATTGCCCTATGAGAGATTAAATAGACTAGATCTATATTCCCTATAGTTTCGAAGAGTGAGAGGTGATCTAATTGAAACATATAAAATTCTTAAGAGGCTTGACAGAGTTAATGCTGAGAAAATGTTGTCCCTGGCTTGGAATCTAGAACACAGGGTAACAGTCTCAGAATAAGGAGGGCGGCCATTTAGGACTGAGAGGAAGAAAAATTTCTTCACTCAAAGGGTTGTGAATCTTTGGAATTCTCTACTCTCAGTCGTTGAGTATATTCAAGACGGAGATCGAAACATTTTTGGGAATTAAGGAATATAGGAGCTAGAGTACGGGAAGGTGGAGTTGAGGTAGAAGATCAGCCATGATCTTGTTGAATGGCAGAGCAGGTTTGAAGGGGCAAATGGCCTACTCTAGCTCCTATTTCTTATCTTCTTTTGTTTATCCCGACCAAGTCCCCCCTCATTCCCCCATTGAAGAGCTCCAGAGGTACTTGGGAGCAACTTTTATCGCTGCATTAGGTCCAGCTGGCCATTGACCATTGGTCAAAGCTGGCGTTGCTCATCCAGTCGGTCTGCACACCATCAAGCTCTTGCACATGGGCGAGGATGTTGATTGGGTTGGGCTGTGCTGGCTGAAGTAGTTCCTCACTGGGCTCCTAGTTCTGAGAGAGTGGAGATCATGTAGTGGCCTTACTCCCGTTACATTATTGGTGTTTTTGCCGAGGTTGCACTCAGCTTTTGTCATGAAGTTGGCCACAGCCATCCTCAACATTATGGCAGTAGAGAGGCCCGCAACAGATTCAACAGCTTCTCAGTCCTTTGGGAAGCGAAGTATGCGGTGTGCTTCCTGCAGGAAACCCATATCACTCCAAGACAAATGTATCCTGGAGTGGAGTCTACATGAATCACCTCGACATGACTTCAAGCAATCTTGTTGGCCCCATATTTTCAGCTAGACATATTGTGGGTCAAAGAGCTGGTGCCATGCTGTTTGCTCCATCTCGCCATTCACCTTGGGGAAGTGCCATTTTACTTGTTGAATTTGTACCTACCCGAGACAAGTGTGCTTCTTTGAAAAAGTGTCCACATAACTTCACTCCGTCGAAGCTGGCGAATACATAATCCTCGGGGGGGGGGGGGGGTCTGGGGGGAGGGGAGTGGGGGGAAGTTTAACTATATTCTCGAAGCCTGGGATCGCAGATCTGTCTTTCACAGATCCTGTCATCAATGGAGAAGCTGAGGGATCTGGCCCCATCACTCTAATTGGTGCTTGTCTGATGAAATCTCCTTCTGACTCCATTTCCTTCACTTTTATGGGGACTGGAAGAGGAAGGACCAGAATTGACTGGCATTATTTTCCCCAGGTGTATATCTCCTGCTTTCTGGCATATTCCATGCAGCTGGTGCTGTGCTCGGATCAGCACCTGCTGTGGATGGAGCTTGTTCTACTTCGTACGTGGGTGGGATCTGCGTCCTGGCACTTCAACAGCCTGCTGCTGGAGGATGAGTGGTTCTGGGAGTCGTTCCATCACTTCACATGGGTGAACTGAAGAAGGAAGAGGGAGGCGGCTTCTCCTTGAGGCTATGCTGGTTCGTGAGCCAGTATGTGCAGGGGTCGGCCAAGAGGCGGGAGTCTGAGATCAGGTGGTTGGAGAAGGAGCTACTTCATTTTCCTCGATTGTTGGACAGGACTACTCCGAGTGTGCTGTCTTACAGGGGTTGAGTGCTGCTCATAAACCAACTGGTAGCTACTATGTTATGACATTTCCAAAGGAAGCTCATCGACTTCTTCTGGGACAAAAGGAAGCATTGGGTCACTGCTGCAGTTCTGAGTCTCCCACTTAGGGAGGGTGGTCAGATGCTAGTGTGCATTCACACCCAAGTAGTGACTTTCCACCTTCAGGCCCTGCAGTGATATTTCTTTCACCAGCTACATAGCCTCAATTATGACATTCAGCTCATGTTCGGTAAGTCGCTAGGTTCTTTTAGGAGTTGCCTGTCTTTTACCGGGATCTGATCAGGGTCTGGAATATGGTTGCCTTCAGCCAGAGTTCTCCCCCATCCTATGGAAGTTGCTGCTCAGGAATCTACACCGCTGCATGATAGGTTTCAGTGACACATGGTCGATGAAGAGGAGAGCTCTGGATGCAAAGATAACCAGAGTCAGGGATATACTGGATGGTGGCGGGTAGGCTGGCTTTGCCAGAGGCATTGACAGAATGGATATCATGCTGTTACATATGGCCTGCGACCAAAGCCATCGAAGTGGTAACAGTTGCGCTCAGCCATGACTCCACTCGGTGTATCGAGGAGGCTCAAGCATGTGAAGTGATCTTGTCCGAGCTGACCTGCGTTCAGACGGAGTTTCTTATCAGTGGGAGGCCTCAAAACCTCCCTTGGAGCCTACACTTGAGCTGTCTCTCAAAAATTCCCTCTGTGCTATTCCACTCTGTCCGGAGGGGTTTCCCGTACAGGTTGCTCCTCTACCGCTCTCCACTACCTTGCGTTCCACTTTCATCCGGACAAGCTTGGCATGCCGGATCCTGCGAAGGTGTGGGTCCCTAATGAAAGGCTCTCTATGCAGAGTCCTCTCCAGTACTATTGGGGATCTGGGGTCGAGAGTGTTGCATGGAGCTGTTCTGACAAACCATTTTTTTACGTCACTTCACGGACTCCCAGGCTGCCTGCAACTTTTGCAGCCTGGAGGAGTCCGTGTTCCTTGTCTAAATGGAATGTGAAAGGTTGAAGCCCCTCTTCTGTTATTTAAAGTGGTTGCTACTGAACCTCTGGCTCCACTTAAGTCCCATGTTTCTAATCTTTGGCCACCTGGTGTGGGGGAGGGGAGTCGAAGGACCTTCTCGTGGGTCTGCTCCAAGATGGCCATCCATTAGTCCAGGTTGGACACGGCCCATTGATGGGGTGGGGCGGTGGGGTGGTGTCTGCTCTGAATGCCTGCCTCTTTTCTGCGGTGATGTTCGTGCGCAGGTGGCCCTGGAGAAGGAGCTCACAGTGTCTGCCATTATACGTGAGGCCTTGAGCGACCAGTGGGCATTGCAGGGACAGGAGTGCGTAGTCGACACTGTAAATAATATTATGATTTAATTTATTAAGTTTCCTTTCTTTTGTATGATTTAGGTTTTATTAGTTATACCCCTCTCAAAAGGGGGCACTTTTGTTAGGTTTTTTTGGGTTGATGACACTGGGGAAACCCAGTGTCTCCTTCAGGGTATAATTTAAAGAGGGACACGAGACCAGCTAATTGACACTTACTAGGAACGAGTGATTATTACTCATAGGAACATAAGAACATAAGAAATAGGAGCAGAAGTAGGCCATACGGCCCTTCGAGCCTGCTCCGCCATTTAATACAATCATGGCTGATCTGATCATGGACTTCCCTGCCCGCTCCCCATAACCCCTTTATCGGTTAAGAAACTGTCTATCTCTGCCTTAAATTTATTCAATGTCCCAGTTTCCACAATTCTCTGAGGCAGAGAATTCCACAGATTTACAACCCTCTGAGAGAAGAAATTCCTCCTCATCTCAGTTTTAAATGGGCGCCCCTTATTCTAAGATTATGCCCCTAGTTCTAGTCTCCCCTATCAGTGGAAACATTCTCTCTGCATCCACCTTGTCAAGCCCCCTCATAATCTTTTACGTTTCGATAAGATCACCTCTCATTCTGAATTCCAATGAGTAGAGGCCCAACCTACTCAACGTTTCCTCATAAGTCAACCCCCTCATCTCTGGAATCAACCTAGTGAACCTTCTCTGAACTGCCTTCAAAGCAAGTATATCCTTTCATAAATATGGAAAACAAAACTGTACGCAGTATTACAGGTGTGGCCTCACCAATACCCTGTATAACTGTAGCAAGACTTCCCTGCTTTTATACTCCATCCCCTTTGCAATAAAGGCCAAGATTCCATTGGCCTTCCTGGTCACTTGCTGTACCTGCAAACTAACCTTTTGTGTTTCATGCACAAGTAAGCCCAGGTCCCGCTGTACTGCAGACGTTGCAATTTTTCTCCATTTAAATAATAACTCGCTCTTCGATTTTTTTCTGCCAACATTATACTCCATCTGCCAAATTTTTGCCCACTCACTTGGCCTGTCTATGTCCTTTTGCAGAATTTTTGTGTCCAAACACATTGCTTTTCTTCCCATCTTTGTATCGTCAGCAAACTTGGCTACGTTACACTCGGTCCTTTCTTCCAAGTCGTTAATGTAGATTGTAAATAGTTTAGGTCCCAGCACTGATCCCTGCTGCACCCAACTAGTTAATGATTAACAATCCGAGAATGAACCATTGATCCCGACTCTTTGTTTTATGACTCAATTTGGTAACTCAATGAAATATGAAAGTAAAAGTTTTCAGAGTCTGGCTGCTGTGAATGTGCTTACTGCTTACAGATCTGATGGAAAAAGGCAGAAAATCTTCGATCAGTTTGTCGGAAAGTAAGAGGTGAGTCCCAAATACTTTAAACTGCAGGGGACGGTTTCATTCCCAGTGGGATTGGGCTGTTTTTATAACTGTGAAAGGTCCCAATCTTAAACAAGGAGTTGGAGGGGAACCTGCTGGAGGTTGTGTAACGAAATGTTGAAAACTTTATAAAATGTCTCTAAGTGCCTTAATAGTGTCTCGAACTTGGTCCTATCGGTATAAGGGGACGGTAGGGAGAGGGCATTTTAGACATTAAACCGTCAGAGTCAAAGAGTGAGACCAGAAAGAGACACGGAAGTGAAAGGGAGGATCAGCCATGAAATGAAACCATACTCGCTGCATTTACATTTTAAAGGCAGACAATTCAGACCCTGTCGACATTTCCTCTCTAAATAAACCTTTAATCCAATAGGTTCATGTTAAGTTCTTTAATCTACACTGAATGCAGTTTGCTACTTTGTTTAAGTACAGTGTCTTCAAGCAGTGGTGGGGAAGACGAATTTCAACCTCTGAAGTGGCATACGAGCTGACCTACGGTGGTACTACACACAATAAATGGCTCGGTCGATATGAGTAAAGTGCGCAATAATACAGACTCTGGAAGTCGAAAACAAAAGCAGAATAAGTTGGGAAACGCGCAGATACATGTATTGCAGGAAGGAATCTACATTTTGGAGTGTGTACCCTTCCGAACTGGAAAAGAGATCGAGACACTTGAAGCACCCGCACACAAAGGCTTTTTGGAGCCTTTGAAAACTTGTAACCTATTGGGAGCCTTTGCGAGGCTGAAGGGGCGGGGAAATAAACAACAAGTAAAAATTAAGCGAATGAAAACCCAGCACAAAATGAAATGTGCAGGCCAGTGACCTTATTTCACGGCTGATGAAGTGGTTCTGTTTCCCATTCCATATCACCCTCCCCAGGGGGCGGCTGTGATTAAAACCTTACTTTTTTGTCTGCATTCAATTTTTGATTTGAATTTTTATGGCCCCAATCAGCATGCAAGGACTTAAAATCCCACAAGCAAGAAGGGTACTTTTGGAACAGAAAACTATCAGCCCAGAGACCAGACAGGCTGGCTGGTAGTTACTAAGAAAAGCACAAGTTATCGAAAGTGTTACCCTTCTCCAAGACTCTTTGCAGCTCGCTGTCCTTAACTTTGACTTTAACAACTTCAGACATTGACTAGAGCTGCCATTTTTCCACTGGTTGTAGGTGCTGGCAATGTTGGATGGGTGTGCCAGCATTTACAGGGACGGGAATGAGGACCCTTGACAGTACTGTTGGCAGCTGATCTGTATCCTTGGTGTCAAACTGTCTATTTTTCCTCCAGCAGACTGCCAAGCCACTGGAGCCTTATCTGTTTTGTTGGTTTTTCATGTTCCCTTTTCTACCTATCCTCCTTTAACTATTCACATACTCTCTGTCCCATAAATATATTTGAAGACTTTGATTTCTCTCGTGCCTCATTTTGTCTCGTGCGAATATCACTTCTGCCATTTTATCATCTCCTGTTCACCACCCAATCACTTTACAGGCCATTCTGTTTCTTTTCCTGTGTATGTGTTTATTTCCCCATTCCTTTTCCTTTTTTTTCCATGTTATATGCTGTTCATCTGTAATATCTTCCTGTCCTAAGGGTCCTAGAACTGCAATGTTAGCTAACATCTGTTTCCTCCAAATATGCTGCCTGACCTGCTGAATATTTTCAGCATTTTCTGCTTTTGTTTTCTGATTTCCAACATCTGCAGTATTTTGTGTTTTGCCAACACTGTTAATTGTTTAATTAACATAGACATTGCTGCCCTAAGTGAGACTCGGCAGGCAGGGAAAGGCCAGCTCAAGGAACAAGGTGATGGTTACATCTTCTTCTGGAAAGGTAAACCAGAAGAAGAACGGCACCTCCATGGGGTAGGCTTCGCCATAATAAATGAGCTAGTTGGGCGTCTCGGAGACTTCCCTTGTGGGATAAACGAACGCCTCATGATCCCTTGTCTCCCCCAGCCCAGAACCAGTGTGCTACGGTCATCAGTGCATACATCCCAACACTGGAAGCTACAGACAAGACCAAAGAGGAATTCTACTCCAGCCTTGAACAATCCCTGACCCGAACCCCACCGAGTGACAAGCTGATCCTCCTCGGCGACTTTAATGCCAGAGTTGAAAAGGGCACAGACCTCTGGGGAGGTTTGATCGGCAGAGAGGGTTTAGGGAAAGCCATCATGAGCGATATCCTCCTCCTGATGAAAGTGTGGTCTTGTCATAACCAACACATTGTTCCGTCAGAGAGACAATACAAGGCCTCATGGCAACATTCTCGCTCAAAGTACTGGCATCTGCTAGACTGTGTCATCGTCCGAGCGAGGGACTGCAAAGACGTCTGCATCACCCGCACCATGACAGCAGCTGACGATTGCTGGACTGACCACCGCCTAATCCGTTCTGTCATTTCCATCAAAATAGCCCCAAAACAGCGGTGGCAACAGAAATGCTGCCGCAGGAAGATCAACGCTGGAGCACTCAAAGACCCTGCTGAGAAAGCCCAATTCAGCCAACACCTCACAATCACCCTGACGACTTCCAGTGAACCGGAGACGCAGAGTGTCCACAGTGCCTGGTCTGCCCTCAAGGCCTCCATAATTAGCACCTGTGAAGAGACGCTTGGTCACTCCACAGAAAAAAATCAAGATCGGTTCGAGAGAATGACCAGGAGATCCAGGAGCTGATAAGCTGCAAGTGCAAGGCATTCTTGAACTGGAAACAGCAACACAACTCGAGAGCAAGAAAGCAGCCCTATAAATGTCTGAAGGCTGAGGTCCAACATAAAATTCTTGACCTAAACAACAGATTGTGGATGGAAAAAGCGCAGGAGATCCAGCCGACAACCATGACGTGTGTGGATTCTTTAGCGCAGTCAAGACCACCTACGACCCAAGATCCTACTCTACTGAGGGCCAAGAATGGAGAGGTATTCATGAAGGATAGAGAGGCAGTCAGTACCCACTCGACTCCATCCCACAGCGTGCTATCCGCCACCACCTCAGCACAACCCCAGCCCAGCATGAGGTTTGAAAAGGCCATCCATCAATTGAAGAACAACAAAGCCTCGAGAACAGATGGAATCCTCGCCGAAGCACTAAAGCAAGGCAGAGAAACACTATTGGCATGAATCCATGATTCTAGATAAAATAGTTTCTCTGTATCTGGGCTACTGAATTCCTTAAACCAAGCTTAGGCAACTTGTCCTCGTAATTTAACCCTTTAAAGCCCCAGTATCTTTCCAGTGAATCTGCAATCTACCCCAACCTGCAGGCCAATATATCTTTCCTGAGGTACAGTGCCCAAAACTCAATGCAGTACTCCAGACGGGATCTGATCAACACTGTACAACTGAGGCATCACTTCCTCCATTTTGTATTCCAACCCTCGAATGAAAGTCAACATTTCATTAGACCTTTTGATTGCATTTTGTGTATTAGCTTTGCTGCTCCACAGCTCCTAGTCTCTCACCATTATGCAAATATTCAGATTTATCTTTCTAGATTCTGAAGTGTACCTCCCCACATCAACATCTGCCATAGATTTTCCCACTCAAAATTAATGTTGGTTAAGTGGCGTCTTCACCTTGTGGCAGTCAATTTCTCTGTGTGATAAATGAATTAAAATAAATTAAAGAAAATAAATTGGGAAAAAAATGATCCAGTCAGTGTTGAGTTAGCTGACCTCGGTCAGGGCCTCATCGTCTGTATACATGTGGGCATACCGACAAGTCAGTTAATCTAAGTAATTACATGGTGTGAATGTTAACTGGCACTTGTCTGTCCAAGCCTGGATTTTGACCAGGTGTTGGAGGCTGGCATAGGCTATCTCGGAGTAGTTGTGAATTAAGCTGAACACTGACCAGCCCCATTTCTGACAGAATGAAGGTCATTACTGAAGCGGCTGCAGATGGTTGGGCGAAGGATGCTGCCCTATGGAACTCTGGCAGAGATATCCTGGGATTTTGATGATAAGCCCCGGAAACCATTACCATCTTCCTGTGTGTCAAGTATGACTCTAGCCACTGGAGGGCTTTCTCATTGACTTGCTTGCTGATACTTAGTTCGGGTTCTACCGGAACCATTTGGCTCTAGGCCTCATCGTATCCTTGATCCAGACATGTATACAAGAGCTGGCTGCCAGAGGACAGGTGAGAATAGCTGCCCTTGACATCAAGACAACGTTTGCCCGGTATGGAACCAAGGAGACCTAACACAATTGATGTCAGTGGGTACAGTCAATGTTAAGGACGCACCTACAATTTACCAGATTTATTGAATGCCATATTGCAATTTTAACTGTCAAACTTTTGGTTGATGGTCCAATAGCATAATCACTCTGCTACTAAACCCTGATCGCTGAAGTAAATGGAGGGAAGTTCATTGGTGGGAGTTTAATTTTAATATTCAATTGAATTTGCAATGACATAATTTGATGTCTACACAATTTCCCGGTGATTGTGACTGAATTACTCCAAGTGATCTAGTCATTCATATAAAATGACTTCTAGAGTTGTTAGAGTCTGAGTTATTTACTGAAATTCGTTTAAAAAGCCGTACAAGAAAACAGAACAATTTTCACTCCATTTCTCGACATGATTTGTTTTTATTTGCTTTTTGCTGTTATGACTGAGAAGCATTTGTGGCAATTATTGTCCTCCAACCTTCATCCCTACAACAGCGGCCCAGTGGGTTTCACCAAGGGAATCCCCCTATATCTGTGTTCTTTAGAGGGTGAGAAGGACTAATAGAGTGTTGCCAGGCAAGTCAGAGAGGTTGAGCATTCACCCTTCAGTGTGGCCACACCAGATTCTACAGGCACAGTGCACTAACATCCATTCATCAGAGGAACAGTTCCCTTTGGGCACCAAATCCTAAGGAAGGCCATGACAACCCACTGGATAATATTAATAACATACAGTAATGTAGGATCAATCTTCAGATGCACTCCAATCATAGTATTTGATGAAAAACTCCAGAGAGACACAACACAATACATAGCGGTAAAAAAAAAATGTGCCCACGCAAATGTTCATAAGATATAATACAAGCACTGTTTTGGAACTTCAGCCCCAAAGTTTTATATTTCCCCCAAAACTTGGTATTAATGGTGCACAGCCTGTTTAACAACAGTATGCGAGCACTGTACATATAACAAGATTGATGAGAAATATTTTTAAGACAAATAATGAGACTATCACTTCTCTTTCTCAGGCGATGATTCTTCGGCTAAGGTCTCCAAGATGAAAGAGGTTCACCACATTGTGCTATTACTGCTTGTGATTCTGGTCTCGGTATATGGTAAGGATCAGTATAACTTGTTTAATTATATTCATATAATACCAGTAGACCTCCGTGGTATTATTTTAACTTAATTTATAATTATGGTATATATTATTTAATTTTGTTTAATTATAATTAATCTTTATGATACTGATTTTACTATTGTATACTCCTTATTGTATTATTTACAATGTCATTTGAATTTCTTTTTTTTTAGTTTTTTCGCCTGTATCTATCTGCGTGCACATTTTGGCTGCCGCTTCGTACCCAAGCCTTTAACCTCTTTTTACACTTCCTTCTCACGCTTTTTCTCTCTTTCCCTCAATGGTCAATATCGAACATGTTGTAAAATTGTTGTGAAGCATCTTGGGACGTTTTACTACGTTAAAGGCACTATATAAATAAAAGTTATTATTATTTGCAGTGAGTCAGAAGATTCACTATTCTGTCAATGCAACATTTATGCAATGTAGGGGATAATGTCACAGTCATTCATTTACAGCGATTGAATAAGTTCAATTTCATTTTTATTAAATCAAATTCTGGGATTTTTTATTGGCACTTTGAGAATTCTATTTCACAACTCTAGCCATTATTCTGTGAAAACTCTCAATGACTGGCCTTTATATGCATTCAAAATATTGGCCCTGAATTTCGTTGTCGGTTCCGTCAGACTCCCATTGTAACTCTAATGCAAACCACGAGGTACTAGTGAAGACCTAGTGACGCCAGGTTCCCACAGATTCCAATATTTCTTGGTTGGCCTTGTAAGGGGTGGAACCGCTATCCGCCAGTGACATCCCGGGAGTGGCAACTCCCTGTGCCGGAAGTTCCCATTTCCAGTTTCAGGACAAGGCATAATGCTGGAAGCCAGTATGAAGAGTAAGATGAGGCATACCACTCTCCAAATGAGTGTAAGTGGGTCCCATCAGGAGACCCTGGTGCTCTCCTGGGCAGCCTTAGACTGTATGCAGAGCAGGTCTATGAAGATGTTGGCAGATGAAATCGGACTTTTGGGTCCTTACCATTTCCCTCCCTGGCTTTGACCATTCCATCAGTTCACATAGTGGTTTTCCAGGCATGACTTTGGTTGATCTGCTAGACCTCTGTATATGGAATTATTGGCCCCACAGGCATTGTAGCATGCAGCTCCTTTGGAATGAAGCTGTGCTGCAGAAAGGAAACAATGCTGTGTTCTTGCTTAGCGGGACATTGTTGTCGGCAATTTAAGTGTATCTAAGGGTTAAGTCATGGCAGGACAGCTCGGTCACGTGATATGCTCCTCCTGTACCATGTGGGAACACGGGGACAACACCAGTGTCCCTGACGACTACATGTGCGGGAAGTGTGTCCACCTCCGGCTACTGACGGTCCGCGTTGCGGAGTTGGAGCTGAAGGTGGATTCACTCTGGAGCATCCACGATGCTGAGAATGACGTGAGTATCACGTGTAGCGAGTTGGTCTTACTGCAGGAGAAGGGTCCACAGCCAGTGAGGGAATGGAAGACCAGCAGGAAGAGTAGTGCAAGGAAGGTAGTGCAGGGGTCCCCTGTGGTCATCCCACTGCAAAACAGATACACTGCTTTGGGTACTGTTGAGGGGGATGACTCATCAGGGGAGGGCAGCAGCAGCCAAGTTCATGGCACCGTGGCTGGCTCTGTTGCACAGGAGGGCAGGAAAAAGAGTGGGCGAGCGATAGTGATAGGGGATTCAATTGTAAGGGGAATAGATAGGCGTTTCTGCGACCGCAACCGAGACTCCAGGATGGTATGTTGCCTCCCTGGTGCAAGGGTCAAGGATGTCTCGGAGCGGGTGGAGGACATTCTAAAAAGGGAGGGAGAACAGCCAGTTGTCGTGGTGCACGTTGGTACCAATGACATAGGTAAAAAAAGGGATGAGTTCCTACGAAATGAATTTAAGGAGCTAGGAGCTAAATTAAAAAGTAGGACCTCAAAAGTAGTAATCTCGGGATTGCTACCAGTGCCACGTGCTAGTCAGAGTAGGAATCGCAGGATAGCTCAGATGAATACGTGGCTTGAGCAATGGTGCAGCAGGGAGAGATTCAAATTCCTGGGGCATTGGAACCGGTTCTGGGGGAGGTGGGACCAGTACAATCCGGACGGTCTGCACCTGGGCAGAATTGGAACCAATGTCCTCGGGGGAGTGTTTGCTAGTGCTGTTGGGGAGGAGTTAAACTAATATGGCAGGGGGATGGGAACCAATGCAGGGAGATAGAGGGAAACAAAAAGGAGGCAAAAACAAAAGACAGAAAGGAGATGAGGAAAAGTGGAGGGCAGAGAAACCCAAGGCAAAGAACAAAAAGGGCCATTGTACAGCAAAATTCTAAAAGGACAGAGGGTGTTAAAAAAACAAGCCTAAAGGCTTTGTGTCTTAATGCAAGGAGTATCCGCAATAAGGTGGATGAATTAACTGTGCAAATCGATGTTAACAAATATGATGTGATTGGGATTACGGAGACGTGGCTCCAGGATGAGCAGGGCTGGGAACTCAACATCCAGGGGTATTCAACATTCAGGAAGGATAGAATAAAAGGAAAAGGAGGTGGGGTAGCATTGCTGGTTAAGGAGGAGATGAAGGCAATAGTTAGGAAGGACATTAGCTTGGATGATGTGGAATCTATATGGGTAGAACTGCAGAACACCAAAGGGCAAAAAACGTTAGTGGGAGTTGTGTACAGACCTCCAAACAGTAGTAGTGATGTTGGGGAGGGCATCAAACAGGAAATTAGGGGTGCGTGCAATAAAGGTGCAGCAGTTATAATGGGTGACTTTAATATGCACATAGATTGGGCTAACCAAACTGGAAGCAATACGGTGGAGGAGGATTTTCTGGAGTGCATAAGGGATGGTTTTTTAGACCAATATGTCGAGGAACCAACTAGGGGGGAGGCCATCTTAGACTGGGTGTTATGTAATGAGAAAGGATTAATTAGCAATCTCGTTGTGCGAGGCCCCTTGGGGAAGAGTGACCATAATATGGTGGAATTCTGCATTAGGATGGAGAATGAAACAGTTAATTCAGAGACCATGGTCCAGAACTTAAAGAAGGCTAACTTTGAAGGTATGAGGCGTGAATTGGCTGAGATGGATTGGCGAATGATACTTAAGGGGTTGACTGTGGATGGGCAATGGCAGACATTTAGAGACCGCATGGATGAACTACAACAATTGTACATTCCTGTCTGGCATAGAAATAAAAAAGGGAAGGTGGCTCAACCGTGGCTATCAAGGGAAATCAGGGATAGTATTAAAGCCAAGGAAGTGGCATACAAATTGGCCAGAAATAGCAGCGAACCTGGGGACTGGGAGAAATTTAGAACTCAGCAGAGGAGGACAAAGGGTTTGATTAGGGCAGGGAAAATGGAGTATGAGAAGAAGCTTGCAGGGAACATTAAGAGGGATTGCAAAAGTTTCTATAGATATGTAAAGAGAAAAAGGTTAGTAAAGACAAATGTAGGTCCCCTGCAGTCAGAATCAGGGGAAGTCATAACGGGGAACAAAGAAATGGCGGACCAATTGAACAAGTACTTTGGTTCGGTATTCACGAAGGAGGACACGAACAACCTTCCGGTTATAAAAGGGGTCGGGGGGTCTAGTAAGGAGGAGGAACTGAGGGAAATCCTTATTAGCCGGGAAATTGTGTTGGGGAAATTGATGGGATTGAAGGCCGATAAATCCCCAGGGCCTGATGGACTGCATCCCAGAGTACTTAAGGAGGTGGCCTTGGAAATAGTGGATGCGTTGACAGTCATTTTCCAACATTCCATTGACTCTGGATCAGTTCCTATGGAGTGGAGGGTAGCCAATGTAACCCCACTTTTTAAAAAAGGAGGGAGAGAGAAAACAGGGAATTATAGACCGGTCAGCCTGACATCGGTAGTGGGTAAAATGATGGAATCAATTATTAAGGATGTCATAGCAGTGCATTTGGAAAGAGGTGACATGATAGGTCCAAGTCAGCATGGATTTGTGAAAGGGAAATCATGCTTGACAAATCTTCTGGAATTTTTTGATGATGTTTCCAGTAGAGTGGATAAGGGAGAACCAGTTGATGTGGTATATTTGGACTTTCAGAAGGCGTTCGACAAGGTCCCACACAAGAGATTGATGTGCAAAGTTAGAGCACATGGGATTGGGGGTAGTGTACTGACATGGATTGAGAACTGGTTGTCAGACAGGAAGCAAAGAGTAGGAGTAAATGGGTACTTTTCAGAATGGCAGGCAGTGACTAGTGGGGTACCGCAAGGTTCTGTGCTGGGGCCCCAGCTGTTTATACTGTACATTAATGATTTAGATGAGGGGATTAAATGTAGTATCTCCAAATTTGCGGATGACACTAAGTTGGGTGGCAGTGTGAGCTGCGAGGAGGATGCTGTGAGGCTGCAGAGCGACTTGGATAGGTTAGGTGAGTGGGCAAATGCATGGCAGATGAAGTATAATGTGGATAAATGTGAGGTTATTCACTTTGGTGGTAAAAACAGAGAGACAGACTATTATCTGAATGGTGACAGATTAGGAAAAGGGGAGGTGCAAAGAGACCTGAGTGTCATGGTACATCAGTCATTGAAGGTTGGCATGCAGGTGCAGCAGGCGGTTAAGAAAGCAAATGGCATGTTGGCCTTCATAGCAAGGGGATTTGAGTACAGGGGCAGGGAGGTGTTGCTACAGTTGTACAGGGCATTGGTGAGGCCACACCTGGAGTATTGTGTACAGTTTTGGTCTCCTAACCTGAGGAAGGACATTCTTGCTATTGAGGGAGTGCAGCGAAGGTTCACCAGACTGATTCCCGGGATGGCGGGACTGACCTATCAAGAAAGACTGGATCAACTGGGCTTGTATTCACTGGAGTTCAGAAGAATGAGAGGGGACCTCATAGAAATATATAAAATTCTGACGGGGTTAGACAGGTTAGATGCAGGAAGAATGTTCCCAATGTTGGGGAAGTCCAGAACCAGGGGTCACAGTCTAAGGATAAGGGGTAAGCCATTTAGGACCGAGATGCGGAGGAACTTCTTCACCCAGAGAGTGGTGAACCTGTGGAATTCTCTACCACAGAAAGTTGTTGAGGCCAATTCACTAAATATATTCAAAAAGGAGTTAGATGAGGTCCTTACTGCTAGGGGGATCAAGGGGTATGGCGAGAAAGCAGGAATGGGGTACTGAAGTTGAATGTTCAGCCATGAACTCATTGAATGGCGGTGCAGGCTAGAAGGGCCGAATGGCCTACTCCTGCACCTATTTTCTATGTTTCTATGTTTCTATGAAATCTGCTTGAGGGTCCAGCTAATGGGCAGTTGTAATGGGGCCATGCTTTGTATGAAGAAATAGTTGCAACGTATGTAAAGGTACCTGAACTTGCGTTGGCTCTTCTTTTGGTGAAGAGAGAAAGATAATGTTGGTGGCAGTTTACTGCTGACCTTCCAGCGTTTCTCTGGTCTTTCTGTGATAGTTTCAGGAGTATAGAGGAGCACTGGGGTCTGTTTACATGGGGGTGGTATTGGGTTATAGTGAGAGGTAAGATATTGACAATATTGAGGGGGAGGAAGACCATGGGGAATGTGGGCTGAACTCGCTCAGCCCTTTTGGGAATGTCAGGTACCATCTACCTTATCTCAGTGATGTTCCTGTACCCAGTTCAGCAAATACTGTAGTAGTGCATTTCCCACTTTAAAATGAGAAGCAGGTAATAGCATCTGGAAATCCCAACATCCCCAAATGATAAATCATGGACTAGCTTGCAGTTTCGGTAAGTGAATTGGGTTGTACCTTTCCATGGTAATTTACTTGGCTCAGTATAACACTAATGCCTTGGTGTAGACTTCTTCACTGCTTTCCTCCCTTGGCCTCTGCACTGGGCGACTTCTCATCCTCAGTGATTTCAAACTCCATCTCAATTCATCTTGCTGTCTCTTTGAGTTCACTGCCCTCCCTTAATCCCTCACTCCATGTAAACTCCCCAACCCATATTCACAGCCACTCCCTTGACCTTACTATCTCACAGGGTCTCGCTACACCCCATTGTGTCAATCACAGGCCATCTCTGATCACTTCCTTGTATCACTCTCCACCCACATCTCCTTCCCCCTCCAACCCTACTTCCTTTTGTGTCCATCCCTGGAAAAAGAACTCTCCCATTCACTGCACTTTCAAAATCATAACTGTTTAGCCTTTGGCTGCATTCACTACAGCATTTCTGCAGCTATCGATCTGCTCAACCACACCCTCACCACCACCTTTGATGCCCTAGTCCCCAATACAAACAGTACCCTCTCACCCTGGCTGTTCCCCCTGATATGGCCCTCATCTCCGCTCCTTCAAGTTCAAGGCAAACAACTGATTTAGCCATTCACTGCCAGATCTGACTGGACCAGGTAAAGCATTATCGGGTCCTTCTCTCATCTACAAAAACTGCTCACTATTCCAGGATCATTCTGAAATGCAATTATAACCCCTGGCTTCTTTTCTCTACTGCAAACCGTCTTCTTAAACCCCGCTCCCCTGTCTCCTCCACCCTCAGCTCCAACAACAAGTGCAAGGAGCTCATGGACTTGTCTCTAAGTTTGAGACCATCAGATCAGCTGCCTCTGCCACTTTCCTCCATTCCCCTAGCCGACCGGGACAAACTTTCTCCCTGCTCTAGGTCTGAACTCGCATCTTTCTCTAGTTTCTCTTCGATCTCCCCTCATGTCCTCTCCGAGCTCATCTTGTCCATGAGACCCACTTCCTGCTCTCTCGGCCTTAATCCCACTAAACTGCTGACCACCCAACTTCCTTTCCTGGCTCCCATGTTAGCTAATAATATTAACGGTTCTCTCTCCTCCGGTAATGTCCTCCTAATCTTCAAATCGGCCGTCATTACCCCTGTAATAAAAAAAACACTTGCCCACTCCATCCTTGCAAACTACCTACCCATCTCCAACATCCTTTTCCTCTCCAAAGTCTTTGAATGTGTTATCGTCCCATGTTTCCCGGAACTCCATGTTTGAATCTCTCCAATCAGGTTTCCTCCCCTGCCACAGTATCGAAATGGCTCTCATCAAAATCACAAATGACATCCTATGTGATTGTGACAAAGGTAAACTATCCCTCCTCTTTGACATGGTTGATCACACCACCCTCCTCCATTGCCTCTCCAGCGTCATCCACCTGGGTGGGATTGTACTTGCCTGGTTCCATTCTTACCGATCTAATCACCTGCAATGGCTTCTCTTCCCGCTTCTGCACTGTTACCTCTGTATCCCCCAAGAATCTATCCTTGTATCGCTCTCCACCAACATCCCCTTCCCCCTTCCAACCCCTCTCTATCCTATTTCTCATCTACAAATCGCCCCTCGGTGACAGCATCAGAAACACAGCGCCAGTTTCCACATGTACGCTGACAACACCCAGCTCTACCTCACCACCACCTCTCTTGATCCCTCCATGATTTCTAAATTGTCAGATTGCTTGTCTAACATCCAGTATGGGATGGCCAAAAATTGCTTCCAATTAAATATTGGAAAGACCCAAAGTCATTGTGTTTGGTTACTACCACAGACTCCGTTCCTGAGATACCAACTCTATCCCTCTCCTCAGCAATTGTCTGAAGTTGAACCAGGCTGTTTTCAATTTTGGGGTTAGAGATTCAGCTGTTTAGCGTCTCCTGGGAGCGCCTGGGGGGTAAGTGGTTAGTGACTGGGCAGGGCAAATGCAGCGACGCCTGAGAACATCAGTGCCGGCTTAGCGCTGGCGCTAACTCTTACCGCCTGGGCCTCGCATATTGTGATGTCATAAAGTGCGCGGTACTCCGTTATCGCCCCGGATGTGAAATTGCGTCCCGTCCCCTGCTGTATCAATGGCAGGAAGAGGAGGCTGGTCGCTTGGGAAGCGCTAATTATAGGGAATGGTTTTCAGGTAGGCTAACCTTTGTTATTTGCACCAGTGGTGCCTGCTCAAAGTTTTTGATTGATTGCAAGATGTCCTAGCCCTCCACCTTGCAAGAGTGTTTGGGACTATAATCACAGTCGCGAAGGTCATCTTGGGACTGCTGACACGTAGGTTGTGCATCATCATTTCCCCTCCCCTTTAAGCGAGGGAAGCAGCCTCTAATGCCTTTAGCATTGTGCTCCAAATTGTTCAGCACTCTACCACTACCGTCCCGCTCTCGGACTTTAGCGCCCCCAGAGAAGTGGTTAGCGCTTGATTTAGCGCTCCACTTCCCTCGGAGCGCTAAAGCTCAATTTCCTGGCAGGAGAGAATCATTAGAGTCTGGTGCTACTTTTGCTACTACTTTTGAAAAGTTAGCGCCCTACGGAATTTCTAGCCTGTGGTGCCCGAAAAGAACTTCCGACTACATATCTGCGCCATCACTAAGACCATCAATTTCCACCTCTGGAACATCGCCCTACTCCGTCCCTGCCTCAGCTCATCTACTGCTGAAGCCCTCATCCATGTCTTTGTTACCTCTAGAATTGACTACTCCAACACACTAATGGCTGGCCTCCCACTTTCTACCCTCCGTAAACTCTGGGTCATCCATGTCCTAACTCGCACCAAGTCCCATTCACCCATTACCCCTTTGCTCGCTGACCTACATTAGCTCACAGTCCAGCAACACCTCAATTTCAAAATTCTCATCCTTGTTTTCAAATCCCTCCATGGCCTCGCCCCTCTCTATCTCTGTAATCGACTTCAGCCCCACAACCTATTGAGATATCCAAGTCCTCCTATTCTAGCCTCTTGTGTGTCTCTGATTTTAGTCACTTAACTATTGGTGTCCGTGCTGTCAGCTGCCTAAGTTCTCGAATCCGCTCCTTAAACCTCTCTACCTCTCTTTCCTTCTTCAAGACGCTCCTTAAAACCTAGCTCCTTGACCAAGCTTTTGGTTATCTGCCCATGTATCTCCATATGTGGCTTGGTGTCAAATTTTGTTTGATAACGCTCCTGTGAAGCGCCCTGGGATGTTTTACTCTGTTAAAGGCAGTGTATAAATACCAACTGGTGTAATTACAGAGGAGTTTCCCTAATCAACACAAGAATCCTCCTCAATCGTCCCTTCCTGGTGGCTGAAGAGCTCTTCTCAGAGTTACAATGTGGATTCCGCCCACTAAGGGGCACAACGGCCATGATTTTCATCGTGCGATAAATCCAAGAAAAATGTAGGGAGCAGCATAACCTCTGTACATGGCTTTCTTTGACCTCACAAAAGTCTTCAACACCGTCAAACTGTGAGGGATTATGGAGTGTCCTCGGCTGTCCTCAGATTCGTCTTCAAAAATTCGTCACCATCCTCTGCCTGCTTCACGATGCCATGATCCACCACAGACCCAATACAAGTGCAGACCGGGGTCAAGCAAGGCTGTGTCATCTCTTCTCAATCTTCCTCACTGAAATTCTTCATCTCACCCGCTGGAGTGGAGTTAATCTACAGGACCAGCGGGAAATTGTTCAACCTCCGACACCTCCAATCCAGATCCAAGGTTGTTCCAACCTCTGTCCTTGAATTATAACATGCAGATGATGCTTGCATTTGTACGCACTCGGAGTCCGAACTTCAAACCATCATTGACACCTTCACTGAAGTGTACGAGAGTCTGGTCCTCACATATAAACATCAGTAAGACAAAGGTCCTCTACCAACCTGCCCCGGCCACACAGTGCTGCTCCCCGGTTATCAAGAACCACGATGAGACCTTGGATAATGTGGACCATTTCCCATACCTTGGGAGCCTACTATCGGCAAGTACAGACATCGATGATGAAGTCCAACACTGTCTTCACTGTGCCACCGCAGCCTTCGGCCGCCTGAGGAAAAGAGTGTTCGAAGACTAGGATCTCAAACCCGGCACCAAGCTCCTGGTCTACAGGGCAGTAGTGATACCCGCCCTCCAATATGCTTCAGAGACATAGACTATGTATAGTAGGCACCGCAAAGCCTGGAGAAGTACCACCAACATTGCCTCCGCAAAATCCTAAAATTCATTGGCAGGACAGGCGCACCAACGTCACCAATCATCTCTCTCATGCCAACATCCCCAGCATTGATGCATTGACCACACTCGACCAGTTCCAATAGGCAGGCCACATTGTACGAATGCCCGATACTCGACTCCTGAAACAAGTGCTCTACTCTGAGCTACGTCACAGCAGGCAAATCCCAGTGGGCAGAGGAAAAGCTTCAAGGACATCCTCAAAGCCTCCTTGAAAAAATGCAACATCCCCACCGACACCTGGGAATCCCTGGCCCATGACCGCTTAAAGTGGAGGAGAAGCATCTGAGAAGGCGCTGAACACTTCGAGTCTCTTCGCCAGGAGCACACGGAAGGATCCCGCATTGGTCTCATCAGTCACCTTAGAACTCATTTTAGTGTGGAAGCAAGTCATTCTTGACTCCGGGGGACAGCCTAAGAAGAAGAAGATATAAATACAAGTTGTTGCTTTGTTGGACTGCGAAAGCTTAAAAATAGTTGAGACAAACTCGTGTGGGGTCTGCAGATCAGGTGGTGTGGCTGGAGATCAGGGCTGAGGGAGGCTTCCTTGAGGGGCCAGGGGCAGCACTCTTGCTCCTCCAGGCCACAAGGAGTGCTAAAAGAGCCCCTGAGATTTGATAATGCCCACTTTGTTATCCTGCCTAAAACGAATTTCTACCCCTTAGACACTCGACAATGCAAGTTTGGTTTGACTATACCTGTAGTTTTGTGGGCAGGTCACCAGGTGGCATTAATTCAACCTCCTTAATATCGTATCTTGCAGACATGTTGATAAAGGTGAATTTTCACTGGCCCTGAATTTGCGACGGAGTTATCAGAAGAATACGGCTCCAAATCAGAAAAAAAATCTGAATGTACCTGGTGTCTCCGGAGCTTTAGACTCTTCAGGTCGTCAGCCTGTAGGTGCACGTCTGCGTAAAGGCCCACGGATCCCAGGGGCTCAAGCTTCCCTGGGATCATGTGGGCCCGATCAACCAATCAAAAAGGGGGATTCCTATAATGCTTATGGGGATTCTATTTATGTACAGAATCCCCATAAGCATATTTGAAATCTCCAAATAAATAAGAATTCACACCACTTCAATAAAAATAACTGGTCACATGTTCAGCATTAATTAAAAGACCCTTTAAGCATTTAAAATAAAATTTAAATTTTTGTGAAAAATAAACTGAAACATTTTAAAATGGGCCAAAATTTACCTAAACAAATTTTAAATGTATGTGTATGTTTTAATCATTAAATAAAATTACTTTAACCCTTACGTTGGTAAAAGAAGGCCTTGCGCCTGCTTTTACCAAGCTTACGGGTTTTATGGGCATTCACTGGGCAAATAGCCTAACTCTGCCAACGAATGGTTTTACAGAGGAGGATCTGCCAGGGGTAACTCACAAGTTACAAGTTTTTGCGCAGCGCATGCAGGAACTTGCCGGGCCATTCTGAGCAGTTACGCTAGCATACGCCAGTAGTTCTCAATCTTTTTGTGTTCGCAGCACACTTTCGAATACTAGAATTTTTGGCGGCACACTTGAAGGGATTAAAAGGTGAACACAGTTTTTTAAAAAAAAAGCAAGTTTCAGAAAATTTAAAAAACATTTTATTAATCATAGTATTTGAAGATATACAACATTGTACACATGTATGTTATTAATTATTTTTTATTCTGAAAGTAACAATAAAATAATAAACTATAATAATAATTCCTCACATTAATTTATTGATTAATTAGTATTTTAATGTGATACTTGAGCCTGACGTTTCTTAGTTATGTCACTAATATTAGGGTGTATAACCGATAAGGCGACTCTCATTTCGTGTTCAATTTCGTTAAGTTTTTCCCGTTTTTTGCTTTTGATGTTCGTAAGAGTTGAGAATCCTAATTCGCAGAGATATGGGGCCCAAGTTTCCACATGATTCGCGCCTGATTTTTAGGAGCAACTGGTGGAGAACGGACTATCTTAGAAATCGCAATTCTCCACATTTTTTTTTCTGCAGTTCTAGTCAGGTAGAACAGTTCTACTTTGGAACAGAATTTTTTCTTCAAAAGGGGGCGTGTCCGGCCACTGACGCCTGATTTGAAAGTTTCCACAGTGAAAACGTACTCCAAACTAAAGTAGAATGGAGCAAGTGAAGATTTTTGTAGAACTGAAAAAACCTGTTCTACACATTAAAAAATCAGGCGCAGGTTATAAATTAGGCGTCCAGAATGAGGTGGGGGGGGAGGGGAAGGGAAATCATTAAATTCTATAATTATTCCTTATTTATACTTATACAAATATTATACAAATAAATCCAACCTGAATAAACATTTATAAGCAAAGAAAAGATTAAATAAACCATCTTCCTACCTGCGTGAAAGTGCTTCAGGCAGGCCTTTCGGACCGAAGGCTGAACGGGCCGGCCCGAGACTTCGGGCAGGGCCCGTCCCCAGCACCAGATTTACAGGTAGGTGGTGTTGGGTTGGGTCGGGTCGGGTCGGGGAGGTTCGGTTCGGGTCGGGGGGGGGGAGAGAGGGAGAGAGGGGGGGGAGAGAGAGAGAGAGAGAGGTGGGGGGGGGAGAGAGGGAGGGGGGGAGGGAGGGAGAGAGAGTGGAGGGAGGGAGAGAGAGAGGAGGGAGGGGGGGGGAGGTCAGGTCGGATCCAGTCCGGGAGCGGGAGTCGGGTTGGGTCGGGTCGGGTCCAGTGGCGGAGGGGGGGTCGGGTCGGGTCGGCGGGCGGGAGCGCGGGTCGGGTTGCGTCCAGTCGGGGGGGCGGGGAGCGGGAACAGGAGCGCAGATCGGGTCGGGTCCAGTCGGGGAGGCGGGGAGCGGGAACAGGAGCGCAGATCGGGTCGGGTCCAGTCGGGGAGGCGGGGAGCGGGAACAGGAGCGCAGATCGGGTCGGGTCCAGTCGGGGAGGCGGGGAGCGGGAACAGGAGCGCAGATCGGGTCGGGTCCAGTCGGGGAGGTGGGGAGCGGGAACAGGAGCTCGGGTTGGGTCGGGTCCAGTCGGGGGGGGGGCGGGGCAGAGCGGGAATAGGAGCGCGGGTCGGGTCGGGTCCAGTCGGGGGGGAGGGCAGAGCGGGAACAGGAGCGCGGGTCGGGTCGGGTCCAGTCGGGGAGGCGGGGAGCGGGAACAGGAGCGCAGATCGGGTCGGGTCCAGTCGGGGAGGCGGGGAGCGGGAACAGGAGCGCAGATCGAGTCGGGTCCAGTCGGGGAGGCGGGGAGCGGGAACAGGAGCGCAGATCGGGTCGGGTCCAGTCGGGGAGGCGGGGAGCGGGAACAGGAGCTCGGGTTGGGTCGGGTCCAGTCGGGGGGGGGGGGGGGGGGCGGGGCAGAGCGGGAACAGGAGCGCGGGTCGGGTCGGGTCCAGTCGGGGAGGCGGGGAGCGGGAACAGGAGCGCGGGTCGGGTCGGGTCCAGTCGGGGAGGCGGGGAGCGGGAACAGGAGCGCAGATCGGGTCGGGTCCAGTCGGGGAGGCGGGGAGCGGGAACAGGAGCGCAGATCGGGTCGGGTCCAGTCGGGGAGGCGGGGAGCGGGAACAGGAGCGCAGATCGGGTCGGGTCCAGTCGGGGAGGCGGGGAGCGGGAACAGGAGCGCAGATCGGGTCGGGTCCAGTCGGGGAGGCGGGGAGCGGGAACAGGAGCGCAGATCGGGTCGGGTCCAGTCGGGGAGGCGGGGAGCGGGAACAGGAGCGCAGATCGGGTCGGGTCCAGTCGGGGAGGCGGGGAGCGGGAACAGGAGCTCGGGTTGGGTCGGGTCCAGTCGGGGGGGGGGCGGGGCAGAGCGGGAACAGGAGCGCGGGTCGGGTCGGGTCCAGTCGGGGAGGCGGGGAGCGGGAACAGGAGCGCAGATCGGGTCGTGTCCAGTCGGGGAGGCGGGGAGCGGGAACAGGAGCTCGGGTTGGGTCGGGTCCAGTCGGGGGGGGGCGGGGCAGAGCGGGAACAGGAGCGCGGGTCGGGTCGGGTCCAGTCGGGGAGGCGGGGAGCGGGAACAGGAGCGCGGGTCGGGTCGGGTCCAGTCGGGGAGGCGGGGAGCGGGAACAGGAGCGCGGGTCGGGTCAGGTCCAGTCACGGGGGGGGGGGCGGAGCGGGAACAGGAGTGCGGGTCAGGTCCGGTCGGGGGCGGGGGGAGCGGGTGTCGGGTCTGGTCCGGAGGCAGGGGGGGAGCAGGTGTCGGGTCTGGTCCGGAGGCAGGGGGGGAGCAGGTGTCGGGTCTGGTCCGGAGGCAGGGGGGGAGCAGGTGTCGGGTCTGGTCCGGAGGCAGGGGGGGAGCAGGTGTCGGGTCTGGTCCGGAGGCAGGGGGGTGGGGGTGGTGGGGAGCGAGTGTCGGGTCTGGTTGGGGGATGGGGGGAAGCAGGAGCTGGCCGTGGGAGGAGCCTTATTCATGCAGCCCCAGTGAGGCCATTTGGCCAGGGCTAGGGGCTGCGTGCTTCGAGTCCCTCGCACACAGTTCGGCGCCTGGAGCTACTGCAGTTGCGTGCTCACTGTAGCGCGCATATGCAGAGGTCCTGGCACTGTTTTCAGCGCAGGGACCTGGCTCCGCCCCCTACAGCTCGTGCTGCGCTGCGACTAGGGCCAGAGGACCTGCAGGGAGGTGGAGAATACCGAGGTTTTTTTTAGGCGCACTTTGTGGCGCGAAAAACGGGCGTCCAGGTCGGGACTGCGCCGTTCTAGTCGCGTGTGGAAACTTGGGCCCATGATGTTGAAAACTGCATCAGAATTATCAAGGCTTTTTTTGATATTGCAGGATATTCTTCTTTAATAGAATCTTCTTTAATAGAACGCATCAAGAGACATATCTGAATGTTTCATTTTAAGACCGCGGTCTGTAGAAATAGAAGTCAATTCTTCTTCTTCTTGCAATGTGAAATCAAAATCTGACGTACTAATTGGAGAAAATGGATTTCTTACCCAATCAAACTTCTCTACATCCAAAGATGGAAAATATATTTTGATGTTGTCTTCCAGTGATGCCAAATGCTCTATCACGATCGGAGCAACCTTTTTACACTGTGATTTGGTATCAAAGGGAATATTTCAAGATTTGTTTTCTGTTGCTCTCTTTTTTCCAGATAGAAATTTTTTTCTGAAAAGCTAATAGCTTGTCTGTGGAGGTGAGAATGTTTTCATTTCGCCCTTGCATACTGGTAGTAATGCTGTTAAGGCAATTAAATATACCTGCCAAATATGCTAACTTAGCACACCACAGTTCACTCTTAAGGTATTTGCAAAAGGTATCGTTTCCTTCTCTTTCAAAAAATACTGACAATTCTTCTTTAAGTTCAAATACACGACAGAAGACTTTTCCCCTTGAAAGCCATCTTACCTCTGTATGCAAAAGTAAACATTCGTGCTGTGCATCCCTAGCTTTGCAGAGCTGTTTAAACAAGCGAGTTTTTAAATATCTTGATTTTATATAATTTACAATATTAACAACTTGATCTAACACAGATTTTATTTCTAGCGGTAATGTCTTTGCAACAAATGCTTCTCTATGCAAAAAGCAATGGGTGAATAATATATTTAGATTATGTTTGTTTGCAAGCGTAATGAATCCTTTGACACATCCCACCATAGATGGAGCACCGTCTGTGCAGATTCCAACACATGAGTCCCATGAAATTTTCAAGTCTTCTAAATATGAGTTCACAGAATGAAATATGTCTTGACCTCTAGAATGTTCTGGAAGTTCTCTACAGCACAGAAATTGGTTCAGTATCTCGTTTTCATGAATGAAGCGAACAAATGCTAATAATTGTGCTTTACCACTAATGTCGGTGAACTCGTCGATTTGCAAAGCAAAATTCAAGTTTGTAAGTTTCTCGGCTACATTTTCTTCAATGTTAGATGACATATCATTTATCCTTCTCCGAATTGTATCGTCAGACAGCGGAATTTTTGCAATTTCTTGTTCCATAGAAACATAGAAAATAGGTGCAGGAGCAGGCCATTCAGCCCTTCTAGCCTGCACCGCCATTCAATGAGTTCATGGCTGAACATGAAACTTCAGTACCCACTTCCTGCTTTCACGCCATACCCCTTGATCCCCCGAGTAGTAAGGACTTCATCTAACTCCCTTTTGAATATATTTAGTGAATTGGCCTCAACTACTTTCTGTGGTAGAGAATTCCACAGGTTCACCACTCTCTGGGTGAAGAAGTTTCTCCTTATCTCGGTCCTAAATGGCTTACCCCTTATCCTTAGACTGTGACCCCTGGTTCTGGACTTCCCCAACATTGGGAACATTCTTCCTGCATCCAACCTGTCCAAACCCGTCAGAATTTTAAACGTTTCTATGAGGTCCCCTCTCACTCTTCTGAACTCCAGTGAATACAAGCCCAGTTGATCCAGTCTTTCTTGATAGGTCAGTCCCGCCATCTGGGAATCAGTCTGGTGAACCTTCGCTGCACTCCCTCAATAGCAAGAATGTCCTTCCTCAAGTTAGGAGACCAAAACTGTACACAATACTCCAGGTGTGGCCTCACCAAGGCCCTGTACAACTGTAGCAACACCTCCCTGCCCCTGTACTCAAATCCCCTCGCTATGAAGGCCAACATGCCATTTGCTTTCTTAACCGCCTGCTGTACCTGCATGCCAACCTTCAATGACTGATGTACCATGACACCCAGGTCTCGTTGCACCTTCCCTTTTCCTAATCTGTCACCATTCAGATAATAGTCTGTCTCTCTGTTTTTACCACCAAAGTGGATAACCTCACATTTATCCACATTATACTTCATCTGCCACGCATTTGCCCACTCACCTAACCTATCCAAGTCGCTCTGCAGCCTCATAGCATCCTCCTCGCAGCTCACACTGCCACCCAACTTAGTGTCATCCGCAAATTTGGAGATACTACATTTAATCCCCTCGTCTAAATCATTAATGTACAATGTAAACAGCTGGGGCCCCAGCACAGAACCCTGCGGTACCCCACTAGTCACTGCCTGCCATTCCGAAAAGTAACCATTTACTCCTACTCTTTGCTTCCTGTCTGACAACCAGTTCTCAATCCACGTCAGCACACTACCCCCAATCCCATGTGCTTTAACTTTGCACATTAATCTCCTGTGTGGGACCTTGTCGAAAGCCTTCTGAAAGTCCAAATATACCACATCAACTGGTACTCCTTTGTCCACTCTACTGGAAACATCCTCAAAAAATTCCAGAAGATTTGTCAAGCATGATCGCCCTTTCACAAATCCATGCTGACTTGGACCGATCATGTCACCATTTTCCAAATGCGCTGCTATGACATCCTTAATAATTGATTCCATCATTTTACCCACTACTGAGGTCAGGCTGACTGGTCTATAATTCCCTGCTTTCTCTCTCCCTCCTTTTTTAAAAAGTGGGGTTACATTGGCTACCCTCCACTCGATAGGAACTGATCCAGAGTCAATGGAATGTTGGAAAATGACTGTCAATGCATCCGCTATTTCCAAGGCCACCTCCTTAAGTACTCTGGGATGCAGTCCATCAGGCCCTGGGGATTTATCGGCCTTCAATCCCATCAATTTCCCCAACACAATTTCCCGACTAATAAAGATTTCCCTCAGTTCCTCCTCCTTAATAGACCCTCTGACCACTTTTATATTCGGAAGGTTGTTTGTGTCCTCCTTAGTGAATACTGAACCAAAGTACTTGTTCAATTGGTCTGCCATTTCTTTGTTCCCCGTTATGACTTCCCCTGATTCTGACTGCAGGGGACCTACGTTTGTCTTTACTAACCTTTTTCTCTTTACATACCTATAGAAACTTTTGCAATCCGCCTTAATGTTCCCTGCAAGCTTCTTCTCGTACTCCATTTTCCCTGCCCTAATCAAACCCTTTGTACTCCTCTGCTGAGTTCTAAATTTCTCCCAGTCCCCAGGTTCGCTGCTATTTCTGGCCAATTTGTATGCCATTTCCTTGGCTTTAATACTATCGCTGATTTCCCTAGATAGCCACGGTTGAGCCACCTTCCCTTTTTTATTTTTACGCCAGACAGGAATGTACAATTGTTGTAATTCATCCATGCGGTCTCTAAATGTCTGCCATTGCCCATCCACAGTCAACCCCTTAAGTATCATTAGCCAATCTATCTTAGCCAATTCATGCCTCATACCTTCAAAGTTACCCTTCTTTAAGTTCTGTACCATGGTCTCTGAATTAACTGTTTCATTCTCCATCCTAATGCAGAATTCCACCATATTATGGTCACTCTTCCCCAAGGGGCCTCGCACAATGAGATTGCTAATTAATCCTCTCTCATTACACAACACCCAGTCTAAGATGGCCTCCCCCCTAGTTGGTTCCTCGACAAATTGGTCTAGAAAACCATCCCTTATGCATTCCAGGAAATCCTCCTCCACCGTATTGCTTCCAGTTTGGCTAGCCCAATCTATGTGCATATTAAAGTCACCCATTATAACTGCTGCACCTTTATTGCATGCACTCCTAATTTCCTGTTTGATGCCCTCCCCAACATCACTACTACTGTTTGGAGGTCTGTACACAACTCCCACTAACGATTTTTGCCCTTTAGTGTTCTGCAGCTCTACCCATATAGATTCCACATCATCCAAGCTAATGTCTTTCCTAATTATTGCATTAATCTCCTCTTTAACCAGCAATGCTACCCCACCTCCTTTTCCTTTTATTCTATCCTTCCTGATTGTTGAATACCCCTGGATGTTGAGTTCCCAGCCCTGATCATCCTGGAGCCACGTCTCCGTAATCCCAATCACATCATATTTGTTAACATCTATTTGCACAGTTAATTCATCCACCTTATTGCAGATACTCCTTGCATTAAGACACAAAGCCTTCAGGCTTGCTTTTTTAACACCCTTTGTCCTTCTAGAATTTTGCTGTACAGTGGCCCTTTTTGTTCTTTGCCTTGGGTTTCTCTGCCCTCCACTTTTCCTCATCTCCTTTCTGTCTTTTGCTTTTGCCTCATTTTTGTCTTCCTCTGTCTCCCTGTATAGGTTCCCATCCCCCTGCAATATTAGTTTAACTCCTCCCCAACAGCACTAGCAAACACTCCCCCTAGGACATTGGTTCCGGACCTGCCCAGGTGCAGACCGTCCGGTTTGTACTGGTCCCACCTCCCCCAGAACCGGTTCCAATGCCCCAAGAATTTGAATCCCTCCCTGCTGCACCACTGCTCAAGCCATGTATTCATCTGCGCTATCCTGCGATTCCTACTCTGACTAGCACGTGGCACTGGTAGCAATCCCGAGATTACTACTTTTGAGGTCCTACTTTTTAATTTAGCTCCTAGCTCCTTAAATTCTTTTCGTAGGACCTCATCCCTTTTTTTACCTATGTCGTTGGTACCAATGTGCACCACGACAACTGGCTGTTCTCCCTCCCATTTCAGAATGTCCTGCACCCGCTCCGAGACATCCTTGACCCTTGCACCTTCCGCTTCATCACCAAGCATTATTTTGACAATGTTACGACATGCAGGCAAAATAAGTGACTCAGCTATAGTATGAGGCTTCATTTTCTGCGCTATTAATTCAGCAACTTCATAAGAAGCAATTTGAACCTTATCTGACATCTTAACATTTTTTTCAAAATATTTCACTTGTTTTGATTGCGTTGCCATCAATCTCCTAAAATAACTCTGATCTTTTGTTGCAGGATGTGCATGTTTCGTAGTAAAATGACGTTTCAATTTACTGGGAACCATTGCACTGTTCAACAGTTTATCGTAGCACACAACACACAGTGGAATGGGGCATTCTTCTTCTCCTGTCCATGAAAAACCAACCTCAAACAATCCTCCATATATTGGCGATGAATTTTGGATTTTTTAGGATTTGGTTTGGCACTGCTTGTACTGCCGTTGGTTATAGGCCTACTAGTACCACTTGTAGTGGCATTGTCATTGATATCTCCTTGCTCATTTTTACGTTTTCTTATGATGAATTTGTCCACTGCGGGGGACAAACTTTATTCGCCTGAGTTGTAAGGGAAATAAATTCCACACCGAGGCCAAGTACAGTGAAGGAAACGTCACAGTTTATTCGTGCAGAGCGCTCTGGGAGAAGTGGGGAAACTCCGCAGCTTCGCCACACCTTCTCTCTGAGCGGAGTTTTCAAGTTACAATTATACCTTTGGGGCCGGCCCCGCCCCCTTACATCATCGTCCAATTATTTAACATTTTGGCATGGTATTATCCTATATGGTAGTGCTATGGTAATCTTTACATTGTGGCAAGTCAAAGGTTAACTAGCAGACGCAAACACAAGTGGGGTTAGTTCCCCGCGTCAGCAGAAAAACAAGGAACTATCTTCCTGTTATTAGTACAAGCGATATACATCTGTTTGCCTCTCCAACCACCCATTGTCCTACTTCCCCTATCTCCATGACTCAGGGTCAATGGACGTTGGGGTCAAAATGTGTCTTTTGCTTAAGCAGGCAATTTGTTGCTTGACCGTTTCCTCCTTCCCCATAATGCATCGGAAACGGGAGATTTGTGACATGGTACAATACAGAAACTAAAGCATTATAAACGAAGAGATTTTCTCCCCCCAACAGTCCCTCCTTTTGATCTTTTCCTATCTCATGCGGATAAGAACAATCCAATCTTACTTTCGAACTGCCTCGTCGTCTGGTGCCAGGGTCCTTGGGCGAGCCTGGAGATGGTGGTACTGCTGAAAATGGAGGTGCAGCTTCTGATATGTTGCAGGTTGAAGTCAGGCTGTTGTATCGTTGATGCAAGTCCCGGCGGCTATGGGCATCGTGGTACATAATTTGGACATACATATCTTAATCATCATCACAGATGCCAGGCACATGCCCACGATCAAAATCAGACCCTGTACAATGCTTTGTCCCAAACTAGACATCCATCCCCTCAACCAGCCAAATCCACCATCCGGGGTGGTCAGTTTCCTCACTTACTTCCTTATGTGGTCGGCTAGGTTGGTTATATTCTCCGAATTATCGGGTATATAAGTGCAACATTCGGCTCCAATTAATGCACAAGTGCCTCCGCTTTGGGCCAGTATGTAATCTAGGGCCATTCGGTTCTGAAGTACGGTGGTACGTATGGCTACCATTTCAGCTGTTATGCTCTCCATCGCCTCGGCAGTGTCATTAGCTATTTGTTCCAGAACCCTCTCTATGTTGCGTAATTCGTCCATGGTGCGTCCTATCCCGTATGGGAGCATCATGACCCCAAAGAGTCTCTCTACCGGGGTAATATCTTGTCTTCGTCGACCTCTGCCAGGGTACGTACCTGTCTGACAAAGGGGACCACATATCCCAAATAACAGGACCCTATCCATTGCAAAGGCAAAAAACAAAAAGGGCCACTGTACAGCAAAATTCTAAAGGGTCAAAGTGTAATAAAAAGGCAAGCATGAAAGCTCGGTGTCTCAATGCAAGGAATATTCGGAACCCAGGAGAGGGCTCTGAGCTAGTTAGAGTGGGTGAGAACTCAGATGAACAGGACCCCAAGAAAGAATGCAAAAGGCAGGAGGCAACAGAGCAGAGTAGCACTGGGGGAACTGTAAACCACAAGGTGACAGGAAGGGACAATATGTATGAATATAAAGGGGCTGCAGGAGGGGTCAAAATTAAAAATCATGGTTTAAAAACTAGTATTAAAACACTCTACCTAAACACACGCAGCATTCGAAATAAAGTAAATGAGTTGACAGCACAAATCATTACGAATGGGTATGATTTGATGGCCATTACAGAAATGTGGTTACAGGGGGGCCAAGACTGAGAATTAAACATACAGGGGTATCTGACAATTCGGAAAGATAGACAAGAAGGGAAAGGAGGTGGGGTAGTTCTGTTAATAAAGGATGATATCAGGGCAGTTGTGAGAGACGATATTGGCTCTAATGAACAAAATATTGAATCACTGTGGGTGGAGATTAGAGATAGTAAGGGGAAAAAGTCACTGGTGGGCGTAGTTTATAGGCCCCCAAATAATAACTTCATGGTGGGCGGGCAATAATCAAGGGAATAATGGAGGCATGTGAAAAAGGAACGGCAGTAATCATGGGGGATTTTAACCTACAGATCGATTGGTCAAATCAAATCGCACGGGGTAGCCTAGAGGAGGAATTCATAGAATGCATACGGGATTGTTTCTTAGAACAGTATGTTACAGAACCTACAAGGGAGCAAGCTATCTTAGATCTGGTCCTGTGTAATGAGACAGGAAAAATAAACGATCTCCTAGTAAAAGATCCTCTCGGAATGAGTGATCACAGTATGGTTGAATTTGTAATACAGATTGAGGGTGAGGAAGTAGTGTCTTAAACCATCGTACTATGCTTAAACAAAGGGGACTACAGTGGGATGAGGGCAGAATTGGCTAAAATAGACTGGAAACACAGACTAAACGGTGGCACAATTGAGGAAGAGTAGAGGACTTTTAAGGAGCTCTTTCATAGTGCTCAACAAAAATATATTCCAGTGAAAAAGAAGGGATAACCAGCCATGGATAACTAAGGAAATAAGGGAGAGTATCAAATTAAAAACCAATGCGTATAAGGTGGCCAAGGTTAGTGGGAAACTAGAAGATTGAGAAAATTTTAAACGACAGCAAAGAATGACTAAGAAAGCAATAAAGAAAGGAAAGATAGATTACGAAAGTAAACTTGCGCAAAACATAAAAACAGATAGTAAAAGCTTTTACTGATATATAAAACGGAAAAGAGTGACTAAAGTAAATGTTGGTCCCTTAGAAGATGAGAAGGGGGATTTAATAATGGGAAATGTGGAAATGGCTGAGACTTTAAACAATTATTTTGCTTCGGTCTTCACAGTGGAAGACACAAAAACTGCTGGTCACAGGAATGTGGGAAGGGAGGACCTTGAGATAATCACTATCATTAGGGGGGTAGTGCTGGATAGACCAATGGGACTCAAGGTAGACAAGTTCCCTGGTCCGGATGAAATGCATCCCAGGGTATTAAAAGAGATGGCGGAAGTTATAGCAGATGCATTCGTTATAATCTACCAAAATTCTATGGACTCTGGGGAGGTACCAGTGGATTGGAAAGCAGCTAATGTAACGCCTCTGTTTAAAAAAGGGGACAGACAAAAGGCAGGTAACTATAGGCCGGTTAGTTTAACATCTGTAGTGGGGAAAATGCTTGAAGCTATCATTAAGGAAGAAATAGCGGGACATCTAGATAGGAATAGTGCAATCAAGCAGACGCAACATGGATTCATGAAGGGGAAATCATGTTTAACTATATTACTGGAATTCTTTGAGGATATAACGAGCATGGTGGATATAGGTGTACCGATGGATGTGATGTATTTAGATTTCCAAAAGGCATTCGATAAGATGGCACACAAAAGGTTACTGCAGAAAATAAAGGTACGCGGTGTCAGAGGAAATGTATTAGCATGGATGGAGAATTGGCTGGCTAACAGAAAGCAGAGAGTCGGGATAAATGGGTCCTTTTCAGGCTGGAAATCGGTGGTTAGTGGTGTGCCACAGGGATCAGTGCTGGGACCACAACTGTTTACAATATACATAGATGACCTGGAAGAGGGGACAGAGTGTAGTGTAACAAAATTTGCAGATGACACAAAGATTAGTGGGAAAGCGGGTTGTGCAGAGGACACAGAGAGGCTGCAAAGAGATTTAGATAGGTTAAGCGAATGGGCTAAGGTTTGGCAGATGGAATACAATGTCGGAAAATGTGAGGTCATCCACCTTGGATAAAAAAAACAGTAAAAGGGAATATTATTTGAATGGAGAGAAATTACAACATGCTGCGGTGCAGAGGGACCTGGGGGTCCTTGTGCATGAATCCCAAAAAGTTAGTTTGCAGGTGCAGCAGGTAATCAGGAAGGCGAATGGAATGTTGGCCTTCATTGCGAGAGGGATGGAGTACAAAAGCAGGGAGGTCCTGCTGCAACTGTATAGGGTATTAGTGAGGCCGCACCTGGAGTACTGCGTGCAGTTTTGGTCACCTTACTTAAGGAAGGATATTCTAGCTTTGGAGGGGGTACAGAGACGATTCACTCGGCTGATTCCGGAGATGAGAGGGCTACCTTATGATGATAGATTGAGCAGACTGGGTCTTTACTCATTGGAGTTCAGAAGGATGAGGCGGGATCTTATAGAAACATTTAAAATAATGAAAGGGATATACAAGATAGAGGGAGAGAGGTTGTTTCCACTGGTCGGGGAGACTAGAACTAGGGGGCACAGCCTCAAAATACGGGGGAGCCAATTTAAAACTGAGTTGAGAAGGAATTTCTTCTCCCAGAGGGTTGTGAATCTGTGGAATTCTCTGCCCAAGGAAGCAGTTGAGGCTAGCTCATTGAATGTATTCAAATCACAGATAGATAGATTTTGAACCAATAAGGGAATTAAGGGTTACGGGGAGCGGGTGGGTAAGTGGAGCTGAGTCCACGGCCAGATCAGCCATGATCTTGTTGAATGGTGGAGCAGGCTCGAGGGGCTAGATGGCCTACTCCTGTTCCTAATTCTTATGTTCATATCGCCTGGGCAACCAGGGATATGCCCTATGCCCGCACTCGAAATACGTGCCGTTATATGCTGCCATGTCATATATTGTCTCAGGGTGCCAAGACTGGGCCCACAGTCCTCCACCCGTTTTATTCGGAAGGCGTGAGAGGATGGTGACCCGTGCGCCCGTTGTTATATTGAGGCCGTGTGGGCAGTCGCTGTTCCCTATAACACGCCCCCTCCCGCTGGTGTCATTCCGGTTAAATATATGGTCCCGGTTGGCCTCCCGATTCCTGTGGTATTGGTCAGGACTAGGTATGAGGGCTCCTTTCTATGGTCATAGTAGGTTGGTACCATCCCTGGAACGTTTGACTAATGGGGTACCCAGCGCTCTCCCACTCGGTGACGTACCCGTGGTTGTCCACACGGTAGCGGTACGAGGGTCCTCCTCCCGTCCATGATCCCTCTCTTGACCCGCCTTTCATCCCTCTTTCTTGCATTGGCCCCCCCACACCCCCCGAGGCATTCTGGCTCAGAAGCCACTTGACAGTCTCAGTTAGGTTCAGGGGAACGGGGCGCAAAGGAATTCCCCCTTTGGAATGTAAGGTAATATGCGAGCACACCCAGCAACTAGAAAAGTTCCCATTTTGAGCATAAACATAAGACATATACAGAAGGGTGTTTACATGGAGCTCTCGCTTCAGTCTCTCTTCCCATGTGCCGCACTTGACATACACCAATGCTACTATACAGACTGCGGCATACAGTTTCATCTTACCACTCTATATTAACAATTAGTCAAAGGCAAAATGGCCGTATATGTTGCTTGTAGTGTCTCGATTGACCTGTGGGCGAATCAAATAATAGTGGATACTACAGGCATTAGTTTTTCGGCTCGAAAACCTTAAGCTGGGTCCAGTCTTTCTACTGCTCCCTTCCTTTAATTTTGACGCAGGCACATGTTAATCTTAACCTTGTACTGTCCTATCCAGCGTGGGGCAAACCCGGGCTTCCCGGGGAGAACCCTCACCATTACGCGGGTCCCCACCTGGGGCACGTCCTGGAGAGCGGTGGATTCTAATTTCTCATCCTGTCGGACCTGCCTATTCCTGACCTGCGTTCTCATCTCCTTAAGACCATTGCTCATCTCCAGGATATACCTCCTGCTCATATCCCTGAAGGGTCCCACATCCGTTCCCCCTGTTACGATCCCCTCTGGGAGTTGCATTGCTCTACCCGTCATTAGCTCATAGGGGGACAGCCCAATTATCCTGTTTGGGATCGCCCTTAATTTCATCAGAATGAGGGGCAACACGTCAACCCATGTCATCCCTGTTTCTCGGATTGCCTTTGCAATCGCCACCTTGAGAGTTCGATTCATCCGTTCTACCCTCCCCGAGCTCTGGGGCTGGTACGGTATGTGAAATTTCTGTTTTATTCTCATCAGTTTACATACTTCCTTTATCATCCCTCCCGTGAAGTGGGTACCCTGGTCCGAATCCATTTGCACCAGCACCCCCCCATCTGGGGATGATCTCCTCGGCCAGTATCCTGGCCACTGTAGTGGCCATACAATTTCGTGTGGGGAATTCTTCCACCCACTGAGTGAATTGGTCAATTACCACCAAGCAGTATCTTTTCCCATGCGAGTCTGGCAGTGGCCCAATGAAATCTATTTGTATATTTTCCCATGGCCCCCTTGGTCTCGGTTGATGGGCCATCCGTATCCTAATTGGCTTGCCAGGGTTATGTTGCGCATATGTTATACAGCGCTGACAGTGTTTGGCTATATCCCGGCCCATTCCAGACCACCACCATTCACGCGTGAGTAGTTCCGTTATGGGCCCTCTGCCCAGATGTGCCACACCGTGGTGTAGGTCCAACAATGTGTGCTTAATACAATTTGGGGCTATGACCTTCCCCTCTTTTCTCCACACTGAGTCTTTATCCGGGGCGCCACCCATCGCCTTTCATTCTTCCCGCTCCTCGGGGGAGGTATCCGCGTGAAGTTGGACCATATCCACCATCTCATGTGCCACACTACCCACTCCCTCAGTTCTTGCCTCTAAATCTTGCTCCAGCGCCCTTTGCACGGCAGCATCAGCTGCCTGATTACCCTCTTGTTCCTGGGATCTGACCTTCTGATGGGCCCGGACCTTTATTACGGCTGCTTGTGACGGCTCGTCCGTTGCTTTTAATAACTCCTGGACTCTCCCCTGGTGCCGGATCGGTTCCCCTCCTGTCGTAATGAACCCCCTTCGTCCCCAGGCTACCGTGTAGTCGTGAACTACGCCGAAGGCGTATCGGCTGTCGGTATATATATTAACTGTCTTCCCCTTAGCTAACTTCAGGACCTCTGTGAGGACCATGATTTCTGCAACCTGTGCCGAAAGCCCCCCATCCAGCCGTCCAAATGCGATGGTTTGCAGCCTGTCGTTTACTACCGTCCACCCCGTTCTGGGCGTTCCCTCCACGTACTTTCGGGACCCGTTCACGTAGAGGGTCATTTGTGCTCCCATCAGGGGTTCGTCTGCGAGGCGGCCCTCAGCGGCCTCATCCTCTGCCTCTTTACACTCATGTGGTTCCCCAGTCGCCAGGAGGCCCTCCGCCGGGTTTCCTCCTGTATCCCTTATGATCACTACGGATTGATCTATCGGCAGCAGGACCGCCTCCCACCGGGCTCGGCGCATCTCAACCATCCGGTATTCAACATTTCTACCAAGGTGTGTCTCGTGTGCAGGACAATATCCCCAGTCATCATGGTGGGTTCATTGACCTTCACTGCCCAGGCGGCACAATCGAGGGCGGCCACGCATTTTGACAGTCTGCCTACTACGGGGGACTGTTGTGTGGAATAATACGCAACTGGCCGTTTTTGGTCCCCATGCAGTTGCGCGACTATCGCCGCATAAAACCCTCCCTCGTTCTCACAATCAATGTGGAAGGGCTTCCCCATGTCAGGCAGTCCCAGCCCCGGGGCAGATATCAGGGCTTGTTTGAGTCGCCTCCTCCTGTTCTGTTCCCCAGTCTATGGGTGCGGCAGCAGGCTTTCCGCCCTTTACCAATCTTTGGATTGGCTCGACTATTTCGGCAAACCCTCGGACAAAATTCCTACTATAGTTAAATAGCTCTAATACCTTCCTGACTCCTCGCACTGAGACCGGTCGTGGCATTGTCTGGATCGCCATCTTCCGATCGCTAGGCATGGTCCTGATTCCTTGGGATATTTCCTGTCCCAGGTATGTCAGTCTCTTGGTCGATCTGAGCCTTCTTGGGGTTTACTTTAAACCCTCCTTTGCTCAGAGCTTCCAGGACTGCGATAAGTGCTGCCTGGTGGCCTACTGAGACCTCAGACCCTATCAATAGGTCGTCCACATATTGCAATACTGTGCCACGGTAGGGGGTCAAGTCTATGGTCTCTAACACCGAGTCCATGACCAGGTGAAAGATTGCTGGACTATTGTGAAACCCCTGCGGCAGTCGGGTCCAGGTATACTGTCTCCCTCCCACCATAAAGGCCAGTTTCTCCTGTGACTCCTGGTCCAGGGGGAAGGACCAAAATCCATTTGCAATGTCCAGCACCGTGAATATCCTATGCCGTGGGCTCAGGCCATTCAAAATGGTAGCCGGGCTAGCCACTATAGGATGTAATTTAGGGGTAACTTTGTTCAGGGCAGTGTAATCAATATGAGATGGTAGGACCCATCAGGTTTTACGACGGGCCATACCGGAGAGTTTGTGGTACTCTCCGTTTCCCGGAGTATCCCTTTGCTGACGAGCTCGGACACGATTCTTAGTCCGGCTTCCGCCGCTTCCGGCTTTATCGGGTACTGTCGGTGCGCCTGATGCTCAGGTCCCGCAATATGGATTGGTGTCATATTCACCCGTCCCGTGTCTTGTTTTGTTTTTGCCCAGACCTCTCCTAATGCCTCACATATTATCCCATATATCCCCAGCTCCTGTTTCCAATCTCGGACCCTTAGGGCGGCGCTACCTATCGTTGCAATGTTTCGTAAGGCGATGGACGGGTTATTTTTCCGTCCGTCCGCCTCCGGCCAAATTATTTTATTGTGTCCAGCGTCTACCAGCAATCTAAATTCCCTTATCAGGTCTATTCCCAAGATAGTTCCCTCATTATTTTTACATACCCAAAACTGGGCTAACAAGAGTTTATTCTCCAGTTCCACCACCTGCATCTCGCTTTTGAACGCCGGAATTTGTTCTCCCCCCAGTCCCACTATGTGAATCTTATGCCGAGTCAAGGGCAGGGGTAGGTTTGTGATCGAGACGGCGGCTCCGGTGTCCACTAGCATTTCACATGGCCGGCCCCCCACTAGTGCAGACACAAACATCCGCTCGTCTCCTCGCCCACGGGCCGGGGCCGCCACCCGTCAGCGAGTCCCCTTGGCCTTTAGGTAGTCCAGGAACTGGTTATATTCCTCGGCTCCAACTTTATCGCGCAAGGTGTTTCCGGACGTTCCCGCGTCCTTTCCTTTCTTCCAACAATTCTCCTCTACATGGCCTTTCTTATTGCAATATGTACATAATTTGGCAGAGCGGCAGTCTCGTGCCAGGTGACCCATCTTTCCACACTGGAAATATGCCCCACCACCCTTGGAGGTTGTCCCTGCCGCCCCCACCCACTCTTGTTTCACCACCACTGGCTTGTCCTCTCGATCCTGAGCGTCCACTGAACACGCCCAACGGGCAACCTCGTCGTATACATTGTGGGTCATTACTCCCAACTTTATTACTGCATGGTGTTTAGCGGACAACCCGTCTTTCTACATCTGAACGAAGGGCGGATCGGTCAGTTGCGGATTGGCCTGTCCGGGCGACTCCTTATCTGCCTCGAATAATCGCTCTCCGAATTCGCTACTCCCCTCACCCTTCCTTTGCCTACATGTCATGATTTTTCCCCAATTAACCTGGGTGTTCCCTAATGCCGTCTGCACGGCGGCTTTAAAAGGGATGAAGGCAGCTGCCTGCGCCACACGGTCCACAGCGAAGGCCACCGCTGTGGCCCAACCTCCATCGGCCATATTTCCCTATAAGTTTTTCCATTTATCTCGTGGGCAATTTGCGCGCACGATACCATGGATAGCTCGGGGGTGTAGATCATGTAATTCCCACAACATGTCTAGTTTAGTCCAAAAGGTCTCGTTATTGGATCAGGGCTTCAGAGGTCCGAACTCTGTCATTATGATTTGTTTTTCGGCAGGGGTGAAGGCGAAATAACGGGACCATGCGTTTCCCCCCCACCGTAATTCCTCTTTTTAGGGGGGCTACTTTTACCCCCTCTCCTGTTTCTGACTGTCCTTCCTCAAGTGGAGCTGTCGGACTGACCTCCTTCTCATATTCGGGAGGCCCTTCTCCTTCAATTTTGCCTGCTGTTACGTTATATCCCAAAAACCGGGGAGAATTGTACATCTCCAATTGTTTTTCCAAATCCCGTAATCGCTTATTTTTTTTCGGTCAGTTTATAAGAATTTGGAACAGGAGTAGGCTATCTAGCCCCTCGAGCCTGCTCCGCCATTCAACAAGATCATGGCTGATCTGGCCGTGGACTCAGCTCCACTTACCCGCCCGCTCCCCGCAACCCTTAATTCCCTTATTGGTTAAAAATCTATCTATCTGTGACTTGAATACATTCAATGAGCTAGCCTCAACTGCTTCCTTGGGCAGAGAATTCCACAGATTCACAACCCTCTGGGAGAAGAAATTCCTTCTCAACTCGGTTTTAAATTGGCTCCCCCGTATTTTGAGGCTGTGCCCCCTAGTTCTAGTCTCCCCCACCAGTGGAAACAACCTCTCTGCCTCTATCTTGTCTATCCTTTTCATGATTTTAAATGTTTCTATAAGATCACCGCTCATCCTTCTGAACTCCAACGAGTAAAGACCCAGTCTACTCAATCTAACATCATAAGGTAACCCCCTCATCTACGGAATCAGCCAAGTGAATCGTCTCTGTACCCCCTCCAAAGCTAGTAAATCCTTCCTTAAGTAAGGTGACCAAAACTGTACGCAGTACTCCAGGTGCGGCCTCACCAATACCCTGTACAGTTGCAGCAGGACCTCCCTGCTTTTGTACTCCATCTCTCTCGCAATGATGGCCAACATTCCATTCGCCTTCCTGATTACCTGCTGCACCTGCAAACTAACTTTTTGGGATTCATGCACAAGACGGCTCTCTCGTCTCGGATCCGGAGGGCGTCAACAACAGGGCCCGTGAATATTACGGGGCTCTGTTCTCTCCGGATCCGTCCAGCGAGGAAGCGCGTAGAGTTTTGTGGGAGGACCTGCCGAAGGTCAGCCCGGAGGGCGCCGAAAATCTGGAAGCTCCGCTAAGCCTGGCGGAGCTGACCGGTGCCCTCGACCGGCTCTCGAGGGGAAAATCCCCGGGGCTGGACGGGCTGACCGTGGAGTTCCACAGGGCGTTCTGGGACGTCCTGGGGAGCGACTACGCGCGGGTCCTGGGGGAAAGTCTGGCGACCGGGGAGATGCCCCTCTCTTGGCGCAGGGTAGTCATCGTCCTGCTGCCTAAGAAGGGCGATCTCCGCCTCCTTAAGAATTGGCGCCCGGTCTCCCTCCTCAGCACGGACTACAAAATCTTCGCCAGGGCGATGTCTGCTCGCCTTGGTGCCATGCTGGACCACATGATCCACCCCGACCAGTCCTACACGGTCCCGGGCCGGACAATCCACGATAACATCCATCTGGTCCGGGACCTCATCCATTTTTCCCAGGAGGCTGGTCTGTCGGTCGCCTTCCTATCCCTCGACCAAGAGAAGGCGTTCGACAGGGTGGATCACGACTATCTGCTCGGAACTCTGCGCGCTTTCGGGTTCGGGACGCATTTCGTCGCCCGGATCCGACTTTTGTACGCCGCCGCGGAGTGTCTGATTAAAGTTAACGGGTCCTTGACGGCGCCCCTTCGCTTTAGGAGAGGGGTGCGCCAGGGATGCCCCATGTCCGGCCAGTTATACGCCGTTTGCGTGGAGCCTTTCCTGCGCCTCTTGCGGACGAGGTTGACGGGACTGGCTCTGCAAGGGCCGGGCGTGGAGGTCGTCCTCTCGGCTTACGCCGATGACGTGCTCCTCGCAGTAGAGGATCCCGCTGACCTGCGGAGGATGCGTGAGTGCCAGGAGATTTACTCGGCCGCGTCCTCCGCCAGGATCAACTGGGAGAAATGTTCCGGACTCCTGGTGGGTCAGTGGCGGGTGGACTCCCTGCCGGAGGAGCTCAGGCCTTTTGCCTGGAGCACGACCCATCTCCTCTATCTGGGAGTCTACCTTAGCCCCGACGAGGAAGCCTGGCCGGCGAACTGGCAGGAGCTGGAGGCCAAGGTCGCCGCTCGCCTAGGGCGCTGGACAGGACTGCTCCGAGTGCTGTCCTACAGGGGTCGAGCGCTAGTCATAAACCAGCTGGTGGCCGCAATGTTGTGGTACCGGCTGGTCACTTTGACCCCTCCCCCTGCGTTTGTCGCCAAGATACAGAAGAAGCTGGTGGACTTCTTCTTGAACAACAGGAAGCACTGGATCTCTGCTGCGGTCTTGAGTCTCCCGCTTGAGGAGGGCGGTCAGTCGTTGGTGTGCGTCAGCGCCCAACTCGCGACTTTCCGTCTTCAGACCCTGCAGAGATACCTTTACGTCGAGCCCCCTCCTAGGTGGTGTGCTCTGGCGAGGTATTTCTTCCGCCAGCAGCGCGACCTCAATTATGACACGCAGCTCCTGTTTGTGAACTTGGGGGGTGCCAGGACCGCCCTCCGGGAGCTGCCTGTCTTTTACAGGGAACTCATCAGGGTCTGGAACAAAGTCTCCACCAAGCGCAGCTCTCCGCCGGCTGGAGTGGCGGCCGTCCTGCAGGAGCCGCTGCTCGGGAATCCGTACCTCCACGACCGAGGTTTTATGTGGCGGTCGGAAGAGAGGGCTGTGGCTGGTGAGGTGACCAGGGTCAGGGACCTGCTCGATGGCGGAGGAGCGGGCTGGATGGCCTAAATTCTGCCAACGTCCACCACGCGGCCGATGCCATCGAGTCGCTAAAAACAGCTCTGGGCCCTGACTCCGTTAGGTGCATCGAGGAGGCTCAAGCACGTGGGGAGATCCCGTCCGAACTGACCCCCGTCCGGACGGAATTCCTCATCGGCGCCAAACCCCGGAAACTCCCTCGGGGGCCGGCGCCTCACAACTTGAGCCGCCTCGGGGAAATCCCCTCCGTGCCTTTCAGTTCCGCGCGGAGGGGTTTCTTGTACGGGCTGCTCCTGCACACTCTCAACTTTGCCATCCTCGCCTGCCGTCCGGACACGCCATGGCGTACCATCTTGCCGTCCGGAGGAGGCGGGGGTCCCCGATGGAGGGCACTCTACGCAGGGGTCCTCCCACTATTCATCGGGGACTTGGCCTGGAGGGTGGTGCACGGAGCAGTGCCGTGCAACAAATTTTTAAGCCGGTTCACGGACTCCCAGGCCGCCTGCAATTTCTGCGGTCTGGAGGAGTCCGTGTTCCATGTTTTTATTGAGTGCACAAGGTTGCAGCCCCTGTTCCATTATTTGAAGGGGCTGCTCCTGAAATTCTGGCTGCACTTCAGTCCCACTCTCCTGATCTTTGGGCACCCTGTGCGGAGGGGAGCGGGTAGGTCCGAGAGCCTCCTCGTAGGACTGCTCCTGGGCACGGCCAAGGGTGCCATCAGCCGGTCCAGGCAGCGGGCGGTCGAGGGGGTCGTTCAACCTGACTGCCTGCCTCTCTTCCGCTCTTACATCCAGTCCAGGGTGTCCTTGGAGATGGAGCACGCGGTGTCCACCGGTACGCTCGCGGCCTTCCGCGAGAGGTGGGCACCGGAGGGCCTGGAGTGCATCATCACGCCCGGCAACCAAATTTTAATTTGATTTTACGTTTTAAAGTTTAATTTGTTTTAATTGCCGGTGCTTTTAGTGTCCCCTTCCCTTTTATAGGGGGCACTGGGGAAATTGTGAATTTAGTGCCCAAAAAAAAACCAAAAAAAAAGAAAAACACAAAAAAAACAAAAAAAGGGAAAAAACAAAAGAAAAACAAAAAAAAACAAAAAAAAAGGGAAAAAAGGACCTTGTAAATGTCTGGTGTGTCACCCAGGTCGGGTGGAATGGTTTAATGTTTTATGTTTTGCAGATAAACTCCAAAAAGAGTTTCATGCACAAGGACCCCCAGGTCCCTCTGCACCTCAGCATGTTGTAATTTCTCCCCATTCAAATAATATTCCCTTTTACTGTTTTTTTTTCCCCAAGGTGGATGACCTCACACTTTCTGACATTGTATTCCATCTGCCAAACCTTAGCCCATTCGCTTAACCTATCTAAATCTCTTTGCAGCCTCTCTGTGTCCTCTACACAACCCGCTTTCCCACTAATCTTTGTGTCATCTGCAAATTTTGTTACACTACACTCTGTCCCCTCTTCCAGGTCATCTATGTATATTGTGAACAGTTGTGGTCCCAGCACCGATCCCTGTGGCACACCACTAACCACCGATTTCCAACCCGAAAAGGACCCATTTATCCCGACTCTCTGCTTTCTGTTAGCCAGCCAATTCTCCATCCATGCTAATACATTTCCTCTGACTCCGCGTACCTTTATCTTCTGCAGTAACCTTTTTTGTGGCATCTTATCGAATGCCTTTTGGAAATCTAAATACACCACATCCATCGGTACACCTCTATCCACCATGCTCGTTATATCCTCAAAGAATTCCAGTAAATTAGTTAAACATGATTTCCCCTTCATGAATCCATGCTGCATCTGCTTGATTGCACTATTCCTATCTCGATGTCCCGCTATTTCTTCCTTAATGTTAGTTTCAAGCATTTTCCCCACTACAGATGTTAAACTAACCGGCATATAGTTACCTGCCTTTTGTCTGTCCCCTTTTTTAAACAGAGGCGTTACATTAGCTGCTTTCCAATCCGCTGGTACCTCCCCAGAGTCCAGAGAATTTTGGTAGATTATAACAAATGCATCTGCTATAACTTCTGCCATCTCTTTTAATACCCTGGGATGCATTTCATCAGGACCAGGGGACTTGTCTACCTTGAGTCCCATTAGCCTGTCCAGCACTAACCCCCTAATGATAGTGATTGTCTCAAGGTCCTCCCTTCCCACATTCCTGTGACCAGCAATTTTTGGCATGGTTTTTGTGTCTTCCATTGTGAAGACCGAAGCAAAATAATTGTTTAAGGTCTCAGCCATTTCCACATTTCCCATTATTAAATCCCCCTTCTCATCTTCTAAGGGACCAACATTTACTTTAGTCACTCTTTTCCGTTTTATATATTTGTAAAAGCTTTTACTATATGTTTTTATGTTTTGCGCAAGTTTACTTTCGTAATCTATCTTTCCTTTCTTTATTGCTTTCTTAGTCATTCTTTGCTGTTGTTTAAAATGTTCCCAATCTTCTAGTTCCCACTAACCTTGGCCACCTTATAGCATTGGTCTTTAATTTGATACTCTCCTTTATTTCCTTGGTTATCCAAGGCTAGTTATCCCTTCTCTTACCGCCCTTCTTTTTCACTGGAATATATTTTTGTTGGGCACTATGAAAGAGCTCCTTAAAAGTCCTCCACTGTTCTTCAATTGTGCCACCGTTTAGTCTGTGTTCCCAGTCTACTTTAGCTAACTCTGCCCTCATCCCACTGTAGTCCCCTTTGTTTAAGCATAGTACGATGGTTTAAGACACTACTTCCTCACCCTCAATCTGTATTACAAATTCAACCATACTGTGATCACTCATTCCGAGAGGATCTTTTACTAGGAGATTGTTTATTTTTCCTGTCTCATTACACAGGACCAGATCTAAGATAGCTTGCTCCCTTGTAGGTTCTGTAATATACAGAAACAATCCCGTATGCATTCTATGAATTCCTCCTCCAGGCTACCCCGTGCGATTTGATTTGACCAATCGATATGTAGGTTAAAATCCCCCATGATTACTGCCATTCCTTTTTCACATGCCTCCATTATTCCCTTGATTATTGCCCGCCCCACCGTGAAGTTATTATTTGGGGTTTAGCGCTTAATTCTACACATTCTGTCATTTTATTCTCCACCGCATTAGTCAATTTGACCAACTGGTGTACAAACAAAACAGCCTTTTAAAATTTTCTTCTGCTTCTGCGTTTCCCACCACACCCGTTGCTCATTTACCTTCTTTGCCGGATCCCAACCTTCCTTTCGCATTCTATCCATCAACCCCTTCTGGTCGACTAGGTACAGTCTGGTCAGGGACCCCGGGGTGCCCCACTCTGTTTCCTTACCGGTCATCGCAGTTTTTCCCGTCGCGGTCTCACTACTGTCAGCGTCCGTTCGGGACTTGTCCCCTCGATACGGACTTGCAGTCTCTATCGTCAGAGGTGTTTCAACACACTTGCGATTCGTTAAAAAATGGCGCCTTCGCGACCCACTGCGATCCTTTCCAGCTGCACCTGTGACTTACTACGACCCCATTAATTGTTCTATACATGACCCCCAATGTCCCACGTCGTGACCTTTGTGGGTTAAAGTCGCAATGAGATTATTTCCTACCTCATTCACTGCCCCATTTTTCCGTCGCCACTTTGTCTTCTCTTTGTTCCCTTCGACCTTAATCCTTGGCCTTCACGTGGGGTATTCGCCCTCTTAATTCCGGCTCAAGTTAGGTGACTGAGATAGTTTGTGACAATCGAGGTGGCGGGGAACACTCGTTTCTTTCACACATCACTCATACCAAGCTAACTTAGCCTCTAACCCGCGGTTCAACTGTGGTTTTTCTCACCGTTCACGGACGTTTTGTTCTTTGGTGAATCGGGGCTCGGGGGTCGCCCCGTTCCGGGGCCCAATTGACTGGATGGTCAAACCTTGACTATTCGTCCTTCTCCACCGGCTAGGCGACCCGAGGCGACCGTATTCACCCTGCTCGCAGCGCCAAATCTGTAAGGGAAATAAATTCCACACCGAGTCCACGTACAGTGAAGGAAACGTCACAGTTTATTCGTACAGAGCGCTCTGGGAGAAGTGGGGAAACTCCGCAGCTCCGCCACACCTCTCTGAGCAGAGTTTTCAAGTTACAATTATACCTTTGGGGCGGCCCCGCCCCCTTACATCATCGTCCAATTATTTAACATTTTGGCATGGTATTACCTTATATGGTAGTGCTATGGCAATCTTTACATTGTGGCAAGTCAAAGGTTAACTAGCAGACGCAAACACAAGTGGGGTTAGTTCCCCACATCAGCAGAAAAACAAGGAAGTATCTTCCTGTTATTAGTACAAGCGATATACATCTGTTTGCCTCTCCAACCGCCCATTGTCCTACTTCCCTATCTCCATGACTCAGGGTCAACGGACGTTGGGGTCTAAATGTGTCTTTTGCTTAAGCAGGCAATTTGTTGCTTGACCATTTCCTCCTTCCCCATAATGCATTGGAAACGGGAGATTTGTGACATGGTACAATACAGAAACCAAAGCATTATAAACAGAGATTTTCTCCCCCCAACAGAGTGATCCAAGCTCCAGACAGACACGAACTGAGTCTTCCAATTTCCAAAGTCCAGAGAGTCCAGACAGAAACAAACCTAGAGTTGAACAGGAAGTTTTGATTTTGACTATGGTCAAAATATGCTAAGAGCCAACTCTCAAAAATCAAAGGAACCGCTCGGGCGGCTAGGCCAGGTCAATTGGGTGCCGCACACATCAAAGGAGCTGCTAATTGGCGCTAGATCAGGTCAAAGCGTCAATGATGCCACCAGTCCTGGCCACACATCAAGCTGCAGATCAATAAACAAAAATAACAAAATATAAAGTAATTAAATAGTTTTTGTCATTTTATTATAAAAACTACACTTTTTACTGCGTATGTGTTCGACTCGTCTTTCATTTCTTTCATCCAAATTAATAATCAAATTTTAAGCTTTTCACATGAACAATTTAATACTATTATTTTGGATTGGGGGTGGCCATGGCCCAAGTGCCTCCCCTGGCTACGCCCTTGATACAGTCGCACATACACACACAAACATAAATATACATGCACATGCTTATACACACACACACATACACCACGCACACAGAGTCTCATTCGATGGTAGGCACTCGCACTTCTCTATCAGTAATGGGAGGGAGTGGGAGGGGGGTGGGTGTCGAGTACTCAATGGAAATAAATTTTGCCAAAGGATTTTGTTCTGAGTATGGACATTTAAATTGTTTGTGTGTGTTGTCTCTTGTCATTATTACTTGTACAACTCTACAACATAGTTTTTTTTGATAATAGTAGAGATAAATAGATGGTTATTTGTCAATATTGGCAATGTTTACTACAGCAGTGGCGTCATACATATAAGTAGATGACATATGTGTCTGTCTGTCTCTCTCTCTCTCTCCCCCTTCCCTTCTGTTTCAGAGTTAAATGGTTTGTGTTTCATTGTGAAATCAGCTAAAGTCCACCATACTTTTACATAATTTGGTGGCACACCTGTGAAGGGTTCATGACACACCAATATGCCATTGAGAACCACTGGCATATGCACATGGCTCAGTAAAATCCAGGCCGTTATTTATCCCAGAACCTGAGTATTTTTAACTTTGTGTTAATCTCCCCCAGCAGACAACCCTCAGACCTAAATAAAATAGCAAACGGCCCATGGCATTGTTCATTTGCCTCCTGCTTTCATCCCTTGATCACTGACCTTTGAGCATTTAGCATTAAGCTAACTCTCCTTATGCAAATTTTGTGGATTCAAAATTCATTTGGCCCGTAGTGCAAAATGGGCTGTATCGCATCAGCCGCCCAATATTCAGTGTCACTGCAGTGAATGGAATTAAATATCAGGCACTGTGTATAACGGGCAGACAATCTGATACCGCCCATTTTACTCCACAGCCCGAGACAAATTTCTACCCCTATCACTTTTAGTTTAGGGCTCTGTATTCAGCTTCATCTTTGCCGTACTTTTCACAGTCATTGGATATTTTACCACCCAATTGTTTTCTTTAGCATTCAGTCCCACTCACGCCCCATGCTGCATTCAGTTAAGGAAACGGTCCCCGAGATATTATGGTGGTTCCACTGAGGGAGACATATAATACTTGCAGACTCGATAATATTTACAAGCCCTGGAAGATCGACATGTAAATGTATAAGTTAAAACAAGCTCCAAAAGTCTACCAAATTAATAATTTCAATTTGTTGGTATTAAATCAGAATCAATAACTGTTGAGTTCATATTCTTTTACAGGTATATTGCTGGATGAATTGTATGTTGTACAGTATATTTTAATGAATCAGCTACCTTGAATATTTTTTCCTTCTGTAGATTACATGAATAATCAGTTTTATTTTTAAATGTTATTGTTCACCAGGTAAATTCCTCGTACTTGGACCTGATGATCCTGTTGTAGCTATTGCAGGTGAGGATGTTGTATTGGATTGTCAGATTGTCCCAGATATATCCGCCAGCAACATGGTGGTGCGATGGCTTAAGTCAGGTCTTGAGTCACCAGTACACCTGTACAGAAACGGAGAAAGTGACACTGTTGCTCAACACAAGGATTACAAAGCAAGGACTGAACTGTTTAAAGCTGAACTGATCAAAGGAAACGTTTCTCTTAGAATAAAGAAGGCAAGAATATTTGATGAAGGGACGTATACATGTTTTGTTGATGACCAAACCGATTATGAAGAAACTACAATTAGACTGAAAGTTCTAGGTTAGTAAATATCTACCTGCATGTTAATAATTTTGGAGAAGTAAAGGGCCCAAGTTTTGGGCCGTGCCTAGAACGGTGCAGCCCCGACCTGGATGCCCGTTTTTCGCGCCACAAAGTGCGCCTCAAAAAAACTTACAGATTCTCCGGCTCCCTGCTGGTCCTCTGGAGCCGGGCGCGGCGCTGCACGAGCTGTAGGGGGCGGAGCTAGGTCCCTGCGCTGAAAACAGTGCTGGGACCTCTGCACATGCACGCTACAGAGGGCAGGCAAGTGCAGTAGCTCCAGGTGCCCAAAACTGTGGGATGGGCCCGAAGCATGCAGCCCCTAGCCCTGGCCGAATGGCCTCACTGGGGCTGTGTGCATAAGGCTGCCTCCCACGCCCAGCTCCTGCTTCCTCCCGACCCAACTCGACTCCCACTTCCCCCCGCCGCCCCCGGACTGGACTGGACTGGACCCGCGCTCCCCCCACCCCCCACCCGACCTGACCTCCCTCTCCCTCCCTCCCTCCCACCACCCCCCCGACCCGACCCGCGCTCCCGACCCCCCCCCCACCACCCCCCCGACCCGACCCGACCCGACCTCCCTCCGGCCCCCCGACCCGACCCGCGCTCCCGACCCTGGACCTGACCCGACCCACCTACCTGTAAATCTGGTGCTGGGGACGGGCCCTGCCCGAAGTCTTGGGCCCGGCCGGGCCCGGCCCGTTCAGCCTCCCTCCCCCTTCTCCTTCCCCACCCCCTTCTCCTCCCCCCCTTCTCCTTTCCCTCTTCTCCCTTCTCCTGTCCCCCCCTTCTCCTTTCCCCCCCCTTCTCCTTTCCCCCCCTTCTCCTTTCCCCTTCCCTCTCCTTCCCCTTCTCCTCTCCCCCCTTTCCCCTTCTCCTCTCCCCCTTTCCTCTTCCCCTTCTCCCCCTTCCATCCCCCTTCTCCCCATCCCTCCCCCTTCCCTCCCTCCCCCTCTGCCTCCCTTCCTCCCTTCCCCCTGCCCCCCTCTCTCCCTCTACTCCCTCCTCCCCCTCCCCTCGCTGTCAGAAACATAGACACTGACAGACAGAGAGTGAGACACACACAGACAGACAGAGAGATAGAGACACTGACAGAGACACACTGGGGGGTGGGGCATCCCAGCATGCTGTTGGAGGGCTCCTGGTGCTGCAGTTGGTAAGTAGAAAATGTTTTATTTATTGATTTAAAAAAAAATTATTTCTTATTCATTTTTTTTTATTGATTTATTGGTTGATTTATTGATGTTTTTATCATTTATTATTGATGATGGCTCTTTATTTGTAAAACTGAAGTGTTTAATGTTTGTAAACTTCCCTTTAAACACCCCCCTCCCCCATTCCCTACGCCTGATTTTCTAAAGTGTAGACAAGGTTTTTTTGAGCGCACAAAAATCTTCATTTACTCCATTCTAAGTTAGTTTGGAGTAAGTTTTCACTGCCGAAACTTTGAAAACAGGCGTAAGTGGCCGGACACGCCCACTTTTGAAAAATAAATTCTGTTCCAAAGTGAAACTGTTCTAGCTGACTAGAACTGGAGCAAACTAAATGCTGAGAATTTGAATTTCTAAGATACTCCGTTCTACACCAGTTGCTCCAAAAAATCAGGAGCAACTGAGGCCGAAACTTGGGCCCAATGTTTTTATGGCTTTTTAAATCCCTGTTTCAATTGCAAATAGTTTTAAGATAGGTTTCTTTAGCAGTTGATGTAATATTCCATATACTTGTTAATTTCACACATGCTCCCAGTTGTGGAGCTGCACTCAAAGGGGATGGGGGAGATGGGGCAGTAATATTCTTGGGATTATGAAATTAGCCCGGTCATAAAAGCTGATTTAACAATTTTAAATTTCATGAGGAATACATTTTCAGCACTGGCTTGTTAAAGAAAAATTTTCAAAAGGAAAGAAACTAAAGGATGTTCAAATTAAGGACATTTGTTTATAATTTCTGATTAAGAACATATTGCTGGTAACATAAATTTTAAAATTTATGATTTAATACATTTCCTTAAAAGTAATTTAAGTCAACGGAGAGTAATATTGGCTGTAAAACCGGCGTTCCACTCAATCCCATGGATTTACAGCCTGATGAGTTAGGTTAAAATTACACCCACCGTCTTTGGTCTCCACCACAAAACATCATTGCTTGGAAACCGATTCCAAGTCCTTTTCAGGCTGAACCAGGCTATTCGCAACCTTGGCATCCTATATGACCTTCGGACCCCATATCCTCTCTATCACCAACACTGCCTACTTCCACCTTTGTAATATCGCCCATCTCTACCCAGCTGCTGCTGAAACCCACATCCAGCTGGGTGGGACAGCACTTGCCTGGTTCCATTCTCATCTATCTAATGTAGCCAGAGAATCAGCTGCAATGGTTTCTCTTCCCGCCCCACCTCGTTACCTCTGGTGTCCCCCAAGGATCTATCCTTGGCCCCCTCTTATTTCTCATCTACATGTTGCGACATCATCCGGAGACACACTGTCAATTTCCACACGTACGCTGATGACACCCAGCTCTACCTCACTACCACTTCTCTTGACCCCTCCACAGTCTCCGAATTGTCAGACTGCTTGTCCGAGCAGAAATTTTCTCCAATTGAATATTAGGAAGACCGAAGCCATTGTCTTTGGTCCCCGCCACAAACTGTGTTCTCTGGCCACCGACTCCATCCCTCTCACTGGCATCTGTTTGAGGCTAAACCAGACAGTTCGCAACTTTGGCGGCATATTTGACCCAGAAATGAGCTTTCGACCACATATCCGCAGCATAACTAAAACCGCCTATTTCCGCCTCCGTAACATCGCCCGTCTCCGCCCTTGCCTCAGCTCATCCACTGCTGAAACCCTCATCCATGCCTTTGTTGCCTCTTGACTTGACTATTCCAACACACTCCTGGCTGGCCGACATTCTACCCGACATAAACTAGAGGCGATCCAAAACTTGGCAGCCCGTGTCCTAACTCGCACCAAGTCCCGTTCACCCATCACCTCTGTGCTCGCTGACCAACATTGGCTTCCGGTTAAGCAATGCCTCGATTTCAAAATTCTCATCCTTATTTTCAAATCCCTCCATGGCCTCGCTCCTCCCTATCTCTGTAATCTCCTCCAGCCCCACAAGCGAGAGTGTGAGAGTGAGATTGAGATTCCAGGGAGAGAGAGGAGAGAGGGAATTGTGTGTGTGAGGGCGGTGGGGGGGGGGGGGCGCGGCGGTGGTGGGGGGAGGGGGTAGGGAGAGAGAGAGAGAGAGATGGAATTGGGGAGGGAGAGCGATAGATAGAATTGCGGAGGGGAGGGTGAGAGAGAGATGGAATCGGGGGCTGGGAGGGAGAGAGGGAGATGGAATCAGGGGTGAGGTGCAGTGGGGAAGGGAGGGGGCAAGAGAGAGCAAATTGAAACAGAGGGGTAGAGAGAGATGGGAATCGATGGGAGGGAGTGCGGCGGGGGTGGGGGGGGTAAAGAGAGAGAGCGAGGGAGGGGAGAAAGAGAGAAAGAGGAAACCGGGGGGGTGTTGAGAGAGATAGAGAGGGAGGAAATCAGAGGAGAGAGAGTGTCGGAGATAGAGAGAGAATTGGGGGGGGAGAAAGAGAGGGAATCAGAGAGCGAGAGGGGGAATCGGAGAGGGAGTGGGGAAAGAAGTGTAGAGAGGGGGAATCAGGAGAGGGAGAGGAAGAGAGAGAGAGGGGGAAAGAGAGGGGAAATCGGGGAGGGAGAGGGAGGGGAGAGTGAGATAGAGAGAATTGGGGATGAGAGAGAGAGAGAGGAGGAGTCAGGGAGGGAGGGGGAGAGAGTGGGAATAGAGAGGGAGGGGGAGAGTGAGAGAGAGAACTGGAAACAAGGAGGGAGGGGAGGGAATTGGGGGGAGGGAGAGAGGAGGAGGAAGAGAGGGAGGGAATCGGGAGAGAGAGGAAGGGGGGAGAGAGAGGGAGGAGGGAGCGAGAGGGAGTAGGGAGAGGGGGAGAGAGAGAGAAAATCAGTGAGCAAGTGAGGGAGAGAGAGAATCAGAGGGAGAGAGAGGGAATTGGTGGGGGGGAGAGAGAGAGAGAATTGGGGCGTGGGAGTGGGAATTGGGAAGAGCGGGAATCGGGGAGGGGGAGAATCGGGGAGGGGGAGAGAGGGAATCGGAGAGAGAGAGAAAGAGAGAATTGGTGGGAGGGAGAGAGGGAATTGGAGGAAAAGCGGGAGTGAGGCGGGGGGAGAGTGAGGTGGGGGGGAGAGAGAGAGAGGGAATCAGGAGAGTGAGAGAGGGTGGGGAGAGAGGGAATTGAGGGGAGGGGGGAAAGGGAGAGGGAATTGGAGGGAGGGGGAGAGGGGGGGAATTGGGGGAGAGAAGGAATCGGAGGGAAAAGGGGAGTTTGAAAGGTGAGAGAGAGTATCAGAGGGAGGGGGCAAGAGAGGGAATCGGAGTTGGGGGAGAGGGTGGGGGGGGGGGGAAGAGAGGAGGCCAGGAACCCGGTGCGGCGGAGGTAAAGAGTACCGAGAGCACAGTGGGAATGGCGGAAGAGCATGATCCACTTTTAAAGGGGTGGTGTTGAGAGCGAGAACGTGATGCAGATGGTAAGACAGATCACATTATTCCAACTCCACCCCCTTTACACCCGCACCACGTTCTCCCTGTCCTCCCCCGATTGATTTCTCAGAAAGTTCGGTGCGTGTATGGCCACTGACATAATTTAGATGGATGAAATCCAGAAGTCACGACAATGTGAGGTTATCCACTTTGGTGGCAAAAACAGGAAGGCAGAATATTATCTGAATGGTGACAGATTAGGAAAACGGACCTGGGTGCCATGGTACATCAGTCATTGAAAATTGGCATGCAGGTACAGCAGGCAGTGAAGGCGGCAAATGGCATGTTGACCTTCATAGCTAGGGGATTTGAGTACAGGAGCAGGGAGGTCTTACTGCAGTTGTACAAGGCCTTGGTGAGGCCACACCTTGAATATTGTGTACAGTTTTGGTCTCCTAATTTGAGGAAGGATGTTCTTGCTATTGAGGGCGTGCAGCGAAGGTTCACCAGACTGATTCCCGGGATGGCAGGACTGATATATGAAGAAAGACTGGATCGACTCAGCTTATATTCACTGGAATTTAGAAGAATGAGAGGGAATCTCATAGAAACATATAAAATTCTGACGGGATTGGACACGTTAGACGCAGGAAGAATGTTCCCGATGTTGGGGAAGTCCAGAACTAGGGGTCACAGTCTAAGGATAAGGGGTAAGTCATTTAGGACCGAGATGAGGAGAAACTTCTTCACTCAGAGAATTGTGAACCAGTGGAATTCTCTACCACAGAAAGTTTTTGAGGCCAGTTCGTTAGATATATTCAAAAGGGAGTTAGATATGGCCCTTATGGCTAAAGGGATCAAGAGGTATTGAGAGAAAGCAGGAAATGGGGTACTGAAGTTGCATGTTCAGCCATGATCATATTGAATGGTGGTGCAGGCTCGAAGGGCCGAATGGCCTACTGCTGCACCTATTTTCTATGTTTCTATGTTTGTCACTATTCACTTCATACCCAATAGGCCTGTTAATAATCCGTGACCCACACACAATGCCCCATCTATGGCCGGTGGGGGGGCGGCGGGGGGGGGCGCTGGGTGGGGGAAGGTCAGCAACTTGGGAGAGACGGTCATGAATACCTGGGGGAGGAACTTGGGCAGGGGGTGAAGGTCAAAATGGGTGGAGGCTGGTGAGCGGTGGGGGAAAAAGGTTCGGAACCTGGCCAGGTTGAGAAGAACAGGAACTTCGGTTTGAGGTGGGGGAGGAAATAAGAAACCTGGGGGGAGAAGGACAGGAACTTGGATGGCGGAGGCAGGAACTTGTTTAGGGGGGGGCAGGAGAAGGTCTTAACCCGTGATGGTGAACCCTGTCTGTTCCAAGTGAGCTCTGTTCTGTCTGGAGTAGGCAGTCAGAATGGCTCGAAAGTAATTGATTACATCGGCCGTGTAGGATTTCCTGCTATGGGTTTCGAACATCAAGACTTAAGAACACTGACTTTTATTAAAAAGATTAAAAATGACTACATGTTCCGAGTTCAACACTACCGCATACAGATTTAAAACCAAAAACCACAGCTACAAATTTCCCCAGTTTGACACAATTAAAACAACCTTAAAAATTTGCATATGCTCCAACGTTAATTGGTTGTGCACAATCCTCTCAACAATACCTATGCTCAAACTGGCTCAGTATAATTTAGTGGGTAAACATGAGGGAGAAAGGACTAGAAGGATCTGTTGATGGGGTGAGATGAAGAGGGATGGGACGCGGTTTGTGTGGAGCATAATTTCCGGCATGGACCAGTGGGGCTGAATGGCCTGCTTCTGTGCCCTATATCCTATGTAATCCTCTGAATTCAAGTGTAGATAGGAAGGGCATGTTTCCCTTAGCAGAGGGGTCAACAACCAGGGGGCATAGATTTAAAGTAATTGGTAGAAGGTTTAGAGGGGATCTGAGGAGAAATGTCTTCGCCCAGAGGGTGGTGGGGGTCTGGAACTCACTGCCTGAAAGGGTGGTAGAGGCAGAAACCTTCACCACATTTAAAAAGTACTTGGATGTGTATTTAAAGTACCGTAACCTACAGGGAGGGATAGGTCTTTGTCAGCCCGCGTGGACACGATGGGCCAAAATGGCCTCCTTCTATGCTGTAAATTTCTATGGTTCTATCAGTCCATCCGAAACATACCTTCCACGTGTTCCCTTCCATGTGTTCCCTTCCATGTGTTCGACGGCCATCTTCCAACATCTTCTTCCGGTGTTCCGTTCCAAGCTCTAGAAAAAGAAGATTCCTTTGATTGAAGTTTTTATACTTCTCAAACAAAACAGATCCCGGTTAACAGCCAAATGTCCAGTTCTATTTGGCCGGAGATCACGTGACCATTTCCGCTGATCGGCCAACTCAAATGTCCTTCAACATGCCTCATGTCTCTTCCTGTTGATGCATTTTCCTGTTTAACGCAATAGTAAGAAAGGACATTCGCTTGGATGATGTGGAATCTGTATGAATAGAGCTGCGGAATACCAAAGGGCAGAAAACACTTGTGGGAGTTGTGTACAGACCACCAAACAGTAGCAGTGAGGTTGGGGACAGCTTCAAACAAGAAATTAGGGATGTGTGCAATAAAGGTTCAGCAGTTATCATGGGCGACTTTAATCTACATATTGATTGGGCTAACCAAACTGATAGCAGTATGGTGGAGGAGGATTTCCTGGAGTGTATTAGGGATGGTTTTCTAGACCAATATGTCGAGGAACCAACTAGAGGGCTGGCCATTCTAGACTGGGTGATGAGTAACGAGAAAGGACTAATTAGCAATCTTGTTGTGCGAGGCCCCTTGGGGAAGAGTGATCATAATATGGTAGAATTCTTTATTACGGCTAAAGGGATCATGGGGTATGGAGAGAAAGCTGGAAAGTGGTACTGAGGTGAATGATCAGCCGTGATCTTATTGAATGGTGGTGCAGGCTCGAAGGACCAAATGGCCTACTCCTGCACCTATTTTCTATGTTTCTATGTTTATTAAGATGGAGAGTGACATAGTCAATTGAGAGACTAAGGTCCTGAACTTAAGGAAAGGTAACTTCGACGATATGAGACGTGAATTGGCTAGAATAGACTGGCGAATGATACTTAAAGGGTTGACGGTGGATAGGTAATGGCAGACATTTAAAGATCACATGGATGAACTTCAACAATTGTGCATCCCTGGCTGGAGTAAAAATAAAACCGGGAAGGTGGCTCAACCTTGGCTAACAAGGGAAATTAGGGATAGTGTTAAATCCAAGGAAGAGGCATATAAATTGGCCAGAAAAAGCAGCAAACCTGAGGACTGGGAGAAATTTAGAATTCAGCAGAGAAGGACAAAGGGTTTAATTAGGAGGGGGAAAATAGAGTATGAGAGGAAGCTTGCTGTGAACATAAAAACTAACTGCAAAAGCTTCTATAGATATGTGAAGAGAAAAAGATTAGTGAAGACAAATGTAGGTCCCTTGAAGTCAGAATCAGGTGAATTTATAATGGGGAACAAAGAAATGGCAGACCAATTGAACAAATATTTTGGTTCTGTCTTCACGAAGGAAGACACAAATAACTTTCCGGAAATACTAGGAGACCGAGGGTCTAGCGAGAAGGAGGAACAGAAGGAAATCCTTATTAGTCAGGAAATTGTGTTAGGGAAATTGATGGGATTAAAGGCCGATAAATCACCAGGGCCTGACAGTCTGCATCCCAGAGTACTTAAGGAAGTGGCCCTAGAAATAGTGGATGCATTGGTAGTCAATTTCCAACAGTCTATCGACTCTGGATCAGTTCCTATGGACTGGAGGGCAGCTAATGCAACACCACTTTTTAAAAAAAGGAGGGAGAGAGAAAACAGGGAATTATAGACCGGTAAGCCTGACATCAGACGTGGGGAAAATGTTGGAATCAATTATTAAAGTTGAAATAGCAGCACATTTGGAAAGCAGTGACAGGATCGGTCCAAGTCAGCATGATTTATGAAAGGGAAATCATGCTTGACAAATCTTCTTGAATTTTTTGAGGATGTAACTAGCAGAATGGACAAGGGAGAACCAGTGGATGTGGTGTATTTGGACTTTCAAAATGCTTTTGACAAGGTCCCACACAAGAGATTGGTGTGCAAAATTAAAGCACATGATATTGGGGAGTAATGTATTGACGTGGACAGAGAACTGGTTGGCAGACAGGAAGCAGAGAGCCGGGATAAATGGGTCTTTTTCAGAATGGCAGGTAGTGACTAGTGGGGTACCGCAGGGCTCAGTGCTTGGACCACAGCTATTTACAATATACATCAATGATTTAGATGAAGGAATTGAATGTAATATCTCCAAGTTTGCAGATGACACTAAGCTGGGTGGCGGTGTGAGCTGTGAGGAGGATGCTAAGAGGCTGCAGGGTGATTTGGACAGGTTAGGTGAGTGGGCAAATGCATGGCAGATGCAGTATAATGTGGATAAATGTGAGGTTATCCACTTTGGTGGCAAAAGCACGAAGGCAGAATATTATCTGAATGGCGGCAGATTAGGAAAAGGGGAGGTGCTACGCGATCTGGGTGTCATGGTACATCAGTCATTGAAAGTTGGCATGTAGGTATAGCAGGTGGTGAAGAAGGCAAATGGAATGTTGGCCTTCATAGCTAGGGGATTTGAGTATAGGAGCAGGGAGGTCTTACTGCAGTTATACAGGGTCTTGGTGAGGCCTCACCTGGAATAATGTGTTCAGTTTTGGTCTCCTAATCTGAGGAAGGACATTCTTGCTATTGAGGAAGTGCAGCAAAGGTTCATCAGACTGATTCCTGGGATGGCAGGACTGACATATGAGGAGAGACTGGATCGACTGGGCCTGTATTCACTGGTGTTTAGAAGGATGAGAGGGGATCTCATCGAAACATATAAAATTCTGACGGGACTGGACAGGTTAGTTGCAGGAAGAATGTTCCCGATGTTGGGGAAGTCCAGAACCAGGAGACATAGTCTAAGGATAAGGGGTAAGCCATTTAGGACCGAGATGAGGAGAAACTTCTTCACTCAGAGTGTTGTTAACCTGTGGAATTCTCTTCCGGAGAGAGTTGTTGATGCCAGTTCGTTAGATATATTCAAGAGGGTTTTGGATATGGCCCTTATGGCTAAAGGTATCAAGGGGTATGGAGAGAAAGCAGGAAAGGGGTACTGAGGTGAATGATCAGTCATGATCTTATTGAATGGTGGTGCAGGCTCGAAGGGTCGAATGGCCTACTCCGACACCTATTTTCTATGTTTCTATGTTTCTAAATTCAAACTTTACTCAGTTCTGCTTTGGAATTTGCCCCTCCCCCGAGGCTACTTTAAACAGGCAAGCTTTTAAACAGGTTGGCTACAGACTTCAGTCTTCCCTTAAATGTCTCTCATATTCCTGCATTAGTAGACATTTCCCTGGTACTCCGAAAACACATACACAATTCAGCCAGCTCGTCACACATCAAACACCGAAACATAGCACTATGAGAAGATGTACATAACCCAATCAACTCTTTAAAGATTACATATGTGAAATATACATACAAATACATATTATTGCTCCTTATCAAATAACCATATTTATATCCAAATTTCGAGAGATAATCCCTTAACTCTTCCTTCATGGAAGATGCATTAATGCATCTAGATTACTGCACCAACTGAGGGTGGAGGGTTTTAGTGCCAATTTACAGCACCCAATGAGGTTTAATACATATGGTCCCATTCCTTGCATTACAGGTAATGTAACATTGTGCTGCCCATACCGATAGTGTGTCGGTTGTTGTTAGATGTTCTCAAACGTTGGGCTAAGTCTTGAACTTCTTGGTCTATACAGGCTATGTCAAATATGTTAACAGTTGCCATCCCTGCCGCATACCAATAGTATATGTCGGTTGTTGTGAGACAATAGATAACATTAAAACCACACATCCTCTTGTGATTCATTGGTGGACTATCTCAATCATATGTACCGTAAGTATCAACTCTGCGTCTAGCCATTGTGACCCTCTGTTCCCCATGTCACTTAATGCCCATTGTACTTGGTCCTCTTGGCCCAATTGACTATCCAAATTATATCTTCCCTTTGGCAGTTACTCTTTTAGCTCCTCTCTTAGTGATATTTACTTGCCTACACAAATAAATACTTAATGAAACCCGTGCCCCCAAGTGTCTCAGTTTTGTCTGGGGTAAAGCAAAAACATTTCCGTCGCAATGGGACAAGTCAGTTGGTACCCTACTGGTATTCCTGGTGTATGGTGGTGACATAATATTCACCCGTCCCTCTTTAGACAGATCATATGGGAAAATGCTGTCCAGCAATTACCTTCATTGTGCAGTTCCATGCTATCCCATCCCAATTAAACCTGCATGCAGAGCCGCATGTCCGACCACATTGTAGAGGCAAATGAACACGTTCTGAGCTTGAGCACACCCAGTTAGGCCTGGGGCTACCCATGGTTTTTCCATCCACCCGGGTTACATTTCCTGTGTTCATTGTATCCTACTAAATTTTCTCAGGTATGATTGGGTAATACCATACTATCTCTAACAGGGTGATGTCATTCTGTTCCTGTAAATGGCACTCGTGCCACCGGGTACACCTGTACCAGCCTTCTGACTTGGAACAGAGTCTTAGTAAGTTGATAAGTGGACATTGCCCTCAGATCTCGATCAGTTACCCACAAAGAGAACTTTCCCTCTGCAGGTTTTCTCAGGCTTCTTCCACTAACCAAGATCCATACATTACCTTGAGCCGTTGCATTAAAGACATTTTGTTCCCTCTATAATCTGGTTTACACCCTTTTTAGCATTAAAACCAGTTGCGGCATATTAATCAGGCATCACGTCTTCTGTTATGATTATCCGCAATAGTCTTGGCACCATTCCCATCAAGCTACGATCAAGCCCATCACTCTCCCTGAATTCAGTGCAGGTTGTAGCTAAAATCCCTTGATCATTCTCCCATGTAGCTGCACCATTTTAGGCTTGCACCACCCAGGTAGTCCCACTTTGGTCAGATTCAATATTACAGGTATCACTTCGTGATGCAATATCACCTGAGTAGGGATTACCATTAGCCCATTTGTTGGCCCTGAGATGTGATGATGACAAACAATCGTTTTTCCCACAAATCTGTTTATTCACAGAAGAACGAACCCCCAGACGAGTTTTAAAAAATTTCTATGGCTTGTACAACCGTGCTCCCGTACTTGCACCCCTGGATATAATGGATGGTCACAGTGGTATGATTACCATACCACTGAAAATGTACCCATATCCTATACCCTCCGCCATCCATACATCTACCATTCAGATATGTCTCTTACTACTTCGTGAGATTGGCAGGGTTTACGAGGTATGTCTGTGGACAGGAAGTGGTTCCACATATGGGACCGGAGGATATTCTTCCAGCTCCCGTGTCCTGTCCACTTCCAGTCGGATCATACTGTACTTTATTAGGTGAGGGTATCCCATTAGGCACCCCTTCTTCCTCGTCCCCCTGGAGAGGACGAATCCAGCTCCTCATGTTCATAACCGTTTCTTTTTGTCTCGGTACCTGCTGGTGAACTAAAAAAACGTAAACTGGTTAATATAAAACCGTTTAATTCTCTGAGGTAACTGGACTGTGTAGACCATGGGACTAGCTTTCTCAACAAGGTTATACAGTCCTATGTACCAGAGTTAACATAGAAACATAGAAAATAGGTGCAGGAGTAGGCCATTCGGCCCTTCGAATCTGCACCACCATTCAATATGATCATGGCTGATCATGCAACTTTAGTACCACATTTCTGCTTTCTCTCCATACCCCTTGATCCCTTTGGCTGTAAGGACCACGACTAACTCCCTTTTGAATATATCGAACGAACTGGCCTCAACAACTTTCAGTGGGAGAGAATTCTACAGGTTCACAATTCTCTGAATGAAGAACTTACTCCTCATCTCAGTCCTAAATGGCTTACCCCTTATCCTTAGACTGTGACCCCTGGTTCTGGACTTCCCCAACATCGGGAATATTGTTCCTGCATCTAACCTGTCCAATCCCATCAGAATTTTATATGCTTCTGAGATCCCCTCTCATTCTTCTGAATTCCAGTTAATATAAGCCGAGTTGATTCAGTCTTTCTTCATATGTCAGTCCTGCCTCCCTGGGAATCAGTCTGGTGAACCTTCGCTGCATTCCCTCAATAGCAAGAATGTCCTGCCTCAAAATAGGAGAACAAAACTGTTCACAAGGCCCTTCACAGCTGCAGTAAGACCTCCCTGCTCCTATACTCAAATCCTATCACTATGAAGGCCAACATGCCATTTGCCATCTTCACCGCCTGCTGTACCTGCATGCCAACTTTCAATGACTGATGTACCCTGACCCCCAAATTTCATTGTACCTCCCTTTTCCTAATCTGTCACCATTCAGATAATATTCTGCCTTTCTATTTTTGCCACCAAAGTGGATAACCTCACATTTATCTACATTATACTGCATCTGCCATGCATTTGCCCACTCACCTAACCTGTCCAAATCACCCTGCAGCCTCTTAGCATCCTCCTCACAGCTCACACTGCCACCCAGCTTAGTGTCATCTGCAAACTTGGAGATATTACACTCAATTCCTTCATCAAAATCATTGATGTATATTGTAAATAGCTGGGGTCCCAACACTGAACCTTGCGGTACCCCACGAGTCACTGCCTGCCATTCTGAAAAGAACCCGTTTATTCCTACTCATTGCTTCCTGTCTGCCAACCAGTTCTCTATCCACGTCAATACATTACCCCCAATACCATGTGCTTTAATTTTGCACAATAATCTCTTGTGTGGGACCTTGCCAAAATCCTTTTGAAAGTCCAAATACACCACATCCACTGGTTCTCCCTTGTCCACTCTACTAGTTACATCCTCAAAAAATTCTAGAAGATTTGTCACGCATGATTTCTCTTTCATAAATCCATACTGACTTGGACCGATCCTGTCACTGCTTTCCAAATGCGCTGCTATTACATCTTTACTAATTGAATCCAACATTTTCCCCACTCCTGATGTCAGGCTAACCAGTCTGTAATTCCCTGTTTTCTCTCTCCCTCCTTTTTTAAAAAGTGGTGTTACATTAGCTACCATAGGAACTGATCCAGAGTCTATAGAAAGTTGGAAAATGACCACCAATGCATCCACTATTTCTAGGGCCACTTCCTTAAGTATTCTGGAATGCAGACTATCAGGCTGTGGGGATTTATCGGCCTTCAATCCCATCAATTTCCCTAACAAAATTTCCTGACTAATAAGGATATCCTTCAGTTCCTCCTTCTTGCTAGACCCTCGGTCCCCTAGTATTTCCGGTAGGTTATTTGTGTCTTCCTTCGTGAAGACAGAACCAAAGTATTTGTTCAATTGGTCTGCCATTTCTTTGTTCCCCATTATAAATTCACCTGAATCTGACTACATTTGTCTTCACTAATCTTTTTCTCTTCACATATCTATAGAAGCTTTTGCAGTCAGTTTTTATGTTCCCTGCAAACTTACTCTCATACTCAATATTCCCCCTCCAAATTAAACCCTTTGTCCTCCTCTGCTAAATTCAAAATTTCTCCCAGTCCTCAGGTTTGCTGCTTTTTCTGGCCAATTTATATGCCTCTTCTTTGAATTTAACACTATCCCTAATTTCTCTTGTTAGACACCTTCCCCATTTTATTTTTACGCCAGACAGGGATATATAATTGTTGAAGTTCATCCATGTGATCTTTAAATGTCTGCCATCGAAGTTACCTTTCTTTAAGTTCAGGAGCCTAGCCTCTGAATTAACTGTGTCACTCTCCTTCTTAATGAAGAATTCTACCATATTATGGTCACTTTTCCCCAAGGAGCCTCGCACAACAAGATTGCTAATTAATCCTCCTTCATTACACAACACCCAGTCTAGGATGGCTAGCTCTCTAGTTGGTTCCTCGACATATTGGTCTAGAAATCCATCCCTTATACACTCCAGGAAATCCTCCTCCACCAGATTGCTACCAGATTGACTAGCCCAATCTATATGTAGATTAAAGTCACCCATGATAACTGATGTACCTTTATTGCACGCATCCCTAATTTTCTGTTTGATGCCATCCCCAACCTCCCTACTACTGTTTGGTGGTCTGTACACAATTCCCACATGCGTTTTCTGCCCTTTGGTGTTCCGCAGCTCTACCCATCCAGATTCCACATCATCCAAGCTAATGTCCTTCCTTACTATTGCGTTAATCTCCTCTTTAACAAGCAACACTACCCCACTTCCTTTTCCTTTCTGTCTATCCTTCCTGAATATTGAATACCCCTGGATGTTGAGTTCACAGCCTTGATCACCGTGGAGCCATGTATCCATAATCTCAATTACATCATATCCGTTAACAGCTATCAGCACAGTTAATTCTGCTACTTTATTACGAATGCTCCTCGCATTGAGACACAGGGCCTTCAGGCTTGATTTTTTAACACTCTTTATCCTTTTAGAATAATGTTGTAATGTGGCCCTGCTCTCCACCTTTCCTTTTCTCCTTTCTACTGTTTGCTTCTGCCCCCATTTTAATTCCGTCTATCTCCCTGCATAGATTCCCATCCCCCTACCCTATTAGTTTAAACCCTCCCCAACAGCACTAGCAAACACTCCCCCAAGTACATCGGTTCTGGTCCTACCCAGGTGCAGACCGTCCGGTTTGTACTGGTCCCACCTCCCCCAGAACTGGCTCCAATTTCCCAGAAATTTGAATCCCTCCCTCTTGCACCATTCCTCAAGCCACGTATTCATCATAACTATCCTGATATTTCTACTCTGACTCGCACGTGACATTGGTAGCAATCCTGAGATTACTACCTTTGAGGTACTACTTTTTAATTTAACTCCTAGCTCCCTAAATTCAGCTTGTAGGACCTTATCCCGTTTTGTACCTATATCGTTGGTACTTACATGCACCATGACAATTGGCTGTTCACCCTCCCCCTCTAGAATGCCCTACATTGCTCCAAGACACCTTTGCACCAGAGAGGTAACATACCATCCTGGAGTCTCGATTGCAGCCGCAGAAATGTCTATCTATTCCCCTTACAATAGAATCCCGTACCACTATAGCTCGCCCACTGTTTTTCCTGTCCTCCTGTGCAGCAGAGCCACCCATGGTGCCATGAACTTGGCTGCTGCTGCCTTATCCTGATGAGTCATCTCCCCCAACAGTACCCAAAATGGTATATCTGTTTTGGAGGGAGATGACCGCAGGGGACCCCTGCACTACCTTTCTTCCACTGCTCTTCCTGCTGGTCATGCATTCCCTATCTGTCTGTGTAACCTTTACCTGTGGTGTGACCAGCTCACTAAACATTCTATTCACGACACCCTCAGCATTGCGGATGCTCCAGAGTGAATCCATGCGCAGCTCCAGTGCTGCAATGCGGTCTGTCAGGAGCTGCAGCTGGTCATATTTCCTGCACACATAGTAGTCAGAGACACTGGAAGCGTCCCTGATTTCCCACATAGCACAGGAGGAGCATGACACGGGTCTGGGCTCTCCTGCATGACTTAACCCTTAAATTAACTTAATTTGGCAACAATGCCAAAGGTTACCTAGTGATAAGAAAAGAAAAAGATAAAATACTCACCAATCCACCAGTCAATCACTTACCCACTTGACTGTGTCATCACAATTCAATTTCTTTTTACTGCCGCTGCTCCAAGCTGCCGCCGCCCTTTGTAATCCCGCGCCCGCTCTGCTCCGCTCGGCCTGGCATGGTTTTGTTCCATTACCTGCCCCCCCCCCCACCACCCACCTCCCACTCCTGAGGTTTACATCGGGCCAGATGTAGTCAGTTACAATGGTGTGCCCTCCTGATCCCTCAGGCACAATCCACTAACCCCTTTAAACAGCATTGTTTCTTCCTAATGGTCACCTACTTAAAAGAAAAGAAATAGAGAATCCCTGGCGAATGTGCTTAAGAGCCCGAGGGGTTAATTTGTAACATGATTCTAAAACTCCTACCCCAGGAGCAAATATTCTCTTCAAATTAAGAAAATTTCCAATATTCAAAAGTTTTCGCCCGCTGAATTAAAACAGAGTCCACAGCTGCCTGTGAAGAGTTAACTTTTTTTGTTTCAAAAGCCAACTAACACAGACACCATCAAGCAATGCCAACTTCAGTCACAGCTTGCAGCCTTTCCTGTTTAAAAAAAACTTTTACTTTTGTAAAGTCTCTGTGCTTTTACTTTTAAAATAAACATTCAGGAAAACAACAAGGATCCTGGGGCCAGTTAGGACAGGGGTGGGTTTTGGATCATTGAAGGGCAGAGTCTGACAATATTGAAAGAGAAACAGGCTACACATATAGGGCCTTTAATTGATTCCCGGGATGGCAGGACTGACATATGAGGAGAGACTGGATCAACTGGGCCTGTATTCACTGGAGTTTAGAATGATGAGAGGGGATCTCATAGAAACATATAAAATTCTGACAGGACTGGACAGGCTAGATGCAGGAAGAATGTTCCGATGTTGGTGAAGTCCAGTACCCGGGACCTAGTCTAAGGATAAACGATAAGCCATTTCGGACTGAATTGAGGAGAAACTTCTTCACTCAGAGAGTTGTTAACCTGTGGAATTCCCTACCGCAGAGAGTTGTTGATGCCAGTTCATTGGATATATTCAAGAGGGTGTTAGATATGGCCCTTACGGCTAAAGGGATCAAGAGTTATGGAGAGAAAGTAGGAAAGAGGTACTGAGGTAAATGATCAGCCATGATCTTATTGATCGGCCTACTCCTGCACCTATTTTCTATGTTTCTATGTTTCCATACACTGCAACTGGCAACGAGATACAGATAGCGAACCCAAAGATGCAGAGAACAATGGGCATCCTGGAGAAATTTTCAGAGGGAGATGATTGGGAAACTTTCGTGCAGCGACTCGACCAATACTTCTAGATGGGGAAGAGAGTGCTGCCAAACATAGAGCGATCCTCCTCACCGTCTGTGGGGCACCAACGTATGGCCTCATGAAGAATCTGCGCACTCCAGCAAAACCCACGGAGAAATCGTATGACGATTTGTGCACACTGGTCCGAGAGAATTTGAACCCGAAGGAAAGCGTTCTGATGGCGAGGTACCGGTTCTACACCTACACAATGCCTGAAGGCCAGGAAGTGGCGAAGTATGTTGCCGAGCTAAGACGCCTTGCAGGACATTGTGAATTTGAAGGACATTTGGAGCACATGCTCAGAGGCTTTTTCGTACTTGGCATTGGCCATAAAACCATACTTTGCAAACTTTTGACTGTAGAGACCCCAACCTTGAGTAAGGCCATAGCGATAGCCCAGACATTCATTGCCACCTGTGACAATACTAAGCCAATCTATCAGCACACAGGTGCTGCTACAAGTACAAGTACTGTGAACAAAGTGATGTTATTTTCGAATCGTAATGTACAGGGCCAGTCTGACATACCTGCAGCTACACGTCTGCAGATGTCTCAGAGCCCACCATCAAGGGTGATGAATGCAAGGCCATTAACACCTTATTGCCGCTGCGGGGGTGATCATCGTTTCCATTCATGCCGATTCAAAGGATACGTTTGCAAGGGCTGTGGCACAATAAGACACCTCCAACGAGTGTTCAGGCGAGCTGCTAAGCCTGTTAAACCTACACTCCACCATGTTGTAGAGGAGGACAGATCCACGGAGGATTACTATGAACCAGAGCCTCAGATAGAGGAGGCAGAGGTACATGGGGTACACATATTCACCACGAATTGTCACCCGATAATGCTGAATGTTGAACTAAATGGACTCCTGGTATCAATGGAGCAGGACAAGGGCACGAGCCATTCCATCATGAGCAAAAAGACTTTCGAAAGGTTGTGGTGCAACAAGGCCTGAAGGCCAGTCTTAACTCCATTTCGCAAGAGACTAAGAACTTACACTAAAGAATCGGCAGTGCCACCGTAAAGGTCTCCTACGATAGAGCGGTGCACAATCTACCACTCTGGGTGGTACCGGGCGGTGATCCCACGCTACTCAGCAGGAGCCAGCTTGGAAAGATATGCTGGAACTGGGACAATGTCTGAGCGCTATCGTCCATTGACGACACTTCATGTGACCAGGTCTTAAACAAATTTCCTTTGCTGTTCGAATCAGGCATCAGGAAATTCCAAGGAGCAAAAGTGCAGATCCACCTAATTCCGGGGGCACGACCCATCCATCACAAGGCAAGAGCAGTATCGTACATGATGAGAGAAAGGGTAGAGATCGAGCTAGACCGGCTGCAACGAGAGGGCATCATTACACCGATTGAGTTCAGCGAGTGGGCCAGTCCTATTGTCCCAGTCCTCAAGGGAGACGGCACCGTCAGAATCTGTGGCGATTACCAAGTAACTCTCAATCGTTTCTCCCTGTAGGTCCAATACCCACTACCAAAAGCCGACGACCTCTTTGCAATGCTGACGGGAGGAAAGACGTTCACGAAGCTGGATCTGACATCAGCCTACATGCTGCAGGAACTGGAGGAATCATCGAAGGCCCTCACCTGCATCAACACGCACAAAGGTCTTTTTGTTTATAACAGATGCCCGTTGGAATTCGATCAGCGGCGGCGATATTCCAGAGAAACATGGAAAGTTTACTGAAGTCAGTTCCACACACTGTGGTCTTCCAGGACGACATCTTGGTCACAGGTCAGAACACAGTCGAGCACCTGCAGAACCTGGAGGAGGTTCTTAGTCGACTCAACCACGTGGGGCTCAGGTTAAAACACTCGAAGTGCATTTTCCTGGTGCTTGAAGTGGAGTTCCTGGGAAGGAGGATTGTGGCGGACAGCATCAGGCCCACCAACACAAAGGCGGAGGCAATCGAGAATGCACCAAGGCCACAGAACGTGACAGAGGTGTGGTAGTTTCTGGGACTCATGAACTACTTTGGTAACTTCTTACCAGGTCTCAGCACCCTGCTAGAACCACTGCATGACTTGCTACAAAAAGGGGGCGAATGGTTTTGGGGCAAAAGCCAAGAAAATGCCTCTGTGAAAGCGAGAAAATTATTATGTTCAAACAAATTGCTTGTGTTGTAGATCCATGTAAGCATTTGGTACTAGCATGTGATGCTTCGTCATATGGCGTCAGGTGTGTATTGCAACAAGCTAATGATTTCGGGAAACTGCAACCGGTTGCTTATGCATCCAGGAGTCTGTCTAAGACCAAGAGAACCTACAGCACAATTGAAAAAGAAGCATTAGCGTAAGTCTATGGGGTAAAGAAAATGCATCAATACCTGTTTGCGCTAAAATTCGAATTGGAAACTGACCATAAGCCACTTGTATCCCTATTTTCCGAGAGTAAAGGGATAAATACCAATGCATTGGCCCGTATCCAGAGATGGGCGCTCATGTTGTCCGCATGCAACTACGCCATCTGCCACAGGCCAGGCACAGAAAACTGCGCCGATGCTCTCAGTAGGCTGCCGTTGCCCACCACGGGGTGGAAATGGCGCAGCCCATAGATCTAGCCATGGTTATGGAAGCATTTGAGAGTGAGCAATGACCCGTCACTGCCCGGCAGATCAAAACCTGGACAAGGCAGGACCCCTTATTATCTCTAGTCAAAAGCTGTGTGCTTCACGGGAGCTGGTCCAGTGTCCCAGTGGAAATGCAGGAAGAGATAAAGCCATTCCAGCGGCACAAAGATGAAATGTCTATACAGGCAGACTGCCTTCTGTGGGGCAATCAGGTAGTGGTCCCCAAGAAGGGCAGAGACACCTTCATCAATGACCTCCACAGTACCCACCCAAGCATCGTAATGATGAAAGCAATAGCCAGATCCCACGTGTGGTGACCCGGTATCGATGCGGACTTAGAGTCCTGCGTTCACAGATGTAACACATGCTCGCAGTTAAGCAATGTACCCAGGGAGGCGCCGCTAAGTTTATGGTCTTGGCCCTCCAAACCATGGTCTAGGGTACACGTCGACTATGCAGGCCCGTTCTTGGGTAAAATGTTCCTTGTGGTTGTAGACGCGGACTTCAAGTGGATTGAATGTGAGATAATGTTGGCTAGCATGTCTGCTGCCACCACGGAAAGCCACACACAACTTAACCGATGTCCTGGTGAGCGACAACGGGCTATGTTTTACCAGTGCTGAGTTCAAAGAATTCATGACCCGTAACGGGATCAAACATGTCACATCTGCCCCATTTAAGCAAACGTCCAATGGTCAGGCAGAGAGAGCAGTGCAAACCATCAAGCAAGACTTGACTAGGGTAACTCAAGGCTCACTGCAGACTTGCTTATCTCGAGTCCTGCTTAGCTACTGCACGCGACCACACTCACTCACTGGGATCCCACCTGCTGAACTGCTCATGAAAAGAGCACTTAAGACAAGGCTCTCGTTAGTTCACGCTGATCTACATGAACAGGTAGAGAGCAGGCGGCTTCAACAAAGTGCATACCATGATAGCACAAATGTGTCACGCGAGATTGAAGTCAATGATCCTGTATTTGTATTAAATTATGGACAAGGTCCCAAGTGGCGTCCCGGCACTGTCGTGGCCCAAGAGGGGAGCAGGGTGTTTCTGGTCAAACTTTCAAATGGATTTATTCACCGGAAATACTTGGACCAAATCAAACTCAGATTCACGGACTACCCTGAGCAACCTACCTTGGATCCTACCTTTTTGTTTCCCCCAACATATACACCAATGGCAACCAACACCACGGTTGACCACGAAGCAGAACCCATCATCCACAGAAGTCCTGCAGGGCCCAACACACCAGGCAGCCCAGCAAGGCCAGCTGCACAGCAGCCCAGTGAGGGCCCAACAAAATGATTCAACAACACCAGCTTTCACACCGAGACGATCAACCAGGGCAAGAAGGGCCCCAGAACGACTCAGATTGTAAATAGTTGCACTATTGACTTTGGGGGGGAATCTTGTTATATATGTGGACTTGTATTTACTCTGTACAGCCACCAAGGGCTCATTCCCCGGTGTCCCAAGGGATCCCATAATCCCTTGGGACCTTTGGTATTTAAGGAGACCTCACAGGTTGGAGAGGCACTCTGGAGACCTGCAATAAAAGACTAAGGTCACACTTTACTTTGAGCTCACAGTGTTCTGTCTGACTCTTTCTCCATACAATACAGTACCAATTTCTTGTTCTGTCAAAACATTTTTCCTTAACTTTTCTTGGCAAAATAACTCATTTCTCTTGTCAAAATAACTCATTCTGTTGGTCTCTCACAGCACCAAGTGTTTATTATTTTTGAAACAGTCACTGTTGTAATGTGAGTCAATGTGGTAGCTATTGCACAGCAAGATCCAATGAATAGCAAGTGACCAGTTAATCCTTCTTTGAATGGTGTTGTCCTAATATCGGGAGCGCTTTCAGCACTTTGAATAGTGCCATTAGGTATTGATCCTGAAAATGTGTAGGATGCGATACTGACCGTTCCACTGGTCTCGTGCTCGAGAGTGCCCTCCAGCATTGACACTGCTGAATTTGAGGGCCGAGTAGGTGGGCACCTTATTTACTTGGAGCCGCCAGGTGCCCACGCTTCTAGGGACCATCTCAGATTCCTGTTATACCATGCTGCTTGAAACGCTGGTGCTTAGCTGCCTTTTTGGAAATCCCACATATTCATCCCCCTTTGTAAGAGGCCTGGACCCCGCGGGGAAATTACTTCTGCCCTTTTTAAGACCAGCACACCTCATCTCTCTCAATTTCTCAGCCTCCAGTGTTACACTTGTATCCTTCTGAGTGTGTACATTGTGCTGCCTGACTGATTTACTGTTAACCCTGGTGGCATTTCCAGTGTCATCTTTATGCAAATATTATTCAGGATTCCTGCCTGAGCTTGGGAGCTCATCATGGGAGAGGGATTATGAGAATGGAGTTATTATTTGCAGCAGTTTTTCCGTACTTCTATGCATGCGCGCCCTGGACTCTGCCCTCTTTATGCGCATGCGCGCTCGATTCGGTCCTGCATGCGCAGTGCGACATATGAGGAAGCCGGAAGTGCGGCTGACCAACCGCATGGAGCTCATTGCCGCTGAAGCTGCTTCTCGGGCTTTTGGGTTATCTTCAGGACTTATGCCTAAAATATCACTGTGATTATCAACACCAACAATTTTGCGGCCTTCTGAGAGAGAGTAAAAATTACAGGTAATGAGAGAGAGAGAGCGAGAGACTGTGGGGGCGGCGGGGGGCGGTGTGGGGGAGGGGAGAGAGACTGGGGCAGAGAGTTAGGGAGACTTGGGGGGAGAGAGAGATACTGGGGAGAGTACGACTGGGGCAGAGAGCGAGAGCGAGAGAATCTGGGGCAGAGAGAGAGAGGGATACTGGGGTGGGGAGAGACTGGGGCAGAGAGAGAGGGAGACTTGTGGGGGGGAGAGAGAGAGAGAGACTGGGGAGAGCGCGACTGGGGCAGAGAGCGAGAGAAACTGGAGCAGAGAGAGGGAGACTGGGGTGGGGAGAGACTGGGGCAGAGAGAGAGGGAGACTGGGGCAGAGAGGGAGCGAGGGAGACTGGGTCAGAGAGGGAGAGAGAGAGAAACTGGAGGAGAGAGAGAGAGACTGGAGGAGAGAGAGACTGGGGGCAGAGAAAGAGAGAGGCACAGGGGAGAGAGAGGGAACTCTGGGAAGATGGATCATGTTCCTCCATCCCCACTCCCTTTACACTCGCACCATGTTCTCCCTCTCCTCCCCCTACACCTGGTTGATTTCCCGGAAAGCTCGGTGCGTGTGTGACAAGTAACATCATTGGAGTGAATGAAATCTGGAAGTCACAAAACTGTCACTATTCACTTCATACCCAATAAACCTGTTAACAATCCGTGACCCACACACAATGCCCCATCTTGTCGTGGCCGGGGAGGGATGCTAAGGTGAAGAATTTGGGCTTGGATGGGGCAGGAACTTGGACTGGGCGAATTAGGTACTGAGTATGGGGCAGGAACTTGGGTTGAGGGATTGGCGGAGGTCTTAACCTGTGAGAGTGAGCTCTCTCCTGTCTGGAGTCGGCAGTCAGAATGGCTCAAATTACACTCTGCAAAGTCACTGATTATGTTGGTCGGATGGTTCTAATTACACATTCCAGAGAAACTGCTGGGTGTGTCTTATCCTCCAAGGGAACCAATCAGCAATCAGGTCATGTAATCAACGGGACCCAATCAGAAAATTTTTCTGTTGCAAATAGACACATCCTTATGAGAAATGGCCGCTGCTGCAGGAGATGGATGCTTGCAGAATTGTTAAGGGACAGGCAGCCCCTGGAGCTTAGCAGAGTTTTTCTAGGCATCAATAAATTAGTAAAATTTACCAATGTTGTTCTGTCAATCGATCGTGTCTATATTCTTTTGCCATCCAGCTGTTTGTCTTCCTTAGCGACACTGATAAATATGTCTTAAATCCATCATTGCCAAAGTGGTAATGACAAAAAATGCTTGATGGCATGCTGCCATACCACCTGATTAGAACATACCCGACTGTTATCCCAATAGGCCTGCTAATTGGGAACCCTACAGCAATGCTACTGATGCACGTGCCCAACCCTAATATATAAATAACCCCATTCCCAGTGATATGTATTGTTCAGGTACATTAAATGTATAAGTACAATGGTGCACCACAGAGTATAAAAGGCTACCCACCACACCTGGGAGGCACTCTGGAGCTATACAATAAAGGACTACTGTCACAGCAGTTACTACAACACCAGACCGTGTGGAGTCAGTGATTTGAGTGCTACATACATCACTTTGGTGACAAGTACACGGACGAACTTCACGCATCACGCAACCATGGCTACTCTGGGCTCGTTAAAGGATTTTACGGTGGGAAAGGCTCGAGTACTACTTCACAGCAAACGACCTGACGGGGAGCACGGACGCACTGAGAGAGAAGCGTAAGGCAATATTACTTTCCAGCTGTGGCGATGAGGTTTACTGTCTCATCAGGGATTTGCTGGCACCTGGGAGCGCCAGGGACAAGTCATATGAGCAGCTGATCACACTCATTCATGACCAACTTAAACCAAAGGAGAGCATCCTCATGGCCAGGCACAAATTCCACCACCACTGCAGACCTGAGGGCCAGGATGTCACCAAATATGCTGCGGACCTCAGGAGACTCGCGGCGCCGTGTGATTTTGGCAGACACCTTGAAGACGCATTGCGAGACGTTTTTGTTATGGGGATTGGCCATGAGGGTCTCCTTCATAGGCTGCTTTCCACGGAACCTACAGTCACCCTGAAGCAAGCCATCACCATCAGCAGGCGTTTATGACATCGACTTGCAGCACCAAGCAGATGATCCACAGGATAGCGCCCACCATGGACAAAACTGCAGAACGTGGCTCTGCCCAGGGCAGAGAGCACGGACCTTGGGATCCTGGAACTCAGAGTCTGCCGAGGGGGGCTAATCGAGTAGCACCATGCTGGCGCTGCGGAGGAAGCCATGGGGCTTGCCAGTGCAGGTTTGCGGAGTATACGTGCAATACCTGCCACACGAAAGGCCACCTTCAGCGTATGTGCAAAAGACACCTGACTCACCGTGTGGCTGAGAAGATGGCAGAGGATCCATTTTCCAGCGAGGAGCAGGCAGAAGAAGACGAGGCGATGTTTGGACTGTACACATGCACCGATGATTCGGCCCCGGTGATTATGGAGGTCAAGATTAACGGAGTCCCAGTGAGTATGGAAGTAGATACTGGATCAGGTCCGTCGTTGATGAGTCAGGAAACTCTTGAAAAACTGTGGGTTAACCCAGCTGCATGACCCAAGCTGGTCCCGGTCACGGCGGGCACCTACACCAAGGAATTGATACCTGTTCTTGGCAGAGCGGATGTACAGGTATCTCATGGGGGCGAGACGCATGGGTTTACCTTTGTGGGTTATTGCAGGCGATGGGCCGATGCTTCTCGGCAGAAGATGGATGGGAAAGGTCCGTGGGAGCTGGGAAGATTTCATTCCTCCACAGATCACTGTCCCCCGGGTTCTCAAAGAGCAGCGCCGACCGAGCTGGAGAAGAAATAAGCAGTTCATCGGCAGTCTAAATTCCACAGGCGACAACAACCCTGCAGCCTCAACCCTGGAAGAGCAGTTTTTCACGAACGGGCCGATCGCTGAGGTGCGAGCCGGCGACGCGCTGTGGGTGATGAACGGGAGGCCCATTGATGGCCGACAAGTCCGGTGGGGGGCGCACGCGGAGAAAGAGTCGGATGGTGGTCACGGCTACGGTGGAGACCGGGACGGTGGGGGCGGCCATGGCGGCTGCAGGAGCGGCAGCAAGTATTGGAGCAGGAGCGGAGGCCACAGGAGAGGTGGCACCAGCAGCAGGAATGGAGGCTGCAGCAGCGGCGGAGGCCACGGAGGCAGCAGGTACGACTCGCGAGAACGCGATTACTCGAGTGGGTGCAGGAGTCAGAGCAGATGCAGGAGCCACGATACGACAGCAATCATGGAGGCCGTCCTCACAGGGGCTGTAACAAATCGAATTCAAAGAGCCAGATTCAAGATTGGATTGTTTTGGCCATTTTCTTTCCTTCTTTCTTCATTATTTCTTCTATTCCAGACAGTAAAATGGCAGGCCAGCGAGCTCAAGATGGCGGCAGCAGAGCTCTGCAAAGAACAAAGGCAAGCAGTAAAACTAAAATGGCGGCGCCCAAGGGAAGCCTCGTGGGAACCACAAGCTGGCATCTTAAAAGGAAAATGCACCCGGGAGCCTTAAAAGGGCCTTACATCATGGCAGTCCTCACAAAAAGATTTTTGTAAGGCAAGAGCGAGTCTAAATGTGCAATGTGATTTGTATGATGTAGTGATTTAGGATAAGAAGTGATATTTTGATGCTGAATGCTTACTGTGTTTAAAATGATGGATATGGATGATGTAATGATGTATGAAAAGAGTTAATACCACGAGGCACAAGTAAAAGGGCCAATGGATCCGTGATTAACATGCGGAAGGGGCCAGTGCGATTTTCGATTTTACGTGATTCATGCAAGGGTTCAGCGGCTGCAGATGAGCCGCCAAGGCGACTACTGAGAACAGAGGCAATGCACGAGTTGCGATACCCTGTCTCAGCGCAGCCCATTACCTCGGGCGAAAAGGGGCAGTACACTGCCACCGTACCTTACCCAATGGAGCTGGGATTTAATAACTGTTCAGTGCACCTGCAACTTTTTGACATAACATCTGTACCACATATCACACATACCATACACATGTACTGTCCATGTATACCTATACTCTGTTGGAGGTTATACTCGTGTACTTCATCACCCATATAAGGACTGCAAATACCATATGCTTGCACCGGATCACAAGCATTATCTCCACATGGGGGGGAATTGAAGGTCATGGACTCACGTGGATGGTCATGGACTCACACTCATAAACCAACCAGGACGAACAAGGCCAAAGTTTCCGGCAATGGCTTTTGGAACTGGGTGGGGGGAGTGAGATGATATGTATTGTCCAGGTACATTAAATGTATAAGTACAATTAATTAAGCCACAGAGGGCGATGTGGTGGGAGACCTGAAAGTACCTGCAATACAGAGTATAAAAGACTACCCACCACACCTGGGAGGCACTCTGGAGCTATACAATAAAGGACTAAGGTCACAGCAGTTACTACAACACCTGACCGTGTGGAATCAGTGTTTTGAGTGCTACATACATCACACCCAGGTCTTGGAATAGGGTCACAGCAGGGAGAACATGACAGGCAGAAGTTTGAAAATCCATTGGCACCACCAGAATTATTACTCTAGGGTCTATAAGTATCAAGTGTCCCAAGTATATATATGTATGTCATCGCTAGAATCCTCCTCATCTGTCTTCTCCCTGTGGCTGAGGAGCTCCTCCTTGAGTCACAGTGCGAATTTCGTCCTCTACGGGGTACAACGGGCATGATTTTTACAGCGCGACAGCTGCAAGAGAAATTCAGGGAACAGCACCGGCCTTTGTACATGGCCTTTTTTGACCTTACAAAGGCCTTTGACACTGTCAACGGTGAGGGACTATGGAGCGTCCTCCTCCGTTTTGACTGTCCTCAAACGTTCATCACCATTCTCTGCCTGCTCCACGACGACATGCAAGCTGTGATCCTGATCAACGGATCCATTACAGACCCAATCCATTACCGAACTGGGGTCAAGCAGAGCTGTGACATCACACCAACCCTCTTCTCAATCTTCCTCGCTGCCATGCTCCACCTCAAACTCAACAAACTCTCTGCTGGAGTGGAACTAAACTACAGAACCAGTGGGAACCTGTTCAACCTTCGTCGTCTCCAGGCGTGTTCCAAGACTGTCCCAACCTCTGTCATCAAACTGCAGTATGCGGACGACGCTTGCGTCTGCACACATTCAGAGACTGAACTTCAAGTCATAGTCAACACCTTCACTGAGGCGTACGAAAGCATAGGCTTTACACTAAACATCTGTAAGACAAAGGTGCTCCACCAGCCTGACCCCGTCACACAGCACTACCTCTCAGTCATCAAGATCCACGGCACAGCCCTGGACAACGTGGACCACTTTCCGTAACTCGGGAGCCTATTATCAACAAGGGCAGACATCGACGACGAGATTCAACACCGCCTCCAGTGCATCAGCACAGCCTTCGGCCACCTGAGGAAAAGAGTGTTCAAAGATTAGGCCCTCAAATCTGGCACCAAGCTCATGGTCTACAGGGCTGTTGTGATATCCACCCTCCTATATGGCTCAGAGATGTGGACCATATACAGTAAACACCTCAAATCGCTGGAGAAATCCTACCAACGATGTCTCCGCAAGATCCTGCAAATCCGCTGGGAGGACAGACGCACCAACGTTAGCGTCCTCGACCAGGCCAACATCCCCAGCATCAAGGCACTGACCACACTTGATCAGCTCCATTGGGCAGGCCATACTGTTCACATGCCTGACATAAGACTCCCAAAGCAAGCGCTCTGCTCTGAACTCCTACACGGCAAGTGAGCCCAAGGTGGGCAGAGGAAATGTTACAAGGACACCCTCAAAGCCTCCTTGATAAAATGCAACATCCCCACCGACACCTTGGAGTCCCTGGCCAAAGACCGCCCTAAGTGGAGGAAGTGCATCCGGGAGGGCGCTGAGCACCTCGAGTCTCATCGCCAAGAGCATGCAGAAAGCAAGCGCAGGCAGCGGAAAGAGCGTGCGGAAAACCAGACTCCCCACCAACCCTTTCCTTTGACTGTTTATCCCACCTGTGACAGAGACTATAATTCCCGTATTGGACTGTTCAGTCACCTAAGAACTCATTTTTAGGAGTGGAAGCAAGTCTTCCTCGATTTCAAGGGAGTGTCTATGATGATGTAGAATTATGGATTTGTTGTCTCTCCAATTTTTTCCCTTCCTCTCCTCTGGAAGGCATTTATTCCTGGCTGGCTCACATTTCCATGGGTATCAGGTGCCCTCTGCTACCTCGCCTAAGTGGGAGCTAGTTAGTCTGAACAACTGATATCTGGTTTTCATTCATTATTTAATCATCACTGTTCTATAGGAACATATTTTGAGAAGAAATTTAGTTCATAATCCCATTAAATCATGTCATAACTAGGGTATGATTAGATATCTATCAATAACATTAAATTAATATTTCGCATCGGCTATAGAAAGTGTTCCTGGATATTTATTATGTTAAAGACGCTATATAAATACAAGTTGTTGTTGTTCCTAACAATTGTTATTTCTCAATCTATTCTCTGATGGTTACAGGTTTAGGGTGCGAGCCCTGGATTCAGATGAAGGGATATCATAAATATGGAATTCAGCTTGTGTGTAAATCCAGTGGATGGTACCCTGAACCGGAGATGCGGTGGATTAGTGGGGATGGACATAACTTAACACAGGCTGAAACACAATACCACCAGGACTCTAAAGGCCTTGTAAATGTCCAGAGCCAGATTGGAATAACAAGAGATTCAACAAACAGGTTCAAGTGTCTTGTATGGAGCAAACTGTTGAAAACAGAACAAGAAGTAGTTATCGGGATATCAGGTTTGTAAATTATAATGTTTAATCAGTAAAGGGAAATGTGATTTAAATTTACCATAAATAAAACCATAAACGTTGAGAAGAAGCCCCAGTCCCAGTACCTTCTCTGTATACTTAAATAAAAAAACAAAACATTTATACCAACATTGACAAACTTTGGCCACTTAAGTTGATCATTTTTAAAGTTTCTAACAGCATTAAAGGCTTACATCATTTACTGCTTATCTTGGCACCAGACCTGGACAGACAAACTCCTTTACCCTCTTGATTAACTCCTGCAAATTCAGTGCAACAAAATAGACAACATTTGAATGGTCCCCAAACAATGTTCCCCCTAATTTTTTGGGTGCGCGGTCCCCTTCACGCGCTGCTCGGCACATTCAGAATTTTGCGCAGCTTAGCAGGAACATTGACATAAATGGATAGTACTGTATTGGAATTGATGATTGATTTACATGTACCTACAATAAATATTTACTTAAGTAAGCAGTATGACTCTGGAATATTGCCAGAGTACCCCAGTACTGACACTGCCTCAAATCCCAGGGAAAGGCTCATTTGCACAAAGGGTGAGACCCCCTCCATCGGGGGAGCAACGATTTAGGAACTGAGTGCTGAAACATGAGAAAAGTTGAGCAAAATATACTAGCAGCAGAGAAGAGATGTTGAGAGGAATACGAGGAATGTCCAGGAAGCAAAGAATCAATAATATAAAAATACTACTCAGGCAAGACACAACGCTTCTTCAAAAGATCTAAGAAAGAGGACTGGTGATTTGGGCACGTTTCATGAATGGAAACACCCAGAATTCCTTTCGTGGTCCTGCGTACAGAGGTACATGGAACAAGAAGACCAAGGAAGTGTCGGATAGACAATGTCAATAGTGACTATCAGAGAAAGGGATTCATGTGACTGAAGTGGCCAGACTCATTAAGAACCAACAACAATGGAGTGAATTAATTTGGCCCCATCGTTGCTGCTGAGCTGACAGATGTCAAATTTATATTAGTACCACTAACCATTTCACTGCAAAACCTTTCCTAATGGCAAACGCTACAAAGAAATATAACAAGAATCAAACCGGACGGATCATCCAGCATCGACCGAGACACTAGACATGTAGATACTGGATTCTTTTCCCTTCAATCTGTTTCAGCGAATTCACAGACACACGAACACTTTTAGTCTTAGCAACATAAGACCTTTATTAGAGAATCTCCGGCCGGGACCTGTTAAGATAAAGGGAACACCCTCGATTTGAGCCTGTCCACCTCTCTCTTGACAAGTCTCATTACAGCGTGAAACCACAGCAGTTATACATTTTCAAAACAGAACACATTTGATTCGCACTGAGTTCATCCAATCACTTTCTGCTTCCCCCAGAATACATCCAATGGCAGGCCGACAGGTCCCCCAGACAGGGCGGGCACTAGGCCTAGCTTGTTTACAGTTTCGGGGCTAGTATTTCCCTATTTTATGACTTGTTATAGCGTCTGACTTATACCTGACTTCGCTTTTCGCGTAACTCATGTTTGACCACAACTCTGAGTAATCCTTTGTTTGTGTCGACAGGGCAAATATCGCAGTTTGACATTCTTCTGTTAGCCTTTTTCCCATGATTCCCTATCTCCCTCCTTTTGCTACCTTCTCTAGCCATCTACCACTTTCGCAATCCTTTTTCACATTCTCAGACACGCCAAAGATAAAAGCCTGACATAGTCATACTTAGAGAATCTTAGTTTGCAGCCAACGTCCCAGACTCCTCCATCACCATGTATGTTAAGAACATAGAAATTTACAGCGCAGAAGGAGGCCATTTCAGCCCATCGTGTCCACGCCAGCCGACAAAGAGCCGCACGGCCCTCGGTCAGCAGCTCTGAAGGTTAAATATAAACCTACGAACAATGAACAATGGCAGAAAGGCAAAGAGCACCCAGCGCAACCAGTCTGTCTCACACAACTGCGACACCCCTTGTACTGAAACATTCTACACTCCCCATCCCAACCGGAGCCATGTGATCCCCTGGGAGAGGCAAAAATCAGATAAAAATCCAGGTCAATTTAGGGAGAAAATAAAAACTGGGAAAATTCCTCTCCGATCCATCCAGGCGATCGAAACTAGTCCAGGAGATCACCCTGGCTGTATTCGATTCCCTGCAGTACTTACCATTATATATACGCCGGCCAACAAAAGGTTATCCAGTCTAATCCCAACTACCAGCTCTCGGTCCGTAACCCTGCAGGTTACTGCACTTTAACTGCCCATCCATCCGTCTCTTAAAAGTAGTGAGAGTTTCTGGATCCACCACTCTTCCAGGCAGTGAGTTCCAGATCCCCACAACCCTCTGCATAAAGAAGCCTCCCCTCAAATTCCCTCTAAACCTTCCAACCGCCTTAAAACTATGCCCACTCGTAATAGACCCTTCCACCAATGGAAATAGGCCCGTACTATCCACTATGTCCAGGTCCCTCAATATTTTGTACACCTCAATGAGGTCTCCTCTGTTCCAATGAGAACAAACCCAGCCTATCTAATCTGTCCTCATAACTAAGATTCTCCATTCCAGGCAGCATCCTAGTAAATCTCCTCTGCACCCTCTCTAGTGCAATCACATCCTTCCTATAATACGGCGACCAGAACTGCACGCAGTACTCCAGCTGTGCGTAACCAAAGTATTATAAAATTTAAACATAATCTCCCAGCTCTTATACTCTATGCCTCGGCCAATAAAGGAAAGCATTCTGTATGCCTTCTTAACTACCTTATCCACCTGGCCTGCTACTATCAGGGATCTGTGGACAAGCACTCCAAGGTCCCTTTGTTCATCTACACTATTAAGTGGCCTACTGCTTAATGTGTATACCCTTTCCTTATTAGCCAGCCCAAAGTGCATCACCTCACACTTCTCTGAATTAAATTCCATTTGCCACTGTTCTGCCTACCTGACCAGTAGATTGATATCCTCCTGCAACCCATGACTTTCCTCTTCATTATCAACCACACAGCCAATTTTAGTGTCGTCTGCAAACTTCTTAATCATACTCCCGATATTCAAATCTAAATCGTTAATAAATACCACAAAAAGCAAGGGACCCAGTACTGAGCCCTGCGGAACCCCATTGGAAACATCCTTTCAGTCACAAAAACATCCATCAACCATTACCCTTTGCTTCCTACCTCCAAGCCAATTTTAGATCCAACTTGCCACTTTGCCCTGGATCCCATGGGCTTTAACCTTCGTGACCAATCTACCATGTGTGAGCTTATCAAAAGCTTTGCTAAAGTCCATATATACTACATCGTACGCACTACCCTCATCGACCCTCTTGGTTACCTCAAAAAATTCAAATCAGGTTAGTCAAACATGATCTTCCCTTAACAAATCTATGCTGACTGTCCCTAATTAATCCTTGCCTTTCCAAATGTAGATTTATCCTGTCTTTCAGAAATTTTTTGAATAATTTTCCCACCACTGAGGTTAGGCACACAGGCCTGTAATTACTCGGCCTATCCCTTTCTCCCTTTTTAAACAAGGGTACTACATTAGCAGTCCTCCAATCTTCCGGCACCATGCCCAGATCCAACGAGGACTGGAAAATGATGGTCAAGGCCTCTGCTATTTCCTCTCTTACTTCGCTCAACAGCCTGGGATGCATTTCATCTGGGCTTGGGGCCTTATCTACTTTCAAAGCTGCCAAACCCCTTAATACTCGCTCTCTCACTATATTTATTTCAGCCAGAATATCACACTCCTCCTCAATAGCAGTATCTGCATTGCCCCTTTCCTTTGTGAAAACAGATGCGAAGTATTCGTTAAGAACCTTACCAACATCTTCTGCCTCCACACAAAGATTACTCTCATGGTCGATAATAGACCCTACCTTTTCTTTAGTTACCCTCTTACTCTTAATGTATTCATAGAACATCTTAAGGTTTTTCTTAATTTTACTAGCCAAGAATTTTTCGTGCACTCTCTTAGCATTTCTAATATCCTTTTTAATTTTGCCTCTTAACTTTCTATATTCCGCGAAAGATTCTATAGTATTTTACCGTTGGTGTTCAACATGAAGGAGTCCTGAAGGAACTGCTGCTGATTACCACTTTCTTTATTCTCCCCTGTAAGTCCCTAGATATCCAGGGGGCTCTAGGGCACATGTTTGGCCTGAGCCTTCCGAATCTCCTCCTTGAATGCCTCCCACTGTTCCGACACTGATTTACCCACAAGTAGCTGTTTCCAGTCCACCATGGCCACTCCTTAACTTAGCAAAATTAGCTTTTCTCTAATTCGGGACTTTTATTCCAGGCCTAACCTTGTCCTTATCCATAACCAACTTGAATCTGACTGAATTATGATCACTGGCACCCAAGTGCTCTCCCACTAATACCTGTTCAACCTGTCCAGCTTCATTCCCCAAAACTAAATCCAAAACCGCCCCTTCTCATGTTGGGCTTGCTACATACTGACTAAAAAAGTTCTCTTGAATGCTTTTCAAGAATTCCGAATCCTCTAAACCCTTCACACTATATTTGTCCCAATCAATATTTGGATAGTTAAAATCCCCTACTATTACTACCCTATGGTTTTTGGACCACAGCAATTTGCCTACATATTTGCTCCTCTATCTCCCTCCCACTGTTTAGGGGTCTAATACACGCCCAGCAGTGTGATCGCTCCTTTTTTATTTTTCAATTCGACCCATCTGGCCTCATTTGATGATCCCTCTAACATATCATCCCTCCTCATGGCTGTAATAGTTTCTTTAATCAATACCGCAACCCCCACCCCCCTTTTTTATCCCCCTCTTTGTCTTGTCTAAAAATCCTGTAACCAAGAATATTGATCTGCCAAACCTGCCCCTCTTTCAGCCACGTTTCTGTAATGGCTATAATGTCATACTCCCAAGTATCTACCTGTGCTGTTCCACAGCAGGACAGACCCACCAGTGGAGGAGGCACAGTGATATAGAGTCAGGAGTGGGTGGCCTTGGAGTCCTCAACATTGTCTTCAGACTCCATGAAGTCCCATGGCATCAGATGCTGCTGATTACCACCTACCACCCTCCCCCATAGCTGATGAATCAGTTCTCCTTCATGTTGAACACCACTTGGAAGAAACACTGAGGATGTTAAGGGCAGAACGTACTCTGGGTGTGGGACTTTCATCATCAAGAGTAGCTCAGTAGCAGCACTACTGACTGAGCTGGCTGAGTCCTGAAGGACATAGTTGCCAGTCTAGGCAGGTGGTGAGAGAACCAATACGAGGAGAAAATCTACTTGATCTTGCCCTCACCAATCTACCTGTTGCAGATGCATCTGTCCATGGCAGCATTGGTAGCAGTGACCACAGTACAACCCTTGTGGAGACGACGTCCCGTCTTACCACTGAAGACACCCTCCATCGTGTTGTGTGGCACTACTACCGTGCTAAATGTTATAGATTTAGAATAGATCTAGCAACTCAAAACTGGGCATCCATTGGGCGCTGTGGGCCATCAGCAGCAGCAGAATTGTATTCCACTATGTACCCATGTAGGATTTTACCCTTCAGTTTATATTTCCACTCCTCATTCTTTCTACCAAAATGTATCACTTCACAGTTTTCTGCGTTAAATTTCATCTGCCACGTGTCCGCCCATTCCACCAGCCTGTATATGTCCTCTTGAAATCTATCACTATCCTCCTCACTGTTCACTATACTTTCAGATTTTGTGTCATCTGTAAATTTTGAAATTGTACCTGTATACCCATCTTCCCTCCCTCATTAGGTCAGAAGTGGGATATTCGCTGATGATTGCAGTGTTCGGTTCCATTGCACATCTCCTCGGATAATGAAGTAGTCTGCGCCCTCATGTAACAAGACCTGGGCTGGGTTGGGCTGATGAGTAGCAATTAACATTCATGCCACACAAGTGTCAGGCAATGATCATCTCCAACAGGAGAGAGTCCAACCAGCAGCGCCCCCCCTTGACATGCAACAGCATTACCATCGCCAAATCCCCACCATCAACATCCTGGGGGTCACCATTGACCAGAATCTTAACTGAACCAGCCACACTCTGGCTGAAAGAGCAGGTCAGAAGCTGGGTATTCTGCTGCGAGTGATTCAGTTCCTGACAAGTCAGGATTGAGATGGAATACTCTACACTTTCCTGGATGAGTGCAGCTCCACAACACTCAAGAAACTCAACACCATCCAGGACAGAGCAGCCCGCTTCATTGGCACTCCACCGGCCATCTTAAACATTCACTCCCTCCACCATCGGTGCAATGTGTACCATTTACAAAATGCGTTGCAAGGTATCTTGGGAACACCATCATCCAAGTACCCCTCCAAGTCACACAACATCCTGACTTGGAAATATATCACCGTTCATTCATCGTCGTTGGGTCAAAATCCTGGAACTTCCTCCCTAACAGCATTATGCGATTACCTTCACCACACGCACTGCAGCAGTTCAAGAAGGCAGCTCATCACCACCTTCTCAAGCACTAGGTGTAATAGTTCTTAATTGGGGAGAGGTCAGTTTTACTATGCTTAGATGTGGTTTAGCAAAAGTGGACTTGAAACAGCTACTTGAAGGTAAATCAGTATCAGAGCAGTGGGAAGCATTCAAGGAGGAGATAGGGAGGATCCACACGAAATATGTTCCCACAAAGAAAAAGGTGGGACTCTCAAATCTAGAGCCCCTGGATGTCAAGGAGCATACAGGGTAGGATAAGGAAAAAAAGGAAGCTTGGGAACTAAAAATTCCAGGGTACTTGACATTTAGAAAAGACAGGCAGAATGGAAAAGGAATTGGCGTGAGTGGGGGGATGGGTGGGTATGACTATGGTAATAAAGGATGACATAAGGACAGTAAAGAGAGAAAGGGTCTTGGCTTGGAAGATCAGAAAGTAGAATCAGTATGGATGAAGATAAGAAATAACAAGGGGCAGAAAGCACTGGTGGGAGTAGTATATAGGCCCCCTAACAGTAGCTATACAGTTGGACAGAGTATTAATCAACAAATACAGAACATAGAAACATAGAGCTCAATACTACAGAAAGCCGAGAGGAGTATAGAAAATGCGGGGATGAAATTAAAAAATAAATATACGAAAGCAAAGAGAGGGCCCAAAAAAATATTGACAAGTAAAAGCAAGGAAAACCTAAAGATATTTTATAAATACATGAAGAGCGAGAAAATAATTAAGGAAAGAGTAGGACCTATTGGAGACCAAAAAGGTAACCTTAGTGTGGAGGCGGAAGGCATGGGTATAGATCTCAATGAACACTTTGCATCTTTCTTCAGAGAAGGGAGGAACAATGCAGACATTGTAGTTAAGGAGGAGGTGTGTGAAATATTAGATTGGATAAACATAGAGAGAGAGGAAGTATTAAGATGTTTAACATCTTTAAAAGTAGATAAATTGCCCGGCCCGGATGAAATGTATTCCAGGCTGTTAAGAGAGGCAAGCAAGGAAATAGCAGAGGCTCTGACCAACATTTTCAAATTCTCTTTGGCTACAGATGTGGTGGCAGAGGACTGGAGGATTGCTAACATTGTGCCATTGTTTAAAAATTGAGAAAGGGATAGACTAAATAATTACAGGCCAGTCAGCCTAACTTCGGTGGTGGGAAAATTATTGGAAAAAGTTCTGAGGGAAAGTATAAATTATCATTTAGAAAGTCATAGATTAATCAAGAACAGTTAGCGTGGATTTGTTAAGAGAAGGTCATGTCTGACCAACTTGATTTAATTTTTTGAGGTAACAAGGAGAGGGTCAATGAGGGTAGTGCATTTGATGTAGTCTACATAGATTTTAGCCAGGCCTTTGGCACGATCCCACATGGTAGGTTGGTCAAAAAGTAAAAGCCCATGGGATTCAAGGGAAAGTGGCAAGTTGGATCCAAAATTGGCTCAGTGGCAGGAAGCAAATGGTAATGGTCGACGGGTGTTTTTGTGACTGGAAGGCTGTTTCCAATGGGGTTCTACAACGGAAATATATTAGCATGGATTAAGGATTGGTTAATGGATGGAAAGCAGAGCGTAGGAATAAACGGGTCATTTTCGGGTTGTCAAGCTATAACTAGTGGGGGTACTGTAAGGATCAGTGTTTGGGCCTCAGCTATTTACAATCTATATCAATGACTTAGATCAGGGTACCGTGTAATATATACAAATTTGCTGATGATAAAATCTAGGTGGGAAAGTAAGCTGACAGGAGGATGTAAAAAAACTGCAAAGGGATATAGACAAATTAGGTTGGCAAAAATGTTGCAGATGGAATATAACGCAGAGAAATATGAAGTTAGCCACTTTGATAGGAAAAATAGAAAAGCAGAATATTTTTTTAAATCTGAGATTGGGAAATGTTGGCATTCAGAAGGACCTTGATGTCCTTGTACACGAATCACAGAAAGTTAACATGCAGATACAGCAAGCAATTAGGAAAGCAAATGGTATCTTGTTATTTATCACAAATGGATTGGCATATAAGAGTAAATAAGTCTTATTGCAATTATATAGGGCCTTGGTAAGATCACACTTGGAGTACTGTGTACAATTTTGGTCTCCTCCCCGAAGGAAGGATATACTTGCCTTACACTGAGTGCAAAGGTTCACTATGAAGAGAGATTGAGTAGACTAGGTCTATAATCCCTGGAATTTAGAAGAATGGGAGGTGACCTCATTAAAACATAAAATTCTTAAGGGGCCTCACAGGGTAGATGCAGGCAGAATGTTTCCTGTGGCTGCGGAGTCTAGAACTAGGGGTCACAGTCTTGGAATAAGGGGTCAGCCATTTAGGACGGAGGTGAGGAGAAACTTCTTCACTCAAAGGGCTGTGACTCTTTGGAATTCTCTACCCCAGAGAGCTGTGAATGCTCAGTCATTGAGTATAGTTAGAGATCAATAGATTTTTGGATACAAAGGGAATCAAGGGATATGGGAATAGTATGGGTAGCTGGAGTTGAGGTATAAGATTAGCCATGACCTTATTGAATGGGGGAGCAGGCTTGAAGGGTCGAGTGGCCTACTCCTGGTCCATTTTCTTATGTTCTAACATTCTCCGTGACTGTGGTGCATTATCCCTCCTCAGTGTCTGCACAGCCTTTGACATAGTCAACCATACCAACCTCCTCCAACGTCTTTCCTCCATTGTCTAGCTCAGTGGGATTGCCCTCACTTAGTTCCACTCTTGTCTATCCAGTCTTGGCCAGAGCATCACTACATAGAAACATAGAAAATAGGTGCGGGAGTAGGCCATTCGGCCCTTCGAGCCTGCACCGCCATTCAATGAGATCATGGCTGATCATTCACATCAGTACCCCTTTCCAGCTTTCTCTCCATACCCTTTGATCTCTTTAGCCATAAGGGCCATATCTAACTCCCTCTTGAATATATCTAACGAACTGGCATCAACAACTCTCTGCGGTAAAAAATTCCACAGGTTAACAACTCTCTGAGTGAAGAAGTTTCTCCTTATCTCATTCCTAAATGGCTTAACCCATATTCCAAGACTGTGACCCCTGGTTCTGGACTTCCCCAACATCGGGAACATTCTTCCTGCATCTAACCTGTCCAGTACTGTCAAAATTTTATATGTTTCAATGAGATCCCCTCTCATTCTTCTAAACTCCAGTGAATACAGGCCCAGTCGATCCAGTCTCTCCTCATATGTCAGTCCTGCACTCCCAGGAATCAGTCTGGTGAACCTTCGCTGCACTCCCTCAATAGCAAGAACGTCCTTCCTCAGATTAGGAGACCAAAACTCAACACAATATTCCAGGTGAGGCCTCACCAAGGCCCTGTACAACTGCAGTAAGACCTCCCTGCTCCTATACTTAAATCCCCTAGCTATGAAGGCCAACATACCATTTGCGTTCTTCACCGCCTGCTGTACCTGCATGCCAACTTTCAATGACCGATGTACCTTGGCACTCAGGTCTCATTGCACTTCCCATTTTCCATTCAGATAATATTCTGCCTTCGTGTTTTTGCCACCAAAATGGATAACCTCACATTTATCCACATTATACTGCATCTGCCATGCATTTGCCCATTCACCGAACCTGTCGAAGTCACTTAGCATCCTCCTCACAGCTCACACCCCCCCCCCCCTCCCCCAGCATAGTGTCATCTGCAAACTTGAGATATTACACTCATTCCTTCATCGAAATCATTGATGTATAATGTAAATAGCTGGGGTCCCAGCACTGAGCCCTGCGGCACTCCACTAGTCACTGCCTGCCATTCTGAAAAGGACCCGTTTATCCCGACTCTCAGCTTACTGTCTGCTAACCAGTTCTCTATACACGTCAGTACATTACCCCCAATACCACGTGCTTTAATTTTGCACATCAATCTCTTGGTTGGGACCTTGTCAAAAGTCTTTTGAAAGTCCAAATACACCACATCCACTGGTTCTCCCTTGTCCATTCTACTCGTTACATCCTCAAAAAATTCCAGAAGATTTGTCAAGCATGATTTCTCTTTCATAAATCCATGCTGACTTGGACCGATCCTGTCACTGCTTTCCAAATGCGCTGCTATTTCAGCTTTAATCATTGATTCCAACATTTTCCCCACTGCTGATGTCAGGTTAACCGGTCTATGATTACCCATTTTCTCTCTCCCACCTTTTTTAAAAAGTGGTGTTAGATTAGCTACCCTCCAATCCATAGGAACTGATCCAGAGTCGATAGATTGTTGGAAAATGATCACCAATGCATCCACTATTTCTAGGGCCACTTCCTTAAGTACTCTGGGATGAAGGCTATCAGGCCCCAGGGATTTATCGGCCTTCAATCCCATCAATTTCCCCAACACAATTTCCTGACTAATAAGGATTTCCTTCAGTTCCTCCTTCTCACTAGACCCTCGGGCCCCTAATATTTCCAGAAGGTTATTTGTGTCTTCCTTCGTGAAGACAGAACCAAAGTATTTGTTCAATTGGTCTGTCATTTCTTTGTTCCCCATTATAAATTCACCTGATTCTGACTGCAAGGGACCTACGTTTGTCTTCACTAATCTTTTTTTCTTCACATATCTATAGAAGCTTTTGCAGTCAGTTTCCTCTCATACTCTATTTTTGTCTTCCCAGTTAAACCCTTTGTCCTCCTCTGCTGAATTCTAAATATCTCCTAGTCCTCAAGTTTGCTGCTTTTTCTGGTCAATTTATATGCCTCTTCCTTGGATTTAATACTATCCCTAATTTCCCTTGTTAGCCACGGTTGAGTCACCTTCCCCGATTTATTTTTACGCCAGACAGGGATGTACAACTGTTGAAGTTCATCCATGCGATCTTTAAATGTTTGCCATTGCCTATCCACCGTCAACCCTTTAAGTATCATTCACCAGTCTATTCTAGCCAATTCCCATCTCATACCAGCGAAGTCACCTTTCCTTAAGTTCAGGACCCTAGTCTCTGAATTAACTTTGTCACTCTCCATCTTAATAAAGAATTTTACCATATTATGGTCACTCTTCCCCAAAGGGCTTCGCACAACAAGATTGCTAATTAGTCCTTTCTCATTACACATCACCCAGTCTAGGATGGCCAGCCCTCTAGTTGGTTCCTCGACATATTGGTCTAGAAAACCATCCCTAATACACACCACGAAATCCTCCTCCATCGTATTGCTACAAGTTTGGTTAGCCCAATCTATATGTAGATTAAAGTCACTAGCAATGGCTTCTCTTCCTACCCCTACACCATTACCATGGCCCTCTCATCTTTCTTATCTACATGCTGCGCTTTGGTGACATCATTTGAAGACATGGTGTCAGCTTCCACATGTACGCTGATGACTATTTGAAAAAAAATGTTGGCGACAAGTGGCGGCATGTGCCATTCAAAATTCTGCGCAAATGTAGTTTTTGTATTCAAATATCAGTTGCGTGGATCCCTGGAGCACTGCACAGCTGTGCAGCTTCCAGGGAACATTGGTCTCGACCCCTCCATTACCTTTAAGTTCTCAAACTGCTGGTCCGATATCCAGTATTGGATGAGGCATGATTTCTTCCAGTTAAACATTGGGAAGTCTGAAGCCACGTCTTTTGGCCCTGCCACAAATTCTGTACCCTCACCACTTGTTACATCCCTCTCATTGGCTGTTGTTTTAAACTATATCTGACTTTTTACAATCTCTGCGTCCTATTCGACCTCAGGGTAAGGTTCGATCCCTATATTCTCTCCATCTGAAGGGCTACATACTTCCAGCCCAATAATATTTCCTGCCTCTGCCCCTGCCTCAGCACATCTGCTGCTGAAACCCTCATTCATGCCTTTTTTCCTCCAGACTCGACTCTTCCAGTGCTCTCCTGGCTGGCCTCTTGTCCTCCACCCTCAGTCAATCTTAGCTCATCCAAAATATGCTGCCTATATTCTCTCCTGCTCACCGATCACCTCTGTCCTTGTTGAATTACATTGGCTCCCAGTCCCCAAGGCCTCAGATTTAAAATTCTCATCTTCATGTTTAAATGCCTTTATAAACTCATACCTTCTTGCATTTCCCTCCAGCCCTACAGACCCCTCTGAACTCGTTCTTCTGACTTATTCCTTTTGCACATCCCTCCCTCCCTTTGCCCCACCATTGGCCGCTGTGCCTCAGCCATCTCGGCCCATGCTCTGGATTCCTTACTTAAAGCCATCTGCCTTTCCACCTCCCTCTCCTGTAAGACTTTTCCTGAAACTCATTGTTTTGACCAAGCTTTTGATCATCCTTTATAATAACTCCTTCTTTGGCTTAGCACCCATTTTTGTATGATTATGCTTCTGTGAAGCACTTTGTTGAATATGGCCTAGACAAATATAATTTACAAACCTAGGCCCTCAAAATTTGCAGGGTGCCATATCTCTGTATGTGTTGTGATGCACTAACCCCTGACCACTCTCTGCTGCTGACTTCACCAAAATTCGCAGCATTTGGGGAGTTCGCACAATTTAAATGGTTTGTCTGGCGCGGGGCACATTTGGGGAACCTTGTCGTACAAAGAGGTCGAAAAGTGAGGGGTGTTAGTCCCACCAGTCCTGGAATACAAGTGTTGAGGGACAGCACAAAATATATTTTTGCTACGTGAATGTCAATGTTGGAGACCTTGTTCTTGCAGAGGCAACCATCATAATAAACAGCAGTGGCAATGATTGAAGTGGGCAGAGGCCCCAACAGGCCATTTAGTAAACTTCAATGCTGTCATTTCTGGTTGTTCCAGCGGATTCCTGCTGAAGTTACAGCAGGGCTGCCACCTCATGAACATTTACCAATATTGGATATTCTAAAAAAATGATTTCCATGACATATGTTACAGATAATATCATTAGCTAATTCACTGTTGTTTACTTTGCAGACGATATCTTCCCTACTTTCCTCAACTGGTTCGTGCTGTTGCTTGTGACTCTTTGTCATCTAATTGCAGCTATTTCTATTGTGATTTATTGGAATGTGAAACAACATAGACGCATTAAAGGTACATTCTCAGTGTAACATGTGAAAAAAGACAAAATTGATGCAGGCCTGGAAATCACTTGAGGGTTCTCCCAGTCTCCAACTGTAACGTGCGTGAAAAACTGGAGGAATCCTGGAGAAACGCCATAAAAAACTATGAGGTGAAATTGCCCCTTTTTATAGCCCTGTTAGTGCCTCCGGAGGGCGGCAACAGAACGGAGGAACTTTTCGCCCCAGGGAGAGGGGCGCTACCGCCTCTTGAAAAATTGCTCCTGTCGTACGTGCCGACTATGACCGACCCCTTAGTGCCCCGCCGGGGATCTTAATGCCAGCTTTGCAGGTCACGAAGCAGGCCGACATCCACTCTCGGGGCACACATTAAATGGTAGGGCGCCAGATCACCGGGCTGCCAACTTTTTTTGCCAACCGACTCTCGGGTTGGCTTTGTGATGGCGGCGCTAGCGTGGTCTGGGCCACCATCGTGCAGCCCAGCACGCTGCCCAGGTGGCCCAGTGAGACCATCAGAGGCCTTGCAGAATGTGTAACAGCCCTCCCCTTTAAGTGAAGCGTCTTACCGCTACACAGAGCATCCACGCAGCACTTCCCTCCGTGCCCCAGTAGTGCCCTGGTTACCAACCCCAAAGGAAGTGGAGATTGTGCTCCGCTTTCTTTGAGGGGAGGTAAGGGGAATTCCGCAGAAAGTCCCAGCTCTCGAGGGTTACTGGGCAATTTCGGCCCCTATGTTTCTCTTGGGGTTCTGTCACTGGAAGTTAAGTTGGGAGAAAAAAATAACCCTGTGGAATTTCAGGAGCACAGGATTATACCAGCGAAATGTGGAAACAAGACCAGGATTATTTCAATATTAAATGGTGGGGGTGGGGAGTGAACATCGAAGTGAAGAACAAAGGAATAGTTGCAACTCCCACTTGCCTGCTGAATAGAAAACTTTCCTTAATTTTCAGTATTTTTAACAACTCTTCCACATAGGTTACCAATTGAATATTCTGTGATTATGTTCCTCTTACTGTAAATATGCCATGAACATTTTCTTAAGCAAATTTGCAGCAAGAATAATCTGGAATAACATGAACAAATGAAGCTTTGTTTCACCCTTTTTGCTGTTGTATTAATTCAGGAAATTATTATTATGGTTGCCTCTGTAGCAAGAAGATAGGGTCGATAATCTGGGTCCTTGCCAACCTCCAGCCAATATCAGAAAATCACTAAAGTATCAGATGGTAAATCTCAGGGTGAGAGTGTACAGTTTCCTGATGGACCCCAGAATTGGTGCACTGGAATATTTACTAGTTAGGAACCCAGATTACATTCCTTCTTATTTAAATCAATGGAAAAGAATATCAGACGGAGTGTAAGAGGGCCGGTCGGTTTGCTGTCACCTGGTTTGTGCTCCCGACCAAGACCAATTTCAGTCCCACTATTTTAAATGTGATGAAATAAACAGTTAAAATGTACCTATTTCAACTTGCAGTTATTTCCCCTATAGATAAATTCAGAACTCAATTCAGGTTATTGATAATTGCTTCACTTCAACTAGATACTTGGGTAACAGCTGGTAATCATGGCCAAACTCTTTCCCTTGCAACCTTTGCAAGTAAACTTTTTATTTTTTTGTTGATTTTGTTTAAAACCCCACAATTGCACAAGCTATTGTCAAATAAGATCTATTCATGTTTCCCATTGCTGTGCACTTTGTCTTACATTTATCTACATTAAAATCACTTGGACTTTGAATATGAATTAACTTACATTTGAGGGAAAATTTCTTCACGCAGAGTTGTGGGGGTCTGGAACTCACTGCCTGAAAGGGTGGTAGAGGCAGAAACCCTCACCACATTTAAAAAGTACTTGGATGTGCACTTGAAGTGTCATAACCTGCAAGGTTACAGATCTAAAGCTGGAAAGTGGGATGAGGCTGGATAGCTTCTTGTTGGCTGGCACGGACACGATGTGTCAAAATGGCCTCCTTCCATACTGTAAACTTCTATGATTCTGATTACATTCTACCCGTAGCTTGCCATCAGCAATATTATAATATTACATAAAGTACACTCTATATAGCTTTTGATTAGGTTAAAGAACAGGGAAACCAGAATGAATCCTTCCTAATTGTTACTATTATTGCTGTTACTTCATTAATCATTTCTATTTACGAAGCTCCCCAAAATATCAACTGGCGGTCCATCTATTTTATTGCTTATTTCCTTGTTGATTGCAAGGTGTATCACATCTGGTCCATGTGCCCTGTCTGCATTTGACTCTTTAGATTTGGAATTTATCCACAGTCTTTATTTGTAGGGATTGATATCAACAATGCATGTATCACATCTGCCATTTCCTGATGCCCATAATTTCTATTCATTTATCCTTTACAGGACCTGTTTGGTATTTAACATCTACTTTTATCAAAAGATAGTTAAAGGTTTTTTTTAGCTATCTATACTCTGCTAATTCTCATCTGATATCTTCACCTGACTCTTTTGTGACTCCCAGTTCTTATTATGTTTTGTTTGCTGCTGCCTTAATTTTATTTTCTGGCTAGTATTCCTCCAATGAATGGCACACACTCTGTTTTCTGTCTGTAAAACTTTTGGTTCCATAACAGTTTATATTTCTTTGTATCTTTTTCAAATAATTTAGCCACTATGGTTCAGGTGTGCTATTATATCTCCAAGTAATTCTTTGCAAAAAATGTTCTGCTGTTTAATTTAATCTTCCACCTCCCACTTAATTCTCCCTAGGAACAAACCAATTACACCATGTAGCACCACGTGAATTGTCGTGCGGTCTATCACTTAAACACCTAAAGATGATCGAAATGGATGTATGGTGTACTGGTGAAAGTGACTGTCATTGAAAATTCATCATATCTATTCAAATTAATTGAGAATATCTGAATAAGTTATCATTTCTAATATGCATTATAATGTTTTTGTTGTATCTTTCCAGAACTACAACTCCAGAAATCTACTGTAGAATTTGGTAAGAGTCCAACATTGAAATATTCACTAACTGTAGAAGGATGTTGGTTTTGGAGTAATTGCAAGTTTAATTAATTACATTTACATGTTTTATCTGTTAGGCTCAGTTATTTATGTGTATTAATGGCATGGCTATTCTTCAAAACAAAGGCTAACACCTGTAAACTGATCCTCTACATATTCTTCATGCACAATTCACTATACAAGGATATCTTGGAGTAATCTTTGACATTTGATTTAATTACATTGGGAGGAATTTTGCAAAAGCCTGTGCTACCGCAGCGGCCTCAGAAACAGCAGACGGACAGTCAGAAAATTGTGGGTGCCTTCAATCCTACCTCAAAAAGCACACTGCTCACCAGTGTCACATTTGTGTTTCCCACACCACTGATTATTTTGACCACTCTGACTTACATTGGTAATATAATTTGTGCCAACCCATCGCACATTGTGCTGTACAAACACACACACTAGAAACTAGACTGAGATTGGCCCAAAGTCATTTCCTATAGAACAATGACAGCTAGCAGAAGGAGGAGACTTGTCTCCCAGTAATCGAGCCAGATATTGTCCCAGGTCCCAGAGTTAAAAGGAGAAGAATAACCCACTGTGCACCCACTGTACCAGTTAGACAAATTTTAAGACAGGCCATAACATATTTTTTAATGTATGCTTTTTGATTAAAACTTCCTTATAACTGTACTCCATAGTTGCCTCAAAATATTTTCTAATGTTTAGTTATATGAAAAGAAAAGAAAAACTATTTCCATTTATGTAGCATTTGTTTGTCCTCAGGCTGTCTGAAAGCACTTCACATGTATGCAAATGTGACAGCCAATTTATGCATACAAGGGTCCCACAAACAGCAATGAGACAAATGTACAGTTAATCTGTTTTTAATAATTTGATTGAGAGATAAATATTGGCCAGGACACCAAGAGAACTCCCCTGCTGTTCTTCAGTAGTTCCATGGCATCTGTTATGTCCACTTGAATAGTTTAATGGAGTCTCAGCATAATATCTCATCTAAAAGCTGGAATGTTCACAAATGCAGTGTAATATGTCCTTACTATACAGTACAAATGCACACGAGGCCCATACTTGAGAGAAGGTCACTCTGTGACCAGTTACCTTTATTAGCCAGCACTGAAGTGATGAAGGTGGGTGGGGCTTCCCTTTTTATACCTGAAAGACCAGGTTAGGAGTGTCTCCCACAAGTTCACCACCTAGTGGTCAATGTTCTCACAGTGTACAACTTAGGTCAGTTTATACATGGGTTACAATGACAGTTAAATACATGACATCACCCCACCCCTCCCCCCGAAGTCTTCTTGGGATCACAGGTTAAGTCTCTCTGGTGGTTTACGCTCCCTAGTAGAGCGTCTGAGTTGGTGCTCCGGTTGTTGGGCACTGGTCTGAGTGTTTGTTGTTTGTGGTGCCTCAGGCTTGTCCGGACTGCCCACAGTGACTGGGCTCTCCTCCACTTGGTTCCGGTGTTTGGTCACCTGTGGAGGAGTGAACTCTACATCATGTTCTTCCTCTGCTTCTTCTATGGGGTTGCTGAACCTCCTTTTTGTTTGATCCACATGTTTGCGGCATATTTGTCCATTGGTAAGTTCAACTACGAGAATTCTATTCCCCTCTTTGGCAATCACAGTGCCTGCAAGCCATTTGGGCCCTGCAGCGTAGTTGAGAACAAAGATAGGATCATTGACATCAATACATCGCGCCCTCGCATTCCCATCGTGGTAGTCACATTGTGACTGGGGCCTGCTCTTAACAATTTCTTTCATGGTGGGGTGTATAAGGGATAACCTGGTTTTGAGCGTCCTTTTCATTAGCAGCTCTGTGGGTGGAACCCCTGTGAGTGAGTTTGGTCGGGATCTATTGGCCAACAGGAAGGTGATAAGTGGCTTTGTAGGGAACCCCCTTGGATTCTGAGCATCCCCTGTTTGATTATCTGCACTGCTCGTTCTGCCTGGCCGTTTGAGGCCGGTTGAACGGTGCCGTTCTGACATAGTTAATTCCATTTCCTGCCATGAAGTCCTGGAATTCAATGCTTTTAAAGCACGGGCCATTGTCGCTGACCAAGACATCCGGTAGACCATGGGTGGCGAACATTGCCTGTAGACTTTCTACCGTGGCAGAGGATGTGCTTTAATTTAAAATGGCACACTCAATCCATTTGGAGTAGACGTCTACTATAACCAAAAACATTTTTCCCATGAAAGGACCTGCGTATTCCACTTGGATGCGTAACCATGGCTTGGCGGGCCAGGACCAGGGGCTGAGGGGGGCTTCCCTGGGCACATTGCCCAGCTGGGCACACGTGTTGCACCTGCGAACACAAAGTTCCAGGCCACCAAATGTATGACCTGGCAATTGCTTTCATCATGACTATGCCCGGGTGCTCATTTTGGAGTTCTCTGATGAACATCGCTCTGCCCATCTGGGGCATGACTACTCGGTTTCCCCATAGTAGGCAATCGGCCTGAATCGAGAGTTCATCCTTGCGCCTATGAAACGGTTTAAACTCCTCAGGGAATGCCCCGTACGTGGCTGCCCAGTCCCCATTCAGGACACATTTCTTGACTAAGGACAGTAGCGGGTCTCTATTTGTACAGACTTTGATCTGACGGGCTGTCACGGGTGAGCCTTCGCTTTCGAAAGCTTCAACAACCATGACCATCTTAGCATCGGTTGACCCCTCGGTGGTGGCTAGGGGGAGCCTGTTGAGTGCATCGGCGCAGTTTTCAGTGTCCGGTCTGTGTCAGATTGTATAATCATAGGCGGCTAACGTGAGTGCCCGCCTTTGTATACGGGCCGATGCATTTACATTTATGGTCTTGTTGTCGGCCAAAAGGGATATTAGGGGTTTTTGATCTGTCTCCAGCTCAAATTTATTGCCAAACAGGTACTGGTACATTTTTTTTACTGCATTTACACATGCAAGCGCTTCCTTTTCTACCATCCCATAGCCCCGTTCTGCCTGGGACAGACTTCTGGAGGCATAAGCTACTGGCTGTAACTGACCCTTGGTATTAACATGCTGCAACACACACCCGACCCCATAGGACGACGGTGGTCAGCTTCTTCGACTCACTTGCCAACTCCTGGGTCATGTAAGCTCAGGTTAGGTTCAATTTTGAAAAAAGTTTGCCACCTGATAGCGTCGCAAAGAGGTCCTCCGCTCTCGGTAGCGGGTACTGGTCTTGGAGTGACACACGATTGATGGTGGCCTTGTAATCACCACATATCCTGACCGACCCATCCGCCTTGAGCACCGGCACAATCGGGCTCGCCCAGTCACTGAATTCGACTGGCGAGATGATGCCTTTCCTCAGCAGGCGATCCAATTCGCCTTTTATCTTTACCCGCATCATGTACGGCACCGCTCTGGCCTTGTAGTGTATTGGCCTGGCATCCGGGTTTATGTGAATCACTACCTTGGTTCCCATGAAAGTGCCAATGCCAGGCTGAAATAGTGAGTCAAATTTGTCCAGGATCTGTGAGCATGATATTCACTCCACAGAAGAAATTGCGTTGACATCGCCCCATTTCCAGTTCATGACAGACAGCCAACTCCTCCCCAGCAGTGTGGGACCATCCCCCGGGACAATCCAGAGTGGCAACCTGTTCTCTGAATCTTTGTGGGTCACGACTACCGTGGCGCTGCCTCGCACCGGAATGATCTCCTTTGTTTATGTCCGTAGCTGTGCGTCAATTGGCAATAATTTTGGCATCCTGGCCTTGGACGCCCACAACTTGTTGAACTGTTTGATACTCATCAGAGACTGGCTGGCCCCTGTGTCTAGCTCCATTGATACTGGGATGCCATTGAGGAGCACTTTCATCATTATCGGTGGCGTCCTGGTGTATGAACTGTATATGTGCTCCACATGAACTCGCTGAACTTCAGCTTCCAGCGTGTTCCCCCAGTGTCCATTTGGCCTCGTAGAGCTTACATCGTCCCCGTCCTCCTCGTACATCAACCTGGCCGCAGGCTTCCTGCACATACGCACCAAGTGATCGCTTACGTTGCAATTTCTGCAAGTATATTGCTGATACCTGCAAGCTCTGGCTGGGTGTCTGCCTCCACACCTCCAACATGAGCCGTTGTTGGAAACAAAAGATCCATTACCAGTCGATCGTCTCTGACTGTCTGTGTAACTGTTCTTAAGCACCCAATTATCAGGTGTTGATGGCCTCATTACTGGCCGCATTGTCCCTTGTGATGGCGTGAATCGCCGTTCAGCTAGCCATTGTCTCTGTTGAATTCCCCCTTTGGATTCGACTACATGCTGGGGCATGTCAGATTGCCACTGTCTGCCTGGAGAACTGTGTGCCGCATTAACAATGTTGACTCCCTGTCCATTTGCTGCATTTAAACCAAGATTTTTGTCAAACATCATTCTGCTGCTGCCATGGTCATCCAGACTATCGTATCCATCAAACAGGACATAGTCATCATGGCCAACACGGTCAGAGGCCATTGCTGTCTCTCTCTACAGGCAGAAAAAATAAATACATTGGAGCAGGAGGGTCAGAGTTCAACCTAAACTGGCAAAATAAAACCAGAACATGCTCAGCAGGTCAGGCAACAACTTGTATTTATATAGCACCTTTAATGTAGTGAAACGTCCCAAGGTGCTTTGCAGGAGTATTATGAGATAACAATTTTGACACTGAGGCACATTTATCTTTCTCCCCTGAGATAAATGTCTGGGCCATCAAATCCGCCGTTTCCAGGGTCAAGTTTTTGGTCTCAATCAGTTTCCTGAAAACCCCAGCATGCCTGATGCCCTCGATAAAAAAGTCTCGCAGCATCTCCGCTCTGCATGCATCTGTAAACTTACATAGGCTCGCCAGTCGCCGGAGGTCTGCCACGAAGTCTGGAACGCTTTGCCCTTCTCGCCGCCGGTGCGTGTAAAACCGGTGTCTCGCCATGTGCATGCTGCTCGCCGGTTTAAAGTGTTCCCCGATCCACTTACTGAGCTCTTCAAAAGTCTTGTCCGCCGGCTTCTCTGGCGCTAGAAGGTCCTTCATCAGGGAGTACGTCCTGGATCCACAAACCGTCAGGAGATGAGCCCTGTGTTTGTCGGCCGAATCCTGTCCCAGCCATTCCTTAGTGATAAAGCTTTGCTGTAGTCTCTCAATAAAGTCGTCCCAATCATCACCAACACAGTACCTCTCGTCTGTGCTGCTAGTGGCCATGTTCGCGTGGTTTAAATCCCAGTTTCTCGTCACCAATAATGCGTCCTTACTATACAGTATAAATGCACATGAGGCCCGTACTTGAGAGAAGGTCACTCTGTGAGCAGTAACCTTTATTAGCCAGCATTGAAGTGATGAAGGTGGGTGGGGCTTCTCCTTTTATACCTGAAAGACCAGGTTAGGAGTGTCTCCAACAAGTTCACCACCTAGTGGTCAATGTTCTCACAATGTACAACTTAGGTCAGTTTATACATGGGTTACAATGACAGTTAAATACATGACACGGTGTTCCCTCAGTATTGTACTAAAGTGTCAGCCTAGATAATGTACTCAAGTCCCGGAGTGTGGATTGATCCGTAAACTTTTGACTTAGGTTAACGTGCTACCACAGAGCCAAGTTTATATAAGAACATAAGAAATAGGAGCAGGAGTCGGCCATTTGGCCCCTCGAGCCTGCTCCACCATTGAATAAGATCATGGCTGATCTGATCCTGGCCTCAACTTAACTTCCCTGCCCGCCCTCCATAACCCTTGACTTCCTTATCATTCAAAAATCTGTCTATCTCCACCTTAAATACAGCTTCCACAGCTCTCTGGGGAAGAGAATTCCAAAGATTCATGACCCTCTGAGAGAAGAAATTCCTCCTCATTTCTGTTTTAAATGGACGACCCCGTATTCTGAGACAATGCCTCCTAGTTCTAGATTCCCCCATGAGTGGAAATATCCTCTCTGTATCTACCCTGTCAAGCCCCCTCAGAATCTTATATGTTTCAATAAGATCACCTCTCATTCTTCTAAACTCCATTGAGTACAGGCCCAACCTGCTCAACCTTTCTTCATATGACAACCCCTTCATCTCAGGAATCAATCTCGCGAACCTTGTCTGAACTGCCTCCATTGCAAGTATATCCTTCCTTAAATAAGGAGACCAAAACTGTACGCATTACTCCAGGTGTGATCTTACCAAGATAGAGCAGGACTTCCACACTTTTATAATCCAACCTCCCCTTGCAATAAAGGCCAATATTCTATTTGCCTTCCTGATTACTTGCTGTACCTGAATGCTAACATTCTGCCTTCATGTACAAGAACCCCCAGATGCCTCTGTACTACAGCATTTTGTTAATCGCTCCCCATTTTAATAATAATTTGCTTTCTTATTTTTCCTACCAAAGTGGATAACCTCATATTTTCCCACATTATAGTGCACCTGCCAAATTTTTGCCCACTCACTAAGCCTATCTATATCCCTTTGTAGATTCTTTGCGTCCTCCTCACCTATCCCACCTATCTTTGTATCATCAGCAAATTTGGCTACATTACACTCGGTCCCTTCATCCAAGTCATTAATATAGATTGTAAATAGTTGTGGCCCCAGCACCGATCCCTGTGACACCCCACTAATTAGAGTTTGCCAACCTGAAACTGACCCATTTATCCCACCTCTCTGTTTTTTGTTAGTTAGCCAATCCTCTAGCCACACTAATGTATTACCCCCAACTCTGTGAGCTCTTACCTTGTGCAGTAACCTTTTGTGTGGCACCTTATCGAATGCTTTCTGGAAATCCAAATACATGACATCAACTGGTTTCCCTTTATCCACCCTGCTCGTTACATCCTGAAAAGAACTCCAGAAATTTTGTCAAACATGATTTCTCTTTCATAAAACCATGCTGACTCTACTTGACTACATTATGATTTTCTGAATGTTCTGCTACTATTTCCGTAATGATGGACTCCAGCATTTTCCCAATGACAGATGTTACGCTAACTGGTCTATGGCTTCCTGCTTTCTGTATCCCTCCTTCCTTAAATAGGGCGTTACATTTGCAGTTTTCCGCCTGCTGGGACCCCTCCAGAATTCAGGGAATATTGCATGATTACAAACAATGCATCCACTATCTTTGCAGCCACTTCTTTTAAGTCCCCAGGATGCAGGCCATCAGGTCCAGGGGACTTGTTCACCTTCAGTCCCATTAGGTTTCCTAGTACTTTATCTCTAGTGATAGTGATTGTTTTAAGTCCCCCTCCCCCCCCCCCGCCACCGCCAATAGCTCCTTGATTATCAATTATTGGAATGTTTTTAGTGTCCTCTACTGTGAAGATCAATACAAAATATTTGTTCAAAGTCTCTGCCATTTCCTTGTTTCCCATTATTAATTCTCCAGTCTCATCCAATGTTTACCTTAGCAACTCACTTCCTTTGTATAAACCTGTCGAAGCTCTTACTGTCTGCTTTTATATTTCTTGTTAGTTTACTCTCATATGCTATCTTCTTTGCCTTTATCATTTTTTTAATCGTCCTTTGCTGCTTTCTAAAAAATTCCCAATCCTCTGGCCTTTCAACATTGTATGCCTTTGTTTTCAATTTGATACCATCCTTTACTTCCTTAGTTAGCCACGGATGGTTCATCCTTCTCTTAGCATCTGTTTTTCTCATTGGAATAAATCTTTGCTGAGAGTTATGAAATATCTCCTTAAATGTTTTCCACTGTTTTTCTACAGTCGTACCCGTTAATCTATTTTCCCAGTCCACTTTAACCAACTCTGCCTTCATACCTTTGTAATTACCTTTATTTAAGTTCAGAACACTAATTTGAGACCAAGCTTTCTCACCCTCAAATTGAATTTGAAATTCTACCATGTTATGATCATTCTTCCCAAGAGGATCCTTCACTACGAGATCATTAATTAATCCAGAGTTGTTGAACATTACCAGATCTAAAATAGTCTGCTCCCTGGTTGGTTCCACAACGTATTGTTCCAAGAAACCATCCCGCATACACTCTATGAACTCTTCCTCAAGGCTATCTTTGCCAATTTGATTTGTCCAATCAATATGAAGATTAAAATCATCCATGATTATTGCTGCACCTTTCTTACAGCCTCCAGTATTTCTTGATTTATACTCTGTCGTACAGTGTAGCTACTGCTTGGGGGCCTGTAGACCACTCCCACCAGTGACTTCTTTCCATTATTATTTCTTATCTCCACCCAAACTGATTCTACATCTTGATCTTCTGAGCCAATATTATTTCTCACTACTGCACTGATCGCATCCTTTATTAATAGAGCTACCCCACCTCCTTTTACGTTCTGCCTATCCTTACGAAATGGCAAATACCCCTGAATATTTAGTTCTCAGCCTTGGTCACCTTGCAACCACGTCTCTGTAATGGCTATCAGATCATACACATTTATTTCTATTTGTGCTGTCACTCATCTATCTTGTTAGGAATGTTTTGTGCGTTCAGATATAGAGCTTTTAATTTTGTCTTATGTGTATATCTTCTGTCCTTACTTGTCACACTCTGGTTATCATTACCCCTATCGCTATCCTGGACTTTTGCCTTCTCCTTTCTATTTGACTTTTTAATTTCTGCTCAACTGATCCCTCCCCCGCACTATTTAGTTTAAAGCCCCATCTATAGCCCTAGTTATTCGATTCGCCAAGACATTGGCCCCAGCCTGGTTCAAGTGAAGTCCATCCCGATGGAACAGCTCCCTCCTATTCCAGTACTGGTGCTAGGGCCCCATGAATTGAAACCCATTCCTCCCACACCTATCTTTGAGCCATTTGTTCATCTCTCTGATCCTATTCACCCTATGTAAACTTGCTCGGCTCAGGTAGTAATCCAGAGATTATTACCCTTGTGGTTCTGCTTTTTAATTTAGTCCCTAGCTGCTCATACTTGTATTTTATAGTCTCTTGAACACTCTTAATTCAACTTAACTCTATTTATTTGGAAGATCTCAGACAACCTTGTGAAGCTTAAAATGGCGTTCCTTCACAGATCCTCTCTCTCAATGCAGCTCCCTATGCCTCCAAGCTAGAGGGTGCTATGCATTATCGGAGTCCATCACTAGACAGTATGTGTCCCATGTATTTCACTTGGGAGTTCTTGTATTTGAACTTACCGAAAGTTTAGTTTGATGTTTCGCTCTCTGCATCTCTGCATGAATTTGCGTAAGTTTGTGTCATGATCGTGATTGGCCTCTTTTAGTGTCTCACCGCGTCCAGTGATCAAGATATCATCTGCAAACTTGTAGACTCCATTTAGACCCTGAGGTTCTGGTCTAGTTTCTGCTGGAAGATTTCCGGGGCAGGACTGATGCCAAATAGCATATTATTATATCACTATCGTCCATATAGGGTCTGGAAGGTCATGAGGTAGGAGGACTCTGTGTCTAGTTCACATTGCAAGAAGCCCTCCTTGCAGTCAGCTTTAGTGAAGACCTTTACATTTGACATCGTGGCAAGATGTCATCGATCACAGGAAGTGGATAGTGTCCATGTTTCAGGATATTGTTCAGATGTTGAGGGTCGATACATACTCGTATCTTTCCATTTGGTTTTTGTAGAGTCACTAGACTGGATACCCAGTCCGTCAGTTCAACCACTTTCGTGATGATTTGTCATTTTTCCAAACGATCAAGTTCCTCTTTTAGCGTTTGTTTGACCGTTATTGGCACCCGTCTGGGTGGCATTACAGCTGGTGTCGCTGATTCATTAAGTTCAAAGTGAACTGTCCCTGGCATGTGTCCAAGTCCCTTAAACACGCATTGTTGACATCAGTTTTTGACGCTAGCGAGACGTTTGCCTTGTTCGTAGTTTGCGATTCGCATGGTTCATTTACCACCGTGATATTCTGATGCTGCACTTTTATCAGTTGTAGCTGTTGAGCTGTGCGTGAGCCAATCAGGGTGCACTTTGACCCTCAATATCACAAAGGGCACAACGTACTTTTGCTTGTTTTTTGTATTTTCCAGTGGCACATTACAAGTCCCTACAACTGGAATGGTTGCATGCTTGTCATATAGTGACAGTATTGTCTTAGATTCTTTTATCTTTAAGCCTTTAGGTAAGTATGTAAGAGATAACACATTGCATGTGGCCCCACAATCTATTTGCATTTTTACTATTTGACCTTTAATGGAGACGGTATCCATAATTTTGTTCGGATACTTTCTGTCAGCTTTGTCCTTGATTGTGTGATCAACTTTACCAAGCATCTTTACAGTCATGACTTCAAAACCAGAATCATAACTCTCTTCACATGAACTTTTGACTTGCCCTTATATTTAGGGTTATGTGTAGACTTCTTCCTCTATCCGCTCTGTCTGTACTTTTGAGAAAAGTGATTTAGTTTGCCTCAACTTGTGCAGGTCTTCCCATATGCTGGGAATTTAGTTTTTGACAGCTCATGTCATTTGCCACAATATCTGCAATTGTTCATGAATTCTTTGTCTGTGAATTCTTTCTTTGTGGATCAGGGTTTCTGTCTGACAGCTTTGAAATCTTCAGAGTCTGTTTTAGTGAGCTTCATGGATTTCATTTGCGCAACTGTGGTCTCTGTAGCATAACAGAGCATCATACATTTATCGAGCATTAGGCTTGATTCTTGCAACAGCCTCTTACGCAGAGTATTATCAGATATTCCGCAGACTATGTGCTCTCTGATGAAATCATCCCTCAAGTTGCCGAAATCACATGACGATACTAGCTCTCTCACTTTCAGGAGATATCTGTCAAACCGCTTGTCCCCTTGTACACAGTTGTTAAACTGGTACCATTCATAGATAATATTAGTTTTAGCTTTACAGTGCTCTTCCCAGAACTTCAAAATAATTTCAATTTCCTGTTTGTCTTCCTCTGATTAATAGGGAAGATTATTGTGGATATCTAGAGCATCGCTGTCAATATTGCAACCCTAACTCTATCTGTTTTTTCCACAATATTCTTGATAATTTCATAGCTGTCGCATAGCTGCTTGAATTTTTTCCAGTTGGCTTTCAAATCGCTAGTCACCTACAATGGAGGTGGGAGAGGAATGTGTGCAGGAGTTGGCAACATGATGGTCATGATAACTCGCTACAGTTTAAGACTTTGAGTTTATCACTTCTATGAATACAGTTCAAATAGCCAGAGGACAAAACAAATCTGATAGTAAAATATCGTGGCCATATAATTGTAGAAATACTTTTTCAATCGAGACTCTACAATAGCTTATGCCACTTTAAGTTTACTTTACTAATGCCTCTAGATTATTTTACAAGCTTATGACTATTCAGCGCCCTTCACGGATCCATGCGCAATGTGTAGGAAGCACACTCTACACTGCTTAAGGTCGATTTTGATCGGCTCAAAAAAGTCTTAACATTTCCAATATTTCGAACTTGGATGCATTTGACGAAAGATCGGACGTCTCTGCTGCTGACACTATGTATTTCATAGCCTCATGAACACTCTTAGTTCAACAACTCTATTTATTTGGGAGATCTCAGACAGCCATATGGAGCTTAAGATGGCGTTCCTTCACAGACCATCATTCTCAATACAGCTCCCTCTACCTCCTAGTTAGAGGGCGCTACACATTAGATTGATACCTCCTAGCTAGACGGCACTACACATTATATTGCTACCTCCTAGCTAGAGGGTGCTATACATTATCTTGTTACATAGAAAATAGGTGCAGGAACAGGCCATTCGGCCCTTCAAACCTGCACCCCCATTCAATATTATCATGGCTGATCCTGCAACTTCACTATCCCACTCCTGCCTTCTCTCCATACCTTCTGATCCCTTTGGCCGTAAAGGCCACATCTAACTCCCTTTTGAATATATCCAACAAACTGGACTCAACAGCTTTCTGTGGTAGAGAATTCCACAGGTTCACAATTCTCTGCGTGGAAAAGTTTCTCCTCATCTCGGTCCTATATGGCTTTTCCCTTATCCTTAGACTGTGACCCCTAGTTCTAGACTTCCCCAACATCGGGAACATTTTTCCTGCATCTAACCTGTCCAACCCTGTCAGAATTTTATATGCTTCTATGAGATCCCCACTCATTCTTCTAAATTCCAGTAAATATAAGCCGAGTCGATCCAATCTTTCTTCATGTCAGTCCTGCCATCCCGGGAATCAGTCTGGTGAACCTTCGCTGCACTCCCTCAATAGCAAGAATGTTCTTCCTCAGATTAGGAGACCAAAACTGCACATAATACTCAAGGTGTGGTCTCATCAAGGCCCTGTACAACTACAGCAAGGCCTCCCTGCTCCTGTACTCAAATTCTCTCGCTATGAAGGCCAACATGCCATTTGCTTTCTTTACTGCCTGCTGTACCTGCATGCCTACTTTCAATGACTGATGTACCATGACACCCAGGTCTCGTTGCACCTCCCTTTTTCCTAATCTGTCACCATTCAGATTATCTGCCTTCCTGTTTTTGCCACCAAAGTGGATAACCTCACACTTATCCACATTATACTGCATCTGCCATGCATTTGCCCACTCACCTAACCTGTCCAAGTCACCATGCAGCCTCTTAGCATCCTCCTCACAACTCACACTGCCATCCAGTTTAGTGTCATCTGCAAACCTGGAGATATTACACTCAATTCCTTCATCTAAATCATTAATATGTATTGTGAACAGCTGGGGTCCTAGCACTGAACTTTGCGGTATCCCACTAGTCACTGCCTGAAATCCTGAAAAGGACCAGTTTATTCCCACTCTCTGCTTCCTGTCTGCCAACCAGTTCTCTATCCACGTCAATACATTACCACCAATACCATGTGCCTTAATTTTTCACACCAATCTCTTGTGTGGGACCTTGTCAAAAGCCTTTTGAAAGTCCAAATACACCACATCCACTAATTCTCCCTTATCCACTCTACTAGTTACATCCTCAAAAAATTCCAGAAGATTTGTCAAGCATGATTTCCCTTTCATAAATCCATGCTGACTTGGACCAATCCTGTCACTGCTTTCCAAATGCGCTGCTATTACATCTTTAATAATTGATTCCAGCATTTTTCCCACTATTGATGTCAGGCTAACCGGTCTATAATTCCCTGTTTTCTCTCTCCCCGCTTTTTTAAAAAGTGGGGTTACATTAGCTACCTTCCAATCCATAGGAACTGATCCAGAGTCCATGGAATGTTGGAAAATGATCACCAAAGCATCTACTATTTCTAGGGCCACTTCCTTAAGTATTCGGGGATGCAGACCATCAGGCCCTGGCGATTTAAAGATCTCTAATCCCATCAATTTCCCTAACACCATTTCCTGACTAATAAGGACTTCTCTCAGCTCCCCCTTCTCACTAGACCCTCGGTCCCCTAGTATTTTCGGGTGGTTATTCGTGTCTTCCTTAGTGAAGACAGAACCAAAGTATTTGTTCAGTTGGTCTGCCATTTCCTTGTACCCCATTATGAATTCACCTGATTCTGACTGCAAGGGACCTACATATTAGTTTTCACTAATCGTTTTCTCTTCACATAGCTAAAGAAGCTTTTGCAGTCAGTTTTTATGTTCTCTGCAAGCTTCCTCTCATACTCAATTTCCCCCCTCCTAATTAAACCCTTAGTTCTCCTCTGCTGAATTCTAAATTTCTTCCAGTCCTCAGGTTTGTTGCTTTTTCTGGCCAATTTATACGCCTCTCCCTTGGATTTAACACTAACTCTAATTTCCCTTGTTAGCCACGGTAGAGCCACCTTCTCCGTTTTATTTTTATGCCAGATAGGAATGTACATTTGTTGTAGTTCATCCATGTGATCTTTAAATGTCTGCCATTGTCTATCTACCGTTAACCCTTTAACTATCATTCGCCAGTCTATCCCAACCAATTTATGTCTCATACCATTGAAGTTACGTTTCTTTAAGTTCAGCACCCTAGTCTCTGAATTAACTGTGTCACTCTCCATCTTAATGAAGAATTCTACCATATTATGGTCACTCTTTCCTAAGGGCCCTTGCACAACAAGATTGCTAATTAATCCTCTCTCATTACACAAGACCCAGTCTAGGATCACCTGTTCTCTAGTTGGTTCTTCGACATATTGGTCTAGAAAACCATCCCTTATACACTCCAGGAAATCCTCCTCCACAGTATTGCTACCAATTTGGTTAGCCCAATCTATATTTAGATTAAAATCATCCATGATAACTGCTGTACCTTTATTACACGCTTCCCTAATTTCTTGTTTGATGCCATCCCCAACCTCACTACTACTGTTTGGTAGTCTGTACACAACTCCCACTAACATTTTCTGCCCTTTGGTATTTCGCAGTTCTATCCGTATAGATTCCACATCATCCAAACTAATGGCATGCCTTACTATTGCGTTAATCTCCTCTTTAACCAGCAATGCTACCCCACCTCCTTTGCCTTTCTGTCTATCCTTCCTGTATATTGAATACCCCTGGATGTTGAGTTCCCAGCCTTGGTTACCCTGGAGCCATGTCTCCGTAATCCCAATTACATCATATCCGTTAACAGCTATCTGCGCAGTTAATTCATCCACCTTATTACGAATGCCCCTCGCATTGAGACTCAGAGCCTTCAGGCTTGTTTTTTAACACTCTTTGTCCTTTTAGAATTATGCTGTAATGTAACCTTTTTTGATTTTTGCACTTGATTTCTCCACTCTTACTTTTCTCCTTCCTACCATTTGCTTCAACCCCCTTTTTACTTCCTTCTGCCTCCCTGCATAGATTCCCATCCCCCTGCCATATTCGTTTAAACCCTTCCCAACAGCACTAGCAAACACTCCATCTAGGACATTGGTTCCTGTCCTGCCAAGGTGCAGACCGTCCAGTTTGTACTGGTCCCACCTCCCCCAGAACCGGTTCCAATGCCCAGGAATTTGAATCCCTCCCCTTTGCACCATTCCTTGAGCCACGTATTCATCTGAACTATCCTGCTATTCCTACTCTGACTAGCACGTGGCACTGATGGCAATCCTGAGATTACTACCTTTGAGGTCCTACTTTTTAATTTAACTCCTAGCTCCCTAAATTCAGCTTGTAGGACCTCATCCCGTTTTTTACCTATATCGTTGATACCTATGTGCACCACAACAACTGGCTGTTCACCATCCCCCTCCAGAATACCCTGCAGCCGCTCCAAGACATCCTTGACCCTTGCACCAGGGAGGCAACATACCATCCTGGAGTCTCGTTTGCAGCCACAGAAACGCCTATGTATTCCCCTTGCAATAGAATCCCCTATCACTATAGCTCTCCCACTCTTTTTCCTGCCGTTCTGTGCAGCAGAGTCACTCCTGGTGCCATAAACTTGGCTGCTGCTGCCTTCCCCTGATGAGCCACCTCCCTTAACAGTATCCAAAACAGTATATCTGTTTTGGAGGGAGGTGACCACAGGGGACCCCTGCACTACCTTCCTTCCCCTGCTCTTCCTGATGGTCACCCATTCCCTATCTGCCTGTGTAACCTTTACCTGCAGTGTGACCAGCTCACTAAACGTCCTATCCACAACATCCTCAGCATCGCAGATGTTCCAGAGTGAGTCCATGTGCCGCTCCAGTGCCGCAATGTGGTCTGTCAGCAGGACACACTTCCTGCACACATAGTTGTCAGGGACACAGCAGGAGCATGACACACTCCCATAGCAAATTACAATACTCCCTCAGCAGAACCTGTTTGTTCTACCTATGTCGTTAGTACCTATGTGGAGCACGACAACTGGATCTTCCCCCTCCCACTCCAAGTTCCTCTCCAGTCGAGAGGAGATGTCCTTAACCCTGGCACCAGGCAGGCAACATAGTCTTCGGGACTCAGGGTCTCGGCTGCAGAGAATAATATCTATCCCCCTAACTATACTGACCGCTACCACATTTCTTTTTTTTCGCCCCACTTGAATGGCTCCCTGTACCACGGTATTGTGGTCAGTTTGCTCATCCTCCCTGCAGTCCCTGCTCTCGTCCACAAAGGGAGCAAGAATCTCGTACCTATTGGACAAGAGCAAAGGCTGAGGCTCCACCATCACTACCTCCTTGGTCCCCATACCTGCCTCACTCGTAGTCACACCCTCCTGTCCTGACCACCGACCAAATTTGAATGAGTTAATCTAAGGGGTGTCATGTATTCAACTATCATTGTAATCCATGTATAAGCTGACCTAAGTTGTACACCTTGAGAACATTGACCACAGGGGGCAAACTTGTGGGAGACACTCCTAACCTGGATTTTCAGGTATAAAAGGGGAAGCTCCACCCACCTTCATCACTTGAGGTCTTGGTAATAAAGGTAACTGGTCACAGAGCGACCTTCTCTCAAGTATGGGCCTCGTGTGCATTTATACTGTATGTGGATCAAACTAAAAGGAGGTTCAGCAACCCCATAGAAGAAGCAGAGTAAGAACACGATGTAGAGTTTACTCCACCACAAGGGGTGAGAATGCCTCCTGGAACACAGCATCCAGGTAACTCTCCCCCTCCCTGATGTGTCGCAGTGTAAGCGGCTCAGACTCCAGCTCATCATCACGAAGCCGAAGTTCCTCGAGCTGCAGACTCTTCCTGTAGATGTGGTTGACGTGGATCTCAATGAGGCCAACCAGCTCCCATATGCAGCAGCAGTAACACATTGCCTGCCCTGTCATCTCTAATGTACTTAATTAATTAGGTTTTCACATTTTGAATGTTTTTACATTTTTAATCCCAGCTCTTAATTTAAACCAATGCCCAAGGAAAAGTGAGAAATACTGACCAATCACTCACCTGCTTTCCTTTGATGTCACACTTCGAATCTGTTTACTTCTTAAACTCACAGGTCAGTCGATGCTGCTCCGGCCGACTCTCCTGCTCTCGCGATGCTCGGTATTATCCTTGGTATAAACTAATCTGCCCGCTCTATAGAAAACTATCTCCTTCGTGCTGTGGAGCCCTGTCAGAATTGTTGAGAAATGATTTTTTATGTGTAAGCTGTTATAAGAACCAACTCCAAAAATTCTAGAAAATATCTCTCACCAACGAGTCCTGCTTCACCTCTTCAAAAAATGAAACATTACTGGAGTGTCCAGATTGCAGGGCACTGTGTAACTAGTTGTTGGGGGTGACTGAAACAGGCACCTCAATGCACCCATTCAAACACACTCTGGCTAAAATTAACAAACATTGTCACTGTGATTGTGGTTAAGGAAGATAATGTAAAACTGCTGAGAGTTAATCTACTAATGGTATCAAAAGTACAAAATAAATTTAGTGACCGTCAGAGTTCTTTGTGTGTCCCGTTATATATGTGAGAAATATTAAAGTAACTTCTGAAAGAGTATGGTTGGTAACAGGCCCTTCCTATCTTTATTAAAATCAGCTTTCAGAACTTTGCATAAATTTCATATTCAGAAATAATATACAGTTATGTAACTACCACTCACTATTTTCTCCCTTCACATTTTAATAAATACAATAAACACCTAGGCCCCGAAATTGCCCCTTTCCTGAGGCCGCTTAACACCGGAAAGCGACGGCCAGACTGCTGAATGCAATGGCCGGCGACTTTTTGTGTAATGGCCGCTATTATCAAAATTCCGCTCTCCCCGCCTCCCCCAGCAACCCCCCCTACCGTTCCGCTGCTGCCGATCCGTGCTAAGGGCATCATCACAGTGTACACCACCGATCTACCCCCCACCACCCCGACGGTGAAATTCCACTGTGAAAATCGTCCTCTCACCCTGTGGTAACATAGCAAGCTTTTTCATGAGGGTGTAGTGAGGCTGTGGCCTTCTGCAATGGTGGCACGGCTCCCATTAAAGGGGAGGACCTACTGCCGCTGCCGCCATGTTTTTTGTTTGTGACAATTATGCCCCCGGGTTCGGCCGGGCCGCCAACAGACTGCTGGCCCGGCTGAAACCCTCCCTGGTGGCCCAGTGGACCAAATTTTTAACATCGCGCAGGACCCTTTAAATGAAGGGGAGAGCCCATGGTGACATGGCACCGTGATGACGTCAACATGACGGCCACTCTGCACCCCCACCCCCCAATTTCACCACCGCATATCCACCCCCATTAAGAACGACTTCCGGATCCGACTGAAAGAAAACCAAAGAGTGGAATTTTGCTCAAGAGGCCACTTCAACCACCGCCGCGGTGAAAACACTCAAAACGGGGTGTGTGCGCCTCGTTTCAGGTAGGGGGAAATTTTGGGGCCTTCAAGTTAAATAAATTTGTTAATTTGATTACTTGTAAGTCTCTCAAATAGTTCGGGATGAATGTTTCTCATTAAGATGAGAGTCAGAAGTCCTGAGTTGCTCCGTTCTTTGTATGTGACACAGACGCATTCAGTTTTGAGGGAGCAGGCCTTCAGATGAGATGTTAAACTGAGGCATCATCCGCTCTCTCAGGTTGACATAAAAGATCCCACAGTACTATTTCGAAGAGGAGCAGGGGAATTCTCCCTGGTGTTCTGGTCAATATTTATCCCCCTCATCCAACATCACTAAAGCAGATTATCTGGTCATTATCTCATTGCTCTTTGTGGGACCTTGCTGTGCTCAAATTGGCTGCTATGTTTCTTACTTTACAACAATGACTACACTTCAAAAAATATTAAATTGGCTGTAAAACACTTTGAAACCTCCTGAAATTATGCAAGGCGCTATATAAATGCAAGTCTTTTTTTTCTTTCCATACTGATGGTGTTTGGTTCAATCCAAGGTCTGTGGCCATTTAGGACTGAGATGAAGAGAAATTTCTTCACTCAGTGGGTGGTGAATCTTTGGAATTCTCTACCCCAGGGGGCTGTGGAGGCTCAGTCGTTGAGTATATTCAAGACAGAGATCGCTAGATTTTTGGATATTAAGGGAATCAAGGGATATGGAGACAGTGCAGGAAAGGGAGTTGAGGTAGAAGATCAGCCATGAACCTATTGAATGGGGAACAGGCTTGAGGGGCCGAATGGCTTACTTTTGCTCCTATTTCTTATATTCTTATGTAACATGGTGGGTGGATGCAATGTGGGGGATATTCTCCAGGACCCCCTCCATATAAGGCTGATAGATCTTTCTTCCCCCAATATTGTCAGATCCTAGCAATCCCTAAAACTACCAGACACTGACTACTCCCAACACTCTGAAACCTCTTCTTCAGTCCTGCTGGATACCATGATCCCCTTTCTGTGACTTCGCTTCTCTCTCCACCACCCCCTCCACTGCCCCCACTCTACATCCTGGGACAACCTCTTGTTGGTGCTCACAGATCTCTAGACTGCAAGCCCAGAACTTCTTCATGCAAAGAATGCCCCCAGACACCGAAACTTCCCTCCCCAATTCTCCAAAATCCCAGGAAACCTGCTCCCTGATTCTACACACCAGGACCTGCCATTATATTTTCAGAACCCTCCCTGGAACCCCCTCAAAGTACTGCACCTTGAGACTGCATCTCAGTGCTGCCCCAGGCACCCTTCTCAATGCCCCCCAAACCCAGTAAGACCCTCAATGCCAATAAGTCAGTGTCCTTGGTAATAATTTTTTGTTTAACTCCCTGTTCATCTTCTACAATATGTACTTCAGCAACTCGCCGAGTCTTCTGCGGCAGCACCTCCCAAACCTGCGATCTCTACCACCTAGAAGGACAAGTGCTGCAGACACTTAGGAACGGCACCACCTTCACACACCATCCTGACTTATCACCGTTCCTTCATCATCGCTGGGTCAAAATCCTGGAACACCCTTCCTTACATCTACCCTGTCATGCTCTGTAGAATTTTGTATGTTCCCTCTCATTCTTCTAAACTCTAGAAAATATAGGTCTAGTCTACTCTGTCTATTCTCATAGGATAATCCCCCTCCCATCTGGAGATCGTTCAATGGCAAGTATATCCTTCCTTCGGTAAGGTGACCAAAACTGTACACATTGGGCTGGATTTTCCGGTCTTTTGCACCTCGTTTCACGCCCCAGCTGGGCGGTAAATGCTGTTTCTGGGTGTGAACCAGGGCATACTGGATTTAGCGCCGGCAGGAAGTTTCGCGATGGTGCAGAAACTTACTGCTCCGTCCTCCGTTTACACTGTCAGTATGATGTAAATCTTCATGTAAGACTGCGCTAGCGCCCCGAATGGAACTTTCGGCCCCAACACCTCATTTAACGACCACTCCAGAAAACGACTGAAAAAAACAGGTGGTCCCAGGGTACAGCAGGCATTATTAGCAGCATATTTAAATGCAGGCTGGAGGAACTTATATCGCAGTTGTCAGTGACTGTTACGGTTGCGTGCAGAACGTTGCGTGAGGCTCCGATTACGCTCATAATAAAGGATGAAACTAAGTGTGACCTTAGCTCCTTTAATTAGACTCCAGAGTGAAGGTACAGCGTGGGAGGCCTGTTTATATACAGTGCTCCCTTGGGATCCAATGCTGGGATCCCTTGGGACTTCAACAGATAGGCCCTCTGGTGATGGTGTGATACAGGTTGCCAAGGGTTACATACATAATATCACTCCCTCGTAAAGTCAATAGTCCACTTATTTACAGGGTGAGACGATCTGGGGCTTTTTGCTCCCTTGTCGATCGTCTCGGTACAAATGCAGGTGTGGGTGAGTTGGTTGGTTCTTCACTGGGCTGCTGGGCAGCGGCCTTGCCGGGCGGTGGTGAGTTCGGCTTCGTGGTCAAACGTGGTGTCGGTTGCCACCTGTGTGTGTGTTGGAGGGTCAAAGTTGGTGGTGTCCTCTTTGGGTTGCCCGTAGCTGTTAGTGAAACGCAATTTGGTTTGGTCCAAAAACTTTCTGCATGTTAGTACATTGGCCAATTTTACCTGAAACACCTTACTCCTTTCTTTGGCTATGACCATGCCAGCAAGCCATTTGATGTCCATAATTGTGTACAAACACAGGGTCATTGACCTCAATATCATGTGACAAGCTTGCGCGATCATGGTACATGCTTTGTTGATACCGCCTGCCCTCGACGTGATCATGGAGGTCAGGGTGGACAAGAGAGAGCCTTGATTTGAGTTCCCTTTTCATGAGCAGCTCAGCTGGGGGAACCCCGGTGAGCGAGTGGGGTCTTGTACGGTCGCTGAGCAGGACTCGGGACAGGCGGGTCAGCAGGGAGCCTTCCGACACGCGTTTAAAGCTTTGCTTGATGGTTTGAACTGCCCGTTCTGCCTGGCCGTTGGATGCGGGCTTGAACGGGGCAGATGTGACATGCTTGATCCCATTGCGGGTCATAAATTCCTTGAATTCAGCACTGGTGAAACACGGCCCATTGTCGCTGACTAGGACATCAGGCAGGCCATGTGTGGCAAACATGGCTCGTAGCCTTTTGATGGTGGTGGTGGACGTGCTTACAGACATTATTACACATTCAATCCATTTTGAATAAGCATCCACAACAATCAAGAACATTTTGCCTAGAAATGGGCCCGCATAGTCAACGTGGATCCTAGACCACGGTTTGGAGGGCCACGACAGCAAACTTAGCGGTGCCTCTCTGGGTGCATTGCTCAGTTGAGAGCAAGTGTTGCACTGGTGCACGCATGACTCTAAATCTGAGTCGATGCCAGGCCATCACATGTGGGATCTGGCTATGGCTTTCATCATTGCGATGTAGGTCGCATATTAACGTTTCTCTGCCTTTCTTGGGCAAGACCACATGATTACCCCACAAAAGACAGTCCGCCTTTAAGGACATTTCGTTTTTGTGCCAGTGCAATGGCTTAATCTCTTACTGCATCTCCGCTGGGACACTGGACCAGCTCCCAGCATGGAAGACACAGTTTTTTTTATCAGGGACAGTAAAAGATCCTGACTGGTCCAGGTCCTGATCTGGCGGGCCGTAACGGGTGACTTTTCGTTTTCGAATGCATCCATCACCATGAGCAAGTCTGCAGGCTGTGCCATTTCTGTCCTGGTGGTGGACAATGGTAGCCGACTGAGAGCATCAGCACAGTTCTCTGTGCCCGGTCTGTGGCGAATTACATAGTTGTATGCCGACAGCGTGAGCGCCCATCTTTGAATGCGGGCAGAGGTATTGGTGTTAATCCCTTTGATCTCTGAGAATAGCGATATGAGCTGCTTATGGTCAGTTTCTAGCTTAAACTTGAGACCAAACAAATACTGGTGCATTTTTCTCACCCCGTAAATGCGTGCCAGAGCTGCTTTTTCAATCATGCTGTCGGCCCTTTTGGCCTTGGACAGACTCCTGGATGCATAGGCGACCGGTTGCAAAATCCTTGATTCGTTAGCCTGTTGTAACACACACCCGACCTCGCTAAACGTGAATAGCACGTTCAGCAAGTTGGTCTTCACGCAGGTAAAGGGTACACAGCCAGATAGGGAATGGGTGACCAACAGGAAGAGCAGTGCAAGGAAGGTAGTGCAGGGGTCCCCTGCGGTCATCCCCCTGCAAAACAGATACACCGCTTTGGGTACAGTTGAGGGGAATGACTCATCAGGGGAAGGCAGCAGCAGCGAGGTTCATGGTACTGTGGGTGGCTCTGCTGCATAGAAGGGCAGGAAAAAGAGTGGGAGAGCTATAGTGATAGGGGATTCGATTGTAAGGGGGATAGAAAGGTGTTTCTGCGGCCGCAATCGAGACTCCAGAATGGTATGTTGCCTCCTTGGTGCAAAGGTCAAGGATGTCTTGGATCGAGTGCAGGACATTCTGAAAAGGGAGGGTGAACAGCCAGTTGTCGTGGTGCATATAGGTACCAACGATATGGGTAAAAAACGGGATGTAATCCTGTGAGACGAATTTAGAGAGCTAGGAGCTAAATTAAAAAATAGGACCTCAAAAGTAGTAATCTCAGGATTGCTACCTGTGTCACATGCTAGTCAGAGTAGGAATCGCAGGATAGCTCAGATGAATACGTGGCTTGAGGAGTGGTGCAGAAGGGAGGGATTCAAATTCCTGGGACACTGGAACCGGTTCTGGGGGAGGTGGGACCAGTACAAACCGGACCGTCTGCACCTGGGCAGGACCGGAACCAATGTCCTAGGAGGAGTGTTTGCTAGTGCTGTTGGGGAGGAGTTAAACTAACATGGCAGGGGGATGAGAACCTATGCAGGGAGACAGAGGGAAATAAAATGGAGGCAGAAGCAAAAGATAGAAAGGAGAATAGTAAAAGTGGAGGGCAGAGAAACCCAAGGCAAAAAACAAAAAGGGCCACATTACAGCAAAATTCTAAAGGGGCAAAGTGTGTTAAAATGACAAGCCTGAAGGCTCTGTGCCTCAATGCGAGGAGTATTCGGAATAAATTGGACAAATTAACTGCGCAGATAGTAGTTACCGGATACGATGTGGTTGGCATCACGGAGACATGGCTCCAGGGTGACCAAGGCTGGGAACTGAACATCCAGGGGTTTTCAACATTTCGGAAGGATAGACAGAAAGGAAAAGGAGGTGGGGTGGTATTGCTGGTTAAAGAGGAAATTAATGCAATTGTAAGGAAGGACATTAGCTTGGATGATATGGAATCGGTATGGGTGGAGCTGCGGAATACCAAAGGGCAGAAAATGCTAGTGGGAGTTATGTGCAGACCACCAGTAGTAGTAAGGTTGGAGACAGCATCAAACAAGAAATAAGGGATGAGTGCAATAAAGGTGCAGCAGTTATCATGGGCGACTTTAATTTACATATTGATTGAGCTAACCAAACTGGTAGCAATGCGGTGGAGGACGATTTCCTGGAGTATATTCAGGATGGTCTTCTAGACCAATATGTCGAGGAATCAACTAGAGAGCTGGCCATCCTGGACTGGGTGATGTGTAATGAGAAGGGACTAATTGGCAATCTTCTTGTGCAAGGCCCCTTGGGGAAGAGTGACCATAATATGGTAGAATTCTTTATTAAGGTGGAGAGTGACACAGTTAATTCAGAAACTAGGGTCCTGAACTTATGGAAAGGTAACTTCGATGGTATGAGGCATGAATTGCCTAGAATAGACTGTCAAATGATACTTAAAGGGTTGACAGTGGATAGGCAATGGCAAATATTTAAAGATCACATGGATGAACTTCAACAATTGTACATCCCTGTCTGGAGTAAAAATAAAACGGGGAAGGTGGCTCATCCGTGGCTAACAAGGGAAATTAAGGATAATGTTAAATCCAAGGAGGAGGCATATAAATTGGCCAGAAAAAGCAGCAAACCTGAGGACTGGGAGAAATTTAGAATTCAGCAGAGGAGGACTAAAGGTTTAATTCAGGGGGGGAAAATAGAGTATGAGAGGAAGCTTGCCGGGAACATAAAAACTGACTGCAAAAACTTCTATAAATATATGAAGAGAAAAAGATCAGTGAAGACAAATGTAGGTCCCTTGCAGTCGGATTCAGGAGCATTTATAATGGGGAACAAAGAAATGGCAGACGAATTGAACAAATACTTTGGTTCTGTCTTCACGAAGGAAGACACAAATAACCTTCCAGACGTACTCGGGTCTAGTGAGAAGGAGGAACTGAAGGATATCCTTATTCGACAGGAAATTGTGTTAGGGAAATTGATGGGACTGAAGGCCGATAAATCCCCAGAGCCTGATAGTCTGCATCCCAGAGTACTTAAGGAAGTGGCCCTAGAAATAGTGGATGCATTGGTGATCATTTTCCAACAGTCTATCGACTCTGGATCAGTTCCCATGGACAGGAGGGTAGCTAATGTAACACCACTTTTTAAAAAAGGAGGGAGAGAGAAAACGGGTAATTATAGACCGGTTAGCCTGACATCAGTAGTGGGGAAAATGTTGGAATCAATTATTAAGGATGAAATAGCAGTGCATTTGGAAAGGAGTGACAGAATCGGTCCAAGTGAGCATGGATTTATGAAAGGGAAATCATGCTTGACGAATCTTCTGGAATTTTTTGAGGATGTAACTAGCAGAGTGGACAAGAGAGATCCAGTGGATGTGGTGTATTTGGACTTTCAAAAGGCTTTTGACAAGGTCCCACACAAGAGATTGGTGTGCAAAATGAAAGTACACGATATTGGGGGTAATGTACTGACATGGATAGAGAACTGGTTGGCAGACAGGAAGCAGACAGTCGGGATAAACAGGTCCTTTTCTGAATGGCAGGCAGTGATTAGTGGAGTGCCGCAGGGCTCAGTGCTGGGACCCCAGCTATTTACAATATACATTCATGATTTAGATGAAGGAATTGAGTGTAATATCTCCAAGTTTACAGATGATACTAAACTGGGTGGCGGTGTGAGCTGTGAGGAGGATGCTAAGAGGCTGCAGGGTGACTTGGACAGGTTAGGTGAGTGGGCAAATGCATGGCAGATGCAGTATAATGTGGATAAATGTGAGGTTATCCACTTTGGAGGCAAAAACTCGAAGGCAGAATATTATCTGAATGGCGGCAGATTAGGAAAAGGGGAGGTGCAACGAGACCTGGGTGTCATGGTTCATCAGTCATTGAAAGTTGGCATGCAGGTACAGCAGGCGGTGAAGAAGGCAAATTGTATGTCGGCCTTCATAGCTAGGGGATTTGAGTATAGGAGCAGGGAGGTCTTACTGCAGTTGTACAGGGCCTTGGTGAGACCTCACTTGGAATATTGTGTTCAGTTTTGGTCTCCTAATCTGAGGAAGGACGTTCTTGCTTTTGAGGGAGTGCAGCGAAGGTTCACCAGGCTGATTCCAGGGATGGCTGGACTGACATATGAGGAGAGACTGGATCAACTGGGTCTTTATACTCTGGAGTTTTGAAGGATGAGGGGATCTCATAGAAACGGATAAGATTCTGGCGGGACTGGACAGGTTAGATGTGGGAAGAATGTTCCCGATGTTGCGAAAGTCCAGAACCAGGGGACAGTCTTCGGATAAGGGGTAGGCCATTTAGGACTGAGATTTGGAGAAACTTCTTCACTCAGAGAGTTGTTAACCTGTGGAATTCCCTGCCGCAGAGAGTTGTTGAAGCCAGTTCATTGGATATATTCAAGAGGGAATTAGATATGGCCCTTATGGCTAAAGGGATAAAGGGGTATGGAGAGAAAGCAGGAAAGGGGTACTGAGGGAATGATCAGCCATGATCTTATTGAATGGTGGTGCAGGCTCGAAGGGCCGAATGGCCTACTCCTGCACCTATTTTCTATGGTTCTGTGTTTCTTTATATGACAACGTATCGCAAGCTAGCACTAATCGTTTACATGGGTTATACAGGACAAGCAGTTTGTTTGAACACAACTGATTTCTGGCTTTCTCAAGGGCAGCCTCTTGTGATTTCCCCCATACCCAGTCATCTCCCTTGCGCAGTAGCAAATGTAGGGGGGTCTGATGCCATCTGCTGTGATTCTTCTTCCCAAGAACTCGACTTCTGGTGCCAGGAAAACACACTTCGAGAGTTTCAACCTGAGTCCCCCGTGATGTAGCCGACTTTGAACCTCTTCCAGATTCTTCAAGTGTTCGATGGTGTCTCGACCTGTGACCAGTATGTCGTCCTGGAAAACCACGGTCCATTTTCCGTTGGAATATTGCCGCGGCTGAACGAATCCCGAAGGGACATCTGTTATAGATGAACAGACCTTTGTGCGTTTTGATGCAGGTGAGGCCTTTCGAAGATTCCTCCAGCTTCTGCATCATGTAGGCCGAGGTCAGTTCCAACTTGGTGAACGTCTTTCCTCCAGCCAGGGTCGCAAATAGATCGTCTGCCTTGGTTAGAAGGTACTGGTCCTGTTGCGAAAAACGGTTAATCGTTACTTTATAGTCCCCACAAATTCTGACCGTGCTGTCACCTTTGAGTACCGGGACAATTTGACTGGCCCACTCATTGAATTCCACCGGCGCGATGATGCCTTCTCGCTGCAGCCTGTCCAGCTCAATTTCCACTTTCTCTCGCATAATATACGGTACCGCCCCGTGCCTTGTGGTGGATGGGTCATGTACCGGGAACCAAGTGGATCTGCACTTTCGCCCCCGAGAAACTTCCAATGCCTGACTCGAACAACGATGGAAATCTGCTCAGAACCTGGGCACATGAGGCGTCATTGATGGATGAAAGCGCTCAGGTGTCGTCCCAGTTCCAGTGGATTTTTCCCCGCCAGCTTCTGCTGAACAGTGTGGGGCCATCCCCTGGCACGATCTCTTGTGGGAGACTTCATAGGAGACTTCGGCTTCTGCGCTGCCAATTACAGGGATCAGCTCTTTGGTGTAAGTTCTTAGCTTGGTGTGAATGGGGCTGAGCTTGGGCCTGTGTGCCTTGTTGCACCACAGCTTGTCGAAGGCCTTTTTGCTCATTATGGATTGACTCTCACCAGTGTCCAGTTCCATGAATACTGGAATTCCGTTCCGTTCAACTTTTAACATAATCGGTGGACATTTTGTGGAGAAGGTTTGTACCCTGTACACTTCTGCCTCTTTGGTTTGAGTCTCTAGTTCAGCCTGATCCACCATGGATCGACCTTCCTCTGCAACGTGGTGGTTTGCAGGGTTTGCAGCTCGCCTGCACATTCACTGGAGGTGTCCCATTGTTCTGCAGCCGTTGTACGCATAGTGCTTAAAGCGGCATTGATGGGCCCGATGATCACCTCCACAATGCCAACAAGGTGTTAACTGCCTCTCATTAACGATTGATAGCGGACTCTGGGTCATCTGAGGTCATGCAGCAACTAGCGTGTATGTTCTGCCATGTATATTCCTGCTCGAAAACGACGTTACTTTGTGCACAGTACTAGCCGAAACCTCTTTATGCAGTAAAATTTGTTTGGTATTACTGCTGGTGGACATAAATGCCTGAGCTATCATTATGGCTTTGCTCAGATTCGGTGTTTCAACAATCAATAGTTTGTGAAGGATTACCTCATGGCCAATGCCAAGCACAAAAAGGTCTCTTAGCATTTGTTCAAGGAATCCATCAAATTCGCAATGTCCTGCAAGGCGCCTTAGTTCGGCGACGTAGCTCGCCACTTCCTGGCCCTCCGACCGTTGACATGTGTAGAACCGATACCTCGCCATCAAAATACTTTCCTTCGGATTTAGGTGCTCCCGGAGCAGCGTACACAATTCTTCATAGGATTTAGTTGTTGGTTTACCGGAGCTAGACGATTCTTCATGGGGCCATAGATTGTTGCCCCACAGACGGTAAGGAGGATCGCCCTTCATTTGGCAGCGTTCTCATCCCCTTCCAGCTAGATGGCCACGAAGTATTGGTCGAGTCTCTTCACGAAGGCCTCCCAATCGTCCCCTTCTGAGAACTTCTCCAGGATACCAGCAGTTCTTTGCATTTTCGCACGGTTATTCGTTACCTCGTCGCCAATTCTTATGCTCATAATAAAGGATGAAACTGAGTACTGTATGCAATGAGTAAATGTGACCTTAGCTCCTTTAATTAGACTTCAGAGTTCAGGTACAGCGTGGGAGGCCTGCTTATATACAGTGCTCCCAAGTGATGCTGGGATCCCTTGGGACTCCAATAGGTAGGCCCTCTGGTGGTGGTGTGATACAGGTTGCCAAGGGTTACATACATATCAGCTCCGAGTTGGAAACAGCACTTTTATGTGCCATGATACTTTACTTACAAAGTCAATGAGATTTTTCAATGGGGTCAATATTCGTTTGCCAGCAAATCATACTGGTTGCTATTGTCAGGCGGCTTCAAGCTGGAAGAAGGGTTCTTGGCCATGTTGGGCTATGGAATCGAAGAGGGCGCAGACGTATGGGAAGGAGGCATTACCCCCCACGGGTTTACAGGGAACATCGCTCATATCTCCACATCTCTGATGCGCAGTGCGTTAGAAGGCTGCGCTTCCGAAATAAAATGCTGACAGAGATATGCCAGCTCCTACAGGCAGACCTACAGCCTACCAGTGCCAACAGAACTGCACTGCTCCAGGTGAAGGTGACAATAGTGATGGCCTTCTATGCCTCCAGGTCCTACCAGGCAGCAGCAGGAGACATTCGCAGCATCTCGCAGCACGCTGCACATTGCTGCATTCGCCAGGTTACAAGGGCACTGTATGCACACAGAATGGACTTCATAAAGTTCCCAATGAGCAGGGATAGTCAGACTGAGAGTGCTCTAGGGTTTGCAGGCTTCCCCAAGGTTCAGGGTGCCAGTCCTGGGCACAGTGTCTGCAGCAGACACCTTCTGCGCTACCTCCCTCCATACTCGCTTAAACACAGGAAGGAGTGGTCGGCATCCCCAGCAAGATAGAGTGAGGCCTGCCTCCTCTCTACTCTGTGGACTAAGGTCTCACTTGCTTCATGGCTGAAGCGCCTGGCATGCTGCCTTTCCTCCTGATCCTCTATCTCAGCAGAAGTGGCTGAAATGGGGCAGTTTATATGTGCATGCACGCAGGAAGCTGCCGCGCCCTGCATTGGTGTTTGTGATCGGAAAAAGATCACTGCGCTTGTGCAAAATGGCCGCTTCCTTTAATGCCGAAAGTTTCGGCTCGGGCGCACAAAGTTATCCGTGCAATGCCTGACTTAACGCCAGCGCTCCTCTAGATGGCCTTTCTGCCGAAACTTCCAGACGAAGGCGCAAACTATTTTCAGACGCAGACTTTTACGCCCTGCCGCAATTAACACCACAAAATCCAAAAAGCTGAAAATCCAGCCCAATACTCCAGGAGTGGTCTCACCAGGGCCCTATATAATTGCAGGAAGACGTCTTTAATCTTATACTCAAATCCTCTTGTAATAAAGGCCAACATACCATTTGCTTTCTTAATTGCTTGCTGTACCTGGATGTTAACTTTCAGTGATTCGTGTACAAGGACACTCAGGTTCCCACCTATTGACCTCCTTGCCTGTCCACAACCATGCTGCACCCTCAGGTAGCCCGCTACCCAGTGATTGCCTTTCATTCTTGCCTTTACATTTTTGTGTTAAAGCATTTAAGGGTAAATTTTTTGCTTCACGCCCAGCAGGTAAACCTACTTCAAGAGAGGGTCACAATATTGTAGTGTTGATTCTTCAACTCATCTGCCTTTCGAGCATTTCTCCCACTGAGAGGGTGGGATTGGTGCCTTTACCTGTAGTGCAGTACTGGTTAGGCAGATTTACTGAGGGTATTTATTGCATGATTCTCTGGATGGTGGACACTGCATTGTCTCTGTCTGCCATCTCCTGCTAAGCCCAGCCATGTCTTCATACAGGAGGGTGTCCTAGCTTATCAAAGACAGCAAAGTCTCCTTTGCTACAGATCCTGCAAATGGATATCCAAAGAAACCTTAGAAAATATAGCAGACCTGCTCCTTGCTTCATTCATAATTTAAGAGCTGCGGTTGGACAATTATTTCCTGCCAACACTCACCAGCAAGTATACAGTGCCCAGTCCAATCTGGGCAGCTTAACTATTGGGGCCGATTTTGGGAATCCTTTAAGATGGGTCAGCTGAATTCCGACGAAGGAACCGTTTGCCATTCCATGGTCTCGGGCTGTATTTTTCAAAGCCATGATTTTCTGCCTATTAAACTGAATGGATGTAAAATTATGGGCACTGAATTCGTGATAGGTACTGCCATCAATGTGAACGACTTCTTCAGTCTTATTTGTTATTTCTGTTTTCAGGGTGGAAGAGAATGTGTGAGTGTACAGGTAAGATCTTATTATTGTAACACAAAGTAAGAAAGAAAATACACAAAAGCTGATGAACAGCTTTAAAAATGCTGACAATTCAAAAAATAAACCATACAACTTCAATTCCTTTGACCAAGACCACTGCTTCAGTGCAACCAAATAAGTTCAATTCCTTTTATTACATATGTTTCAGGAATTTTAATTGGTGATTTGGGAGCAGATTCCACATTTTAGTTTGCTTCCTCCCACATAACATATAAAAATAATTAGTTACAATGGGAGAGCAGCAGGACATGAACTTGTTCTGACTGAGGCGGCTGCCATACCCAATTATAAGTTATAATTTAGAGGAAAAACTTAAAAGTACATAAAAGCGCTATTTTTCTGTGGTGGATTTAGAAACTTTCGAAGATGAAGTGACATGATGATGCAAGATTTATTTTGTAGAGGGTCCAGGGGTCTGTCCCCCAGGAATTGTTTTTTTAACACCATTTTGCTGCATTTGAAGCTTATTATGATTCTTCACTTTTCTCTTATCTTCTTTTGCATATAAATTTCTGATTTTCTGGTCTTGCTGTTGAAAGTGTCATGTATGTAATCACAATGCAACACCACTGTATTACTGTACACACTCAACCGAGATGCAAACCTTGACCACAAGGGGTAAACTTGTGGGAGACTGCCCATACCTGATCACCCAAGCTCATAAAAGGGAGGTCCCATGCAGGGTCAGGTTTATCTTGAGTCCTGTGAATAAAGAGTTAAGGTCATAGAGTGATCTTGTCTCCAGAATGTGCCTCGTGTGGTTTCATACTGTAGAGTAAAGACTTTACAGAAAGTAAGCCCAATTGTGTATCTTGACTAATTTCCATACCTGTTTGTTTGCATAGTACCGTTCTTTCGATCCACAAGCAATGCCTTGGGACTTGAAATTGCCCCACAAAGGGGAGGGCCTAGTGTTGCCATTTTGTTTTTATTGTCGCCTAACTCAGGAGTCGGCCCGACAATGGCGGCCTCTGATTTGGCCAGGCCATCAACAGGCAGCTCGCAACCCCCTCCTGGGTGCCGACCCACCAACCCCTCCCTGGTGGCCCAGTGGGTGCCATGAAGGCTGCATTAAGCCCCGCAGCATCCCTCCCCTTTAAATGGTCAGTGCGGTGCTGATTGACACCGCCCCACTCCCACCTCACTCCCGCCACCAATAACATCCAAGAGCGCTGGGAGGCATCTTTTAAATTAAAGAGCAGAATTTCTCGATTTTTCCTCAAGCTGGATGATAATAATTATAATAATTCGAATTATCCGCCTGAAATGGGGCAGGGGTAACTTTGCGGCCCGTGTCTAAATACTAATTTTATTTGTTGAAATTAATTTGAGGGATACAGGCTGATATTTTAATCCATTGTCTTGGTGGTATAGAAATAGTGCATTGATATAATCTCAGCTCATTATAGAACCCCTATTTCATATGACTACAATATATTTATATTTATACGTTTAAAAACAATACATTTTAAATTATTGTAAGGAAACCAAAATGCATTTATTGCATGGAACACATTCTGGAATCCAAGAATATTTTGATCAAATACAACAACAACAACTTCATCAAACCACTATTCTAAAATAGTTTTGAAGGTAGAAATCTAGCCCCGGTATTTAAAACAGAAGTAACATTGTAGATGAAATAGTATATGCGACACTCCAGTGTACGTCCATAATCTTTTGGCAATGTTTTTTCTGCAGGAGAGGAAAGGTAGTGGGGAAAATGCTTGTCTATGAAGGTATTTATACCTACTCTGGGCAGTACATTGGGCCTGAAATTCCGGCTTCTTCTTCCCGTGGGCATGCGACTAAAAATAAGAGAAAAGATGCACACTTACCTGTTGCTGCTGCGCCCGCTCGAACTTCCGATCCTGAGACCTTCACTCCTAGGCATCAGGATGTGCGCAGGGCTGGATCATGGATCTGGGTGGCCAATCAGGTATAGTATGTTCTCATTCATAATAATGGGAACTCCATTAGAGTTCCCATTATTATGAATGAGAAGCCCCTCCTAAACACATAAAACACTAATTAAAAATTAGAAAAATACACTACATATTTAAGAATCATTGAAATTAAAGTTCTTATAAAAAAATATATTTTCCTGATTTTTTTTCAAAAGATGCCTTAAAATAAACTTACCGTAGTGTGGAGGGTTTTTAACAATAAAATGTGTTTTTATAACTTTATTTTGAAACGTTTTTGTGTATTTTTAAACACTTGCACCTGTAAAAGTAGGCTATACGCCTACTTTTTCAGGTGCAAGATTTTAAAGGACATTTGCTGGGCAAGATATTTGTAAATATCGGAAATCTTGCCCTGCAAGTGTCCTCGCTCTGATATGCGCGAGATCTATCAAGCCAGAAACTTGACAGATCGGAAAAGCCGGTTTTCAGCGCATGCGCATTGCGTGCTGAAACCTGGCTTTTCCGATGCCTTCCTGGGTCCATAGAAACTTCGTACGGATCCGGGACATTGGAATTTCAGGGCCAGTATCTCCACTTGTAACTGAGTAAATTAGAACATTCAGTAACAACTCTCACAACAACTGATCGCCTTGAAAATATGCAATGTTGCAGCTGCTGTTTATGTTGCAGCACAGACTGTTGACTGCTCTTAAGTGTTATACTAATTCTTACCTTCTAATTAGCTTAGAGGAAGGGAATTGTAACACAGAATGGGCACTTAACATAATAACCCATAGTAGCTGAGAGATTTGTTTATGTATATTTTTTGTTCTTAGGGTGTAGGGAGCAGCATCATCATAGGCAGTCCCTCGTATCAAGGATGTTTCCAAACCAAAAAGGGATGAGTTCACAGGTGTTTCAATGAAGGACCTAATATTCCAGTCCTGAACTCCAATTGAAGGGTGGAAGATGCCTGTGCGTGGTTTTTTTTAACGTGTGGTGGCCATTGCACATCAGCGGCCACACGGACTTGACAGAGTTAGGTCATGGTCCAGTGGCAAGGATTAGCCAGGACGACTGGAGCCCAGCTCTGCTGCACGGACCTAGTGCGCACACATATCGCAGTATGGGCTGACTCATGCTGCCCCCGGGCCCTCGCCTCTTCTGAGCCCCGAACTTGTGCCTTTCCTGGGCCCCGATTACGTCGCTCTGCAATCTCTCGCCGCTCCGCAATCTCTCGCCGCTCCTGCTGTACCTTCCCATGCTCCAATCAGCGACCTAGATTTTGGTGACATCCAATCCAGTCGCCTTCTTCACAGCCGTCGCTCTCCAGCACGCACTGTACCTTGAAGCGCATGCTCCTTTGAAGGCCCCGACCTGCTGATGGTCCTTGCATCGAATGGCCGCCAACTTCTGGTCCAATGGCCGCTGCCAGTGAAATTCAGCTCAGGGATTTTTCTGGCGGTCCCACTTCCGCCCCGCTGCTGCCGACCGGTAATAAGTGCGTGATCAAAGCGCGCACCGCCGATCTCCCGTGGCTGCTTTTTTATTTTAAGTTGGCCGGATAATTATGTCCCCGGGTTCGGCCAGGCTACCAACAGGCAGCCTGGTCCCTTGGGTGCCAGGCCACTGGCCCGGCCAAAACCCTCCCTGGTGGCCCAGTGTGCGATGTATGTAGCACTCAAATCACTGATCACTGTGACCTTAGTCCTTTATTGTGTAACTCCAGAGTGCCCCTCAGGTGTGGTGGGCAGCCTTTTATACTCTGTCTCGCAGGTACTTTTGGGTCTCCCACCACAGTGCCCCTTGGCACCATTGTAACTATACCTTTAATGTACATGGACAATACATAACATCTCATTTCCCCCGGCCCCCCCCACCCCAGTTCCAAAAGCACATTGCTGGTAACCTGGCCTTGTTCGTCCTGGTTGATTTGTGAGTGTGAGTCCATGACCATCCACTTCCCTCGCCATGTAGAGATTATGCTTGCGATCCGGTGCATGCATGTGGTATTTGCAGTCCTTACATGGGTGATACAAGTACACAAGCATAATCTCCAGTTGAAAGCAGGTACACATAGACAGTACATTTGTATGGTACATATAGATGCGTTGAAGAGTTATATCAAAAGATTGCAGGTACACTGAACAGTTATTAAATCCCAGCTCCACAGGGTGAGGTATGGTGGCAGCATACTGCCCCTTTTTGCCCGAGGTAATGGGCTGCGCTTGTCTGTAGCCGCTGAAAAATTGCATAAATCACATAAAATGAGAAATCGCATTAATCCATTAGTCATGTTAGTCACATTAACCCTTTTAACTCTGCATTGTGATATTAACTCTTTTCACCAATCATATCAATCATTTTAATCACCATAATCATTTTAGCATCAAAATACTAGTTCTTGTCATAAATCACGTCATCATACAAATCACAGTAATCATTTTGACTCACTCTTGCCCTTACAAAAGTCTCTTTGTGGGGACCGCCAACGGTGTAAGGCCCCTTTAAGACTCCCGGGTACATTTCTCTTTTAAGACGCCATTTTAGGTGCTCTGCTGGTCATGCCTGACTGTCCCGACAGAACTCTGCTGCTACGAGGTTCGCCGCCTTCATGAACTCCACCGAGCTGCTGCCTGCTCTCCCTCTCTCTTCTCCAGCTCGGTCGGCGCTGCTGCTGGTTCCAGCGCCTCTTTCTCACTCTCAGACTCTGCAGGGGAGAGTCGACGGCCGCCATGCTCTGCCCAACCCCACGCACGCTTCCTTCGCTGCCATACGATCCGAAGGTGGAGGCCACCTCTGCCTGTGAACACGGGGGACAGCGGTCTGTGGAGGAATGAAGTCTTCCCAGCTCCCACAGACCTTCCCCATCCATCTCCTGCCAAGTAGCGTCTGCCCATTGCCTGCAATGATCCACAAAGGTAAACCGTGCGTCTCGCCACCATGAGATACCTGCACATCCGCCCTGCCAAGAACAGGTATCAGTTCCTTGGTGTAGGTGCGTAGCTTCGCCATGACCGGGACCAGCTTGGATCGTGCAGCTGGGTTGATCCACAGTTTATCAAAAGTTTCCTGACTCATCAGCGACTGACCCGATCCCGTGTCCACTTCCATACTCACTGGGACTCTGTTAATCTTGACTTCCATAATCACTGGGGCCGAGTCGTCGGTACAAGTATACAGTCCAAACGCATCATCTTCTTCTACCTGGGGCTGGGATGCCCGTCGAGCCAAACCGCAACGCTCCTCGCTGGACAGCAGATCATCTACCATCTCCTCAGCCACATGGTGAGTCGTGTTTCTTTTGCACATACGCTGAAGGTGGCCTTTCGTGTGGCAGGTATTGCACGTATACTCCACAAACCTGCACCGGTGAGCCCCATGGCTTCCTCCACAGCGTCAGCATGGTGCTACTCGATTAGCCCCCCTCGGCGGACTCTGCGTTCCAGGACCCTGAGGTCCGTGCTCTTTGTCCTGAGCAGTTTTGTCCATGACGGGCGCTATCCTCTGAATAGTACCTGCCAGGTTCGAGACTGTGTGGATCATCTGCTTGGTGCTGCAAGTCGAGGTCATAAATGCTCGGCTGATGTTGATGGCTTGCTGCAGGTTGACTGTAGGTTCAGTAGATAGCAGCTTGTGAAGGAGACCCTCATGGCCAATCCCCATAACAAAAACGTCTTGCAACCTCGTTAAGGTGTGTGCCAAAATCGCACGCCGCTGCATCTCCTGATGTCCGCAGCATATTTGGTGACATCCTGGCCCTCAGGTCTGCAGTGGTGGTAGAATTTGTGCCTGGCCATGAGGATGCTCTCCTTCGGTTTCAGTTGGTTACGAATGAGTTCAATCAACTCCTCATATGACTTGTCCTTGGCGCTCACGGGTGCCAGCAAATCCCTGAAGAGACGGTAAACCTCCTCTCCACAACTAGACAGCAATATCGCCTTACGCTTCTCTATCAGTGCGTTCGTGTCCCCTGTCTGGTCGTTTGCTCTAAAAAAGTACTCGAGCCTTTCCGTAAAGGCATCCCAGTCATTACTCTCTGTGAAATCTTTTAGCGTGCCCAAAGAAGCCATGGTTGCGTGAAGAGCTCGTCTGTGTCCTCGTCACCAATGTGATGTATGTAGCACTTAAATCACTGACTCCACACAGTCTGGTGTTGTAGTAACTGCTGTGACCGTAGTCCTTTATTGTGTAACTCCAGAGTGCCCCTCAGGTGTGGTGGGCAGCCTTTTATACTCTGTCTCGCAGGTACTTTCAGGTCTCCCATCACAGTGCCCCTTGTGGCGCACCATTGTAACTATACATTTAATGTACATGGACAATACATAACAGTAACATCGGTGGCGTCCTTACCTAATGCTTGTGCCTTCATCCTCTCTCCCTGTGCAGTCATTTTCAATTTTTGCTTTTCTGACATCGATCTTCTATGCATGCAGCCCCTCAACTCCATTCCCTCAGCGATAGCAGAGCTTTGAGTCACCATGCCCCTGCAGCCTGGGATTCTGTTCCTAAACTCTCCCTCATACTGCATCTCTCTCCACCTTCAAAAACCTCAAAACCTACCTTAGTGCTTTGGGGCACATCCCCCTGAGGCCTGCCTTCTCCCTGACCCCCTGTAAAGGATTTAATTCTATAAAAGGTGCAGGAACAGTGTGAGTTGTTGGCTCTCTGCTGTCTGCCTGTTGACGTGGGGTCAGGGTGTATGTGGGTGGAAACATTGAGCAACAGTCCCTCAAATCATCCACACCAGAAATCACCCTGACACAGAAAAGGAAATGTTTAAGATGAGAAAAATGGGCAGATCTAATCGTGATGGGGGAATGGGCCCAAATCTGCCAGGTAGAAAATGTTCCAGTTTTTAATCCTGATTTAGCCTGCGGTTTTTTCCTGTCTCCTTGCCTCTCCCAGGCATTGTGTGGCTGGTGGTTGGGTAGGGGATGTTGGAGGTCATGGCAGGAATTATACAATGAGAGAATTGGATAGGCGCAATGAATCAATTAATCTTTTCCTGTCCTTTTGTTATCGTTTGTTGAATTTGTGTAAGAAGTATTGGATTTATAACTGCTTAAATTTGATCGACTGTTCTTGGAATGTGATCAATGGTGATAATTGAGAGAAAATAGCTGGTGAAACCAGGGCCAATAAAACCAGATAAATACCTTCCCCAATTAATGTTTTTGCTGCACAATCACTGATACAGCTCTTCTATCTCGCCTCCAAATCCAGACATTAAATTTAAAACATAGCACCTTCTAAAACTTCATTTTTCTGAAACTTAAAAGTAAACGCTATCTGCTGATGCACAGAATGGTCTCAAACAGAGTGCATTTAAACCGAGTGTTAAACTTGGGAATTTGGAGAGAGTGGGAATTCGGATCAGAGGGGAAAGGAGGTGCTGCTTTTGCCTCCACAGGACAGCAGGTAGGTGATTGGTTGGTGAGTATTACAGTGTGCTTACTCTAAGCTAGGCACCGGTTTAAACTAAGAGCTGGGGTACTATAACTAATACTTTATTAAATTAATAACTTAACTAAATAAACTAATTAATTAATATAACGATAAATAATCATTTGAATAAAAACTTTAACTAATTAAATTAATTCAGGTTGTCAATAAGCAAATCAATGATAAAGACTAGAGATGGCAGGGCAGGCTATGTGTCTGGGCTATAGTATGTGGGAGTTTGTGGACAGTGAGACTGTCCCGGATTCCCACATTTGCAGGAAGTGTCTCTGTCTTCAGTCACTCCGGCTCAGAGACATGGAGGCGGAGAGCGAGTTAGACACTCCGAAACATAAGGGAGGGGGAGGAATTTCTGGATAGTTTCATCCAGAAAACAGTCACACAACAGAAGAAAGCACCGATTCGGGAAAGAGAAGGTGTGACTGTTTGGGAGCTGGGTAATGAGGACTTAGGAGAGGATGAGAAGGAGGATCCTCAGACACTGATCCTGTCCAACAGACACGATGTATTCGCTACCTGTGAGGACAAGGAGAAAGACTGCGGGGAGCACAGCTAGCTACAGCTCAGACCAAGGCACCATGGCTCAGAAGACTGTCTGGGAGGTGGGGGTGGAGAGCAGAATAGAGGTGTGGTAGCGATAGGGGATTTGATAATTTGGGGGATAGATAGCAGCCATGTACAAGAGTCCTGAGTATGTAGCCTACTCGCTGCCAGGGGAAGGGATATCTCAAGGCGGCTGGAAAGGAATTTTGAAAGGAAGGAGGTAAATCCAGTTGTTGTGGTCCATGTCAGTACAAACAAATTAGGTAGGAACAGGCAGGAAGTCCTGGTGAGGGAGTATCAGTGTTGGGAGCGAAATAGTGTCGGCCTGGTGCTCAATGGCTGCTGCCACGTCAGCCATAGTCCGTGCCGCCATGTCTGGGACCCCATGATCACTTGATGCATCCAACATCCATTAGTATCTATCAAGGATGGGCTCGATGGGCTGCCGAGACACAAATGCAATCGTTGAGGCGGCCTCCACCCCACTCAAAGTAAGTGCATCGACACTCTCGGTCACCCTTGACAAAACACCCAGCAGATCGCTGTGTATCTGCAATGACTGTCTTGTAAGATCCTCTGAGTTGGCCTCATCATCAGAGTGCTGCTGAGCATCACTCAGGCAAGCACTTACCCTCAGGGGAGCTGGCCCCCTAACCTCCCCTCGACAGTGACATCGCTGCAGGCCACTGGGTCCCAGAGCATCACCCAGCTCCATCTCCCCAACCCCGCCTTCTGACAAAAAGCCGCTGGCCCCGCTCTGTGAGGACACTGGATCCTCTGTCACGTCCAGAGAGATGTCCTGATGTCCTCCGCCTCCTCGTTCTCTCCACCATCACCTCTGTGAATGGCTGACGTGCAGCCCCTGGCCGTCTGAGTCATCATCTGAAAGCACAAAGCCAGAGAAGAGTGGTTACCTGCAGGGGAGGGGGCCAGGAGCAGCAAAGGCATTCGAGAATGGCAGTCTCATGGAAAGAGCTGAAGGATTGTGGTTTGAGGCCTCTGTGGCCTGCCGGATAGCGTCACTGTCCCCAGGGGCGGGGGGTCGGCCTCACCCACCACCATAGCACCAACTTGAACGCCCATCAAGGCCGAGACGCATTCCTCGAACGGAGTCAAGTCCTGGAGTTCAGAGTCCCCTCCTGCAGTCTGCATCTGCTCCCTGTGGTTGTGGTCCAGCTTGTCCTGTGAGATTAAAGAGATCTGAGTTCGAGCCCTTCTATCAGTGTGTCCCAAGTGCCTTACATAGTGTAATAGATGAAATTGTATGAGAGTCTTCACAGTTCGATGTAACTTCCATTCGCTGCGTCGACTTGCTGAGGCTGTACTTGAACTAGGGGAGGCTACCGTCTTCGAGATGCACATAAAGACTGAGGAGTTAACAACATCAGGGGTGGGTCTGCAGAACTGAGTAGCAAGGTTAACAGTGCAGGCAGACACTTGCAGTGGGTGAGGCTTCAAATGGCAACTTTGGATCTGGCCTCACCCACATAGAGCATGGATTCTGAAACACTACATTGAGCAGAGAGTGCACATTGAGCTCAGAGCATTGCATGGTGACATTTCAAATTTAACGTACTCACCCTCACCAGCTGCGTCATCTCATTTTCGGCATTGAGTGGCTGCCCTGGCCACCGTGTCACTCGCAGAAACTTGTTCTGAGATTTCCCTCCATAGGCCTCTGTGAGTTGGTGGTTGTGGTCTCACCCCAGCCTCTGTCATGAGCAAATCCCACCGTATCTCCAGGGCATCAAGGAGTACATCCACGGCAGCATCCAAGAACTGGTGGGCTTGCTGGTGAGCTGCTGCTAGGTCTGTCATCATCACTGTCTGAGTGAGTGCGTAGGAAGCGAATATAACCACGAGGCGGGCGTTGAGGCGTCCAATTAACTCCTCAATGGAATCCAGGTGAAGCGACTATGTTTGTGGCACAGTTCCAAATGCTGCATAACGCCCGGATGTTGAGGTCTCACCTAACGGCCCACTCCAGGTAAGTGTGCAATGCCATGATTTTATGCTGCAATCCACTTTTCAGGCGGCAAAACTGAATTTCGTGTTTTGGGGCCGTGCCTAACGCCTGGTAGTAAATATAAATTGTAAACAACAGTGGTCCCAACACTGATCCTTGTGTAACACCACTACCCACCTTTTGCCACTGTGAATACCTGTTACTTTTCTCTCTGCTTTCTGTCATGAAGCCAGCAAGCTATCCATTCTGCGACTTGTCCCCTGACGCCGCATTCTCTGACCTTATTTGTCAGTCTGTTATGGGGTATCTTATCGAAGGCCTTTTGAAAATCTAGATAAATCCTATCTACTGAATTACATAACATAGAACATAAGAAATAGGAGCAGGAGTAGGCCATACAGCCCCTCGAGCCTGCTCCGCCATTTAATAAGATCATGGCTGATCTGATCATGGACTCGGCTCCACTTCCCTGCCTACTCCCCATAACCGCTTATCCCTTTACCGTTTAATAAACTGTTAATTTCTGTCTTAAATTTATTCAATTTCACAGCTTCCACAGCTCTCTGAGGCAGCGAATTCCACAGATTTACAACCCTCTGAGAGAAGAAATTTCTCCTCATCTCAGTTTTAAATGGGCGGCCCCTTATTCTAAGATCATGCCCTCTAGTTCTAGTCCCCTCAATCAGTGGAAACATCCTCTCTGCATCCACCTTGTCAAGCCTCCTCATAATCCTATACGTTGCGATAAGATCACCTCTCATTCTTCTGAATTCCAATGAGTAGAGGCCCAACCTACTCAACCTTTCCTCATAAGTCAACCCCCTCATCTTTGGAATCAACCTAGTGAACCTTCTCTGAACTGCCTCCAAAGCATATATATGGAAACAAAAACTACACGCAGTATTCCAGCTGTGGCCTCACCAATACCCTGTATAGCTGAAGCAAGACTTATCTGCTTTTATACTACATCCCCTTTGCAACAAAGACCAAAATTCCATTGGCCTTCCTGATCACTTGCATACTATCCTTTTATGTTTCATGCACAAGTACCCCCAGGTCCTGCTGTACTGCAGCACTTTGCAATCTTTCTCCATTTAAATAATAACTTGCTCTTTGACTTTTTCTGCCAAAGTGCATGACCTCACACTTTCCAACATTATACTCCATCTGCCAAATTTTTGCCCACTCACTTAGCTTGTCTATGTCTTTTTGCAGATTTTTTGTGTCCTCCTCACACATTGCTTTTCCTCCCATCTTTGTATCGTTAGCAAACTTGGCTACGTTAACGACTTGGACGAAGGGACCAAGTGTAATATAGATTGTAAATAGTTGGGGTCCCAGCACTGATCCCTGTGGCACCCCACTAATTACTGATTGCCAACCGGAGAATGAACATTTATCCCAACTCTCTGTCAGTTAGCCAATCCTAATTAGCCATGCTAATATATTACCCCCAACCCCGTAACTTTTATCTTGTGCAGTAACCTTTTATGTGGCACCTTGTCAAATGCCTTCTGGAAGTCCAAATACACCACATCCACTGGTTCCCCTTTATCCACCCTGTTCATTACATCCTCAAATAATTCCAGCAAATTTGTCAAACATGACTTCCCCTTCATAAATCCATGCTGACTCTGCCAGGCTGAATTTTGCTTTTACAAATATCCTGCTACTTTAATAATGGACTCCAACATTTTCCCAGCCATAGATGTTAGGCGACTGGTCTATAGTTTCCTGCTTTTTGTCTGCCTCCTTTTTTAAATAGGGATGTTATATTTGCAGTTTTCCAATCTGCTGGGACCTCCCCAGAATCCAGGGAATTTTGGTAAATTACAACCAATGCATCCACAATCCCTGTCTCTACTTCTCTTAAGACCCTCGGATGCCAGACATTAGGTCCAGGGGATTTATCTGCCTTTAGTCCCATTATCTTACTGAGTACCATCTCCTTAGTGATTGTGATTGTGTTAAGTTCCTCCCCCCCATCATCATCATAGGCAGTCCCTCGGAATCGAGGAAGACTTGCTTCCACTCTTAGAATGAGTCCTTAGGTAGCTGAATACAAGAGTCACAGTCCCTGCCACAGGTGGGACAGATAGTTGCTGAGGGTAGGGAAGAGTGGGACAGGTTTGCCATGTGTTCTTTCCGCTGCCTGCGCTTGATTTCTGCATGCACTCAGCGATGAGACTCGAGGCGCTCAGCGCCCTCCCCGATGCACTTCCTCCACTTTGGGCGGTCTTTGGCCAGGGACTCTCAGGTGTCGGTGGGGATGTTGCACTTTATCAGGGAGGCTTTGAGGGTGTCCTTGTAAAGTTTCCTCTGTCGACCTTTGGCTCGTTTGCTATGAAGGAGTAGAGCGCTTGCTTTGGGAGTCTCGTGTCTGACATGCGGACAATGTGGCCTGCCCCTTGACTATCCACTGTTGGAATATTGTTCGTGTCCTCTACTGTAAAGACTGATACAAAATATTTGTTCAGTGTTTCTCCATGTTCCCCATTACTAATTCCCCGGTCTCGTCCTCTAAGGGACCAACATTTACTTTAGCCACTCTTTTCCTTTTTATATACCTTTAGAAACTCTTGCTATCTGTTTTTATATTTCCTGCTAGTTTACTTTCATAGTCTATCTTCCCTTTCTTAATCATTTTTTTAGTCATTCTTTGCTGGTTTTGAAAAGCTTCCCAATCTTCTGTCGTCCACTAGTTTTGGCCACTTTGAATGCCCTTGTTTTTAATTGGATACTGTCCTTTATTTTTTTAGTTAGCCAAGGATGGCTATCTTTTCTCTTACACCCTTTCCTCCTGACTGGAATATATTTTTCTTGAGAATTGTGAAATATCTCCTTAAATATACACCACTGTTCATCAACCGTCCTACATTTTAATCTATTTTCCCAGTCCACTTTAGCCAACTCTTCCCTCATACCTTCATAGTCTCCTTTATTTAAGTTTAGTACGCTGGTTAGAGATCTAACTTTCTCACCCTCCATCTGAATTTGAAATTCAATCATGCAATGATCACTCATTCCAAGGGGATCCTTTACCAGGAGATTATTTATTAATCCTATCTCATTACACAGGACCAGATCTAAGATAGCCTGCCCCCTGGTTGGTTTCGCTACATACTGCTCAAGAACCCGTCCCTTATGCACTCTATGAACTCCACCTCAATATGGAGGTTAAAATCACTCATGATTATTGCTGTTCCCTTTTTACAAGCCCCCACTATTTCCTGGTTTGTGCTCCGACCAACAGAGTTGCTACTGTTAGGGGGCCTATAACCTATGCCCGCCAGTGACTTTTTCCCCTTATTATTCCTTATCTCCACCCAAACTGTTTCAACATCCTGATCATTTGAGCCAATATTGTTTCTCACTATTGCAGTGATTCCATCCTTTATCAACAGAGCTACCCCACCTCCTTTTCCTTTCTGTCTGTCCTTCCGGATTGTCAAATACCCCATAATATTTAATTCCCAGTCCTGGTCACCTTGCACCCACGTCTCTGCAATGGCTATCAGATCATACCCATTTGTCTCAATTTGCGCCATCAACTCCTCTTTTGTTACAAATGCTACGTGCATTTAGACAAAGTGCCTTTAAATTTGTATTTTTACCCTTTTTTCCTACTTGTTTCCTCTCTCCTTCAAACTCACTTTCTTTATTTTTGCTTTCTAATTCCAGCTTTACTTCCTTCCCTACTGAATGTATTTTCAGGTTCCCATCTCCCTGCCAAGCTAGTTTAAACACTCCCCAACAGCACTAGCAAACCTCCCCGTGAGGATATTGGTCCCGGCTCTGTTGAGTGCAACCCATCCGGCTTGTACAGGTCCTACCTCCCCCAGAAGTGGTCCCAATCCCTCAGGAAACTAAAGCCCTCCCTCCTGCACCATCTCTCCAGCCACGTATTCATCTGCTCTATCCTCCTATTTCTGTACTCACTAGCTCGTGGCACTGGGAGTAATCTGGAGATTACTACCTTTGAGGTCCTGCTTTTTAATCTGTCTCCTAGCTCCATAAACTCTGCCTGCAGGAACTCATCCCTCTTCCTACCTATGTCATTGGTACCGATGTGGACCATGATGAACAATGGCGGAAAGGTAAAGAGCACCCAGTCCAACCAGTCAGCCCCACACAACTGCAACACCCCTTGCACCGACACATTCCACATTCCACCCCAACTGGAGCCATGTGATCTCCTGGGAGAGGCAAAAACCAGATAAAAACCCAGGCCAATTGGGGAAAAAAAAAATCTGGGAAAATTCCTCCCCGACCCATCCAGGTGATCGAAACTAGTCCAAGGGATCACCCTGACCGTATTCGATTCCCTGCAATACTTACCATCGTATTTGCGCCAGCCAACAAGCTAAACATCAGTAAGACAAAGGTCCTTCACCAGCCTGTCCTCGCCGCACAGCACTGACCCCCCCAGTCATCAAGATCCACAGCGTGGCCTGGACATCGTGGACCACTTCCCCTATCTCGGGAGCCTCCTATCAACAAGAGCAGGCATTGACTATGAGATCCAACACCGTCTCCAGTGCGCCAGTGCAGCCTTCGACCACCTGAGGAAAAGATGGCACCCAGTCCCTCAAAATTGTCACCAAGCTCATGGTCTACAGGGCCGCAGTAATACCCGGCCTCCTGTATGGCTCAGAGACGTGGACCATGTACAGTAGACACCTCAAATCGCTGGAGAAATGCCACCAACGATGTCTCCGCAAGATTCTACAAATCCCCTGGAAGGACAGATGCACAATCGTTAGCGTCCTCGTCCAGGCCAACATCCCCAAAATTGAAGCACTGACCACACTTGATCAGCTCATCAGCTACGCTGGGCAGGCCACGTAGTTCGCATGCCAGACACGAGACTCCCAAAACAAGCGCTCTACTCGGAACTCGTCCATGACAAACGAGTCAAAGGCGGGCAGAGGAAACATTACAAGGACACCCTCAAAGCCGCCCTGATAAAGTGCGACATCCCCACTGACACCTGTGAGTCCTTGGCCATAGACTGCCCTCAGTGAAGGAAGTGTATTTGGGAGGGCGCTGAGCTCCTCGAGTATCGTCGCCGAGAGCATGCAGAAATCAAGCGCAGGCAGTGGAAGGAGCGTGTGGCAAACCAGGCTCTCTGCCCACCCTTTCTCTCAACGACTAACTGTCCCACCTGTGACAGAGACTGTGGTTCTCGTATTGGACTGTACAGCCACCTAAGAACTCATGCTAAGAGTGGAAGCAAGTCTTCCTCGATTCCGAGAGACTGCCTATGATGATGATGATCTAGTCTAATCCCAACTACCAACTCTAGATCCATAACCCTGCAGGTTATGGCACTTCAAGTGCCCATCCAAGCACCTTTTAAATGTGGTGAGGGTTTCTGCAACCACCACCTTTCCAGGCAGTGAGTTCCAGAACCTCACAACCCTCTGCGTGAAGAAGCCAGCCTCAAATCCCCTCTGAACCTTCCACCAACCATCTTAAAACTCTGCCCCCTCGTAATTGACCCTTCTACCAAGGGAAATAGGCCCCTGCTATCCACTATATCCAGGCCCCTCAAAATGTTGTACTCCTCAATGAGGTCTCCTCTCCGCCTCCTCTGATCCAATGAGAACAAACCCAGCTTATCCAACCTGTCCTCATAGCTAAGATTCTCCATTCTAGGCACTATCCTAGTAAACCTCCTCTGCACCCTATCTAGTGCAATCTCATCCTTCCTATAATACTGCGACCAGAACTGCACGCAGTACTCCAGCTGTGGCCTTACCAGAGTATTATACAATTTAAGCATAACCTCCCTGCTCTTGTATTTTATGCCTTGGCCAATAAAGGCAAGCATTCCGTATGCCTTCTTAACCACCTTATCCACCTGGCCAGCTACTTTCAGGAATCTGTGGACAAGCACGCCAAGGTTCCTTTGTTCATCTACCCTTTTAAGTGGCCTACCGCTTAATGTGTATACTGTTATGTATGCAATAAAGGCTCAAACTGAGTACTGTATAACTAAGCAAGGTACAACCTTGGCTCTGCTTTATTTAGGCCCAAAATGCCTGACTCGCAAAATGGCTGGCTTTTTATACCTGAGCAGCACCATGTGCGCTGCTCAGTGGCCTCAACACAATGTACATACATGACAATACCCCTCCCCACGGTCCCCCCACTGAGATCTTATCACTGTCTTTCACAGGTTGAGACGGTCCGGTGCTTTGCGCTCCCGGGTTGACCGTCTCAGTTCGATTCCAGCCTCGGGTGAGTGTGCAGGGTGAGTTGTGGCTGATGGCTGGGTGACTCACTTGTTGGGGGTGGCAGTGGCCATGTCAGGAATTGCAAGTCCATTTTAAATGAACAGGCCCGTGATGGAAGTTCCGGGTTCACTGATGACCCTCGAGTCCTCTGAAGACTGCTGGTAGGTTGGTTGGTCGGCGATGGTTTCTTCGTCCGACTGTTCTGGCTCGTCTGTGTGCCTCAGCTTTGTCTGATCCATGTGTTTTCTGCAAGTTTGCCCATTCTTGAGCTTAATAACGAATACTCTGTTGCCCTCCTTAGCCATGACCGTACCAGCGATCCATTTGGGACCCTGACCATAGTTCAACAGATATACAGGATCATTAACAGAAATCTCGCGTGACACAGTTGTGCGATCGTGGTACCATTGTTGACTTTGTCTTCTGTATTCAACATGATTATTTAAATCCGGGTGGACCAGAGATAGTTTGATCTTAAGACCTCTTTTCATCATGAGTTCAGCAGGCGAGACCGCTGTGAGTGTGTGGAGTCTTGTCCTGTAACTCAGCAGTATGCAGGACAAGCTGGTCTGCAGTGACCCTTGGGTTACTCTTGCTTGATAATTTGTACTGCACGTTCTGCTTGCCCGTTGGACGCAGGCTTGAACGGTGCTGACCTTACATGTTTTATGCCATTAAGTTTCACAAACACCTGAAGCTCCTGACTGGTGAAGCACGACCCATTGTCGCTCACCACTATGTTAGGCAGGCCATGTGTCGCGAACATGGCATTGAGATTCTCTATGGTTGCCGTGGACGTGCTGGATGACATGATTATGCATTCTATCCACTTCGAATAAGTGTCCACCACCACTAAAAACATCTTGCCCAGGAAGGGACCTGCAAAATCTACATGGATTCTGGACCAAGGTTTGGTTGGCCACAACCACAGACTCAACAGCGATTCCACTGGTGCTTTGCTGAGCTGCATGCAAGTGTTGCACTGATGCACGAATGCTTCCAGCTCAGAATCAATTCCTGGCCACCATACATGGGACCTGGTGATGGCCTTCATCATCACTATACCAGGATGTGTGCTGTGTAACTCACGCGCAAACTTCTCTCTCCCTTTCTTGGGCATTACAACGCGATTGCCCTACAATATGCAATCTGCTTGAATAGACAGTTCGTCCTTGCGACGAATATACGGTTTGGCCTCCTCGCACATTTGCTTCGGTATGGCAGACCAATCCCCTTTGAGGATGCAATCCTTTACCACCGATAATATCGGGTTCTGGCTAGTCCAGGTCTTAACTTGTTGAGCCGTGACAGGGATACCTTCACTCTCAAAAGCATCCATGATTAACATTAGATCCGCAGGTTGTGGCGTTTCCACCTCTGGTGTGGGCAACGGCAACCGGCTCAAAGCATTGGCACAATTCTCTGTGCCAGGTCTGTGGCAAATGACATAAACATAGGCAGATAATGCCAGCGCCCACCTTTGGATACGGGATGAAGCGTTGGTATTGATACCTTGCTCTTGGAAAACAATGAAATGAGCGGCTAATTCAAACCTCAGACCGAACAAGTATTGATGTATCTTTTTAACACCGTACACGCACGCTAAAGCTTCTTTTCCTACCACGCTGTAGACTCTTTCTGATTTAGACAAGCTTTTGGATGCACACGCGACAGGTTGAAGTTTCCCCGACTCATTGGCTTGTTGGAATACGCAACCAATTCCATATGATGATGCATCACAGGCCAAAACTAAAAGTTTACATGGGTCATAATGTACCAGCAGCTTGTTCGAGCAAAGCAGATTGGTGGCTTTCTCGAAAGCTCTGTCTTGCAATGCGCCCCACACCCAGTTATCGCCTTTTCTCAATAGCGTGTGCAGTGGTTCTAGTACGGTGCTCAATTTAGGTTGGAAGTTACCAAAGCAGTTGAGTAGACCCAGGAACGAATGCAGCTCCGTCACATTCTGCGGCTTGGGTGCATACTTGATGGCCTTGGTTTTCACGTCAGTAGGTCTGATACCATCAGCAGCGATTTTCCTCCTGAGTAATTTGACCTCCGGTGCCATGAAGATGTACTTCGAGCGTTTCAATCTGAGTCCCACTCTATCCAACCGCAGTAGAACCTCTTCCAGGTTATTCAGATGTTCCTTAGAGTCATGACCGATGATCAGGATGTCATCTTGGAACATGACGTTTCTGGGAACGGACTTCAGTAGACTTTCCATATTCCTCTGGAATATTGCTGCAGCCGAGCGAATTCCGAAAGGGCACCTGTGGTAAATAAACAGTCCTTTGTGCGTGTTACTGCACGTAAGTCTCTTCAACGTCTCGCCTATCTCTTGTGTCATATGGGCCGACGTCAAGTCCAGTTTTGTGAACAACTTCCCTCCGGCTCGCGTCGCAAACAAGTCATCAGCCTTCGGTAGCGGGTACTGATCTTATTTCAAAACCCTTTTGATCGTAACTATTATGTCTGTAATGCACTTATGAATGACTCCACGAGGCAACGTGTTGTACTCAAACTGTAGTGACCTTGGTCCTTTATTTGTAACTCGAGTGAGGCACAAGCATGGTGGGCAGGCTTTTATACTGGGCCCTGCACACCTATGCAGGTGACCCTCAGGTCTCCCACCGCAGTGACCTCTGGTGGACAGCCTTTGCCACAGGGGTAGGAAACCCCGGTCTCCACTACTTGCACCCTCTAGTGGTGCCAGCATAGTATATACACAGAGTAAACCTTATTGACAATACATCAGGTAACAAGTCTCCATCTTATGCAACTATACAGTGGAGGTTCCAGTAGGTTCTGGGTGTGATCCATCTGTGTGTCCATGGCTACATACATCCATTCCCCTCCTCCCGCCGCCCCAGCGAGATCATGCAGCAGGCCTGTTACATTAACATACCGGATCAAACACAGTGCAAGTACAAAGAAAGGAAGTTACAGTTTGTATCGTGACACCTTAGTTCAGTGACTTACATTCGTTACATTTTGCGGTCGTGCGCCAGGATTGGGTGGATTGGGTAGGTTGCATTCATGGTTCAGTCATATTAAGTACTGAGGTAATAGTACAGGTATGCGCGGACGGGGTTCTAGTCGTCTGATGGCAGCGCTGCGTCTCCTGCTAGCGGGGTGGGCTTGGTTCTCTCACCTAGCCAGGACTCAGGGCCTTTGCCGTTGCCGAATGGTGGGCAAAGCCACAGATGTGTGTGGCCTCCCTGTCCTCCTTTGAGGGCTGCAGAATCTTCTGCCTGCTCTCTAACGGTGTTGGAATCCTGGCTGTTCCAGGTCCCGTTTGGGGAACTGGTTGGTTCTGACCTTTTCTCCTGGACATGGCCGAAGTAGCAACTGGGACGGGGGCTGCACAGTCTCCACCCGGGTGGTGGGCAACGGCGGCCGACTGCGGGTATTGGTGCCGTTTTCGTTTCCAGGTCCATGGCGAATAGTGCCATTGGGTGCCTGCAGCGAGGGATAGACCTGGGGCAGGGTATCAGGATCAGTGCCTTCACCCTCCTGAGGTCGCTGGCCTATAACTTCTGGGGACACCTGCGGCAGGGCATCAGAATCAGCGCCTTTACCCTCTCAAATTTGCTCGCTTGCTACTTTTGGGGACAGTCTAATTCCCGACATCTCGCAACAACATTTTGTTCTTTACATTAGGAATAGTACCGACATCTCGCAATAACATTTTGTTCACAATTTTAATCGCTTTGTTACATTGATTGCCATGCACACTATGTCTCTAAGTTCAGTTGGTTGCAGGTCTCCTTTAAGAGAACCCTGCTGGCTTTACCCCAATGAAATCCTTTGTTAGACACCACGTGTTGGTCCCTCAGCGTTGCACCTCGTGATATGGCCGCGGCCATCTTTCCACACTGCACCTCGCTGCAGCAGGGACGCCATCTTGTCTCTGTCCTCGAGGTCGACTGCCTTGATCCTTCTCTCCCATGATTCGAACAGAAAAGCTGGAAGAGTGCCTGTGAATTCAATCTTCCTCCCCAGGAGTTCTGGCACTGGTATTTTTAGGTCATTCCGGTCGGATCATTGCCACACAGTCGTGATGGACAGTCTGTGCCTCAGGTGCTGCGCTGGTCTGTTCTCTGGTGCCCGGCCCAAGCGAAGGTAAGGTTTTGCTCTGCCTCTGAGCACAGGGGACATCAATTGCTGGCGTGAAGAGGTCTTCCCATTTCCACTGGATCTTCCCCATCTACCTTCTTCCGAGTGGCGTTGGACCATCACCTGCAACAATCCCTAGAGGTAACTTGTTCACCATGCCATTATGGATTACACTTACATCCGCACTACCAAGGACTGGGATCAGCTGCTTGGTGTAGATGCGCAACTTTTCCTGTACTGGAACCAGCTCGGGTCGTTTTTCGTTCCATAGCCCCTCAAAGGCATCCTGGCTCATCACTGACTGGCTCGCTCCCATGTCCACTTCCATGAAGACTGGAACTCAGTTGACCTCAACTTCCATCTTCACTGAAGGACAATTGGTGGTGCAGGTATACACTCCATACACTTTTTCTTGGGACTGAGCTGCCTCTCTGGCCAAATCATCATACTCCCCACTGGATTCAAAGTCATCTACCGACTCCTCTGCTCGGCGGTGAGTCGTATTTCTTTTACACATACGCTGGAGGTGGCCCTTCATGTTACAGGCTTTGCATACGTACTCAGCAAACCGACACTGGTGAGCCCTATGGTTTCCTCCACAATGCCAGCATGGTGCTACTCGATTAGCTCCCCTCGGCGGACTCTGAGTTCTGGAACCCTGAGGTCTGTGCTCTCTGCCCTGGGCAGAGCCACGTTCTACAGTCTTGCCTGTGAAAGGCACCATTCTTTGCACAGTACTTGCCGGGTTTGAGTCCACAGGATGAATAATTTGTTTGGTGCTGCGGGTCGAGGTCATGAACGCCTGACTGATGCTGATGGCCTTCTGCAGGTTGACTGTGGTGTCGGAAGATAATAGCTTGTGAAGTAGGCCCTCGTGGCCAATTCCCATAATGAAGATGTCTCGAAATCTTCTTTGCAGTGCGTGCCGAAATCACACGGTGCCGCAAGTCTCTTGAAGTTGGCAGCATATTTTGCAATCTCCTGGCGCTCAGGTCTGCGGTGAGTGTAGAATCTGTGCCTGGCCATGAGGATGCTCTGTGTTGGTTTTAGTTGGTCGCGAATTAGTTCGGTCAGCTCATCGTATGTCTTATCCTTGGCCTCCGTGGGTGAACATAAGAACATAAGAATTAGGAACAGGAGTAGGCCATCTAGTCCTTCGAGCCTGCTCCGCCATTCAACAAGATCATGGCTGATCTGGACTCAGCTCCACTTACCTGCCTGCTCCCCATAACCCTTAATTCCCTTATTGGTTAAAAATCTATCTATCTGTGACTTGAATACATTCAATGAGCTAGCCTCAACTGCTTCCTTGGGCAGAGAATTCCACAGATTCACAACCCTCTGGGAGAAGAAATTCCTTCTCAACTCGGTTTTAAATTGGCTCCCCCGTATTTTGAGGCTGTGCCCCCTAGTTCTAATCTCCCCGACCAATGGAAACAACCTCTCTGCCTCTATCTTGTCTATCCCTTTCATTATTTTAAATGTTTCAATAAGATCACCCCTCATCCTTCTGAACTCCAACGAGTAAAGACCCAGTCTACTCAATCTATCATCATAAGGTAACCCCCTCATCTCCGGAATCAGCCTAGTGAATCGCCTCTGTACCCTCTCCAAAGCTAGTATATCCTTCCTTAAGTAAGGTGACCAAAACTGCACGCAGTACTCCAGGTGCGGCCTCACCAATACCCTGTACAGTTGCAGCAGGACCTCCCTGCTTTTGTACTCCATCCCTCTCGCAATGAAGGCCAACATTCCATTCGCATTCCTGATTACCTGCTGCACTTGCAAACTAACTTTTTGGGATTCATGCACAAGGACCCCAAGGTCCCTCTGCACCGCAGCACATTGTAATTTCTCCCCATTCAAATAATATTCCCTTTTACTGTTTTTTTTCCAAGGTGGATGATCTCACATTTTCCGACATTGTATTCCATCTGCCAAACCTTAGCCCATTCGCTTAACCTATCTAAATCTCTTTGCAGCCTCTCTGTGTCCTCTACACAACCCACTTTCCCACTAATCTTTGTGTCATCTGCAAATTTTGTTACAATACACTCTGTCCCCTCTTCCAGGTCATCTATGTATATTGTAAACAGTTGTGGTCCCAGCACCGATCCCTGTGGCACACCACTAACCACCGATTTCCAACCCAAAAAGGACCCATTTATCCCGACTCTCTGCTTTCTGTTCGCCAACCAATTCTCGATCCATGCTAATACATTTCCTCTGACTCAGCGTACCTTTATCTTTTGCAGTAACCTTTTGTGTGGCACCTTATCGAATGCCTTTTGGAAATCTAAATACATCACATCCATCGGTACACCTCTATCCACCATGCTCGTTATACCCTCTGGTGGACAGTCTCTGCCACAGGGGTAGGAAATCCCGGTCTCCACGAGTTGCACCCTCTAATGGTGCCAGAATAGTATATACACAGTGTAAACCTTATTGAAAGTACATCAGGTGCCAGTAAATCCCTGATGAAGCGGTCGACCTCGGGCCCACAACTGGTCAGCAGTATAGCCTTGCGCTTCTCCGCCAATGTGTCCGTCTCCCCGCCAAGGTTGTTTGCCACGAAATATTGCTCGAGCCTTTCCGTGAAGGCATCCCAATCATCACTCTCTGCGAAGTCTTTTAGTGTGCCAAAGGTAGCCATAATCGCGTGAAAGACCGTATTCTCATCGCCAGTTATTATGTCTGTAATGCACTTATGAATGACTCCACGAGGCAATGTGTTGTACTCAAACTGTAGTGACCTTGGTCCTTTATTTGTAACTCCAGAGTGAGGCTCAAACATGGTGGGCAGCCTTTTATACTGGGCCCTGCACACCTATGCAGGTGACCCTCAGGTCTCCCACTGCAGTGCCCTCTGGTGGACAGTCTCTGCCACAGGGGTAGGAAATCCCGGTCTCCACGAGTTGCACCCTCTAATGGTGCCAGAATAGTATATACACAGTGTAAACCTTATTGATAGTACATCTTATACAACTATACAGTGACTTCACAGAGAGTATAACTATAGTCTGCAAATATAACAGTAACCTTGTAGTCCCCACAGATTCTGACTATGCCATCACTTTTCAGCACAGGAACAATGGGGCTCGCCCATTCATTAAATTCGACCGGTGATATGATTCCTTCACGTTGGAGTCTGTCCAGTTCAATTTCGACCTCCTCCCTCATCATATACAGCACTGCCCGAGCTTTACATAGAAACATAGAAACATAGAAAATAGGTGCAGGAGTAGGCCATTCAGCCCTTCTAGCCTGCACCGCCATTCAATGAGTTCATGGCTGAACATGCAACTTCAGTACTCCATTCCTGCTTTCTCACCATACCCCTTGATTCCCCTAGTAGTAAGGACTTCATCTAACTCCTTTTTGAATATATTTAGTGAATTGGCCTCAACAACTTTCTGTGGTAGAGAATTCCACAGGCTCACCACTCTCTGGGTGAAGAAATTCCTCCTCATCTCGGTCCTAAATGGCTTCCCCCTTATCCTTAGACTGTGTCCCCTGGTTCTGGACTTCCCCAACATTGGGAACATTCTTCCTGCATCTAACCTGTCTAACCCCGTCAGAATTTTAAACGTTTCTATGAGGTCCCCTCTCATTCTTCTGAACTCCAGTGAATACAAGCCCAGTTGATCCAGTCTTTCTTGATAGGTCAGTCCCGCCATCCCGGGAATCAGTCTGGTGAACCTTCGCTGCACGCCCTCAATAGCAAGAATGTCCTTCCTCAGGTTAGGAGACCAAAACTGTACACAGTACTCCAGGTGTGGCCTCACCAAGGCCCTGTACAACTGTAGCAACAGCTCCCTGCCCCTGTACTCAAATCCCCTCGCTATGAAGGCCAACATGCCATTTGCTTTCTTAACCGCCTGCTGTACCTGCATGCCAACCTTCAATGACTGATGTACCATGACACCCAGGTCTCTTTGCACCTCCCCTTTTCCTAATCTGTCACCATTCAGATAATAGTCTGTCTCTCTGTTTTTACCACCAAAGTGGATAACCTCACATTTATCCACATTATACTTCATCTGCCATGCATTTGCCCACTCACCTAACTTATCCAAGTCGCTCTGCAGCCTCATAGCATCCTCCTCGCAGCTCACACTGCCACCCAACTTAGTGTCATCCGCAAATTTGGAGATACTACATTTAATCCCCTCGTCTAAATCATTAATGTACAGTGTAAACAGCTGGGGCCCCAGCACAGAACCTTGCGGTACCCCACTAGTCACTGCCTGCCATTCTGAAAAGTCCCCATTTACTCCTACTCTTTGCTTCCTGTCTGACAACCAGTTCTCAATCCACGTCAGCACACTACCCCCAATCCCATGCGCTTTAACTTTGCACATTAGTCTCTTGTGTGGGACCTTGTCGAAAGCCTTCTGAAAGTCCAAATATACCACATCAACTGGTTCTCCCTTGTCCACTCTACTGGAAACATCCTCAAAAAATTCCAGAAGATTTGTCAAGCATGATTTCCCTTTCACAAATCCATGCTGACTTGGATATCACCTCTTTCCAAATGCACTGCTATGAAATCCTTAATAATTGATTCCATCATTTTACCCACTACCGATGTCAGGCTGACCGGTCTATAATTCCCTGTTTTCTCTCTCCCTCCTTTTTTAAAAAGTGGGGTTACATTGGCTACCCTCCACTCCATAGGAACTGATCCAGAGTCAATGGAATGTTGGAAAATGACTGTCAATGCATCCGCTATTTCCAAGGCCACCTCCTTAAGTACTCTGGGATGCAGTCCATCAGGCCCTGGGGATTTATCGGCCTTCAATACCATCAATTTCCCCAACACAATTTCCCGACTAATAAGGATTTCCCTCAGTTCCTCCTCCTTACTAGACCCTCCGACCCCTTTTATATCCGGAAGGTTGTTTGTGTCCTCCTCAGTGAATACCGAACCAAAGTACTTGTTCAATTGGTCCGCCATTTCTTTGTTCCCCGTTATGACTTCCCCTGATTCTGACTGCAGGGGACCTACGTTTGTCTTTACTAACCTTTTTCTCTTTACATATCTATAGAAACTTTTGCAATCCGTCTTAATGTTCCCTGCAAGCTTCTTCTCGTACTCCATTTTCCCTGCCCTAATCAAACCCTTTGTCCTCCTCTGCTGAGTTCTAAATTTCTCCCAGTCCCCGGGTTCGCTGCTATTTCTGGCCAATTTGTATGCCACTTCCTTGGCTTTAATACTATCCCTGATTTCCCTTGATAGCCACGGTTGAGCCACCTTCCCTTTTTTATTTTTACGCCAGACAGGAATGTACAATTGTTGTAGTTCATCCATGCGGTTTCTAAATGTCTGCCATTGCCCATCCACAGTCAACCCCTTAAGTATCATTCGCCAATCTATCCTAGCCAATTCACGCCTCATACCTTCAAAGTTACCCTTCTTTAAGTTCTGGACCATGGTCTCTGAATTAACTGTTTCATTCTCCATCCTAATGCAGAATTCCACCATATTATGGTCACTCTTCCCCAAGGGGCCTCGCACAACGAGATTGCTAATTAATCCTCTCTCATTACACAACATCCAGTCTAAGATGGCCTCCCCCCAAGTTGGTTCCTCGACATATTGGTCTAAAAAACCATCCCTTATGCACTCCAGGAAATCCTCCTCCATCGTATTGCTTCCAGTTTGGTTAACCCAATCTATGTGCATATTAAAGTCACCCATTATAACTGCTGCACCTTTATTGCACGCACCCCTAATTTCATGTTTGATGCCCTCCCCAACATCACTACTACTGTTTGGAGGTCTGTACACAACTCCCACTAATGTTTTTTGCCCTTTGGTATTCTGCAGCTCTACCCATATAGATTCCACATCATCCAAGCTAATGTCCTTCCGAACTATTGCCTTAATTTGCTCCTTAACCAGCAATGCTACCCCACCTCCTTTTCCTTTTATTCTATCTTTCCTGAATGTTGAATACCCCTGGATGGACAGGTCTTGCATCTGAGTCCACGTGGATCTGCACGTTGGCTCCCGTGAAGTTGCCGATACCCAGTTCGAACAGCGAGGGGAACTTGCTCAATACTTCGGCACATGTATCTTCCTCCGATGACAACACCTTTATGTCGTTCCATTCGCATCTGATTTTCTCCAACCAGCTCCTGCCGAGCAGCTTTGGGCCATTGCCTGGAGCAATCCATAGCAGTAACGCGTGAACTGCACTGTTATATGACACATTAATTTGTGCACTGTCAGTCACCTTTATCAGTTCTTTGGTGTATGTGCGCAGCTTGGCGTTAACAGGGCTCAGCCTGGGCCTCACAGTCTTAGTATCCCACAGCTTATTAAATGCCCTCTCATTCATGATCGATTTACTTGCCCTCATGTCCAGTTCCATCGATACCGGTATCCCGTTAAACTTCACGTTAATCAAAATTGGTTTACTCTTGGTTATGAAGGAGTACAATCCATACACTTCCTCCTCTGGCATCTCGGATTGCGTATCTGGATCCGCACTAGTCTGACTCTCATCCTCCACGTGGTGTGTCGCAGCTCACTTGCTCCTCTGCGGATACTTGCGCTGGAGATGCCCCACTCTCAGACAGCCTTTGCAACTATATTGCTTAAATCTGCACTGCTGGTGCCGATGACTTTCCCCACAACGCCAACACAGAGAAGTAGGATACATTCCACTGGCGGGCATTGGGCAGCCACAGGTTTCGTGAACGCAGCCGGATAGGCCCTGCCATGTGCTGCTCTGCTGAACGCTGAATCAATTGCATTGACAGTACTTGCCGAGGTTCGGTTCTGCACCGATATTTGCTTTAGACGCCTTTCTGTCGTCATACATGATTGAGCGATCTGGATGGCCCTTTTTAAATCCAACTACTCTGTCATGTATCTCACACTACTGTATAGAACTGTATCTTACCATGCTATACATGACTGTAACTAGATATGACCTGTAACCACAAACATACCTTACCACCAGGGGTGCACTTGCAGGAGACACTACATACCTGTTCCACACAGGTATATAAAGGCAGGTCTCAGGCAAGTGTGGCATTACGGAGCTGTGAAATAAAGGTGCTGGTCCTGAGTGACCTTGACTTCAGCATGTGCCTCGTGTGAGTCTGTACTGCAGGGTCAGGACTTTACAGTGGCGGCAAGTTACGGGATCACAGAATCCACAGAATGGCTACCAACGGCTCAGATGAGAAATACAATGCTGGAGATAATTAGGAGGACTTTATAGAAAGGCTCCATCAAAGCTTTGTAACCAAAGACTGGTTGGGCGATGATAAGGCAGACAAGAGAAGAGCCCATCTCTTGACCAGCTGTGGCTCAATAACATACGCCTTAATGAAGGACCTGCTGGCACCCGAGAAACCAGCAAGCAAGTCGTTTGAAGAGTTGAGCATACTGGTGAGAGACCACCTGAAGCCAACGAGCAGCCTACACATGGCCAGACACAGATTCTACAACTACAGACGCTGTGTGGGCCAGAGCATACCCGACTTTGTGGCGGAACTTCGGAGGTTGGCTAGTTTATGTGTGTTCTCCGATTAACTAAGGAGAGAAGTACTGAGAGACTTTTTTATTGAAGGAATAGGCCACGCAGGCATATTCCGAAAGCTCATAGAGACCAAGAACTTGACCCTAGAGGCAGCAGCGCTGGTCGCACAGACATTCTTGGCAGGAGAAGAAGAAACGAGGTTGATCTATACTGCGGGTACGACAACTAACGAAACATCGGAACAAGGGGTTCACAGCGTGAAACAAGCCGCTATCCCCACAGACAAAGGCAGGAGAGCAGGCCTTCAACAGCAGGCAGTGGCATCAGAAGCCATCAAGGGCCACATGAACGGCCGTTCACACCTCATCAACCCACAATGCGAGCAATCAATTACAAACTGAGAGAAGCTCAAGAGAGATCAGCCACACGCAGCACTTCCATTCGGAAACAATGGAAGCGATCTGTGCTGGAGATGTGGGGGAAGGCACTCATCAAGGGGGTGTCGATTTCAGCATGCCGTTTGCAGAAACTGCAACTATACAGGGCATCTGGCCCGTATGTGCAGAAAAACAGCAGCTCGGCTGGTATACGAATCGGAAGGGTCGGAAAGCGGACCAGAAGACAGTGGGGACAGTGCCCGGGACATCGAGGTACAGCGGGTCAACACAATCAATGTCCACTGTTCTTACAACAAGACGCCTCCAATAATGATGAGGGTTCTACTCAACGAGATACCCGTCAACATGGAACTGGACACGGGAGCGAGTCAATCTCTCATGAGCGTCCAACAATTTGAACAGCTGTGGCCGCACAAAAGCAACAGACCAAAACTCACAAGGGTCGACACCAAACTAAGGACCTATACCAAAGAAATCGTCCCAGTCCTTGGCAGCGCCATGCTCTCAGTCACGGGACGGTGAACCGATTTCCCCTGTGGATTGTCCCCGGAGATCTCCCAGTTGGGGAGAAGCTGGCTGGCAAAACTAAATTGGAAATGGGATGATGTTCATGCCATGTCGTCAGAGGAACGGACCTCCTGCTCAACAGTTCTAAGTTGATTTGAACATCTCTTTCAGCCAGGTATGGGCACGTTCAAAGGGGCTAAAGTTAAAATCTACATCACACAGGATGCTAGACCGGTCCATCACAAGGCTAGAGCTGTGCCTTATGTGATGAGGGAAAAGATTGAACATGAACTGGACCGGCTTCTGCGGGAAGGCATTATCTCACCCGTGGTATTTAGCGACTGGGCAAGTCCCATCGTCCCCGTCATGAAGCCTGATGGATCCGTACGAATCTGTGGGGACTACAAATCTACCATAAACAGAGTCTCCCTCCAGGACCAATACCTGCTGCCCAGAGCGGAGGACCTATTTGCCACATTGGCTGGAGGAAAACTTTTCTCAAAACAAGATCTCACATCTGCGTATATGACGCAAGAACTGACCTAAGAGTCCAAGCTACTCACCACCATCAACATACATCGAGGCCTTTTCATGTACAATCGATGCCCATTCGGCATCAGGTCGGCAGCTGCTATATTCCAGCGCAACATGGAGAGTCTGCTCAAGTCCATCCCGGGGACGGTTGTGTTTCAAGACGACATACTCATCACGGGCAGGGACACCGACTCCCATCTCCGCAATTTGGAGGAAGTACTAAAGCGATTGGATTGCGTACATACTCCACCACCAGAGATTTGCGCAGGATCACCTCGTGGTTGATACCGATAACAAAGAAGTCCCGCAGCATGTCTGCCAAAACCGTCCCGAACTTGTACGGTTCCGCTAGATGTCTCAAGTCGGCAACGAATTCCACTGCGCTCTGGCCCTCCGATCGAATGTGTGTATAAAACCTGTATCTCGAGATGATGATGCCGTCGTCTGGCTTGAGGTGCTCCCGTACCAATGTACACAACTCCTCGTACGTTTTCTCTGTTGGATCACTAGGCATGAGTAGATTCTTTATCAGACCATAGATCTTTGAACCACACACAGTGAGGAACATGGCCCAGCGCCGAGCTGCATCGTCGAACTCCTTCATTTTGTTGGCCACAAAGTACTGGTTTAAACAGCTCACAAAGTCTGTCCAATCTTCTCCCTCCACGAATCGCTCTAAAAATCAAATCGTACTCATTTTACAAACAAAGGTTCTTGTATTCTCGTTGCCAAATGTTACGTATGCAATTAAGGCTCAAACTGAGTACTGTTTAACTAAGCAAGGTACAACCTTGGCTCTCCTTTATTTAGGCCCAACGTGCCTGACTCACAAAATGGCTGGCCTTTTATACCTGAGCAGCACCATGTGCGTGCTGCTCAGTGGTCTCCAACAATGACGCCATCTGTTGGCTACAAACAGAATGTACATACAATACATACACCCTTTCATTATTAACCCTTCCAACGTGCATTACCTCACACTTCTCCGAATTAACTTCCATTTGCCACTGCTCTGTCCCACCTGACCAGTAGATTGATATCCTCCTGCAGCCCATGACTTTCCTCTTCATTATCAACCACACAGCCAATTTTAGTATCATCTGCAAACTTCTTAATCATACTCCCTATATTCAAATCTAGATCATTGATGTATAGCTCGGTACTGAGTCCTGCGGAATCCCACTGGAAACATCCTTCCACTCACAAAAACATACATCAACCATTACCATTTGCTTTCTACCTCTAAGCCAATTTTGAATCCATCTTGCCACTTTAGAAACATAGAAATTTACAGCGCAGAAGGAGGCCATTTCGGCCCATCGTGTCTGTGCCGGCCGACAAAGAACCACATGGCCCCTGGTCAGCAGCCCTAAAGGTTACATATAAACCTATGAACAATGACGGAAAGGCAAAGTGCACCCAGCCCAACCAGTCCACCTCACCACAACTGCCACACCCTTATACTAAAACATTCTACAATCCACCCCAACTAGACCCATGTGATCTGGGAGAGGTAAAAAACAGATAAAAACCCAGGCCAATTTAGGGAGAAAAAATCTGGGAAAATTCCTCTCCAACCCATTCAGGTGAATGAAACTAGTCCAGGAGATCACCCTGGCCATATTCTATTCCCTGCAGTACTTACCATTATATCTGCGCCGGCCAACAAAAGGTCATCCAGTCTAATCCCAATTACCAGCTCTAGGTCCGTAACCCTGCAGGTTACTGCACTTTAAGTGCCCATCCAACCATCTCTTAAAAGTGGTGAGGGTTTCTGCATCCACCACTCTTCCAGGCAGCGAGTTCCAGATCCCCACAACCCTCTGTGCAAAGAAGCACCCCCTCAAATCCCCTCTAAACCTTCCACCAACCACCTTAAAATATGTCCTCTCGTAATAGACCCCTCCACCAATGGAAATAGACCCTTACTATCCACTATGTCCAGGCCCCTCAATATTTTGTACACCTCAATGAGGTCTCCTCTCAACCTCCTCTGTTCCAATGAGAACAAACCCAGCCTATCCAATCTGTCCTCATAGCTAAGATTCTCCATTCCAGGCAGCATCCGAGTAAATCTCCTCTGCACCTTCTCTAGTGCAATCACATCCTTCCTATAATACGGCGACCAGAACTGCACGCAATACTCCAGCTGTGGCTTAACCAAAGTATTATAAAATTTAAGCATAGTATATGCCGGTTGCAACCTCTAGTGTTGCCAGCATAGTATATACACAGTGTAACCCTTATTGATAGTACATCAGGTAACAAGTCTCCATCTTATGCAACTATACAGTGACTACACAGAGATTATATCTATAATCTACATAGAAACATCACTCTCCCCTTTGTGCCGATTACCTTTGCACTGTGTGCTCTGGCTTAGCTCTCCCCAGACTTAAGTGCCAATAGCCCTTGCACCTTGGCTGTGCTTTGGCTTGGCTCTCTTCCTGTTAACCCCAAGTCCTTTTTCACAACGTTGGGGAGTGGTTAGCAGTTTGGATGGTTCGATGATGCAGTGGAGGTTCCAGTGGATTCTGGGTGTGATTCATGTGTGTGTCCATGGCTACATACATCCGCTCCCCTCCCCCCTGCCCCCCCACCCCAGAGTGAGATCATGCAGCAGACTCGTTACATTAACTTACCGGATCAGTGCAACTACAAAGAAAGGAAGTTACAGTTTGTATCAGACACCTTGGTTCAGTGACTTACATTCGTTACATTTTGCGGTCGTGCGCCAGGATTGGGTAGATTGCATTCATGGTTCAGTCATGGTAAGTACTGAGGTAGCAGTACAGGTATGCGAGGACACAGGTTCCAGAGCAACCGGATGGGCTACTAGTCGTCTGATAGCGGTGCTGTGCCCCCTGCTAGCAGGGTGGGCTTGGTTCGCTCACCTAGCCAGGACTCGGGGCCTTTGCCGTTGCCTAATGGTGGGCAGAGCCTGCTCTCTAACGGTGTTGGGAACCTTGCTGTTCCAGGTCTCGTTTAGGGAACTCGTTGGTTCTGACCTTTCGCTCCCGGACATGGCCAAGGTAGCGACTGGGTCTGGGGGCTGCACCGTCTCCACCCGGGTGGTGAGCAACGGCGGCCGACTGCGCGTATTGGCGCTGTTTTCGTTTCCAGGTCCATGGCGAATAGTACCATCGGATGCCTGCAGCGTGGGATAGACATGGGGCAGAGTATCAGGATCAGTGCCTTCACCTTCCTGAGGTCGCTGGCATATAAATTGTGTGGACACCTGGGGTAGGGCATCAGGATCAGCGCCTTCACCCTCTCGATTCGCTCGCTTGCTACTTTTGGGGACACTCTATTTCCGACATCTCGCAACAATATTTTCTTTTTTACATTAGGAATAGTACCGACATCTCGCAATAACATTTTGTTCACAATCTTAGTCGGTTCGTTACATTGATTGCCATGCATACAATTTCTCTAAGTTCAATTGGTTGCAAGTCTCCTTCAAGAGAACCCTGCTGGCTTTACCCCAATCAAATCCTTTGTTAGACACCACGTGTTAGTCCCTCAGTGTTGCACCTCGTGATATGGCCGCGGCCATCTTTTTTTTCAGCCACGCTGCACCTCGCTGCAGCAGGGATGCCATCTTGCCTCTGGCCTCGAGGTTGACTGCTTTGATCCTTCTCTCCTGTGATTCTGCCACAAAGGCTGGAAGAGTGCCTGTGAATTCGATCTTCCTCCCCAGGAGTCCTGCCACTGGAGCCTGGAAGGTACTTTTAGGTCGTTCCGGTTGGATCATTGTCACGCAGTCATGATGGATGCTCTGTGCCTCAGGTGCTGCGCTGGTCAGTTCTCTGGTGCCTGGCCCAAGTGAAGATGCGGTTTTGCTTTGCCTCTGAGCACGGGAAACATCGATTGCTGGCCTGAAGAGATCTTCCAATTTCCAATGGATCTGCCCCATCCACCTTCTTCCGAGCAACGTTGGACCATCGCCTGCAACAATCCCCAGAGGTAACTTGTGCACCACATCATTATGGATTACACTTACATCCACATTAACAAGGACTGGGATCAGCTCCTTGGTGTAGATGCGCAACTTTTCCTGTACTGGAACCAGCTCGAGTCGTTTTTCGTTCCATAGCCTCTCAAAGGCATCCTGGCTCATCACTGACTGGCTCGCTCCCATGTCCACTTCCATGAAGACTGGAACGCTGTTTATCTCAACTTCCATCTTCACTGGAGGACAATTGGTGGTGCAGGTATACACTCCATACACTTTTTCTTGGGGCTGAGCTGGCTCTCTGGCCAAATCATCACACTCCCCACTGGATTCAAAGTCATCTACCGACTCCTCTGCTAGGCGGTGAGTCGTATTTCTTTTATACATACGTTGGAGGTGGCCCTTCATGTTACAGGCTTTGCATACGTACTCAGCAAACCGACACTGGTGAGCCCTATGGTTTCCTCCACAACGCCAGTGTGGTGCTACTCGATTAGCACCCCTCGGCGGACTCTGAGTTCTGGAACCCTGAGGTCTGTGCTCTCTGCCCTGGGCAGAGCCATGTTCTACAGTCTTGCCTGTGAAAGGCACCATTCTGTGTACAGTACTTGCCGGGTTTTGAGTCCACAGGATGAATAATTTGCTTGGTGCTGCGGGTCAAGGTCATGAACGCCTGACTGATGCTGATGGCCTACTGCAGGTTGACTGTGGTGTCAGCAGATAATAGCTTGTGAAGTAGGCCCTCGTGGCCAATTCCCACGAGGATGCTCTGTTTTGGTTTTAGTTGGTTGTAAATGAGTTCAGTCAGGTCATTGTATGTCTTGTCCTTGGTCTTCGTGGGTGCCAGCAATTTCTTGACGAGGTGGTAGACCTCGGGCCCACAACTGGTCAGCAGTATAGCCTTGCGCTTCTCCGCCAATGTGTCATATAAATATAGCAACATAGAAAATAAGTGCAGGAGTAGGTCATTCGGCCCTTCAAGCCTGCTCCACCATTAAATCATTTTTGCAAATTTAGTACCCCATTCCTGCTTTCTCTCCATACCCCTTGATCCCTTTAGCCGTAAGGGCCACATCTAATTCCCTTTTGAATATATTTAACGAACTGGCCTCAACAACTTTCTGTGGTAGAGAATTCCAAAGGTTAACAATTCTCTGAGTGAAGAAGTTTCTCTTCATCTCGGTCCTAATTGGCTTACCCCTTACCATTAGACTGTGACCCCTGGTTCTGGAGTTCCCCAACATTGGGAACATTCTTCCTGCATCTAACCTGTCCAATCCCATCAGAATTTTATATGTTTCTATGAGATCCCCTCTCATCCTTCTAAACTCCAGTGTATAAAGGCCCAGTCGTTCCAGTCTTTCTTCATTTGTCAGTCCTGCCATCCCGGGAATCAGTCTGGTGAACCTTTGCTGCACACCCTCAATAGCAAGAATGTCCTTCCTCAGATTAGGAGACCAAAACTTACACAATATTCAAGGTGTGGCCTCACCAAGGCCCTGTACAACTGCAGTAACACCTCCCTGCCCCTGTACTCAAATCTTCTCGCTATGAAGGCCAACATACAATTTGCCTTCTTCACCGCCTGCTGTACCTGCATGCCAACCTTCAATGACTGATGTACCATGACACCCAGGTCTCGTTGCACCTCCCCTTTTACTAATCTGTCACCATTCAGGTAATATTCTGCCTTCCTGTTTTTGCCACCAATGTGGATAACCTCACATTTATCTACATTATACTGCATCTGCCATGCATTTGCCGACTCACCTAACATGTCCAAGTCACACTGCAACGTCTTAGTGTCCTCCTCACAGCTCACACCATCACCTAGCTTAGTGTCATCTGCAAACTTGGAGATATTACATTCCATTCCTTCGTCTAAATCATGATGTATTTTGTAAATAGCTGGGGTTCCAGCACTGAACCTTGCGGTACCCCACTAGTCACTGCCTGCCATTCTGAAAAGGACCCGTTTGTTCCTACTGTCTGCTTCCTGTCTGCCAACCAGTTCTCTATCCACGTCAGTACATTATCCCCAATACCATGTGCTTTAATTTTGCACACTAATCTCTTGTGTGGGACCTTGCCAAAAGCCTTTTGAAAGTCCAAATACACCACATCCACTGGTTCTCCCTTGTCCACTCTACTAATTACATCCTCAAAAAATTCTAGAAGATTTGCCAAGCATGATTTCCCTTTCATAAATCCATGCTGACTTGGACCGATCCTGTCACTGCTTTCCAAATGCGCTGCTATTACATCTTTAATAATTGATTCCAACATTTTCCCCACTACTGATGTCAGGCTAATCGGTCTATAATTCCCTGTTTTCTCTCTCATTTTATTTTTTTACGCCAGACAGGGATGTACAATTGTTGAAGTTCATCCATGTGATCTTTAAATGTCTGCCATTGCCTATCCACCGTCAGCCCTTTAACTTTCGTTCGCCAGTTTATCCTAGCCAATTCACGTCTCATACCATCGAAGTTACCTTTCTTTAATTCAGGACTCTAGTCTCTGAATTAACTGTCCGTCTCCCCTGCCAGGTCGTTTGCCATGAAATATTGGTCGAGCCTTGCCATGAAGGCATCCCAATCATCACCCTCTGCGAAGTCTTTTAGTGTGCCAAAGGTAACCATAATCGCTTGAAAGTCCGTATTCTCGTCGCCAGTTGTTATGTCTGTAATGCACTTATGAATGACTCCATGAGGTAATGTGTTGTACTCAAACTGTAGTCACCTTGGTCCTTTAGTCGTAACTCCAGAGTGAGGCACAAGCATGGTGGGCAGCCTTTTATACTGGGCCCTGCACACCTATGCAGGTGACCATCAGGTCTCCCAATGCAGTGCACTCTGGTGGAGAGCCTCTACCACAGGGGCAGGAAACCCCGGTCTCCACCAGTCGCACCCTCTAGTGGTGCCAGCATAGTATATACACAGTGTAAACCTTATTGATAGTACATCAGGTAACAAGTATCCATCTTATGCAACTATACAATGAGTACACAGAGAGTATATCTATAGTCTGCATATATAACAGTTACCTGCTTAAAAAATTCAATCAGGTTTGTCAGACACGATCTTCCCTTAATAAATCCGTACTGACTGTCCCTAATTAATCCTTCCCTTTCCAAATGCAGATTTATCCTGTCTTTCAGGATTTTTTCCAATAGATTTCCCACCACTGAGGTTTGGCTGACAGACCTGTCATTACTCGGCCTATCTCTTTCTCCCTTTTTAAACAAGGGTACCACATTAGCAGTCCTCCAGTCCTCCGGCACCATGCCCAAATCCAAAGAGGACTAGAAGAGGCGTAGTGCTCTGACTTGCACATGCGTAGCACCCCAGAGCCGCCCCCGAGAGTAAGTGGAGAACCTGACATTGTGCTCCATTTCCTCTCAGGAATGGTAACCCCAACTTAGGTCATGGGGCGGGACTTCTGGGCCGGGCACGGGATGGCCCTCCTCGAGAAGGTTACCGCCCCTAAATAGGGCGATACGCAATTTCCCCCCTAGATGTTCTTCTATTTTCTCCGTTAGTATGGATTCCATCATTTTTCCTACTACTTATGTTAAGTTGATTGGTCAATGATTCCCTGGACATGTTCTATCCCTCTTCTTAAATATAGGTATTATGTTAGTTATCCACCAGTCCTCTGGCACCTTTTCTAACAAATTATTAAATATATTTAGTAATGCCTCTGCTATTTCTTCTCTATCTTCTTTTAAAATACTTGGATGCAATTCATCCAGATCAGAGGTTCTATCCTCTTTGAGTTTGATTAGTTTATTTAATATATCCCCTCTTTTTATTTTAAATGCACTTACCTCATCATCCAATGTCATGTTTACCTGTTCTATCTCCCTGGTAAATGTGTACAGGACTCCTTTCGAACCCAATCTGTAAGAAGCCCAACAAGGGAGGATTCGCTGTTGGATCTAGTAATGGGGAATGAACCAGAGCAGATAAAAGAAGTAAAAGTAAGGGAACATCTAGGCAATAGTGACCATCATATAATATGCTTTAAGATAATAATTGAGAAATACAGAAGTATGATGAAGGCCAGGGTAATAGATTGGAGAAAAGACAATTTTGTGGGGCTGAGAATAGAACTTGGGAAAATAAAATGGGCAACAATATTGGCAAACAATGGTGTAGAACAGCAATGGAAAATATTTAAAACGGTGTTCAACAGAGTCCGGGAAAAATATATTCCACTAAAACAAGAACAAGCTAAACACTAATGAGACATCATGGATGAATAAAGACATGAGTGAAAAGTTGAGGGTAAGGAAAGAGATATACACCAAGTACATGGACAGCAGGGGAGTGCATGATGAGAGAATCCAAAGAGATCAAGAGAAGTCAAAAATAATTAGAAAGGCAAAGTTAAATTATCAAGCAAGATAAAACATAATAGTAAAATATTTTACAGACACATAAATAAAAGAAGGAAAGTCAGAATGGGAATAGGGCCAGGATAATATAGGCAGTGATGGAGATGGCAGACATATTAAATAACTACTTTGCTTCAGTGTTTTCCAGGGAGACAGAACAGGTGGACCTGACATCGGATGATGATGTTAGAGATGAAATAACTATTTAAAATAAAGAGGAGACATATTAAATAAACGAATCAAACTCAAAGAGGATAAAACCTCTGGTCCGAACAGATTACATTTGTGCATTTTAAAAGAATCAAGGGTAGAGTTAGCAGAGGCATTAATAATTCGTTAGAACAAGGTGTAGTGCCAGAGGACTGATGGATAGCTAACCTAATACCTATGTTTAAGAAGGGAGATGGAACCAGTCAGCTTAACATCCGTGGTAGGAAAAATAATGGAATCTAAAGAAGAAAATAGAAGAACATCTATAAACGAAAAATATAACAGCATGGATTTGAGAAGGGAAAGTCTTGCTTGACCAACCGCACTGAATTTCTTTGAAGAGGTGACAGAGAGAGTTGACAAGGTTAATGCAGTAGATGTGATTTACAGATTTTCAAAAGGCCTTCGATAAGGTACCACATAATATACTAATGAATAAGATCAGAGCATGCTGAGTCAGGGGAAAAGTAGCAGAATGGATAACTTGTTGGCTTGAAGACAGAAATCAGAGAGTAGGGGTAAATTCAGTGGCAGAAGGTGGGTAGTGGTGTTCCACAAGGATCAGTGCTGGGACCAATGTTGTTCACAATTTATATTAGCGATTTAGACTTTGGAATCTGTTGTGTGTGTGTTGTGTATGCAATAACACAATAGACTGAATACTGTAAGCCCCAAACAGGTACAAACCTGGCTGTACTTTATTAGGGCCCAAAGTGAATACATTACAAGATGGCTGGCCTTTTATACCTGGGCCGCATGCACGTGCGCACAGCCCAATGTCCTCCGACAGTGGCGCCACCTGGTGGCTAGTAAAACCAAGCATACATACATGACAATATCCTCCTATTAGTAACAGTCCTTTCACAAATTGAGACGGTCCGGAGCTTTCTGCTCCCGAGTTGAACATCTCAGTTCAACTCCAGCCTTGGGTGAGCGTTCTGAGTCTGTTATGACTGGGGGCTGGGTAGCCAATCTGATGGGAGTGGCAATGACCACGTCAGGGATTGAAAGTCCAGATTCATTGACCATGTCAGTGATTGAAAGTCCAGATTCATTGATGTCAGCGGAGTCCTCTGATGACTGAGGGTAGGTTGGTCACTGATTGTGTCTTCCTCAGACTGTTCCGGTTCATCCGTGTGCCGCAGCTTTATCTAATCGACATGTTCCCTGTATGTCTGCCCATTCTTGAGCTTAACGATAAACACTCTGTTACCCTCTTGGCTGTAACAGTACCAGTGATCCATTTGGGACCTTGACCATAATTCAGTACATACACAGGATCATTGAAAGAAATGTCGCATGACACAGCAGCGCGATCATGATACCGTTGCTGACTTTGACATCTGTATTCAACACGATTATTCAAGTCAAAGTGGACTAGAGAGCCTGGTCTTGAGACCACTCTTCATCAATAGTTCAGCAAGGGAGACCCCGGTAAGCGTATGGGGTCTTGTCCTGTAATTAAGCAATATGCGTGACAAGCAAGTTTGCAGTGAACCTTGAGTTACACGATTCATGCTCTGCTTGATGGTTTGGTCCGCACGCTCTGTTTGTCCATTAGATGCGGGTTTGAATGATGCTGACCTCACATGGTTGATACCATTGAGTTTCATGAACTCTTGAAACTCCAGACTAGTGAAGCAAGATCCGTTGTCACTTACAACAATGTCGGGCAGACCATGAGTGGCAAACATGACACGAAGGCTCTCGTGGATATGGATGTACTGGATGACATGAATATACACTCTATCCACTTGGAATATGCATCCACCACAACTAAAAACATCTTTCCCAGGAAGGGACCTACAAAGTCGATGTGGATCCTGGACCATGGTTTAGATGGCCATGACCACAGACTCAGCTGCGATTCCGCTGGTACTTTACTTAGCTGCATGCAAGTGTTGTACTGATGCACACATGATTCCAGATCAGAGTCAATTCCAGGCCACCATACATGAGACCTGGAAATTGCTTTCATCATGACAATACCAGGATGAGTGCTATGTAGATCATGTACAAATTTCTTTCTGCCTTTCTTTGGTGTAACAACACGATTACCCCACAGTAAACAATCTGACTGAATGGATAGTTCGTCTTTGCGATGGTTGTAAGGTTTGGTCTCATCACCCATTTGCTTGGGTATGGCAGACCAATCACCACTAAGGACACAACATTTCACAACCGATAATATCGGGTCCTGGCTGGTCCACGTCTTAACTTGTTGAGCCGTGACAGGGGTTCCTTCACTTTCAAAAGCAATCATAACAAACAATAGGTGTGCAGGTTGTGGCATCTCCACCTCCGGTGTGGGCAATGACAGACGGCTCAGTGCATCGGCACCATTCTCGGTGCCAGGTCTATGGCGAATGACATAATCATAGGCAGATAATGTCAGCGCCCACCTCTGGATGCGGGATGATGCATTGGTATTGATACCTTTGTTTTCCGAAAACAATGAAATGAGTGGCTTGTGATCTGTTTCCGAAGACTAAACAGGTCAAACCGAAGACTAAACAGGTACTGTTGCATCTTTTTAACCCCATACACACAGGCTATTGCTTCTTTTTCTACCATGCTTTAGGCTTTTTCCGCCTTTGACAAACTTTTAGAAGCATACGCAACAAGTTATAGTTTACCTGACTCATTAGTTTGTTGGAGCACGCAACCAACTCCATATGATGAAGCATTACAGGCCAATACTAGACGCTCACACGGATCATAATGTACCAGCAGCTTGTTAGAGCAAAGCAGATTAGTAGCTTTCTCAAAAGCTCTATCTTGAGATGCATCTCAAACCCAGTTGTCGCCTTTTCTTAGCAGCATGTGCAGTTGCTCTAATGAAGTGCTCAATCTAGGTAGGAAATTACCGAAGTAGTTGAGTAGACCAAGGAATGAACACAGCTCCGTCACATTCTGAGGCTTGGGTGCATTTTTGATGGCATTGGTTTTCAAGTCCGTAAGCTTAATGCCGTCAGCAGCAATTTTCTTCCCGAGGAATTCGACTTCCGGTGCCATGAAGACGCACTTCGAACGTTTCAGTCTGAGTCCCACTTTGTTCAGACGATGTAGAACCTCTTCCAAGTTGTTCAGATGTTCGGCTGTGTCACGACCTGTGACCAGGATGTCATCTTGGAACACGACGGTTCTCGTAGACTCTCCATGCTCCTCTGAAATATGGCTGCAGCTGAGCAAATTCTGAAAGGAACCTGTTGTAGATAAACAGTCCTTTATGAGTGTTGATGCAAGTAAATTTCTTCGACGTCTCGACCAGCTCCTGTGTCATGTAGGCCAACGTCAGATCCAGTTTAGTGAATGACTAGCGTTGCAAACAGGTCATCAGCCTTCGATAACGGGTATTGATCCTGTTTCGAAACTCAGTTGATCGTAACCTTGTAGTCTCCACAAATCCTGACATTGCCATCACTCTTCAACACAGGAACAATGGGGCTGGCCCATTCGTTAAATTCGACCGGTGATATGACCCCCTTCCCGCTGGAGTCTGTCCAGTTTGATTTTGACCTTCTCCCTCATCATGTACGGAACCGCCCGAGCTTTATGATGGACGGGTCTTGCATTCAAGTCCACGTGGATCTGCACCTTGGCTCCCGTGAAATTGCCGATGCCTGATTCAAACAGCAAGGGGAACTTGCTCAGCACTTGAGCACATGGAGTATCATCCTCCGATGACAACGCTTTGATAGCGTTCCAATTCCATTTGATTTTTTCTAGCCAATTCCTACCGAACAGTGTTGGACCATTGCCTGGAACAATCCATAACGATAAATCATGAACCTCACCATCATACGACACCTTGACGACTGCACTGCCAATCACCGTTATGAGTTCTTTAGTGTACGTACGCAACTTGACATTGACTGGACTCAGCTTAGGCCTCACAGCCTTAGTATCCCACAGCTTGTCGAATTATTGATTGACTCGCACCCGTGTCCAATTCCATCGGTACCGGCGCACCATTAAGTTTCCCATTGATCATTATTGGTTGGCTCTTTGTTAGGAATGAATACAGTCCATACACTTCCTCCTCTGGTATCTTGGATTGCATATCCGGATCCGCGCTATACTGGTCATCATCCTCCACATGGTGCATCGCAGCACGATTGCTCAGTTGCGGACACATGCGCTGGAGATGCCCCCGTCTCGAAAATGTACTGCTTAAACCGACACTGATGAGGCCGATGATTGCCCCCACAACGTCAACATGGTGAAATCGGATTAATTCCCGTTGGCGGACTTTGAGCAGCCACAGGTTTCGCATACACAATCAAGTAGGCCCTGTCATATGCAGCTCTGCCAAACGATGATACAATCTTGTTTACAGTACTTGCTGAGTTCCAATTGTTCGATGATATCTGCTTTAAGTTTTTGTCTGTTGTCATGCATGCCTGGACAATCGTGATGGCTTTGCTCAAATCCAGCGTCTCCGCCGCCAGTTGCTTACGCAGGATCACCTTGTGGTTGATGCCGATTATAAGGAAGTCCCGCAGCATGTCTCCCAACACGTTTTCAAACTTACACAGTCCAGCTAGCCGTCTTAGATTGGCAACAAATTCCGACACATTCTGGCCCTCAGAACGAACGTGCGTGTAGAATCGATATCGTGAGATGATGATGCCTGCTTCTGGTTTGAGATGGTCATGTACCAGAGCACACAATTCTTCATAGTCCTTGTCTATTGGACTTGCAGGCGAGAAAAGATTCTTTGAGTCCATAGATTTTCAGACTGCAAACCGTGAGGAAGACCGCCCTGCGCCTAACTGCTTCAGTGGGTTCCTCCATTTTGTTGGCCACGAAGTTCTGGTCCAGGCGAGCTACAAAATCTGCCCAGTCCGCTCCCTCCACAAATCTCTCCAGAATTCCAATTGTGCTCATTTGTGCATGTGAAGGTTCTTAGGTTACCCCGTCGCCAAATGTTATGTATGTAATAACTCGATAGACTGAATACTGTAAACTAACACAGGTACAAACCTGGCTCTGCTTTATTCAGGCCCAAAGTGATCACATTACATGATGGCTTGCCTTTTATACCTGGGCCGCACACACGTTCGTACAGCCCAATGACCTCTGACAGTGGCGCCATCTGGTGGCTAGTAACCCCAAACATACATACATGACAGAATCAAAAACACAGTTTCTAAATTTGTGGATGACACCAAATTGGGGGGGATAATCAATACTGAGGAGGACTGCAACAAATTACAGGAGGACATTAATAAACTTGCAGAATGGGCATATATTTGGCAAATGAAATTCAACACAGATAAATGTGCCGTATTACATTTTGATAAGAAAAATATGGAGATTACATATTACTTTGAAAATACAAATCTAAGTGAGCTAGAAGAGTAAAGGGATCTCAGAGTATAAATGCATAAATCACTGAACGTAGTGACACAGGTCAACAAGACCATAAAAAAACAAACCAAGCACTTAGGTTTATTTCTAAAGGGATTGAATTGAACAGTAGAAAAGTTATCCTAAACTTGTATCAAACTTTGATGAGACCACACTTGTATTAATGCATACAATTCTGGTTGCCATATTATAAAAAGGATATACAGGCACTGGAGAGGGTGCAAACTAGATTTACAAGGATACCAGAAACACAATGGTATACTTATCAAGAAAGGAAGAACTGGCTGGGTCTCTTTTCTTGAAAAGGGAAAGCTGAGGGGTGACCTAACAAAGGTCTTTAAAAATATGAACGGTTTTGATAGAGCAGGCAGAGAGAGAATGTTTCCACTTGTGGGGAAGAGCATAACTAGAGACCATCAATATTAGATGGTGAGCAAGAAAGCCAATCGGGAATTCAGAAGGAACTTCTTTACCCAGAGAGTGGTGAGAATGTGGAACTTGCCACCACCGGGAGTGGTTGAAGCGAATAGTAACAATGCAGTTAAGGGGAGGCTAGATAAGCCTATGAAAGAGAAGGGAACAGTGGGTTATGCTGATAGAGTTCGATGAGGAAAGACAGGAGGAGGCTCGAGTGGAACATAAACACTGGCATAGACTGGTTGGGCCTATTTGTGTGCCATATATCCTACGTAATTCCATGTAAGGTGCAAATCTACCAAAGCTCGTCATCTTGTCACTAAACTCTCTCTGGGGCTGAAATTCAGGATCTCAGAGAGACCCGTTACTGTCTGTTTGTGGCAGCCATGCAGAGGAATCCCGTGGCCACCACTTTGGCATCAAATGGCCGCCCCAACCCAAATTCAGGTCGGGGATCTTTCAGCCTGGTCCCAATTCCACCCGATCGTAATGACCACCACAAGCGCGCCATCAGAATGCGCACCATCGCTCTCCCTCATCTGAAATAAGATCCGCCCGAAATTCACCTAAATCCAACGACCCTCCCGCCGCGCGGTGCCCCCGACAGCTTTCTGTGTCGGTACACCTTATCCGCACTGAGTGCGGCCCGACAGAGTGACGGCCCTTCAAGGGGAGAGCCCACTGCCGCGGCCGCCATCTATTTATTTTTGCTGCCCGACTTCCCGATCGGCCAGCAAGATTGTGTCCCCGGGTTCGGCCAATGGCACCCTGTCTTGGGTGCCAGGCTGCTGGCCTGGCCGAAATCATCCCTGGTGGCCCAGTGGCCGTAGATTTAAGATGACTGGTGCTATCCCCTTTAACGGAGGGAGAGAGTGCGTGGTGACGCACTCACGCTGTGATGTCATCACTACTCCACCGCTGATTGACAGCGACGGAGTCCCGGTCCCGACCTAAATTCAGCCCCTTTCTGTCTATCTCCCGGCCCCACTATGACCGACTTCCGGTGGGACGTAAAAAACATTTCAAACACCCAAATATCAATCCTCCGGTCGCATCACGGATCCCTGCAGTAAAAACAGAAAAAAAATCATATGTGCGCCACTGAATTTCAGCCCCACTATCTTCGATCTGATGTTACTGCGACAAAAATGGTCGAGTTTTTCTGCCTCCTTTTTCTCGGGTAGTTGTTACTCGTTTACTATCAGGTGTGCACTGACCATGCTCGACCAGCTCCATTAGGCATGCCCGACACGAGACTCCCGAAGCAAGCGCTCTACTCGGATCCCCGACACGACAAACAAGCCCCAGGTGGGCAGAGGAAACGTTTGAAGAACACCCACAAAGCCTCCTTGATAATGTACAACATTCCCACTGACACCTAGGAGTCCCTGGCCCAAGACCACCCAGAGGAGGAAGAGGGCGCTGAGCACCTTGAGTCTCGTCGCCGAGAGCATGCAGAAATCAAGCGCACACAGCTGCAAACCAGTGCCACCCATCCTTTCCTTCAACCACTGTCTGTCCCACCTGTTACAGAGACTGGAATTCCCGTTGGATTGTACAGCTACCTGAGAACTCACTTTTAGAGTGGAAGTTAGTCTTCCTCAATTTCTTCTGGAATCTTCTGAAATTTTTTGAGGATGTAACTAGCAGAGTGGAGAAGGGAGAACCAGTGGATGTGGTGTATCTGGACTTTCAGAAGGCTTTTGACAAGGTCCCGCACAAGAGATTGGTGTGCAAAATCAAAGACATGGTATTGGGGGTAATGTACTGACGTGGACAGAGAACTGGTTGGCAGACAGGAAGCAGAGAGTCGGGATAAACAGGTCCTTTTCAGAATGGCAGGGAGTGACTAGTGGAGTGCCGCAGGGCTCAGTGCTGGGACCCCAGCTCTTTACAATATACATTAATGATTTGGATGAAGAAATAGAGTGTAATATCTCCAAGTTTGCAGATGACACTAAACTGGGTGGCAGTGTGAGCTGTGAGGGGGACGCTAAGAGGCTGCAGGGTGACTTGGGACAGGTTTGGTGAGTGGGCAAATGCATGGCAGATGCAGTATAATGTGGATAAATGTGAGCAATAAAACGAAGGCAGAATATTATCTGAATGGCGCAGACTAGGAAAAGGGGAAGTGCAACGAGACCTGGGTGTCATGGTTCATCAGTCACTGAAAGTGAGCACGCAGGTACAGCAGGCGGTGAAGAAGGCAAATGGTATGTTGGCCTTCATAGCTAGGGGATTTGAATATAGAAGCAGGGAGGTATTACTGCAGTTGTACAGGGCCTTAGTGAGGCCTCACCTGGAATATTGTGTTCAGTTTTGGTCTCCTAGTCTGAGGAAGGACATTCTTGCTATTGAGGGAGTGCAGCGAAGGTTCACCAGACTGATTCCAGGGATGGTTGGGCTGTCACATCAGGAGAGACTGGATCAACTGGGCCTATATACACTGGAGTTTAGAAGGATGAGAGGGGATCTCATAGAAATATATAAGATTCTGACGGGACTGGACAGGTTAGATGCGGAAAGAATGTTCCCGATGTTGGAGAAGTCCAGAACCAGGGGACACAGTCTTAGGATAAGGGGTAGTCCATTTAGAACTGAGATGAGGAGAAACTTCTTCACTCAGAGAGTTGTTAACCTGTGGAATTCCCTACCGCAGAGAGTTGTTGAGGCCAGTTCATTGGATATATTCAAGAGGGAGTTAGATCTTACGGTTAAGGGGATCAAGGGGTATGGAGAGAAAGCAGGAAAGGGGTACTGAGGGAATGATCAGCCATGATCTGATTGAATGGTGGTGCAGGCTCGAAGTGCCGAATGGCCTACTCCTGCACCTATTTTCTATTCTATGTTTCTAAAAGCACCAGGCACAGCATTTGTTCATTTTCTTATTGCTCTCCAGAAAATGTCACATTGGTGGATGGGTAGGGGCTTAATGTTTGATATTTCAGCGGCTGTGGCTTTGTTTTCGTGTGACCGCCTCCCTGGGATAGGCGGCATTTCCAGGTGTTCAAATTCTCTCTCCCCCCGACCCTGAGTGACTCTCTCCCCCCGACCCTGAGTGACTCTCTCCCCCCGACCCCGAGTGACTCTCTCCCCCCGGACCCCGAGTGACTCTCTCCCCCGACCCCGAGTGACTCTCTCCTCCCGACACCAAGTGACTCTCTCCCCCCGACCCCGAGTGACTCTCTCCCCTCGACCCCGAGTGATTCTCTCCCTCCGACCCCGAGTGACTCTCTCCCCCCGACCCCGAGTGACTCTCTCCCCTCGACCCCGAGTGACTCTCTCCCCTGACCCCGAGTGACTCTCTCCCCTCGACCCCGAGTGACTCTCTCCCCCCGACCCCGAGTGACTCTCTCCCCCCGGACCCCGAGTGACTCTCTCCCCCGACCCCGAGTGACTCTCTCCTCCCGACACCAAGTGACTCTCTCCCCCCGACCCCGAGTGACTCTCTCCCCCCGACCCCGAGTGACTCTCTCCCCCCGACCCCGAGTGACTCTCTCCCCCCGGACCCCGAGTGACTCTCTCCCCCGACCCCGAGTGACTCTCTCCTCCCGACACCAAGTGGCTCTCTCCCCCCGACCCCGAGTGACTCTCTCCCCCCGACACCAAGTGGCTCTCTCCCCCCGACCCCGAGTGACTCTCTCCTCCCGACACCAAGTGACTCTCTCCCCCCGACCCCGAGTGACTCTCTCCCCCCGACCCCGAGTGACTCTCTCCCCCCGACCCCGAGTGACTCTCTCCCCCCGGACCCCGAGTGACTCTCTCCCCCGACCCCGAGTGACTCTCTCCTCCCGACACCAAGTGACTCTCTCCCCCCGACCCCGAGTGACTCTCTCCTCCCGACCCCGAGTGACTCTCTCCCCCCGGACCCCGAGTGACTCTCTCCCCCCGACCCTGAGTGACTCTCTCCCCCCGACCCCGAGTGACTCTCTCCCCCCGACCCCGAGTGACTCTCTCCCCTGACCCCGAGTGACTCTCTCCCCCCGACCCCGAGTGACTCTCTCCCCTCGACCCCGATGACTCTCTCCCCTCGACCCCGAGTGACTCTCTCCCCCCGACCCTCAGTGACTCTCTCCCCCGACCCCCAGTGACTCTCTCCCCTTGACCCCGAGTGACTCTCTCCCCTCGATCCCGAGTGACTCTCTCCCCTCGATCCCGAGTGACTCTCTCCCCTCGACCCTGAGTGACTCTCTCCCCCCGACCCCGAGTGACTCTCTCCCCTCGACCCCGAGTGACTCTCTCCCCCCGACCCCGAGTGACTCTCTCCCCTCGACCCCGAGTGACTCTCTCCCCTCGACCCCGAGTGACTCTCTCCCCCCGACCCCGAGTGACTCTCCCCTCGACCATGAGTAACTCTCTCCCCCGACCCCGAGTGGCTCTGTCCCCGACCCCGAGTGACTCTCTCGCCTCCGACCCCGAGTGACTCTCTGCCCCTGACCCCGAGTGACTCTCTGCCCCTGACCCCGAGTGACTCCCTCCCCGACCCCGAGTGACTCTCTCCTCCCGATCCCGAGTGACTCTCGCCACCCGATCCCGAGTGACTCTACCTCCGACCCCGAGTGACTTTCTGCCCACGATCCCGAGTGACTCTCCCCCCGACCCCGAGTGAGCCTTTGCCCTCCGACCCCTTGTGACTCTCTCCCGCTGACCCCGAGTGATTCTCTCCCCCCAATGTCGAGTGACTCCCTCCCCCTTCCCCGAGTGATTCTCTCCCCCCGACCAGGAGTGACTCTCTCCTCCCGAACCCGAGTGACTCCCTCACCCGAGCGACTCCCTCCCCCTCGACCCTGAGTGACTGTCTCCCCTTGACCCCGAGTGACTCTCTCCCTCGACCCTGAGTGATTCTCTCCCCTCGACCCTGAGTGACTCTCTCCCCCCGACCCTGAGTGACTCTCTCCCCCCGACCCCGAGTGACTTTCTCCCCCCGGACCCCGAGTGACTCTCTCCCCCGACCCCGAGTGACTCTCTCCTCCCGACACCAAGTGACTCTCTCCCCCCGACCCCGAGTGACTCTCTCCCCTCGACCCCGAGTGACTCTCTCCCTCCGACCCCGAGTGACTCTCTCCCCCCGACCCCGAGTGACTCTCTCCCCTCGACCCCGAGTGACTCTCTCCCCTGACCCCGAGTGACTCTCTCCCCTCGACCCCGAGTGACTCTCTCCCCCCGACCCCGAGTGACTCTCTCCCCCCGGACCCCGAGTGACTCTCTCCCCCGACCCCGAGTGACTCTCTCCTCCCGACACCAAGTGACTCTCTCCCCCCGACCCCGAGTGACTCTCTCCCCCCGACCCCGAGTGACTCTCTCCCCCCGACCCCGAGTGACTCTCTCCCCCCGGACCCCGAGTGACTCTCTCCCCCGACCCCGAGTGACTCTCTCCTCCCGACACCAAGTGACTCTCTCCCCCCGACCCCGAGTGACTCTCTCCCCCCGACCCCGATTGACTCTCTCCCCTCGACCCCGAGTGACTCTCTCCCCCCGACCCTGAGTGACTCTCTCCCCCCGACCCCGAGTGACTCTCTCCCCCCGACCCCGAGTGACTCTCTCCCCTGACCCCGAGTGACTCTCTCCCCCCGACCCCGAGTGACTCTCTCCCCTCGACCCCGATGACTCTCTCCCCTCGACCCCGAGTGACTCTCTCCCCCCGACCCTCAGTGACTCTCTCCCCCGACCCCCAGTGATTCTCTCCCCTCGACCCCGAGTGACTCTCTCCCCTCGATCCCGAGTGACTCTCTCCCCTCGATCCCGAGTGACTCTCTCCCCTCGACCCTGAGTGACTCTCTCCCCCCGACCTCGAGTGACTCTCTCCCCTCGACCCCGAGTGACTCTCTCCCCCCGACCCCGAGTGACTCTCTCCCCTCGACCCCGAGTGACTCTCTCCCCTCGACCCCGAGTGACTCTCTCCCCCCGACCCCGAGTGACTCTCTCCCCTCGACCATGAGTAACTCTCTCCCCCCGACCCCGAGTGGCTCTGTCCCCGACCCCGAGTGACTCTCTCGCCTCCGACCCCGAGTGACTCTCTGCCCCTGACCCCGAGTGACTCTCTGCCCCTGACCCCGAGTGACTCCCTCCCCGACCCCGAGTGACTCTCTCCTCCCGATCCCGAGTGACTCTCGCCTCCCGATCCCGAGTGACTCTACCTCCGACCCCGAGTGACTTTCTGCCCACGATCCCGAGTGACTCTCCCCCCGACCCCGAGTGAGCCTTTGCCCTCCGACCCCTTGTGACTCTCTCCCGCTGACCCCGAGTGATTCTCTCCCCCCAATGTCGAGTGACTCCCTCCCCCTTCCCCGAGTGATTCTCTCCCCCCGACCAGGAGTGACTCTCTCCTCCCGAACCCGAGTGACTCCCTCACCCGAGCGACTCCCTCCCCCTCGACCCTGAGTGACTGTCTCCCCTTGACCCCGAGTGACTCTCTCCCTCGACCCTGAGTGATTCTCTCCCCTCGACCCTGAGTGACTGTCTCCCCTCGACCCCGAGTGACTCTCTCCCCCGGAACCCGAGTGACTCTCTCCCCTGGAACCCGAGTGACTCTCTCGCCCCCGACCCCGAGTGACTCTCTTCCCTCGAACCCGAGTGACTTTCTCTACCCCAATCCCGAGTGTCTCTCTTCCCCCGACCCTGAATGACCCTCTCCCCACGACCCCAAGTGACCCTCTCCCCCCGAACCCGAGTGTCTCTCTCCCCCCGACCCCGAGTGACTCTCTTCCCTCGAACCCGGGTGACTTTCTCTACCCCGATCCCGAGTGTCTCTCTTCCCCCGACCCTGAATGACCCTCTCCCCACGACCCCGAGTGACCCTCTCCCCCCGAACCCGAGTGACTCTCCCCCCCCGACCCTGAGTGACACTCTCCCCTCAACCCCGAGTGACTGTCTCCTCCCGATCCCGAGTGACTCTCTCCTCCCGACCCCGAATGACTCTCTACCCCCGACCCCGAGAGACTCTCTCCCCCCGACCCCGAGTGACTCTCTCCCCCCGACCCCCAGTGACTCTCTCCTCCCGACCCCGAGTGACTCTCTCCTCCCGACCCCGAGTGACTCTCTCCCCCCGACCCCGAGTGACTTTCCACCCTCGAACCCCAGTGTCTCACTTCCCCCGACCCAAATTGACTCTCTCCTCCCGATCCCGAGTGACTCTCACCCTCCGACCCCGAGTGACTCTCTCGCCCCGACCCTGTTTGACTCTCTCGCCCGAACCCCGAGTGACTCTCTCGCCTCCAACCCCGAGTGACTCTCTGCCCCCGATCCCGAGTGAGACTTTGCCCTCCGACCCCGTGTGACTCTCTCCCCCAAACCCCCATGTAACTCGCTCCCCCCGACCCCAAGTGACTTTCTCCCCCTGACCCCGAGTGACTCTCCCCCGATCCCGAGTGACTCTCCCCCGATCCCGAGTGACTCCCTCCTCCGACCAACCCTCTATCCTGATCCCGAGTGACTCTCGCCCCCCGACCCAGAGTGACTCTCTCCCCCTACCCCGAGTGACTCTCTGCTCCGAACCCGAGTGACTCTCTGCCCCCGACCCCGAGTGACTCTCTGCCCCCAACCCCGAGTGACTCTCTTTCACCCGACCCCGAGTGACTCTCTGCCCCCGACCCCGAGTGACTCTCTTCTCTCGAACCCGAGTGAATTTCTCTACCCCGATCCCGAGTGTCTCTCTTCCCCCGACCATGAATGACCCTCTCCCCACGACCCCAAGTGACCCTCTCCCCCGACCCCGAGTGACACTCCCCCTGACCCCGAGTGACTGCATCCCCTGACCCCGAGTGACTTTCTCCCCCCGACCCCGAGTGACTCTGGTCCCCCGACCCAAAATGAGTCTATGCCCCCCAACCCCGTGTGTTTCTCTGCCCCCGATCCCGAGTGACTCCCTGCAGACCCCGTGTGACTCTCTTCCCCCGATCCCGTGTGACTCCCTGCAGACCCCGTGTGACTCTCTCCCCCGACCCTGAGTGACTCTCTCGCCCCTGACCCCAAGTGTCTTTCTTCCCCCGACCGAGTGTCTCTCTCCCCCCCATGCCCGAGTAACTCTCTCCCCCCGAACCCGAGTGACTGTCTCATCCCGATCCCGAGTGACTCCCTCCCCCGACCCCGAGTGACTCTCGCCCCCCGACCCCGAGTGACTCTCCCCCTCAACCTCGAGTGACTGTCTCCTCCCGATCCCGAGTGACTCTCTCCCCCCGACCCCGAGTGACTCTCTCTCCCGTCCCCAAGTGAGCCTTTGCCCTCCGACCCCTTGTGACTCTCTCCTCCTGACCCCAAGTGACTCTCTCGCCCGAACCCCGAGTGACTCTCTCGCCTCCGACCCCTATGACTCTCTCCCCCAAACCCTCATGTGACTCTCTCCCCCTGACCCCAAGTGACTTTCTCCCCCTGACCACGAGTGACTCTCCCCCGATCCCGAGTGACGCCCTCCCCCGATCCCGAGTGACTCCCTCCTCCGACCAACCCTCTATCCTGACCCCGAGTAACTCTCCCCCCGACCCCGAGTGATACGCTCCCCCTGACGCCGAGTGACTATCCCTCCGATCCCGAGTGATTCTCTCCCCACGATGCCGAGTGACTCTCTCCCCCCGACCCCGAGTGACTCTCCCCCGATCCCGAGTGACGCCCTCCCCGGATCCCGAGTGACTCCCTCCACCGACCAGCCCTCTATCCTGACCCCGAATTACTCTCCCCCCGAACCCGAGTGACTCTCTCCACCCGACCCCGAGTGATTCGCTCCCCCCGAACCCGAGTGACTCTCCCCCGATCCCGAGTGACGCCCTCCCCGGATCAGCTCTCTATCCTGACCCCGAATTACTCTCCTCCCCGACCCCGAGTGACTCTCTCCCCCCGACCCCGAGTGACTCTCTCCACCCGACCCCGGGCGACTCTCTCCCCCGACCCCGAGTGACACTCTCTCCCCGACCCCGAGTGAATAACTCCCCCCGACCCCGAGTGACTCTCACCCTCCGACCCGGAGTGACTCTCTGCCCCCGACCCCGAGTGACTCTCTCCCCCCGACCCCGAGTGACTCTCTCCCCTCGACCCCGAGTGATTCGCTCCCCCCGAACCCGAGTGACTCTCCCCCGATCCCGAGTGACGCCCTCCCCGGATCAGCTCTCTATCCTGACCCCGAATTACTCTCCTCCCCGACCCCGAGTGACTCTCTCCCCCCGACCCCGAGTGACTCTCTCCACCCGACCCCGGGCGACTCTCTCCCCCGACCCCGAGTGACACTCTCTCCCCGACCCCGAGTGAATAACTCCCCCCGACCCCGAGTGACTCTCACCCTCCGACCCGGAGTGACTCTCTGCCCCCGACCCCGAGTGACTCTCTCCCCCCGACCCCGAGTGACTCTCTGCTCCGAACCCCGAGTGACTCTCTACCCACGACCCCGAGCGACTCTCTCCCCCGACCCCGAGTGACTCTCTACCCACGACCCCGAGCGACTCTCTCCCCCCGACCCTGAGTGACTCTCTCCCCCCGACTCCGAGTGACTCTCTCGCCTCCGACCCCGAGTGACTCACTGCCGAGTGACTCTCTTCCCCTGCCCCCGAGTGACACTCCCCCCCCGAGCCCGACCGATCCTCTATCCTGGCCCCGAGTGACTCTCTCCCCCTGAATGAGCCTTTGCCCTCCGACCCCTTGTGACTCTCTCCCGCTGACCCTGAGTGATGCTCTCCCCCCCTGACCCCAAATGTATCTCTCCCCGGACCACGAGTGACTCCTCTTCCGACCCCGAGTGACCTCCCCCCGAGCCCGAGTGAATCTCTCTAACTCTCTGCTTTTTCTCCCAGTCTCTGTGACCCTGGATGTGGAAACAGCGAATCGATGGCTCGAGGTGTCTGAGGATCTGAAGAGTGTGAGACTGACCGGGACCCGGAGGAATCTCCCTGACACCGAGAAGAGGTTTACAGCCCGGCGCTGTGTGCTGGGATCGGAGGGATTCACATCGGGGAGACATTACTGGGAGGTGGAGGTGGAGGGGAATCGGGGCTGGAGTCTGGGAGTAGCCGCAGAGTCTGTGGGGAGGAAGGATTGGGTCAGACTGAGCCCGGAGAATGGATTGTGGACCATCAGGCGGTACTTTGATGAGTTTAATGTAAACTCCTCCCCTCCATCCCCTCTCCCTGCCGGTCAGATCCCCGGGAAGGTGGGAGTTTATCTCAGTTACGAGTCCGGGACAGTTACATTTTACAGCGCGGACACCAAGTCCCATCTCCACACCTTCACTGGGAATAAATTCACGGAGAAACTTTATCCTTTCTTCTGGACTTGGGATGTGAACAAGTGGCTGAGAATCTGCTCCGGTTCCAATCCGGGTCTGTAAAAGGGGCGGGGCCTCGGACCGGCCCGCGACATCCATGACCTCACAATGACTTGACCCCGCGCGGATAGGGTCAGGAGCAGAGGTCAGGGGTCGGGAGTTAGAAAATGTAATTTCCAAATGATGCATTGTAAGATCCCAATGAGACTGTAAATACAACCCATACAAATATAAAATGTGAGGACACTTTAATAAAAAGTAAAAGCCGACAGCAAGTCCATCCCAGCCCTTTCTCATCACTGCCCCGCTCCTTTGTATTAAAAAGCAGGTATAAGTTGTGCTCTGACAATGAGCACATTCCTCAGGTATTCAGCACCGCGCACCATTGGTGATGGGAAATACACAAACTGTCTCTCCCCAAAAACACCGGGAGTTTGGTCATCTTCGGTTTAAAGGGCTGGATGTTCCCTTTTACTGCCGTGTGGGGTGTAAAACTGGCGGCTGATCCGCTAACACCTGAGTTGTTCCCGGTGGTAAAAGTGAAAATTCACCCCAGAGTGTTTCACGTTCCCTTGCAGGTCGCTGTAATGCCGCTTTCAGCCGGGAGATGGTGATGGCGAGCTGTACAGAGAGCTGTATAGTTTTATGGTGCAATATCACCACCTGCTGGTGTAAACCGGTACTGCGGGAATACCCAAAAACAGAAAATGCTGAAACACTCGGCTCATCTGATTATTCAGGCAAGACATTCAGAACATGAGTCCATGATCAGATCAGCCATGATCTTATTAAATGGTGGAGCAGGCTCGAGGGGCCAAATGGCCTACTCCTGCTCCTATTTTTTATGTTCTTAACTGAAAGATAATTGGATTCGGAAAAATAAACACTTCCCACTTCCGTGCTCCTGGGAAATTCTGCACCCCGGCCTGCCCAATGTTCAAAAGGCAAAGGTTGGGAGTGTGGAATTTCAACAATATAGGCTCCTGGTGTGTCAGGAGAGCTGAATTCAAATATCTTGGCCTGTATTCCGAGTACAGAGAGGAGATTAAATGAGTTTAAAAAACACTGAAGTGGGTGCTGAAGATGTGACATTTATTTCCCGGGGGTGTCTGGGACATACTTTACAGTGTGGCCCACTCCATTTTATGTTGTTTTGAGCCTGCGGTAATTCTGCCTTTCAAACCAAAAATAATTTTTCCTCGAAGGGTTACAGATATCTTAAATATTAAAATAAAAGTGTGTATTTTTTCATCTCATTTTTATGCTATTAACTATACTTGCAAACTGCTCCAAGATGGTTGAACACATGACGACCATTTCTTTTAATGCTCTGCAAAATTCAAGTGACCTTTATTTCAATGAACATTTGAGAGATCTCACAGCTGAGAAGAGACATTTTTCACAGGCCCTAAGAGATGTCCTTCAATTGTCTCTGAACTGTGAAGAAAGCTGCAACTATGGTGATAAAGAAATGAGAAGATCTGTTCATGGGAAGGATTTGTTTAAGAATATTCCTTTGTTTTAAACTCAGCAATTAGTTGCACGGTGGGCAAACGTCCCAGAAAAGGATATAAAATGGCTGTAACACGGGAGATAGGAGGAACTGCGGCAGGCAACAGAACTGGCACCTGGTTAGTGCCAAGAGAATGAGGGAGTTAATTTCCAATCGCTGACCACGGTCTGGTGTGAGGGTCTTTGTTTTCTATTAATCACTTGGGGAATGGGCAAGTTTAACCCTTATCAGGGATTTAACGGGATAGATTGGTGTGAGCTAATAATTAAGAAATTGTTGTACATTTAATGCACAAGTAAGTTGCTTGTATTTCTTTTGATTATTCTAAGTAAAGATAACCCCTGGATTGGGGTGGTGAAGGACCATCCTGTGTCTGCATTGTTTTGTCTCACAAGTTCGAACTCTGAAAGTGTAGAGTCAAGTCGTAAATAAGTCTTGACTGTTTAATGAAAAGAACAAGACAAAATTTTACAGGATAAAAACCTGTTCCTATACAGGATAAGTCTTACAAGCGGTGTAGGGCTTCAATATGACATCCATACGTGGAGAGACTGGTGAAGCTTGTATTGTTAACTAGTTTATAAACCACTAGTTCGATCCCAGCTGGAGTATTGTGTCCAATTCTGAGCACCACAATTTAGGAAGGATGTGAAAGCTTTGGAGAGGTTCCAGAAGAGAATTACTAGAATGGTTCCAAGGATGAAGGACTTCAGTTAGTGGATAGACTGGAGAAGCTGGGATTGTTCTCCTGAGAGCAGAGGAGATTTGATAGAGGTGTTCAAAATCATGGGGTGTCTGGACAGAGTAGATAGAGAGAAACTGTTCCCATTGGCAGAAGGGTCAAGAACCAGAGGACACAGATTTAAGGTGATTGGGAAAAGAACCAGAGGCGACATGAGGAAAAACTTTAAGAAACGAGTGGTTAGGATCTGGAATGCACTGCCTGATAGGGTGGTGGATTCAGATTCAATAGTCGCCTTCAAAAGGAAATTGGATAAATACTTGAAGGAGAACAAATTACAGCGATATGGGGAAAGAGCGGGGGGAGTGGGACTAACTGGATTGCTCTTCAAAAGAGCCAGCGCAGACTCGATGGGCCGAATGGCCTCCTTCAGTGCTGTCCCACTCTCTGATTCTCTGATTCTAACTGAGTGTACACTTGGTACCTTGGTTACCGAACACAATTGTGATGGAGACTGTAGGCTCCAGAGCTCTCTCCTGTCAGGAGGGATGTAATTACTCATAGTGCTGCTCGCAGTGGCTGAGGGGAATCATGTATTGTGGAGGGTATACCCCAGAAATGGCAGCCCATTCTAGAAAATAACTTATCCTGCATCACTCAACCCACAGCTACAAATACTTGAACATTCAGTAAGAAGTCTCTAAAGGTTTCTTATTTTTATTGATAAAAATCCTTCTGATAAGATCCTCTCTTCACTTCCAGAAAGTAATAACAGTCCCACCACGTGTTTCTCATTGCTTGCTTCAGTCTGACACAAAGGAACACCTGGAGGCAACATTCAGCTTTCCTGCAACATAAAATGAGACCGAGGTATTTGTCCGTGACTCATTCATCTGTTCAGTACAGTAATCACTCCCAGGTATAGAACTATTGTAACGTGGGGGTGCGTCAAAAACACCGAAGGGAAACCACTTACAGGCTTGACAGGCCCCTTTTATATCCCCACACCGTTTGCCTTTTCAGGCTGAATAAAGTTTGTTCTTGTTTCGAGGCTTCCTGTTTGTGTGTCTTCTGGCCCCAAAAAGTTTTTCCCTTGTTTGGAGGCTTCCTGTTTTGAGTCCAGTGATGGGTTTTCGATTCCGACCGGTCTGGGCTTAATGGCTTTCTATTGTTCTGGTTTCCCGCCTCTCAGGGTTATCTCATCCAGGTAATGGCTCTGATCACTGATCAGTTCTTATCTGATCTAACTCTGACGCGTTCACATTGCTTAACAATGGACCCTCCATTTTTTGCCCATTACCTGTGGTGAGTTGCCTTATCCTGGCCATTGTAACTTCCCAGACCACCCCCGCCCATCAGGTGTAGATTTCGAGTACAACATGGAAAAGTACCTGGGCCCCTCCCACAAACAGGCTTCCAGTTTTTTTCTGCAGTGAGAAATATTAAAACGCAATGTCCAGATAATGTCCAACAATCCTTGGGGAGCCGATGCCTGCAGTCTCTCCTATGATATTTCAAGAGTCCTTCTGGAACATATCAACGTCCGCTGGTGAGCAAGTATCGTGGTTCCCAACCAATCCTATCTCTTTTTACTTTTAAAACACCTCGAAATACGTCCCCGAAATACAACCGTGCATCGCACTGTTACCATATAGATACGGAAAGTTACATTCACGGTTCGTTAACTGCAGCCTCCCAGCGACTCCGGAGCGCCTGACTTCTCTTTTTACAAGAAATGCACAACAGGTACATCACAATTAAAAACTGTATAATGACGAGAGCATGTGAGCATATGCGGATCCACGGAGGAACCTCCACACTTATACCAAGGTCCCACCAGGATGGGGAATTTATCTCTTTAATTCTTTCCTCTGTGTCCTGGTTTGTCTGTTGCAGTGTGAAATAATGTTTTTGGGATAGCTCGATCTTTAATAACGTTGTTAGGTGTTCCGGCAGAAAAGGAATCTGATACCCGAACTGGGTAATGTACTGTTGCAGGTTCGGGATCGTGGCGTTTACCGTAATGTGTACCTTGGATAGTTCTGGGATCGGAATAATACGTTCCTGTGCCACTTGAACCTCGGCGTGGGGTTTGAAGCAGAAAGTGCTGTCAGTGACCGGACACCAAGTGTCCCGGTGCACTCGATACCGGTCCACACTCGTGGTTACGCAGTATGTCCTGTTGCCCACATATGGTACCTGAGGTGGAACGTGGCTCTGGGCCCTTACCTCCATGGTGCAATTGATGGGCTCTCGACTCTCAGATTCAAACCCGACTCTGGCCGATCGAATGTGTTCAAATGCTGGGGACACAATATGACCCGTGCACCCCTGCTCTGGCACCCCCTGAGGTCAGTGCCGGTCATGGCATGCTCCCACTTTATAACAAATGGTGGGACCACATGATACCGCACGTGCAACCCTTCCCGTACGACCCCAATGTTCTCGACCCTGTACACTGGCACTGGTTGTCATGTCCCATCCATTAGCGGCATACGCAACACTATTCCATGATTGTGGTTGGACCAACCGCTGGGACTGGGTAGGCTTCGGAGGCTAGACGGAGCTGACATGGGCTCATCGAATTACTGTACGGGCTGAGCGCTGCGAGGTGCCGGTTGCTGATCCATGATGGGCGCGACCTTGCTAGAGGTCCTCTAAATGACTGTCCCCTCGCTCAGTAACCAGGCACCGTACAACACGTACACTTCGTTTTGTGCTGCCTGCGTCAAGGCATTCCTGTCTTCTCGTATTAATGCATTTACAGTCTTTGTGTGTGTCTCCAGCTCTGCGATAACCTCCTTTAAATGGACAGTCATTGCCTGGTCCTCCTCTAACTCCAACCCTACCACCGTGTTCCCTTCCCCCAGGACCTTCCACAGCTGGTCCTTTAAACCACTGGTCTGCATCTGCAGTTGCACGTCCTCCATACTATTGACGAGAGATGTACCCGTGCTAAACCCCTCGCCTCTGCCTCCCCGGACCAACATTATCCTCACTCCCATATCGTACAATCTTTCCCCACTCACATCCTCGTAACTGAGTTCAAAGAACTTGGGGAACATTTCTTTAAAGAGTGCCTCATACAGCTGTTCAGTTTCTTTTGGACACCACTCGGACAGATGTACCTCGGTTAGGTTTAAAATGACTGATGTGACCATGCAATGCACCCCCTGAAATAAAACCTTTCCAGTTAGGACTAAAACTAAACCATTCCCTGGGCCTGGTGTGGTGGCTGGACACCTAACTTCTGTTGTTTGTACCGGTGGGGCTGTGGGAAGGGGCTTCCTCTTTGTGCTACAAGTTCAGTGGCACTTATTGCGTTGGGAGGGTCTGGGATCACTCAGGAGTCCATGCGCCAATCCCCTCTGATCCCAACCCCGGCGTTCTGCCATTGCCGCGAAAAGGCAATCGACCCACCCGCTGGGCAGATCCGCTCCGACCCCCACACACACACACAAATTCCCTGTTCCTCCTTCCACCACTTGTCCCAGCACACTTCCACTTCCCCCTTTGACCCCGTGATCTGTCGGTACGTATCGTTCCCCGTGTCCTGACTCAATGTCCTGAGCCACCACCACCGTCCCAGGGGAATGTGTCCCATGCAATTCAAGCATACGCACTTGCCCTCGGTCACCCCAACCCGTGTGGCTGTGACCTTCAGTCTGGGACACGGTATGGAAGTCTCCCCGTATGTGAACCCGGCGTGGCTGGAGTATTTCGTCGAAGGAGGCCACCCTGGCCTCCTTCTCTCGTGGAAGTAGGCTGCCATCCCGTCCGTGTCCCCTGTCCCACCCCCCTGTGTGAGGGTGGGTCTGTTCCCCCCAGTACATCCGTAGAGGACGGACAACTCGGCGTTCCCCCTCCTGCTGTACCCTGTTCCGACCAAGCTCCAAAGAATGATTACCAGGGTTGTCTCCATCTTTCTCCCGGCTTCCTGTGAAGATACAAAGAAACAACAACCTTTCTGTGAGAGGGTATACCTTCACAGGACTGGCTTCATCAAAACACACTCTGTAAAAACACGAAACTGAGAAGGAAACTATATACACCGCCACCTGTCTCTGGGTGGCCATGCTAGGTCTCTATGACCGCAGGCCTTTTACGGCTCTTCGGTGGTGTGTAAGGAGGTGACCACGGCGTTCTCGGCCATGGGATCCTGCTACTCCTCCTAACTACCGCCACCACGGGCTCCTCACTGTCCCAAACTATGGGAGGAAGACCCATGTCCACCATGCTGTTTATAGCACCTTGGTGTTTCTCTCTGTTTCTCCTCTTTCCCCCGGGTTAAACAACTTGTACTGGTTCACATGGAACCACTTTGTGCACTTCGGAAGCTTAACCGCGTACACCATGGGACTGGCCTTATCTACGATGCTGTAGGGTCCCATGTACAAAGGCTCAAACGTGCCCACCTAAGCATAATTGCGGACCATGATCTCATCCCCGACCTTCCACTGGTGGGTTCTCCGGGGCTCGAACAACAACCGATTGCTCCGGTGCTGCTTCCCCAAGTTGCTGGCAGCTTGCCAATGAATCTGTTTCCAGTCCTCAAACAGATTCTTGACAAACTTGTCCCGGTTTACCTCTCTCACCTGCCTTGCTGTGAGAATTGGCGACAGTACTTGGGTGGGCATGCACATAACCCTACCAGTCATGAGCTCCTGCGGGGAATACCCTGTGCTCCTAGAGAGGTTGGCTCGGACCTCAATCAAAACTAACGGCAGGACCTCAAACCACTTGTTCAGGAACTGTCCAGTTTGTATCCTGCTGCAGCTCCTGACAGACCGCATTGCGGCACTGGAGCTGCGGGTGGATTCACTCTGGAGCATCCGCGATGCTGAGGATGCCGTGAATAGCACGTTTACTGAGTTGGTCATACAATAGGTAAAAGTTACACAGACAGAGAGGGAATAGATGACCAACAGGAAGAGCAGTGGAAGGAAGGTAGTGCAGAGATCCCCTGTGGTCATCCCTCTCCAAAACAGATACACCACTTTGGGTATTGTTGGGGGGGGGATGACTCATCAGAGCAGGGCATCAGCAGCCAAGTCCATGGCACCGTGGGCCACAGGAGGCAGGAAAAAGACTGGGAGAGCTATAGTGGTAGGGGATTCTATTGTCAGGGGAATAGATAGACGTTTCTGCGGCCGCAATCGAGACTCCAGGATGGTATGTTGCCTGCATGGTGCAATGGTTAAGGAGGTCTTGGAGCTTTGGAGGGGGAGGGTGAACAGCCAGTTGTCGTGGTGCATATAGGTACCAACGATATAGGTAAAAAACGGGATGAAGTCCTACAAGTTGAATTTAGGGAGCTAGGAGTTAAATTAAAAAGTAGAACCTCAAAGGTAGTAATCTCAGGACTCTCGTCAAAGTAGGAATCGCAAGATAGCTCAGATGAATACGTGGCTTGAGGAGTGGTGCAGAATGGAGGGATTCAAATTCCTGGGACATTGGAACCAGTTCTGGGGGAGGTGGGACCAGTACAAACCGGACGGTCTGCACCTGGGCAGGACCGGAACCAATGTCCTAGGGGGAGTGTTTGCTAGTGCTGCTGGGGAGGGGTTAAACTAATATGGTAGGGGGATGGGAACCTATGCAGGGAGACAGAGGGAAGTAGAATGGGGGCAGAAGCAAAAGATAGAAAGAAGAAAAGTAAAAGTGGAAGGCAGAGAAACCCAAGGCAAAAATCAAAAAGGGCTACATTGCAGCAAAATTCTAAAAGGGCAAAGTGTGTTAAAAAGACAAGCCTGAAGGCTCTGTGCATCAATGTGAGGATTATTCGTAATAAGTTGGACAAATTAACTGCACAGGCAGGAATGAATGAATATGATATAATTGGCATCACGGAGACATGGCTCCATTGTGACCAAGGCTGGGAACTCAACATCCAGGGGTAGTCAACATTCAGGAAGGATAGACAGAAAGTAAAAAGAGGTGTGGTAGCGTTGCTGGTTAAAGAGGAAATTAACGCAATAGTAAGGAAGGGCATTAGCTTGGATGATATGAAATCTGTATGGGTGGAGCTACGGAATACCAAAGGGCAGAAAACGCTAGTGGGAGTTGTGTACAGACCACCAAACAGTGGTGAGGTTGGGGACAACATCAAACAAGAAATTAGGGTTGCGTGCAATAACGGTACAGCAGTTATCATGGACGACTTTAATCTACATATAGATTGGGCTAACCAAACTGGTAGCAATACGGTGGAGGAGGATTTCCTGGAGCGTATTAGGAATCGTTTTCTGGACCAATATGTTGAGGAACCAACTAGAGGGCTGGCCATCCTAGACTGAGTGATGTGTAATGAGAAAGGACTAATTAGCAATCTTGTTGTGTGAGGCCCCTTGGGGAAGAGTGACCATAATATGATAGAATTCTTTATTAAGATGGAGAGTGACACAGTTAATTCAGAGACTAGGGTCCTGAACTTAAAGAAAGGTAACTTTCATGGTATGAGACGTGAATTGGCTGGAATAGACTGGCAAAGAATACTTAAAGGGTTGACGGTGGATAGGCAATGGCAAACATTTAAAGATCACATGGATGAACTTCAACAATTGTACATCCCTGTCTGGAGTAAAAATAAAACGAGGAAGGTGGTTCAACCATGGCTAACAAAGGAAATTAAGGATAGTGTTAAATCCAAGGAAGTGGAATATAAATTGGCCAGAAAAAGCAGCAAACCTGAGGACTGGGAGAAATTTAGAATTCAGCAAAAGAGGACAAAGGGTTTAATTAGGAGGGGAAAATAGAGTATCAGAGGAAGCTTGCTTGGAACATAAAAACTGACTGCAAAAGTTTCTGTAGATATGTGAGGAGAAAAAGATTAGTGAAGACAAACGTAGGTCCCTTGCAGTCAGATTCAGGTGAATTTATAATGGGGAACAAAGAAATGGCAGACCAGTTGAACAAATACTTTGGTTCTGTCTTCATGAAGGAAGACACAAATAACCTTCTGGAAGTACTAGGTGATCGAGGGTCTAGTGAGAAGGAGGAACTGAAGGATATCCTTATTAGGCGGGAAATTGTGTTGGGGAAATTGATGGGATTGAAGGCCGATAAATCCCTGGGGCCTGATAGTCTGCATGCCAGAGTACTTAAGGAAGTGGCCCTCGAAATAGTGGATGCATTGGTGATCATTTTCCAAGTCTATCGAGTCTGGATCAGTTCCTATGGACTGGAGGGTAGCTAATGTAACACCACCTTTTTTAAAAAGGAGGGAGAGAGAAAACAGGGAATTATAGATTGGTTAGCCTGACATCAGTAGTGGGGAAACTGTTGGAATCAATTATTAAGGATGAAATAGTAGTGCATTTGGAAAGCAGTGACAGGATCGGTCCAAGTCAGCATGGATTTATGAAAGGGAAATCATGCTTGAGATATCTTCTGGAATTTTTTGAGGATGTAACTAGTAGAGTGGACAAGGGAGAACCAGTGGATGTGGTGTATTTGGACTTTAAAAAGGCTTTTGACAAGGTCTCATACAAGAGATTGGTGTGCAAAATTAAAGCACATGGTATTGGGGGTAATGTACTGACGGGGATAGAGAACTGGTTGGCAGACAGGAAGCAGAGAGTCGGGATAAACTGGTCCTTTTCAGAATGGCAGGCAGTGACTAGTGGGGTGCCGCAGGGCTCAGTGCTGGGACCCCAGCTATTTACAATATACATAAATGATTTAGATGAAGGAATTGAGTGTAATATCTCCAAGTTTGCAGATAACATTAAACTGGGTGGTGATGTGAGCTATGAGGAGGATGCTAAGAGGCTGCAGGGTGACTTGGACAGGGTAGGTAATGGGCAAATGCATGGCAGATGCAGTATAATGTGGATAAATGTGAGGTTATCCACTTTGGGGGCAAAAACACGAAGGCAGAATATTATCTGAATGGCGGCAGATTAGGAAAAGGGAGGTGCAACGAGACCTGGGTGTCATGGTACATCAGTCATTTAAAGTTGGCATACAGGTACAGCAGGCGGTGAAGAAAGCAAATGGTATGTTGGCCTTCATTGCTAGGAGATTTGAGTATAGGAGCAGGGAGGTCTTACTGCAGTTGTACAGGGCCTTGGTGAGGCCTCGCCTGGAATATTGTGTTCAGTTTTGTTCTCCTAATCTGAGGAAGGACATTCTTGCTATTGAGGGAGTGCAGCAAAGGTTCACCAGACTGATTCCCAGGATGGCTGGACTGACATATGAGGAGAGATTGGATCAACTGGGCCTTTATTCATTGGAGTTTAGAAGGATGAGAGGGGATCTCATAGAAATATATAAAATTCTGACGGGACTGGACAGATTAGATACAGGAAGAATATTCCTGATGTTGGGGGAGTCCAGAACCAGGGGTCACAGTCTAAGGATAAGGGGTTGGCCATTTAGGACTGAGATGAGGAGAAACTTCTTCACTCAGAGAGTTGTTAATCTGTGGAATTCCCTGCCGCAGAGAGTTGTTGATGTCAGTTCATTGGATATATTCAAGAGGGAGTTAGATATGGCCGTTACGGCTAAAGAGATCAAGGGGTATGGAGAGAAAGCAGGAAAGGGGTACTGAGGTGAATGATCAGCCATTATATTATTGAATGGCAGTGCAGGCTCGAAGGGCCGAATGGCCTACTCCTGCACCTATTTTCTAAGTTTCTATGTTTCCTTCCGCAGCCTTTCTTTGATGGTCCGATTAAGTCGCTCCACAACCCCCGATGACTGTGGGTTGTGAGCCACATGCCATTTCCCTTCTAGTCCTAGCACTTTCAAGGTAGGCTGTATGACCTGCCCTGTGAAGTGGCTCCCCTGGTCAGACTCCACAATCTGCAGCTGTCCCCACCTAGAGAATACTTCCTTCACCATGATCCTTGCCGTCGCCATGGCTGATCGGCAAGGGAAGGCTTCAACCCACTTCGAGAAAACGTCCACTAGGACCAAACAGTACTTGTAACCCCCATTTGCAGTGGGCAATGGCCCGATGTAATCGACCTGCACAGACTGCCATGGTCCTTCTACCCTTCTCGTGTGTCCCATGGGAACCTTTCTTTTCTGGGGATCACGGTTGTTCGCTGCGCACACCAGACAGTCTGCGTAAAAATCGTGGACATCCTCCCTGAGTTACGGCCACCACCTGCCTGTTCTACCCTCTGACAGGTAGTCTCCGGCCCTGGGTATCCCGTTCCTGGGCCTCTGTGGGTTATCTGGAGGAATTCCCTCTGGTGCTGTTCTGGAATCACCCACTGATCTCCCCTGAAAAGTATTCCCTCCTTTAAAGTAATGCCCGCTACCCCGAACGGGCCTTCTATCTTTCCCCCCTAGCCAGCTGCTCCAGGACAACCTTGAGGACGGGATCCAGTGCCTGGACTTTCCTCAAGTCCGGGGCCAATGCTTCCCCTACAATCCCTTGTGTTCCCCATTTGACCCGGATCGCTGCTACTGGGCTGGACCCGTATGGGTCCCAAAACTCTCCTGTTTTGGCTCCCTCCTTGGCTAACTCAACAGCCTTTTGGTTGCCTTCCTCTCTGGGCTTTCTCTTCGAATGGGCCTTTACTTTATGAATGTAATGGCTTCCCTGGGTTCCCTTGGCCTCTAAGATCCTTTGCAACAGTGGTTTGGTTGCTCAGGGATGTGAAACCACGACGAAACCAGATGGCCAAGTATTCGGTGCACGAATTGCATGTGAACATGGAATCCGAACAGATGGTGTATGGAGTCGGGAACTTGTCGGCGTGGTAACGACGTAAACCACCGGCAACAGTTCGGCGTGCTGAGCGCTCAGAGTGCTCGGGAGTTTAATGGCCCTTGCAATGCCTGCCGTCGGGTCATAAATCTCACACCTGGTGAAACGCTCCCCTGCTACCACCGAACTGGATCCGTCGACATATATTTCACGGCCCGTGGGGTGCAAGTCGGCCCGAAATCCTACGTCTACGTCCCATACTCCCTCTACCGAACACTTATGGGCCGCCCCTGCATAGATCATGTTAGCGGCTAGCTTGGACTCACTCAGGCCTTGCACTCTCAGATGCATTTATGAGAGCAATAAAGTCCAGCGAGCAATGCGAGCACTGCTCACCATGCTGTCCTTTATTCTCCCATCTAGCAACATCTGAGTGGGGGTATGGTGGGTCAGTAGAATGATCTGGGATGACCCCGTGAAGAGTTGGGAGTGCTTCACGGCCCAATGCGTGGCAAGGAGTGTCCCTGATCTATATCCGTGAGGACTCGTGACGCGTACACCACAGGCCTCAGTTTGCAGTGCCGGTCCTGGAGCATCACCATGCTCAAACTGTCCCCGCTGGCTGCTACTTCTAAAAAGAAGCCCACCCCACCATTAATCACCCCCGCCTGCTCGTTCCCGGTGAACCCCACGAGACTGAATGGAACCTTGCTGGATCAGGGTGAATCGGTCGGGTTACTCGCATGGATCACCGTGTTCGAAGCTCCAGTGTCCACCAAGTACTTCCCCTCTCCCTTCTCCACCCCCATCCTCACGCATGGTCTATTCCACTCATCATACGTGAGCGAACACAGGTACTCAGGGTGGGTACGTGCTAGTCAGAGTGGTGGGATCAGCCATGATCTTATCGAATGGTGGTGCAGGCTCGAAGGGCCAAGTGGCCTACTCCTGCACCAATTTTTTCTATGTTTCTATGTTAACTCTGCTTCCTCTCCACAGATACTGCCTGATCTGCTGAGATTTCCAGCATTTTCTGCTTTTATTCCAGATTCTAGCATCTGCAGAATTTTGCTTTTGTGTTACTATCATATCTAACTTTGCCAGTTCTGATGAAGGGTCATCGACCTGAAACGTTTACTCTGTTTCTCTCCACAGATACTGCCTGACCCACTGAGTGTTTCCAGCATTTTCTGATTTTATTTCAAATTTCCCAGCATTGGCAGTATCTTGTAAACAAACTGATCCTCAGTGCAGTCCAGTCAAGGTGGAAAAGTGCGATCGTTCTAGAGGCAGCTGAACACTTTTGGTGGAGGCACTGTCAGTTTCTTTGGAAGCATTCACTACACGGGCCAGTCTCCTTCCCTCGAGAATTACCTTCATTATCTGTGAATTAAGAGCGGGAATGGAAAGGGCTTGCATTGATATAGCGCCGTTCACGAGCTCAGGGCGTCCCGAAGCGCTAATTAACAAAGGCACCAATCCGCTCATTTTCATTCGGTGAGCGATCAATCGTGAATCGCACCAAAGGAAGGTCACAGCAAAAAGCTTCATGTGTTCCCGGTAATATCGCCACAGGAATTTCAGGCTGTTGTCCGTTATTAGTATGAGCGGAGATTGACCCAGTCCTGCTGGGGATACAGTCAAACACTGAATGGAAATGGTGCTGCAATTGAAAATGTTCATTACAGTGAAATATCCAGGAACAAATTGAATCAGAAACTGGAAATACAGGAATAATTGTGGAAGCAGATTCTATACTGTGAGTGACCTTAAACCTGGCAGATTGTCAGAGGTGAAGAGTTTTTACCACCATAATCCCATCCCAGACAGAGGAAGGGAAATACTCTCCCAGTGAACATGTGGAGATGTTGGAGATGTTGGCCGCATTGTAAAATTACAAATGTCCACCCTCATAGTCTAGGTACACCCCGATCTTCCGGGGCTTCACACTCGGGGTTGGGGGGGTGGGGGGGGGGGTCACTGAGGGGGAGGTGAGGGTAAAATAGTCTTTTCCAGCTCTCAGCCACACAATCCAGTATCCGGTCTCTGGGCTCGGGTCGATTTCCACTTTCCTCCAGCCAGACTCACGGGCCACTCCGATCTCCCACTGAGTCTTGTTCCCCACCTCCACCTCCCAGTATTGTCTCCCTGATGTGAATCCCTCCGATCCCAGGACACAGCCCCAGGGATCAAACCTCTCCGGGGTGTCAGGGAGCGGCTGTTGTCTGTCTCTGAGTCTCTCACTGGTCCGGTCCTCAGACAGGATGAGCTCAGGATTCGCTGTGTTCGGATCCAGAGTCAGAGAGGCTGGAGCTGGGGGAAAGTTAAAGTAACACAGTCAGTGGTTTAGTTTCTTGCTGTGATTGATTCAAAGTCTGACTGTTTTTAAATCTCCCGCCCTGCTGTATAATTTGATGGTGGTTCATGGGGGGCAGCTCCAGGCGGAGACTCCCTCCGCTCTGGGACTGGAGGGTCAGAGGGAAGTGGCTGCAGGAATGGGGGGAGAACATGGGCATGAGAAGATATCACATCCATAAATCGGGAATAATCGATTAGAATTGATCACCAGTCAGGCTAGTTACTCTCTCACTCGGATTTCCCTCAGTTTGTTCGGTGTCAGTGAGAAATTATTGACATTTTCAGTCAGAACTTGAACTTATTCCTGGGAATACTGATACTCCTGCGGGTTCCACATTGACCTTCTCCTGATACTGACAGAGCCCCGGGGACAACACAGCGAACAGCTGCAGGCAGGACCGGCACAACAGGAGCTGCTGCTGTGAATGAAGGGACAATAGTGATCTCACAGGACTGAGCTGGGCAGAATGGGGAATAAACCGCTGGGGTCTCAGAAACACTCAGAGGGTAATCCCAATTAGGACAAATAGCTGACAGTCCTTTACTCATACAATCCCATCTACAAGGCACAAGTCAGGAATGTGATGGAATACTCTCCATTTGCCTGGATGAGCTGGAGTCTGCCAGCTGTGGACCCCCACACCAAGGCACTCTTACTTCTACCTCCACACACAGGTAGTCTCAGGTGCAGTAAGGTAACATCATGGTAACTAGTAAGTGATCGATTGTACTTTCATAAGAACATAAGAAATAGGAGCAGGAGTAGGCCATTAGGCCATTTGGCCCCTCGAGCCTGCTCCGCCATTCAATAAGATCATGGCTGATCCGATCATGGGCTCGGCTCCACATCCCTGCCCACTCCCCATAACCATTTATTCCCTTATCGTTCAAAAATCTATCTCCGCTTTAAATATATTCAATGACCCAGCCTCCACAATTCTCTGGGGCAGAGAATTCCACAGATTTACAACCCTCAGAGAGAAGAAATGTGTCCTCATCTCAGTTTTAAATGGGCAGCCCCTTATTCTGAGACTATTGCCCCTAGGTTTTGTTTCCCCTGTGAGTGGAAATATCTTCTGCATCCACCCTGTTGAGCCCCTCATTATCTAAAATGTTTCAATAAGATCACCTCTCATTCTTCTGAACTCCAATGTGTATAAGCCCAACTTACTCAAACTATCCTCATAAGTCAACCCCCTCATCTCCGGAATCAACCTCGTGAACCTTCTCTGAACAACCTCCTATGCAAGAATATCGTTCCTTAAATATGGAGACCAAAACTGTACGCAATATTCCAGGTGTGGCCTCACCAATACCCTGTCCAGTTATAGCAGGACTTCTCTGTGTTTATACTCTATCCCCCTTGCAATAAAGGCCAACATTCCATTTGCCTTCCTGATTACTTGCTGTACCTGTATACTCACTTCTTGTGTTTCATGCACAAGGACCCCCCAGGTCTCGCTGTACTGCAGCACTTTGCAATTTTTCTCCATTTCCATATAAACTAACTCAGAGATGGAAGAGCCTCCTCAGCAATTTGTGAACCGGACGTCCCACCAACCAGAGTTACACTCTGCAGGGAGCACCATGAGAGGCACTTCTCTCTGGGATCTACATAGGGCATTCAGCACAGAAACAGGCCGTTCAGCCCAGACGCCCACCCTCCAAGAAATATGTGTGCTCCCTAATTCTTCCTACTAAGATGTAATGCCCCACATTTATCTGTGTTGAAATTCATTTGCCAATTATATGCCCATTTTGCAAGTTGTTTAATGGCTTCCTGTAATTTGTTGCATCCTCCTCAGTATTGATTATCCCCCATCCACACACACACACCATCCCAATTTGGTGCTCTCTGCAAAGTTAGAAATTGTGTTTTTGATTCCAAAGCCTAAATGGTTAACATAAATTGTGAACAACAGTGGTCCCAGCACTGATCCTTGTGGAACACCATGACCCACCTTCTGCCTCTCTGAATAGCGACCCTTTACCCTTACTCTCTGCTTGTCTTGAAGCCATCTAGCTGTCCATTCTGCTACTTGTTCCCTGATTCTGAATTCCCTGATCTTGTTCTATTATGTTTACCTTATCGAAGGCCTTTTAAAAATCTCGATAAATGACATCTACTGCACTACCCTTGTCAATTCTCTCTGTTGTCTCTTCAAAAAATTCACTGAGGTTGGTCAAGCAAGACTTGCCCTTTTGAAGGCCATGCTGACTACTCATTATTATAATTTTAGTTTATCGATGTTCTTCTATTTTCTCCTTTTGTAAGGATTCCATTATTTTTCCTACCACCGATGATAAGCTGACTGGTCTATAGTTCCCCGGACATGTTCTATCTTCCTTCTTAAATATAGTATTATGTTAGCTATCCACCAGTCCTCTGGTACTACACCTTTTTTGCATTGAATTATTAAATATGCCTTTATCTCTTCCTTAGATTCTTTTAAAACGTGTGGATCTAATTTGTCCGGAGCATGGGTTTTATTTTCTTTGAGTTTGATTAGTTTATTTCATATATCTTCTCTTTTTATTTTAAAAACACCTATCTCATTACTAAGCTCATCATCTGATGTCATAAGAACATAAGAAATAGGAGCAGGAGTAGGCCATTTGGCCCCTCGCGCCTGCTCCACCATTCAATAAGATCATGGCTGGTCTGATCTTGGGCTCAGCTCCACTTCCCTGCCCGCTCCCCATAGCCTTTCACTCATGTATCGCTCAAAAATCTGTCGATCTCCACCTGAAATATATTCAATGACCCAACCTCCACAGCTTGCTGGGACAGAGAATTCCACAGATTTACAACCCTCTGAGAGAAGAAATTCCTCCTCATCTCAGTTTTATATGGGCGACCTCTGAAACTAAATGTATGCCCCCAAGTTCTAGATTCCCCCACGAGGGGAAACATCCTCTCTGCATCTATCTTGTCGTGCCTCCTCTGTATCTTATATATTGCAATAAGATTCTTCTGAACGCCAATGAGCATAGGCCCAATCTACTCAACCTTTCTTCATAAGTCAACCCCTTCACCTAGTGAACCTTCTCTGAACTGCCTCAAATGCAAATATATCCCTCCTTAAATAAGGAGGCCAAATCTTTACACAGTACTCTAGGTGTGGCCTCACCAATACACTGTACAGTTGTAGCTCTCTGTTTTAAAACACCAACCCCTTTACAATAAAGGCAAACATTCCATTAGCCTTCCTGATCACTTGCTGTATCTGCATACTAACCTTTTGTGTTTTATGCACAAGGATCCCAGGTCCCTCTGTACTGCAGCATTTTGTAATTTCCCTCCATTTAAATAATAATTTGCTTTTTTATTTTTTTCTGCCAAAGTGGATAACCTCACATTTTCTCACATTATACTCCGTCTGTCATATTTTTGACCACTCACTTAGCCTGTCTATATCCCTTTGCAGATTTTTTGTGTCCTCCTCGCAACTTGCTTTCCCACCCATCTTTGATTCATCAGCAAACTTGGCTACATTACACTCGGTCCCTTCATCCAAATCATTAATATAGATTGTAAATAGTTGTGGCCCCAGCACCGATCCCTGTGGCACCCCACTAGTTAGAGTTTGACAACCGGAAAATGACCCATTTATCCCAACTCTCTGTTTTCTGTTAGTTAGCCAATCCTCTATTCATGCTAGTATATTACCCCCAACCCTGTGAAAGTTTACCTTGTGCAGTAACCTTTTATGTGGCACCTTATCGAATGCCTTCTGGACATCCAAATACACCATAGACTGGTTCCCCCTTATCCACCCTGCTCGTTACATCCTCAAAAAACTCCAGCAAATTTGTCAAACATGATTTCTCTTTCATAAATCCATGCTGACTCTGCTTGAATGTATTATGCTTTTCCAAATGTCCTGTTCCTGCTTCCTTAACAATGGACTCCAGCATTTTCCCAATGACAGATGTTAGGCTATCCGGTCTATAGTTTCCTGCGTTCTGCCTGCCTCCTTTTTTAAATAAGAGTATTAGATTTGCGGTTTTTCAATCCGCTGGGACCTCACCTGAATCTAGGGAATTTTGGTAGCTTACAACCAATGCATCCACTGTCTCTGCAGCCACTTCTTTTAAGATGCAAGCCATCAGGTCCAGGGGACTTGTCCACCTTTAGTCCCATTAATTTACCGAGTACTTTTCCTTTAGTGATAGTGATTGTATTAAGTTCCTCCCTCCCTATAGCCCCTTGATTATCAATTATTGGCATGTTTTTAGTGATTTCTACTGTGAAGACCAATACAAAATATTTGTTTAAAGTCTCTGCTATTTCCCTATTTTCCATTATTAATTTCCCAGTCTCATCCTCTAAGGGGCCAATATTTACTTTACCTACTCTCTTCCTTTTTATATACCTGGAGAAACTCTTACTGTTTGTTTTTATATTTCTTGCTAGTTTATTTTCATAATCTATCTTTACTCTATTATTTTTTTAGTCATCCTTTGCTGGTTTTTAAATGTGTCCCAATCCCCTGGCTTCCCATTAATCTTGGCCACTTTGTGTGCCATTGTTTTCAATTTGATACCATCTTTACTTCGTTAGTTAGCCACGGATGGCTCTCCCTTCTCTTAAAGTCTTTCCGTCTCACTGGAATATATTTTTGTTGAGAATTATGAAATATCTCCTTAAATGTCTGCCACTGCTTATCAACCATCTTACACTTTAATCTATTTCCAAAGCCCACTTTAGCCAACTCTGCCTTCATACCTTTGTAGTCTCCTTTATTTATGCTTAGGACACTGGTTTGAGATCCAACTTTCTCACCCTCGAACTGAATTTGAAATTCAATCATGCTATGATCACTCTTTTCGAACGAATCCTTTACTAGGAGCTCATTTATTAATCCTGTCTTATTACACAGTACCACATCTAAGATAGCCTGTTCCCTGGTTGGTTCCACAACACACTGTTTAAGGAAACCATCCCGGATACATTCTATGTACTCTTCCTCAAGGCTACCTTGGCTAATTTGATTTGTCCAATCAATATGAAGATTAAACTCGCCCATGATTATCGCCATTCCTTTCTTACAAGCCTCCATTATTTCTTGATTTATACTCCATCCTTACAAAAGCCTTTGACACTGTCAACCGCGAAGGACTATGGCGTGCCCTCCCCCATTTCGGCTGCCCCCAAAAGTTCGTCACCATCCTCCGCCTGCTCCACGACGACATGAAAGCCGTGATCCTTACCAAAGGATCCATTACGAACCCAATCCACGGAAGGACCAGAGTCAAGCAGGGCTGCGTCATCGCCCAATCCTTTTCTCAATCTTCTTCGCTGCCATGCTCCACCTCAGAGTCAACAAGCTGGAGTGGAACTAAACTACAGAACCAGTGGGAACCTGTTCAACCCTTGTCGTCTCCAGGCCAGATCCAGGACCGTCTCAACCTATGTCGTCGAGCTACAGTATGTGGACGACGCTTGCGTCTGCGCATATTCAGAGGCTAAACTCCAAGTCATAGTCAACACTTTCACTGAGGTGTACGAAAGCCTTACACTAAACATCCGTAAGACAAAAGTCCTCCACCAGCCTGTCCCCGCCGCACAGCACTGCCCCTCAGTCATCAAGATCCACGGCGCGGCCCTGGGCAACATGGACCACTTCCCTTACCTCGGGAGCCTCTTATCAACAAGGGCAGACATTGACAACAAGATTCAAGTGCGCCAGTGCAGCCTTCGGCCGCCTGAGGAAAAGAGTGTTCGAAGACCAGGCCCTCAAATCTACCTCCAAGCTCATGGTCTACAGGGCTATAGTGATTCCTGCCCTCCTGTATGGCTCAGAGACATTGACCATATACAGTAGACAACTGAAATCGCTGGAGAAATATCACCAACGATGTCTCCGCAGGATCCTGAAAATCCCCTGGGAGGACAGACACACCAACGTTAGAGTCCTCGATCAGGCCAACATCCCCAGCATTGAAGCACTGATCATACTCGACCAGCTCCGCTGGGCGGGCCACATTGTTCACATGCCTGACACAAGACTCCCAAAGCAAGCGCTCTACTGGAACTCCATCAAAGTCTCCTTGATAAAATGCAACATCCCCACCGACACCTGGGGGTCCCTGGCCAAAGACCACCGTGAGTGGAGGAAGTGCACCTGGGAGGGCGAAGAGCACCTCGAGTCTCATCACTGAGAGCATGCAGAACCCGAGCGCAGGCAGCGGAAGGAGCGTGCGGCAAACCTGTCCCACGAACCCTTTCCCTCAACGACTGTCTATCTCACCTGTGACAGAGACTGTAATTCCCGTATTGGACTGTTCAGTCACCTAAGAACTCATTTTTAGAGTGGAAGCAAGTCTTCCTCGATTCCGAGGGACTGCCTACGATGATGATGTTAGGGGATCTACGGACTACGCCCACCAGTGGCTTCTTCCCTTTATTTTTTCTTATCTCCACCCAAACTGATTCTACATCTTGATTTTCTGAGCCAGTATCATTCCTCACTACTGCACTGATCTCATCCTTTATTAACAGGGCTACCCCACCTCCTTTTCCTTTCTGCATATCCTCCCGAATTGTCAAATACCCCTGAATATTCAGTTCCCAGCCTTGGTCACCTTGTAATCACGTCCCTGTAATGTCTATCAGATCATACCCATTTACATATATTTGCGCTGTCAACTCATCTACCTTGTTACGAATGCTGCGTGCATAGAAAATAGGAGCAGTAGTAGGCCATTCGGCCCTTCGAGTCTGCACCGCCATTCAATATGATCATGGCTGATCCTCTATCTCAACACCATATTCCCGCTTTCTCCCCATTCAGATAAAAAGCTTTTAATTTAATTTTTTTAAATAATTTTTTCCTGCCTAGACCCTACTTTCTGACACACTTTATTCATTCTGTTCCTTCCTGTCACGCTCTGGTTGTCATTTCCTCCAGTGATACCCCGCTCTATTGCCTTCTCCTTGCTCTTTGACTTTTTTAATTTCCACCCCCCCCCCCCCCCCCCGCCCCTACTATTTAGTTTAAAGCCCTCTCTGCAGACCTAGTTATTGATTCAGCAGGACATTAGTCCCAGCATGATTCAAGTGGAGCCCATCCCAACGGAACAACTCCCTCTTACCCCAGTACTGGTGCTAGTGCCCCATGAACCAAAACCCATTTCTCCCACACCAGTCTTTGAGCCACGTGTTTAACTTTCTAATCTTATTTTCCCTATGCAAATTTACTCGTGGCTCAGGTAGTAATCCAGAGATTCTTACCTTTGTAGTTCTGCTTTTTAATTTAGCTCCTAGCTACTCATACTCCCTCAGCAGAACCTCTTTCTTTGATCTACCCATGTCCTTGGGTACCTGCATGGTCCATGACAACTGGATCTTCCCCCTCCCACTCCAAGTTCCCCTCCAGCCCAGAGGAGATGTCCTTAACTCTGGCACCGGGCAGGCAATGCCTGTTATTATTCTGTCCTTCATTTAGTGGTTCAATTCACATACCAACCTTTATTTTTTTATTGATGTGCATGTAAAATATTTTACTATATTGTGTTATGTTCCTTGATAATTTAATTTCATAGTTCCTCTTTGCCTTCCTAATTGTTTTTTTTTACTTTGTATCTATTGTCCCTTATCATGCTCTCCCTGCTGTCCATATACTCAATGTATACCCCGTCTATTACCCTCAAATTTTCCCTTATGGTTTTATACATCCATTGTGTTTCATAGTGTTTAGCTTGTTCTTGTTTTTTAGCGGAATATATTTTTTCTGAACTCTGTTTAATAACATTTTAAATGTTTCTCATTGCTGTTCTACCAATATTGTTGTCCATTTTATTTTCCCAAGTTCTATTCTCAGCCTCTAAAAATCAATTTTTCTCCAATCTATTACCCTGATCATCATCGTCTTTCTCAATTATCTTAAAGCGTATTATTTTATGGTCACTATTACACAGGATATATGCCACAGAAACAGACCATTTGCCCTAACCAGTCCATGCCAGCGCCTATGCCAGACTTGAGCCTCCTCCGGTATTTCCTCATCTAAATCTATCACCATAACCCTCTATTCCCTTCTCCCTCATATGCTTGTCCAGCCTCCCCGTAAATGCATCTATACTATTCGCTTCAACCACCCTCTGTGGTGGCGAGTTCCACATTCTCACCACTCTCTGGGTAATGAAGTTTCTTCTGAATTCCCTGTTGGATTTCTTGCTCACCATCTTATATTGATGGGCTCTTACGTTCTTCCCCACAAGTGGAAACATTCACTCTATCAAAACCTGTCATAATTTTAAAGACCTCTATTAGGTCACCCCAAGCCTTCTTTTTTCAAGAGAAAAGAGACCCAGCCTGTTAATCCTTTCCTGATATGTATACACTCGCATTTCTGTTATCATCCTTGTAAATCCTCTCTGCACCCTCTCCAGTGCCTCTATATTCTTTTTATAATATGGTGACCAGAACTGCACGCAGTACTCTGTGTGGTCTAACCAAGGTTTGATACAGGTTTAGCATAACTTCCCTACTGTTCAATTTTATAAATCTAGAAATAAACCCTAGTGCTTAGTTTATATAAAAACATAGAAAATAGGTGCAGGAGTAGGCTATTCGGCCCTTTGAGCTTGCACCACCATTCAATAAGATCATGGCTGATCTTATGGCCTGCTTTTTTATGGCCTTGCTAACCTGTGGCACAACATTTTGTGATTGGTGTATTTGTACTCCGAGTTCCCTTTGTTTACCTGCCCCACCCAGACTCACACCCTCCAAGTAATAAGTGACCTCCCTATTCTTCCTACTAAAATGTAATACCTCACATTTATCTCTGTTGAACATCATTTGCCAATTATTTGCCCGTTCTGCAACTTTATAATGTCCTCCTGTAATTTGTTGCAGTCCTCCTCAGTATTGACTATCTGTTATGTATGAATAAAGAGTCTGATTGGATACTGTGAGCTCAAAGTAAAGTGTGACCCTAGTCTTTTATTGCAGGTCTCCAGAGCCCCTCTCCAGCCTGTGAGGCCTCCTTAAGTACCTGTGCTCCCAAGGGATTGTGGGATCCCTTGGGACTCCAGGGGATGAGCCCTCTGGTGGCTACACAAGGTATATACAGGTTTACATATATAACAACACTCACCCCCAAAGTCAACAGTGTAACTATTTACAATGTGAGTCGATCTGGTGCCTTTCTTTCCCTGGTTGATCGTCTCGGTGCAAATGCTGGTTTTGGTGAGTTGTTTGTTGGGCCCTCGCTGGGCTGCTGTGCAGCTGGTCTTGCTGGGCTGCCTGGTGTGGTGAGTCCTGCTGGGCTGCTGCGGGAGATGTGTTCTGCTTCGTGGCCAACCGCGGTGTCGGTTGCCACTGGTGTGTGTGTTGGGGGGGTCAAAGAAGGTAGGGTCCAAAGTGGGTTGCTCAGGATAGTCCGTGAATCTGAGTTTGATTTGATCCAAGTGTTTCCGGTGAATGAGTGCATTTGAAAGTTTGACCCGAAACACCCTGCTCCCCTCTTTGGCCATAATAGTGCCGGGAAGCCACTTGGGACCTTGCCAAAGTTCAACACAAATACAGGATCATTGATTTCAATTTCGCGTGACACATTTGCGCTATCATGATATGCACTTTGTTGAAGCCGTCTGCTCTCTACCTGTTAATGTAGATCAGGGTGAACGAACAAGAGCCTTGTCTTAAGTGCCCTTTTCATGAGCAATTCAGTGGGTGGAATCCCAGTGAGCGAGTGGGGTCGCGTGCAGTAGCTAAGCAGGACTCGGGATAGGCGAGTCTGCAGTGAGCCTTCAGTTACCCTCTTCAAGCCCTGCTTGATTGTTTGAACTGCTCGTTCTGCCTGACCGTTGGACACTGGCTTAAACGGGGCAGATGTAACATGTTTGATCCCATTACGGGTCATGAACTCTTTGAACTCGGCACTGGTGAAACATGGCCCGTTGTCGCTCAGGAAATCAGGCAGTCCGTGCATGGCAAACATGGCCCGCAGGCTTTCAGTCGTGGTAGCGGACATGCTTGCCGACATTATCTCACATTCAATCCATTTGGATTACGCAGCTGAAACCACAAGGAACATTTTACCCAAAACCGGGCCTGCATAGTCGACATGTACCCTAGACCACGGTTTGGAGGTCCACAACCATAAACTTAGTGACGCCTCCCTGGGTGCATTGCTTAACTGCGAGCATGTGTTACATTTGTGCATGCAGGACTCTAAGTCCGCATCGATACCGGGCCACCACACGTGGGATCTGGCTATCGCTTTCATCATTACGATGCCTGGATGAGTACTGTGGAGGTCACTGATGAAAGTGTCCCTGCACTTCTTGGGGACCACTATCCAATTACCCCACAGAAGGCAGTCTGCCTGTATAGACATTTCATCTTTGCACTGCTGGTACGGCTTTATCTCTTCCTGCATTTCCACTGGACCAGCTCCCGTGAAGCACACAATTTTTTACCAGGGACAGTAAGGGGTCCTGGCTCGTTCAGTTTCTAATCTGATGGGCTGTGACGGATGATTGCTCACTCTCGAATGCTTCCATAACCATGACTAAATCTGTGGGATGTGACATTTCCACCTCCGTGGTGGGCAATGGCAGCCTACTGAGAGCATCAGCATAGTTTTCTGTGCCTGGCCTATGGCGGATGGCGTAGTTATATGCGGACAACGTGAGCGCCTATCTCTGCATGCGGGCCGTTGCATTCGTATTTATCCCCTTACTTTCGGAAAAAAGGGATATCAGTGGCTTATGGTCAGTTTCTAATTCAAATTTGAGCCCAAACATATATTGATGCATTTTCTTTACTCCATAAACACACGCTAATGCTTCTTTTTCAATCATGCTGTAGGCTCTCTCAGCCTTAGACAGACTTCTGGATGCATAAGCAATCGGTTACAATTTCCCAGATTCATTAGCTTGTTGCAATACACACCCGACCCCGTACGACAACGCATCACATGCTAGTACCAAACGCTTACATGGATCGTACAACATAAGCAATTTGTTTGAGCATAACAATTTTCTAGCTTTTACAAAGGCTTTTGCCCCATACCTATTCGTCTCCTTTATGCAGTAAGGCATGCAGTGGTTCTAACAGTGTACTGAGACCCGGTAAGAAGTTACCAAAGTAGTTCAGGAGTCCTAGAAATGACCGCAGCTCCCTCATGTTCTGTGGCCTCGGTGTGTTCTCAATTGCCTCCGTCTTCGAATTGGTGGGCCTGATGCCGTCCGCCGCGATTTTTCTCCCCAGGAACTCCACTTCAGGCACCAGGAAAACGCACTTCGAGTGTTTTAACCTGAGCCCACGCGGTTGAGTCGACTAAGAACCTCCTCCAGGTTCTGCAGATGCCCCGACCTGTAAACAACATGTCATTCTGGAAGACCACGGTGCACAGCACCAACTTCAGTAAACTTTCCATGTTTCTCTGGAATATCGCCGTGGCTGATCAAATTCCAAACGGGCATCTGTTTTAGATGAAGAGACCTTTGTGCGTGGTGATACAGGTGAGGCCCTTCGATGATTCCTCCAGCTCCTGCGTCATGTAGGCCGAGGTCAAGTCCAGCTTCATGAATGTCTTTCCTCCTGCCAGGTAGCAAAAAGGTCGTCAGCCTTTGATAGTGGGTATTGATCCTGCAGGGAGAAACGATTGATCGTTACTTTGTAATCACCACAGATTCTGACGGTGCCATCTCCCTTGAGGACTGGAAAAATCAGACTGGCCCAATCATTGAATTTGATCGGCGAAATGATGCCCTCTCGTTGCAGCCGGTCTAGCTCGATCTCTACCCTTTCTCTCATCATGTACGGTACTGCTCTCGCCTTGTGATGGATGGGTCGCGCTCCCGGAATTAGGTGGATCTGCACTTTTGCTCCTTGGAACTTCCCGATGCCTGGTTCAAACAGCGAAGGGAACTTGTTTAAGACCTGAGCACACAAAGTATCGTCAGCGGATGAAAGCGCTTGGACATGGTCCCAGTTCCAGCGTATCTTTCCCAGCCAGCTCCTGCCGAGCAGCGTGGGACCATCGCACCCAGAGTGGTAAATTGTGCATGGCTCCATCGTGGGAGACCTTTACAGTAGCACTGCCGATTACGGGAATCAGTTTGTGTAAGTTCTCAGTTTCGTGCGAATGGGAGTCAAGACTGGCCTTGAGGCCTTGCTGCACCACAATTTATCAAAATTCTTTTTGCTCATAATGGACTGGCTCGCGCCCGTGTCCAGCTCCATTGACACTGGAAGTCCATTGAATTCAACCTTCAGCATTATCGGGGGACACTTTGTGGTAAATGTGTGCAACCCATATATCTCTGCTTTCTCTGGTTCATCGTGATCTGCCGCAGATCTATCCTCCTCTGCAACATGATGGTTTGCAGGATTAACAGGATTTGCAGCTTGCCTGCACATACATTGGAGGTGTCCCATTGTTCCACTGCCCTTGCAAACGTATCCTTTGAAGCGGCATGAATGGAAATGATGATCACCCCCGCAGTACCAACAAGGCCTTGCATTCATCACCCTTCATGGTGGACTCTGAGACATCTGCAGACATGCAGCTGCAGGCATGCGAGGCCTGCCCTGTACGTTACGATTCGAAAACATCACTTTGTTCACAGTACTTGTAGCAGCATTTGCGTGCTGAGAGATTTGCTTCCTATTGTCACTGGTGGCAATGAATGCCTGGCTATCGCTATGGCTTTACTCAAGGTTGGGGTCTCTACAGTCAAAAGTTTGCGAAGAATCACTTCATGGCCAATGCCAAGTACGAAAAAGTCTCTGAGCATGTGCTCCAAATGTCCTTCAAATTTGCAATGTCCTGCAAGGTGTCTTAGCTCAGCGATATACCTCGCCATTTCCTGGCCTTCAGACTTCTTGCACGTGTTGAACCTGTACCACGCCATCAGAACGCTTTCCTTCGGATTAAGATGCTCACAGACCAGTGTGCACAAATCATCGTACAATTTCTTTGTGGGTTTCGCTGGAGCAAGAAGATTTTTCATGAGGCTATATGTTGGTGCCCCGCAAACAGTGAGGAGAATCGCCCTTCGTTTAGCAGTGTTTGCTTCTCCTTCCAGCTTGTTGGCCACGAAGTATTGGTCGAGTCGCTCCACGAAGGTTTCACAGCAACACAGAAACAGAGAAAATAGGTGCAGGAGTAGGCCATTCGGCCCTTCGAGCCTGCACCACCATTCAATAAGATCATGGCTGATCATTCCCTCAGTACCCCTTTCCTGCTTTCTCTCCATACCCCTTGATCCCTTTAGCCATAAGGGCCATATCTAACTCTCTCTTGAATATATCACACGAACTGGCATCAATAACTCTCTCCGGAAGAGAATTCCACAGGTTAACAACTCTCTGAGTGAAGAAGTTTCTCTTCATCTCAGTCCTAAATGGCTTACCCTTTATCCTTAGACTGTGTCCCCTGGTTCTGGACTTCCCCGACATCGGAAACATTCTTCCTGCATCTAACCTGTTCAGTCCCATCAGAATTTTATATGTTTCAAATGAGATCCCCTCTTATCCTTCTAAACTCCAATGTATAAAGGCCCAGTCGATCCAGTCTCTCCTCATATGTCAGTCCAGCCATCCCGGAAATCAGTCTGGTGAACCTTCGCTGCACTCCCTCAATAGCAAGAACATCCTTCCTCAGATTAGGAGAACAAAACTGAACACAATATTCCAGGTGAGGCCTCACCAAAGGCCCTGTACAACTGCAGTAAGACCTCCCTGCTCCTATACTCAAATCCCCTAGCTATGAAGGCCAACATACCATTTGCCTTCTTCACCGCCTACTGTACCTGCATACCAACTTTCAATGACTGATGTACCATGACACCCAGGTCTCGTTGCACCTCCCCTTTTCCTAATCTGCCGCCATTCAGAAAATATTCTGCCTTCGTGTTTTTGCCCCCAAAGTGGATAGCCTCACATTTATCCACATTATGCTGCATCTGCCATGCATTTGCCCACTCACCTAACTATCCAAGTCACCCTGCAGCCTCTTAGCGTCCTCCTCACAGCGCACACCGCCACCCAGTTTAATGTTATCTGCAAACTTGGAGCTATTACACTCAATTCCTTCATCTAAATCATTAATGTATATTGTAAATAGCTGGGGTCCCAGCACTGAGCCCTGCGGCACCCCACTAGTCACTCCCTGCCAATCTGAAAAGGACCCGTTTATCCCGACTCTCTGCTTCCTGTCTGCCAACCAGTTCTCTATCCACGTCAGTACATTACCCCCAATACCATGTGCTTTAATTTTGCACACCAATCTCTTGTATGGGACTTTGTCAAAAGCCTTTTGAAAGTTCAAATACACCACATCCACTGGTTCTCCTTTGTCCACTCCATTAGTTACATCCTCAAAAAATTCCAGAAGATATTTCAAGCATGATTTCCCTTTCATAAATCCATGCTGACTTGGACCAATCCTGTCACTGTTTTCCAAATGCGCTGCTATTTCATCTTTAATAATTGATTCCAACATTTTCCCCACTACTGATGTCAGGCTAACCGGTCTATAATTACCTGTTTTCTCTCTCCCTCCTTTTTTAAAAAGTGGTGTTACATTAGCTACCCTCCAGTCCATAGGAAATGATCCAGAGTCGATAGAGTGTTGGAAAATTATCACCAATGCATCTAAGAATCTGTATCACTGTAGCTACCAACTTTATATGTATTATCCGTACTAATTTCAAATGTATTAACTCTTTCTAAAATGGCCGCTCATGGTTATTGCTGACTCTTTAGATCTCACTGTAGGGGAAAACAATGAGTGACTTGTCTTTGTTAAACAACCTTAAGGGACCGTGAATGTGAATGTAGCAACAGATGTAGGAATAGACAGAGAAGCAGAACTATGCGTGCCTTCCTTGTCTGCAAAACAAGGATAAACTGGAGATGACTTAATCTTCTCTCATGATTAGGGACTTGCTTAATTAACTGTGTAAATGACTAATTTAGCTTGTATCTATGCCACGGTAGCTGATGTGATAGGACAATGAAAAGGGGTTGTACCATTCATGAACTGTATAAATGTATTGATTTTGTAATGATTTTTGCTGGCTCTGATGGATTCGACAGACTCATGAAGTCGGTGCCCCTTTATCAGAGCAAGACCTCATCGATGAAGTTGAATAAAGTTAGTCAGAACGTTAAAGTGTTCGAGTCAGTGTATTCGCTGAAACAGATTGAGGGAAAAGAATCCGTATCAACATTTGGTGTCAGAAGTGGGATCTCAACGGACGACCACCGGGAACTTGCGAGCTAAGAGCAGAACGAACCTCGGATGAGACGGGAGGAAAATGGCCACTAGAGTGAGCATTCTTTAAATACCACTTCGGTTTCCTCTAGTACAAAAGTCTGAAGAAAGTTTTGCCGCTCGCTAGTTCTCAGGTAGCGTCTGAATGAGATCCAGGTCAATCTGTCGAATACCTTTTAAACTTAGAAAATAAGTGTCCAAGTCAGGTATGATGTCGACCTTGTATATCACTTGGCCCGTCTAGGGGCTGATTGGACTTAAACAGACTAACTGGGATACGATTACCGCGGGGCGATGCGAGGGGGATTGTGTAAATTTGACTTGTACTTATGCCAGGTATGGTGTCGACCTTGTACATCACTTGGCCCGATAGGCTCTGGATTAGATAAACTACCTTTACCGCGGGGCGACGCAAGAGGGATTGTGTAAAGTTAATTTGTACTTATGCCGGGTACTGTGTCGACCTTGTATATCACTTGGCCCGCCTTGGCTCTGGATAAAATAAACTACCTTTTTACCGTGGGGCGACGCGGGAATGGGCAATCACTTAGACAGCGGGCAGCCCACTACAGAAGTTATGCGAAGAATTCCCCGAGAAGGCTGAACAAATTACTGGGAGATTAATTTGGAAAAAGGGACGAAGAAAAAGGGATAAAAGCTTAATTGCCACATGGAGACAATATTGTCAAAAACTAAAAGATTGTAACTTGCGTAACTATGTAATGCCATAAAAAAAAGCTGATAGTGACTATCTTAAGTGACATATGATCCAAAAATAGAGCCGGCCAAATAATTAATAGGCTTTGTGGATGAAGAGAGACTTTTGTGAATGTTTGTCATTGAGTGAGAGTCCTTGTGTGATTTTTTTTGACTGCAGAAACCTGTTTGAAAAATAGTGCAGCTCCACCCACTTTTCCAAACAGAGTGAAAGTTTTTTTAACCCTTTGTAGTGTTGTCCTGTATGTGGGAAGTTTTAAGACATTTTAAGTTAGAAACGCAGGTGTGGATTTATTCAGATGAATCACTTCTGTCAAGTTGGCAGGAAAACGCCACTAAGTTAGGATTCTCATTAATGGAAGGAGGACATGTTAAGCCCTTAGATGTATTAAAGAAAGAGTGCGCGCACGAAAAATGTACCAAGAGCTCCACTCGGACCTCTGAAAAGGGTATTGATAGACTACGTAGTCAAATGGTTGGCCTTGCATTGATCGAGGCTGATGACGAAATTGAATTTCAGTAAACAAAATAGCTATTAAAAATGTGTGGTCTCGTTTTAAATCAATGAAAAAAAAATCTTTGGCAAGTACTTGAATTAGAAGTTAAAAAAAAAATTGGTGTTTAATCTAAAATGCTGTCTTTCCTGATGAGAAGACTTTTATTATGATGGCTTTAGTAATGATTTCTGCTGTTTTCACCAATTCCTAATTTCTAAGCAAAGACTTAAAAAAAATTTTTTTTTTCGGATGATTACGCGAAGTCACGTAATGACATCAGGTCTTCTTACAAACCTGTAATGGAGTTAACCCTTTCCATTGACAGCCGTTTTATACTGAACATTATTAATTTGGATTTCTTAATCGAATAAAGACTCACCTGACAGATAAAGGAAATGGTAGGATAGTCAGAATAAAATAGAACTAGCTTATGTAATAATACTTGCCTGATACAATAAAGAAATAGATACTCAAACAAAACAAATTCAAGAGTAAAAGGCTAAGATAAATAAGCTGAAAGAGATTTAAAAAAAAAACGGCACCAGACAGATAGTACAGTGCACCATCACCTGTGGCAAAAGAGCCAATGTACCCCACGGTGGGGAATCCATAAACCCAACCTAACCCTGACCTCCGATTTCACGGAGTGACCTCGACATGCATGGATAAAAGATGAGTCAGACTAAAACCTTGCAAAGGATAAGTCAGCCTCGGAAAAACCAATGCCAACCATCCAAGATGTCATTAAAGCACAGGAGGACGCTCCTGAAAAAGATAAACTGTTGTGGAAAGATTATGGATGTACTTATGACAATGTTTCTAAACTCTGGACCACTCCCGCGGAACAGACTTGCATGTCTGACGAGTTGGCCCTATGGGTTATTGAATTTATGCACTTTGCTACTCATTGTGGAGCAAGAACAAGTGACACGCTTTTGGCCACTTGGTGGCACCCTAGACTCCAGGCGCTGGCCCAGAACATCAGTCGTCGCTGCCTTGTTTGCCAACAGCATAATCCGGGGAAAGGAGTCTCCTGTGATTGGGGTAAGACGCCCCTACCAGAAGGTTCCTTTGAGACCTTGCAGTTGGACTACATTGAGTTGCAAAGAGTTCAGTGTTACAAATATGTGTTAGTAATAGTAGATGTGTTTAGCAAATGGATCGAGGCTTACCCTACCCTGGACAATAAGGCTCAAACTGTTGTTAAGGTGTTAATGAGGGAAATCGTTTCTAGATATGGTATGCCAGCTCGACTGAATTCCGATAATGGCCCTCACTTTATTGGCCAAGTTAACAAGGAATTCTGTTCCCAGATGCGCATTAACCAGCAGCTGCCGACCCCAAGCTGTGGGACTAGTTGAACGTGCTAATCAAACTCTTAAAACTAAGCTTGCAAAACTGGTAGCATCAGCCGGACTCAATTGGCTCAAACTCCTTCTCATAGCCCGATTCCAGATCCGAACTACTTCCGCTTGTAAGGCTAGACTGACCCCCGCTGAGGTCATTTATGGTAGGCCCCTTAGGACCCCATGGAATCAGAATGTTCCCTCCACTGTCCAATTCCACCATATGACTGAGGAAATGACTACCTATGTTCTTGCCTTGACTCAGGCTCTGCGAATAGCCCACAACCAGGTCCGAGATGCTCACCTCGACCTCCCAGTCTTACCTGAATCATCCCTCGTGGCACCAGGAAAGTATGTCCTGATTAAGAAATGGATTTGGAAGAGATTGGAGCCTCGATGGGAGGGGCCTTTTCAGGTGTTGCTTACCATCCCCACCGCCGCCAAGGTTCACCTGCACCACTGTAAACTTATCAGCCTATAGTGAACCCATTTTACTGGCTTTCCTAACCTTTATTTCCATTCCAGACTTCCTCTTCTCCATAGCTGAATAAGGACCTTCTTAGAAGCTTCCCGATTGGCACAGTGAATCCCGAGAAAGGCAGTTTGAATCGCTGCCCAGCATGATAGACGAGCATTTGTACCGGCAGTAGACTAAAGAGGAAACGAGGAAATCGGACTCTTCAACTCGGCGAAGGTTTTTTTCAAGAGGAGGAAAAGACCCAGTTGTCATCCAACTTACGGCTACTACTAATGTGTAATATTGTTTGAGCGTAACAAACATGCCTAAGATAGCGTATATAATTGCATTACTTTATGTCGTCACGGTCGTAAAGCTAAAGGGGTTAGAAGATAACTTGTTTTTCAAGACCCATATCCGGTTGCACGGCAATCGAACTGTGTGGTACCCACTAGCCCAATCAGTGTAAGCCCTGTTCGTGGCCACCCCTGGGTGGACCCCCCGCGACTTATATACGGCAGATACCTCGGACGTGCCCTGTGAGGGACAAACGGGCGAATATAAAAGGGGTATACAGGGAAGATGTGTGGAATTAATAGACTCCACGGATCCTGAGTGCAGGGGATCCCAGGGAAAGAACGGTGCGGTATGCTCAGACAATGCAAGCTACCCGCTTTGCTTCTCAGGGCAAGGGTGGGGATGTGTATATGCCATGGTCCCCGGGAACGCCACCTGTGTGCAGACGCAGTGTGCCCGTCAGCACTGTCGAGTGCATGGAGGCCAGTTTACCTGTACCTGTAACAAGCAAAGATGCCTGAACGTGACCGGGGGAAGGCAAGTTATCTGCGGTCAGTGTAACGGAACTCATGTCAGCTCAGAAACATGGGCATACCCGTTTGATGCTTACCAATTGGTAGGATCGGGCTCAAATTCAAGGGAACCGAGCAATTGGTGGTATAAGCAGTTCACGAGTGTTAGCAACACCGATGTAAAGTGTTATAGAGCTAAGGAAAGATTTGTGTTCCTCCTCAACGGCACCTTCAAGACAGCAACATCGACCCTCCCGGTCCTCTTCGCAGTAGGAACTATAGGACCACTCACTGTTCCATGCCCCCAAAGGGGGCATACCCGGAGAAGGATAGTAACACGGGCCATCAGCAAGGAGTTCTGTGCCGATTGGGAGGATCCTATCACGCTGGGATCATCACTCGGCTACGGGTTCCTCCGGGCCCTATCTGTAGGGGGATCAGTGGGGGTAATTAGTGCCAAAAATAGGAACTATCTTATTTGTGGGTTGACCATCCTGGGAAACAGCACCTCTAAGGGATTGGATACTATCAAGCGGGAATTGTCTGAGCTGCGGCTATATACCCAACAGACCCGTTATGCAGTAGATTATCAGCTGGCCCAACAAGGAGGGGTCTGCATGATAATAGGAGACAAATGTATCACCCATGTCACGGATGAGTCCTACAATATCACCCAAGCTATTGATGCTATACGGAAACAACGCGATGAGTTTCGACAAGGCCCAAAGAAGGGGAATAGCTGGCTTGACTGGCTATTAGGGGGATCCTGGGGGTCTTATTTAACGCATGGAGTAGTTATTCTCGTTATAATAATAATTACCTGTTGCTTGATCATCAGTTGTTTTAATGTCTGTTGTAAAGTCATGATGGCAAAGTTGGAAAACTCTCTTACGGCCATGGACCCCCGGATTATGGTTCAACTAACTAAAGACCTACTCGATGACAACAAAGAGGATCAGGAGTGGGAATGCGAATGGTTAAACGCAATACTCCTGGATTAGCCAACAGAGTTATCATGAAATGATAAAAGGGGGGAATGAGAATCTATATCACTGTAGCTACCAACGTTATATGTATTATCCGTACTAATTTCAAATGTATTAACTCTTTCTAAAATGGCCGCTCATGGTTATTGCTGACTCTTTAGATCTCACTATAGGGGAAAACAATGAGTGAAACAACCTTGAGGGACCGTGAATGTGAATGTAGCAACAGATGTAGGAATAGACAGAGAAGCAGAACTATGCGTGCCTTCCTTGTCTGCAAAACAAGGATAAGCTGGAGATGACTTAATCTTCTCTCATGATTAGGGACATTGCTTAATAAACTGTGTAAATGACTAATTTAGCTTGTATCTATGCCACGGTAGCTGATGTGATAGGACAATGAAAAGGGGTTGTACCATTCATGAACTGTATAAATGTATTGATTTTGTAATGATTTTTGCTTGCTCTGATCGATTCGACAGACTCATGAAGTCGTGCCCCTTTATCAGAGCAAGACCTCATCGATGAAGCCTGAATAAAGTTAGTCTGAACTAAACTTTAAAGTGTTCGAGTCAGTGTATTCGCTGAAACAGATTGAGGGAAAAGAATCCGTATCAACATTTCCACTATTTCTAGGGCCACTTCCTTAAATATTCTGTGATACAGACTATCAGGCCCTGGGGATTTATCGGCCTTCAATCCCATCAATTTCCCTAACACAATTTCCCGCCTAATAAGAATATCCTTCAGTTCCTCCTTCTCACTAGACCCTCGGTCCCCTAGTACTTCTGGACAGTTATTTGTGTCTTTCTTCGTGAAGAGAGAACAAAAGTATTTGTTCAACTGGTCTGCCATTTCTTTGTTCCCCATTATAATTTCACCTGAATCTGACTGTAAGGGACCTATGTTTGTCTTCACTAATCTTTTTCTCTTCACATATCTATAGAAGCTTTTGCAGTCAGTTTTTATGTTCCCAGCAAGCTTCCTCGCTTACTCTATTTTCCCCCTCTAATTAAACCCTTTATCCTGTACTGCTCAATTCTAAATTTCTCCCAATCCTCAGGTTTGCTGCTTTTTCTGGCCAATTTATATGCTGCTTCCTTGGATTTAACACTATCCTTAATTCCCCATGTTAGCCACAGTTGAGCCACCTTCCCCATTTTATTTTTACTCCAGACAGGGATGTATAATTGTTGAAGTTCATCCATGTGATCTTTAAATGTCTACCATTGCCTATCCACCGTCAACCCTTTAGGTATCATTTGCCAGTCTATTCTAGCCAATTCACGTCTCATACCATCAAAGTTACCTTTCCTTAAGTTTAGGATCCTAGTCTCTGAATTAACTGTGTCACTCTCCATCTTAATAAAGAATTCTACCATATTATGGTCACTCTTCCCCAAGGGGCCTCACACAACAAGATTGCTATTTAGTACTTTCTCATTACACATCACTCAGTCGAGGATGTCCAGCCCTCTAGTTGGTTCCTCGACATATTGGTCTAGAAAATCATCCCCAATACACTCCAGGAAATCCTCCTCCACCGTATTGCTACCAGTTTGGTTAGCCCAATTTATATGTAGATTAAAGTCGCCCATGATAACCACTGTACCATTATTGCACGCATCCCTAATTTCTTGTTTGATGCTGTCCCCAACCTCACTACTACTGTTTGATGGTCTGTACACAACTCCCACTTGCATTTTCTGCCCTTTGGTATTCCTTAGCTCCACCCATACAGATTCCATATCATCCAAGCTAATGTCCTTCCTTACTATTGCGTTAATTTTCTCTTTAACCAGCAACGCTACCATATCTTCTTTTCCTTTCTGTCTATCCTTCCTGAATGTTGAATACCCCTGGATGTTGAGTTCCCAGCCTTGGTCACCCTGGAGCCATGTCTCCGTGATGCCAATTATATCAAATTCATTAATTCCTGCCTGTGCAGTTAATTCTGCCACCTTATTACGAATAATCCTCACATTGAGGCACAGAGCTTTCAGGCTTGTCTTTCTAACACACTTTGCCCTTTTAGAATTTTGCTGTAATGTGGCCCTTTTTGATTTTTGCCTTGGGTTTCTCTCCCTTCCACTTTTACTTTTCTTCTTTCTATCTTTTGCTTCTGCCCACATTCTACTTCCCTCTGTCTCCCTGCATAGGTTCCCATCCCCCTGCTATATTAGTTTAACTCCTCCCCAGTAGCACTAGCAAACACGCCCCCTAGGACATTGGTTCCGGTCCTGCCCAGGTGCAGACCGTCCGGTTTGTACTGGTCCCACCTCCCCCAGAACCGGTTCCAATGTCCCAGGAATTTGAATCTCTCCCTTCTGCACCACTCCTGAAGCCACGTATTCATCTGAGCTATCCTGCGATTCCTACTCTGACTAGAATGTAGCACTGGTAGCAATCCTGAGATTACTACCTTTGAGGTCCAACTTTTTAATTTAACTTCTAGCTCCCTATATTCAACTTGTAGGACCTCATCCCATTTTTTACCTATATCGTTGGTACCTATATGCACCACGACAACTGGCTGTTCACCCTCCCCCTCCAAAATGTCCTGCAATCGCTCTGAGACATCCTTAACCCTTGCACCAGGCAGGCAACATACCATCCTGGAGTATCGATTGCGGCCACAGAAACCTCTATCTATTCCCCTGACAATAGAATCCCCTACCACTATAGCTCCCCCACTCTTTTTCCTGCCTCCTGTGACCCACGGTGCCATGGACTTGGCTGCTGCTGCCCTGCTCTGATGAGTCATCCCCCCCCCCCCCCACAACAGTACCCAAAGCGCTGTTTTGGAGAGGGATGACCACAGGGGACCTCTGCACTACCTTCCTTCCACTGCTCTTCCTGTTGGTCATCCATTCCCTATCTGTCTGTGTAACCTTTACCTACAGTATGACCAACTCACTAAACGTGCTATTCACGGCATCCTCAGCATCGCGGATGCTCCAGAGTGAATCTACCCGCAGCTCCAGTGCCACTATGTGGTCTGTCAGGAGCTGCAGCAGGATACACTTCCCACACATGTTATCATCTCCCTCCGAAAATTTCTCCAGGATGCCCACTGTTCTCTGCATCATTGGGTTCATCATCTGTATCTCATCGCTAGTTGTTATGTATGAATAAACAGTCTGACTGGATACTGTGAGCTCAAAGTAAAGTGTGACCGTAGTCTTTTATTGCAGGTCTCCAGAGTGCCTCTCCAGCCTGTGTGGTCTCCGTAAGTACCTGTGTTCCCAAGGGATTGTGGGATCCCTTGGGATTTCAGAGGATGAGCCCTCTGGTGGCTACACAATGTATGTACAGGTTTACATATATAACACTATCGCCCCCAATATGGTATCATCCGCAAATTTAGAAATTTGATTCCAAAATCTAAATCATTAATGTAAATTGTGAACAGCAGTTCACCCAGCGGTGATCCTTGCATCACACCACTACCCACCCTCTGCCACTGTGAATAGCTACCCTTTACTCCCACTGCTTTATGTCTTGAAGCCATCTTGCAATTCACTCTGCTACTTGTCCCCTGACTCTGCATTCTCTGACCTTGTTCATTTGTCTATTAGCAGGTACCTTATCGAAGGCCTTTTGTAAATCTAGCTTTTCCCCTACTTTTACTTTTCTCTTCTGCTTTGGTTCATTCCCCATTACTGGACCCAATAGCGACTCCTCACATTGGGCTTTTTACATATTGGATTAGAAAGGTGTCCTGTATCATAGAAATTTACAGCACGGAAGGAGGCCATTTCGGCACTTCATGTCCGTGCCAGCCAAAAAGAGGTTATCCAGTCTAATCCCACTTTCCAGCTCTAGGTCTATAGCCCTGCAGGATACAGCACTTCAAGTGCTCATCCTAACCCTAACCCTATATATTGTAGGAACTCCATTCCCTCAACCCCTTTCCCTACCTCTTCTATCCAATTAATATCAGTGTAGTTGAAATCCCCCATGATTATTATTCCATGGGCTAGACTTTCCACTTTTGTGCAGATCGCCCAAAGATGGGCATTATTTCCAGCGCTGGCGGTAAATATGGGTTTTGAGATCGCTGGATTATCGCCCATTTTCAAAACCCCAACTTTCGATTTTATAAAATGGGTGTTACCGTGAGCGATCTGAAATGGGCATTAGTGTTAAATTTTTTGACCTTCTGCTGTAAAGTGTCTGCGTCCATAGCAACGGTCGTTTCCCGTGTTTCAGGAGGTCAGGGGTCATCAATACATGCGCAGAAGAGGAGAGAGAAAGGGAGCAGAGATGAACTGAAAGCATGCATGGATGTGTTGTGTGGGTGTTTGGCTGTTGTGGGAGGTAGGAGGACATTTACTAGCAGCAAAAAGACTTGTGAGCACAAAGAATGTTGCTCCCATGGAGTTTTGGGCAAAAAAAATATTTAAAATGGAAGGGATGGAGGAGGTGACACAGCACACTGTGGAGACTGAGGACGCTGGCGGAAGCAGTGAGGTGGGAGAGGAATAATTGGGAGGATGCAAATGAGCGAGGAGATTCTCCGACGAGGCAAATGCCTCCCTCCTGCAGGAGGTGGAGTCACACTGGGGTCAATTGACCCGGGTTGTGCATGGGAAGCCCACCCCAAAGGCCTACCAAAAGATATGGGCCGACAGAGCCGAGGTGGTCTTGTTGGTAACCAATGAGGTGCGTGAGGTCCAGTGTCGCAAGCACTAGAACGACCTTGTTGGATCTGCCAGAATAAGTATTACATTTATTGACATGTATTTATATATTTATATAATTTGAATTGTAAGTGCAATGATTGATTAAAATCAGATGTGATGTCTTGCACTTATACCGGGAATTTTTTACTCAAAGCCTGCGTTTACTATGTATGTGTTTAGGTGAAGAATGATAATTATCATAATAATCATGATTACATCTGTCGGTTATGTGTTGTATCAGTCTCTGTGACAGTACCTCGCAATGATCTCTCGCAATAATCTCATTCCATGTCGTGCTGGTGTTATCTTTTACAGAAGAAGCTTTCGAAGAATAGGGCCGAGCAGCCACGCACGGGTGGCAGGCCACTAGTCATCATTGAGCTCGCCGACATTGAGGAGCGGATACTGGCACTATGGGGAGCCACCCCCGGTCGGCCATGCATGCAGCTGTAGAACATGATGTGATGCCACGTGAGTAAAGTATACACCATTGTGTGCTATAAAGTCAATAGATGCCAGAACCACTCATCTTCAACCAATAATATGTGATAGATGATTGATAAAAGTGTTCTCTAAATAATGATAGCTTCATGAGAATCATTGCAATGCAGAATTTGATGATGGTCATGAAATGTGATGACAGTGATGATTTTGATAGCGGTGGTGCTTTTGTCGTGTATATGCTGTTTGTAGCGTTGGAATCACCTTGTGACCCTAGCACCCCCTTCTCCTCTAATAACCTCATTTATGTTTTGTAGCTCAGCCAGCAGCGTGGCCCCATGCAACACCACTGAGCCCAGAAGGTGGGGGTGCGGGGCCTAGCGGACATCTGGTGCTGAGGAGCCCTGATTTCTCGCCCATGGAGCTGCAGGGTGCCTTCTCCACGGATGAGAGTGCGGACTTCGAGGAGCCTGCATCGCCAAGCTCCATAATGTAAAAGAGATTTAGATAGGTTAAGCGAATGGGCTAAGGTTTGGCAGATGGAATACAATGTTGGAAAATGTGAGGTCATCCACCTTGGAAAAAAAAACAGTAAAAGGGAATATTATTTGAATGGGGAGAAATTACAACATGCTGCGGTGCAGAGGGACCTGGGGGTCCTTGTGCATGAAACTCTTTTGGAGTTTACCTAAAAAAACATAAACATTAAACCGTGCCACCCGCCCTGGATGACACACCAGACATTTACAAGGCCCTTTTTTTCTTTTTTGTGGTTTTTTTTTTGGGCACTAAAATCAAATTTTTTCCTCCTATAAAAGGGGAGGGGGACACTAAAAGCACCGGCAATTAAAACAAATTAAACTTTAAAACATAAAATCAAATTAAAATTTGGTTGCTGGGCGTGACGATGCACTCCAGTCCCTCCGGTGCCCACCTCTCGCGGAAGGCCGCGAGCGTACCGGTGGACACCGCGTGCTCCATCTCCAAGGACACCCTGGCGCGGATGTACGCGCGGAAGAGAGGCAGGCAGTCAGGTTGAACGACCCCCTCGACCGCCCGCTGCCTGGACCGACTGATGGCACCCTTGGCCGTGCCCAGGAGCAGTCCTACGAGGAGGCCCTCGGACCTACCCGCTCCCCTCCGCACAGGGTGCCCAAAGATCAGGAGAGTGGGACTGAAGTGCAGCCAGAATTTCAGGAGCAGCCCCTTTAAATAATAAAACAGGGGCTGCAACCTCGTGCATTCCATAAAAACATGGAACACGGACTCTTCCAGACCGCAGAAATTGCAGGCGGCCTGGGAGTCCGTGAACCGGCTTAAAAATTTGTTGCAAGGCACTGCTCCGTGCATCACCCTCCAGGTCAAGTCCCCGATGAATAGTGGGAGGACTCCCGCATAGAGTGCCCTCCATCGGGGACCCCCGCCTCCTCCGGACGGCAAGATGGTACGCCATGGCGTGTCCGGACGGCCGGCGAAGATGGCAAAGTTGAGAGTGTGCAGGAGCAGCCCGTACAGGAAACCCCTCCGCGCGGAACTGAAAGGCACGGAGGGGATTTCCTCGAGGCGGCTCAAGTTGTGAGGCGCCGGCTCCCGAGGGAGGTTCCGGGGTTTGGCGCCGATGAGGAATTCCGTCCGGACGGGGGTCAGTTCGGACGGGATCTCCCCACGTGCTTGAGCCTCCTCGATGCACCTAACGGAGTCAGGGCCCAGAGCTGTTTTTAGCGACTCGACTTCGGCCGCGCGGCAGACGTTGGCTGAATTTAGGCGCCGCGCCAGCGTGCCTGGCGCCATCCAGCCCGCTCCTCCGCCATCGAGCAGGTCCCTGACCCTGGTCACCTCACCAGCCACAGCCCTCTCTTCCGACCGCCACATAAAACTTCGGTCGTGGAGGTACGGATTCCCGAGCAGCGGCTCCTGCAGGACAGCCGCCACTCCAGCCGGCGGAGAGCTGCGCTTGGTGGAGACTTTGTTCCAGACCCTGATGAGTTCCTTGTAAAAGACAGGCAGCTCCTGGAGGGCGGTCCTGACACCCCCCAAGTTCACAAACAGGAGCTGCATGTCGTAATTGAGGTCGCGCTGCTGGCGGAAGAAATACGTCGCCAGAGCACACCACCTAGGAGGGGGCTCGACGTAAAGGTATCTCTGCAGGGTCTGAAGACGGAAAGTCGCGAGCTGGGCGCTGACGCACACCAACGACTGACCGCCTTCCTCAAGCGGGAGACTCAAGACCGCGGCAGAGACCCATTGCTTCCTGTTGTTCCAGAAGAAGTCCACCAGCTTCTTCTGTATCTTGGCGACAAACGCAGGGGGAGGGGTCAATGTGACCAGCCGGTACCACAACATTGCGGCCACCAGCTGGTTTATGACTAGCGCTCGACCCCTGTAGGACAGCACTCGGAGCAGTCCTGTCCAGCGCCCTAGGCGAGCGGCGACCTTGGCCTCCAGCTCCTGCCAGTTCGCCGGCCAGGCTTCCTCGTCGGGGCTAAGGTAGACTCCCAGATAGAGGAGATGGGTCGTGCTCCAGGCAAAAGGCCTGAGCTCCTCCGGCAGGGAGTCCACCCGCCACTGACCCACCAGGAGTCCGGAACATTTTTCCCAGTTGATTCTGGCGGAGGATGCGGCCGAGTAAATCTCCTGGCACTCACGCATCCTCCGCAGGTCAGCGGGATCCTCTACCGCGAGGAGCACGTCATCGGCGTAAGCCGAGAGGACGACCTCCACGCCCGGCCCTTGCAGAGCCAGTCCCGTCAACCTCGTCCGCAGGAGGCGCAGGAAAGGCTCCACGCAGATGGCATATAACTGGCCGGACATGGGGCATCCCTGGCGCACCCCTCTCCTAAAGCGAAGGGGCGCCGTCAAGGACCCGTTAACCTTAATCAGACACTCTGCGGCGGCGTACAAAAGTCGGATCCGGGCGACGAAATGCGTCCCAAACCCGAAAGCGCGCAGAGTTCCGAGCAGATAGTCGTGATCCACCCTGTCGAACGCCTTCTCTTGGTCGAGAGATAAGAAGGCGACCGACAGACCAGCCTCCTGGGAATGATGGATGAGGTCCCGGACCAGATGGATGTTATCGTGGATTGTCCGGCCCGGGACCGTGTAGGACTGGTCGGGGTGGATCATGTGGTCCAGCACGGTGCCAAGGCGAGCAGACATCGCCCTGGCGAAGATTTTGTAGTCCGTGCTGAGGAGGGAGACCGGGCGCCAGTTCTTAAGGAGGCGGAGATCGCCCTTCTTAGGCAGCAGGACGATGACTGCCCTGCGCCAAGAGAGGGGCATCTCCTCGGTCGCCAGACTTTCCCCCAGGACCCGCGCGTAGTCGCTCCACAGGACGTCCCAGAACGCCCTGTGGAACTCCACAGTCAGCCCGTCCAGCCCCGGGGATTTTCCCCTCGAGAGCCGGTCGAGGGCACCGTTCAGCTCCGCCAGGCTTAGCAGAGCTTCCAAATTTTCACCGCCCTCCGGGCTGACTTTCGGCAGGTCCTCCCACAAAACTCTACGCGCTTCCTCGCTGGACGGATCCGGAGAGAACAGAACCCCGTAATATTCACGGGCCCTGTTGTTGACGCCCTCCGGATCCGAGACGAGAGCCGTCATCGGCCAGCAGCGTCAAGAGCTGCTTACGGACACTCTGCCTTTTTTTCAGCGAGTAGAAGGGGGAGCCGCGGTCCAGATCCCGCAGGAACCGGATCCGCGACCTCACGAACGCGCCTCGGGACCCGACGAGCTGCAGGTCCTTCAGCGCGGCCTTCTTCGCTTCGTACACCGTCCGCAGGGCCGGGTCCTCGACGACTTGACCGAGACGGGATTCCAGGTCGAGCACCTCTTTTTCTAGGCGCCCGACTCCGGCCGCCCGCCTCTTGGTCGACCCCCTCGCGTACTCCTGACAGAAGACGCGGACGTGAGCCTTGCCCACGTCCCACCATAGCCTCAAGGAGGGGAAGCCCCCCTGCTTCCTTCTCCAGTCGGCCCAGAAACGACGGAACGAGTCCTGGAACCGCACGTCCTCCAGCAGCCGGTTGTTAAAGTGCCAGTACGCGGACCCCGTCCTCGCGCGGAGCGAAGCGAGCTCTGCCCACACCAGGTGGTGGTCCGAACACGGCACCGGCCGCATGGAGGCCGCCGGGACGCAGGAAACGTACGCCTGAGACACGTAAAGGCGGTCGATTCTGGACCATTCTACTCCAGGCCTCACCCAAGTAAAGGCGCTGGAGTCAGGATATAGATTTCGCCAGACATCCACCAAGTCGAAGGACCCGACCAGGTCCCTCAACTTCTCCATCGCCGTCATGCTCTGCGGGGCACCGGAGCAGTCCCTCGCCTCGAAGGTGCAGTTAAAATCCCCCCCCCGAGGACAATGCAGTCGCCGACGTCGACGGAGCCAAAAAGAGCGGACACTTCTTCGAAGAAGCGCGTTTGCTGCGGGCCGGGCTGAGGGGCGTACACGTTCACGAGATGGAGCGGCACGTCCCCCAGGCGAACCGTTACGTGCAGCAAGCGGCCTGGCACGGGCTCCTCGACCCCCAAGATCTCCGGCTGAAAATGCGGGCCCAGCAAAATGGCCACCCCACTAGAAGTGGCGGTGAGGTGGCTCATGCGGACCTCTCCTTGCCATTCCAGGAGCCACGTGGCTTCGTCTCCCGGAACGGTGTGGGTTTCTTGCAGGAAGCACACCGCATATTTCCCCTCCCGCAGGAGCGAAAAATTGTCAAATCTACGACGTGCCCCTCTGCCGCCGTTGATGTTGAGGCTGGCTATGGTTATCTTCATGGCAAAAGCATAGTGCAACCTCTACCTTAACCTATTGCGGGGGAGGGAGCGGAGTCTTTTGTTGACCTCCACTTCTTCAGCAGCCCAGCGAGGAACTTTTTGAGCCGGCGCAGCTCAAGGCCTTGCGCCCTTGATAAGGGCCCGCCCGCGGCCATGGTTTTAGCGGCGACGTGGACGGAAGCGATGAGCAGCCCCGGCTCGGACCATCTTTCCCGGGCCAGATGGGCTCGGTTGCGGCGACCCTGGCTCTCGACCAAAAAGTCCCGGAGATCCTCTGCGGGAATGAGGGGGGACTCAGCGGCGGGCACGAGGAGATCCACCGCCTCACTGGCGATGGACTCGAGATCTTCACCCGCGTCCTCCACCGAGTCCCCGTCCTCCTCCGGGAGGTCGCCGCTAGCAGCCGGCCCGTCGACCGCACGAGGTACGGCAAACGGCCCGGCCGCTCCATCCGGCCCTGGCTCTGCCCCGATCCCACCCCCAGGATCGTCGGCAGAAGAGTCCCCACTGGGCTCTTTTAGAATTGGTGCTGGGTCGGGAAGCGACAGCGGAAGGGGTTCCTCCTCCGCCCCAGGATTCGGGGAACAAGGAGAGACCCGGCCATAGAAAATCCCCAGGCCCTCCAAGCGCTCCAGCTCCAAAGTAGGGGGCGAGGGTGGGTGTTCCTCCCCCTCCCCGGCGCCACCCCCCGGCCCAGCGTGTACAGATTCATTAAAAGTGTTAATATTTTGTATTTCTGCCGAGTCGAGCAAATCCCGGGGGAAGTTGGATATTGGCTGGGCAGGCTCGGGTTCGGCCTTTTCGGCCCCGCCCGCCTCAGTCCCCGGGACACTCGACCCGGCGGCAATGCATTCCTCCGCTGGCCCCACGACAGGCAGATCTTTCACGCCATCCCCGGGAGGCAGCGGCTGGGCAGCCTCGACTGCCTCACCCTCCCCGGGGACAGATACCTCGTGCCTACGGCACAGTTTGGAGGCGCCGGTGGGGGACGCGGGACACGCGGCGGGCACCGACTCCTCCGTGGAGGGATGTTGTTCTCCCCCCGCCTCATTGGAGCGGCGCCTCCTTTTTTTCCTGGGGGCACGGAGACAGGGAGACACCCGTGTCTGCCGAGGCCTCCCGCTCCACTCCCCCCTTTTTCTTATCTTGCCCGCGCCTGAACCCGTCTGCGGTATTAGTCAAGGGCTCGGGCACGGGCTCAGGGCACCCCACGCTCGCCGGTGATGGGGTTGGGCCGAGCGCAGTGAACAGCTTGTCTGGCGCACTAAGGGGACCCGCCTCTAGGTGTTTCGCCTTCTTCTGCGCCTTCTTTCCGGCCGGACGCTCTCCTTCCCCCCCGCCGGAGGCCGTGTAAACAAAGGCCCCCGATGATGCCCGCGCACCCACAGCTCCCGGCACACGGACGCTACTAGGGGGAGGGGTGGCGGTGGCGCCAGCCTTGTCCGCCCTCGGTGGTTTGCCGGCTTTGGAGGCGGGGCAGTTCTTGCGAACGTGCCCCACCTCCCTGCAGGCATGGCACCGCACGCCGTCCGACGTCCAAAAGACGCGGTAGGCAGTCCCCTCGTGCACCACATTAAAATTGCCCTCTGTCATCTCTTCCCGCGCCAGCCGGACAAAGAGCTGGCGGCGGAAGGAGAACACATGGCGCAGGCTGTTCTCCTTGAGGCCAAGCGGTATGGGGTTGATCCCCGACCTTACCTCCCCCAGTTGGTGTAGGTGAGGGAGGAGGAGCTCAGCGGGAACAAAGGACGGGACGTTTTGATAGAATGACCCTCTGCGCGGTGGCCTCGAGAGGATCCACCGGCAGGAACGCCCCGCCCACCGTGAGCCCCTTTTCAATGGCCAGGGACACCGCCCGCTCCGACCCCAGGAAGAACACGGCCTTCCCAGACATCTTGGAGGCTGCAACAATGGCCGAGGGGCCGACTACCCCAGCCATCGCCCGCACGCACTCCTCAATGCTCATTGTTGGGTGAGTGTAGCTCTTGACCCCGTGTTTCGTAGTTATAAGTCTGAATGGTGGCAGGGCAGCAGGTGGCGCAGGAGGTGCCGTGGATGTGGATGCCGCCTGCGCATAAGTCCTAGCTGGCCCTGCCACCGGCATAGATGGGGTCGCCATCACGGGGTCCCTTTAAGGGCTACACCCACCCCAAAGTCACAGGCCTTAATGGTCTTTAAATGGCCTCGTTTAATAGACTGAGCAGAGGAGCTCTTAACGAGGCACACCTCTCCCCTAGTTGACAATTGGGGAGGGGCCTTGCTCCCTCTGCTCAGTTGTCTTAATTGTTTTATATTTTTCCAATCAATTTGGGAGGAAAAGGGCTCTCAGAGAGAGAGGGGAGAGACAGAGAGTAACAGAGAAAGAGAGAGGGGGGGTGGGAAGGGGGGAAACTGCGAGGGCAGGTCTCCCCTCGCAGCTGTGGGTGGGTGCAATCCCCAGATGGCAAACAAAAATAGTCTTTGGGGTGGTCTTCGGGTGAGGGGAGAAGATGTCTTCACCTGGTGCAGCTGGAGCCACACAGGCACACACTCCCAACGATGTTAATTAGGGTGGATTAATTGTTTCTTCAGCCTGTGTGGGGCCTAGTTGTAAGCAAGGCCCCCACACACACACACCCCCCGCGATGTTCCGGCCCCCGACTGGTCTTCTTTCCTCCCCCCACCGATACAGCAAAGTCTTTTAGGGACTGCACCAATACACCCACCTGTAGAATGGTAGTCTCCCTCCTTCCACACTGGATGTTGTTGTTAGTTTTTCCCCCTCTCTCCAACTCTTTGTAGAAATGGTGAAGTTGTTCAAGTTTTCTGCTTTTTCCTCCTCTCCCTCTGGGTGAAAGTTGGTGGTGAAGCCCCTTCCTTCCTTCCTGGGCTGATTCACAGGCCCAGCCAGGAGCAAAAGCAGCAGCTCCTTCTCTCACTGCTCACAGCTCCAACTGTTTAGGCCACGCCTCCACTGCTCCACAATTGGCCCAGGTGCAGCAGCTAATCAGGAAGGCGAATGGAATGTTGGCCTTCATTGTGAGAGGGATGGAGTACAAAAGCAGGGAGGTCCTGCTGCAACTGTACAGGGTATTGGTGAGGCCGCACCTGGAGTACTGCGTGCAGTTTTGGTCACCTTAATTAAGGAAGGATATACTAGCTTTGGAGGGGGTACAGAGACGATTCACTAGGCTGATTTCGGAGATGAGGGGCTACCTTATGATGATAGATTGAGTAGACTGGTTCTTTACTCGTTGGAGTTCAGAAGGATGAGGGGTGATCTTATAGAAACATTTAAAATAATGAAAGGGATAGACAAGATAGAGGCAGAGAGGTTGTTTCCACTGGTCGGGGAGACTAGAACTCGGGGGCACAGCCTCAAAATACGGGGGAGCCAATTTAAAACCGAGTTGAGAAGGAATTTCTTCTCCCAGAGGGTTGTGAATCTGTGGAATTCTCTGCCCAAGGAAGCAGTTGAGGCTAGCTCATTGAATGTATTCAAATCACATATAGATTTTTAACCAATAAGGGAATTAAGGGTTACGGGGAGCGGGCGGGTAAGTGGAGCTGAGTCCACGGCCAGATCAGCCATGATCTTGTTGAATGGCGGAGCAGGCTCGAGGGGCTAGATGGCCTACTCTTGTTCCTAATTCTTATGTTCTTATGACACCCATGACATCTAGTGCTCCTGCAGCCATTCTCTCCTCCACCGTGGAGGTACCGGGCCCAAGCACCTTGCCACAGGGCACCCGAGGTGTTTCCAGGATGGCACCAACCACGCAGCAGGTCTGCTCAACGAGCGGTAGATCTGAGCGGGGACATGGTACACTTGTCCAGGAGGAGTGTTGACATAGCTCAGCAGATCCTACAGACAATGGTGGGCATATCGCACCAGCTGGCCAGTATGTCCGCCACCGTGAGCGAGTAGGTGCAGCAGATGGTGGAGGCCCTGGAGCAATGGCAGAGGCCTCCCAGTGGTCACTGAGCGCGGCACTGCACCCCAAGGTGCCGCACCCCCATTGCCAACGACACATGAGAGCCAGGAGGAAGATCCTTGTTGTGCATTGTCTCAGATAGCTGCACTGTTACACGCTGGTGATTCCTTAACATGAAAGGGGATAATTCAACGTCACTTGAATCAACTTAAACTTTAACTGTCACCAAGGTAATGCACACCATTCATGTATGAGCTGCAGACACAGCAGACTTGCAGCTTTGTAAATACCACCAACATTATTTCAAGCAAAGCGCTCATTTATGAGCTGCTGATGTAAGAGTCTTGCAGCTATGTAGCCACCACGGGCCCTTTCCTGCGGTCTAGAGGGGGGCAGCGGGGGCATGGTTTCATCATCAGCCTGATTGTCTGGCCCGAGGTCAGTATCCACCTCCTCGTCCTCCTCTCCCTCTCTCTCCTGAGGTGGACCGGCATTCCCTTCTGGCAATTCTTGTCCCCTCCTGATAGCCAAGTTGTGCAGCATGCAGCACACCATCATGACTTGAGCTACCTGCTCAGGGTGGTATTATAGCTCGCCTCCTGAGTGGTCCAGGCATCTAAAGAGCTGCTTAAACACTCCAATCGTATTCTCAACGATATTGTGTGTGGCTCTGTGGCTCTCGTTGTATCGCTTCTCGGCTTCTGTCTGGGTGTTATGCAGGGGGCTCATCAGCCAGGTGGTGAGGCCATATCCTTTGTCACCAAGCATCCAGCATTGACCTTGTGGCTGACTGGTAAACATGTCAGATACAGTGCTCTCACGCAGGATGTGAGCATCATGGATGCTGCCTGGAAATTCTGCATTTACTGCCAGTATAATTTGCTGGTGGTCGACAACGAGTTGCACATTCAGGGAGTGGAATCCCTTTCGGTTCCGAAAAATCACTGCATCCTGAAAAGGTGCCCGCATGCAGATGTGTGTACGGTCTATTGCTCCCTGCACCTTGGGGAAGTTTACAATTCTGGAGAATCCTGGAGCCCTCTCAGTCTGTGCCTCCCTGGTCATAGGGAAGCTGATAAAGTCCATCCTGTGTGTGTAAAGGGCTTCAGTGATCTTTCGAATACTGCAATGTGTGGCATGCTGAGATATAGCGCAAATGTCGCCAGCTGAGGCCAGACAGGAACCCGATGCGTGGAAGGCAAGTGCCGCAGTGACCTTGACCTCAATGGACAGTGTGGTCCTGATGGTGCTGGCAGGCTGCACATCTCCCCTGATGAGCTGGCATATCTCACTCTTAACCTCTTTCCGGAAGCGCAGTCTCCTAAGGCACGTGTTATCGGACAATTTCAGGTAAGACCGCTTCTCCCTGTAAGTGCGTGGGGTGTAAGTTCTCGTCCTCCTCAGCAGTCTGGCACCTCTTTGATTGGGCACATAATGCTGTTGAATATACCTTCTGCCATCTCTAGTCTGCAGCATGTGCGTAGTCATCAAGACAGGCTGAGAAATGACAGGCCCCATTAGCCACAATCAGTATTATACTATTGTTCACAAACAATAAATTTACCTACTAAAACACCTAATATAAATTCAAATCGTCCACAGTATGATAAGATGTTCGTTCAGATGTTCAATTCACCTTCAAAGACCTCCAGAGTACATCAAAACTCCCCAGAAGTTGAAGCAGCCTTTTATATGAACCAACCTCCGATTTACAAAATGGCGTCCATACCGCTGGGTTTAGTTCAGGAGAGAGCAACTTTTTCTCAGCAGGTTTTTTGGCGAGCGATATTTTCGGCGATATGTGGGCGAGGTGTCGAAAGTAACACTCGGCGATATTATGGGCGTTACTTTCGCAAAAAAAAGTGGGCGGGCAGTATTATTATTTCTCGGCGTTAAGTACATGCCGTAACGCTGGACGATAAGTGAGCGATACATGGGCATTAGTTTCCATTTTGTTGCTAAATGGGCGATATCTGGCCGTTATACCTCATCTCAGCATTAAAATGGATGTTAAGTGGCGGTATCGATGCAAAAAAAGTGGAAGTCTAGCCCCATGTCTTTTGCTCATTTCCCTAATTTGTCTGCATATTTCTTCCTCCGCCTCCCTTCCACTATTAGGTGGTCTGGAGACTCGACTTATTGGAATGTTTGATCCTTTATTATCTTTTATCTCTATCCACGTGGATTCCATTTCTGTCTTGCTGGTAGCTGTGTCACTTTGCCATTATGTTATCCCAAATAAATACAGTTACTCCACCTCCCCTTTTTCCATCTCAAACTTTTCTAAATATGTTTTACCCTGCAATATTTAATTCTCAGTCCTGATTTTTCAGTAGCCATGTCTCAGTAATCCCTACTATGTCTGATTCCCCGCAACAAATGATTGCCTCCAGCTCCCCTGTTTTATTACGGACACTGTGTGCATTGCTGTTAATGGACTTTAACTCATTTTCAAAGCAGTTCCTCTCACTTTATGTTTAACTATCTCTTTAAGCTCCTGTTCTGTAATCCTAGTTATTTCCTGGCCATCAATGTCCTGCCTTAATATATTCTTTCCTATACTCTCCTTTCCTGTTTATATTTAGGCTACTTTTATTTCTTGTAGATCCCTCCCCCTGTCTTACTAGCTTAAAGCCTTTGCCACCTCTTTATTTATTGTATTCGCGAGGACATAGGTCGCATCCTGGTTCAGGTGGAGCCCGTCCCATCGGTACAGCTCCTTGCTGCCCCAGTGCTGGTGTCAATGCCCCATGAAAAGCAACCCCTCTATCCTACACCAACCCTTTAGCCACGTGTTAATTCTCCTGATCTGACTGCCTCTCTGTCAATTTGCATGTAGCTCGGGCAATAATCCAGAGAGTATTACCCTCGAGGTCCTGCTTTTTAATTTAGCTCCTAACTCCTGATATTCCCTCAGCAGAACCTCCTCCCTCTTCCGAACTATGTTGCTTATTCCGACATGGACAACAACTAGATTTATACCCTCCCTTTACGAATTCCTCTTCAACCACGACGAGACAGAAAAGAAAAGGAGGTGAGGTAGATCTGTTGATAAAGGATGTAATCACTGCAATAGTGAGAAATGATATTGGCTCAAATGATCAGGATGTTAAAATAATTTGGGTGCAGATAAGGAATAATAAGGGGAAAAAGTCACTGGTGGGCGTAGTCTATAGGCCCCCTAACAGCAGCAACTCTGTTGGTCGGGGTATAAACTAAGAAATAGTGGGGGCTTGTAAAAAGGGAACAGCAATAATCATGAGTGATTTTAACCTCCATATTGATTGGACAAATCAAATTGGTCAGGGTAGCCTTGAGGAAGAGTTCATAGAGTGTATAAGGGATGGGTTCCTTGATCAGTATGTAGCGGAGCCAACCAGGTCTGGTCCTGTCTAATGAGACAGGATTAATAAACAATCTCCTTGTAAAGGATCCCCTTGGAATAAGTGACCATAGCATGGTTCAATTTCAAATTCAGATGGAGGGTGAGAAAGTTGAAACCCAAACCAGCGTACTAAGCTTAAATAAAGGAGACTACAAAAGTATGACGGCAGAGTTGGCTAAAGTGGACTGGGAAAATAGATTAAAGTGTAGGATGGTTGATGAACAGTGGCGTACATTTAAGGAGTTATTTCATAACTCTCAAGAAAAATATATTCCAGTGAGGAGGAAATGATGAAAGAGAAAATATAGCCATCCGTGGCTAACTAAAGAAATAAAGGATGGTATCCAATTTAAAACAAGGGCATACAAAGTGGCCAAAACTAGTGGGAGGGCAGAAGATTGGGAAGCTTTTAAAAGCCAGTAAAGAATGACTAAAAAAATGATTAGGGAAGATAGACTATGAAAGTAAACGAGCACGAAATATAAAAACAGATAGCAAGAGTTTCTACAGTTATATAAAAAGGAATAGAGTGGCTAAAGCAAATGTTGGTTCCTTAGAGGACGAGACCGAGGAATTAGTGATGGGGAACATGGAGATGGCAGAAACTCTAAACAAATATTTAGTATCAGTCTTTACGGTAGAGGACGCTAAAAATATCCCAACAGTAGATAGTCAAGAGGCTATGGGGGGGAGGAACTTAACACAATCACAATCATTAAGGAGGTGGTACTCAGTAAGACAATGGGACTAAAGGCAGATAAATCCCCTGGAACTGATGACTTGCATCCTAGGGTCTTAAGAGAAGTAGTGGCAGGGATAGTGGATGCTTTGGTTGTAATTTACCAACATTCACTGGATTCTGGGGAGGTCCCAGAAGATTGGAAAACTGCAAATATAACGCCCCTATTTAAAAAAGGAGGCAGACAAAAAGCAGGAAACTACAGATCAGTTAGCCTAACATCTGTGGTTGGGAAAATGTTGGAGTCCATTATTAAAGAAGCAGTAGCAGGACATTTGGAAAAGTATAATTCAGTCAGGCAGAGTCAGCATGGATTTATGAAGGGGAAGTCATGTTTGACAAATTTGCTGGAATTCTTTGAGGATGTAATGAACAGGGTGGATAAAGGGGAACCAGTGGATGTGGTGTATTTGGATTTCCAGAAGGCATTTGACAAGGTGCCACATAAAAAGTTACTGCACAAGATAAAAGTTCTCAGGGTTGCAGGTAATATATTAGCATGGATAGAGGATTGGCTAACTAATAGAAAACAGAGAGTCTCGATAAATGGTTCATTCTCAGGTTGGCAATCAGTAACTAGTGGGATGCCGCAGGGATCAGTGCTGGGACCCCCAACTATTAACAACCTATATTAACGACTTGGATGAAGGGACTGAGTGTAACGTAGCCAAGTTTGCTGACGATACAAAGATGGGAGGAAGGGCAATGTGTGAGGAGGACACAAAAAACTTTCAAAAGGACATAGACAGGCTAAGTGAGTGGGCAAACATTTGGCAGATGGAGTATAATGTTGGAAAGTGTGAGGTTATGCACTTTGGCAGAAAAAAAAATCAAAGAGCAAGTTATTATTTAAATGGAGAAAAATTGCAAAGTGATGCAGTGCAGCGGGATCTGGGGGTCCTGGTGGATGAAACACAAAAGGTTAGTATGCAGGTACAGCAAATGAATCTTGGCCTTTATTGCAAAGGGAATGGAGTATAAAAGCAGGGAAGTCATACTGCAGTTTACAGGGTATTGGTGAGGCCACACTTGGAATACTGCGTACAGTTTGGTTTCCATATTGAAGAAAGGATATACCGTACTTGCTTTGGAGGCAGTTCAGAGAAGGTTCACTAGGTTGATTCTGGAGATGAGGGGGTTGACTTATGAGGAAAGGTTGAGTAGGTTGGACCTCTACTCTTTGGAATTCAGAAGAATGAGAGGTGATCTTATCGGAATGTATTAGATTATGAGGGGGCTTGACAAGGTGGATGCAGAGAGGATGTTTGCACTGATAGGGGAGACTAAAACTAGGGGGCATAATCTTAAAATAAGGGGCCGCCCATTTAAAACTGAAATGAGAAGGAATTTCTTCTTTCAGAGGGTTGTAAATCTGTGGAATTTGCTGTCTCAGAGAGCCGTGGAAGCTGGGTCATTGAATAAATTTAAGACCGAGATAAACAGTTTCTTAACCGATAAGGGGATAAGTGTTTATGGGAAGCGGGCAGGGAAGTGGACCTGAGTCCTTGATCAGATCAGCCATGATCGTATTAAATGGTGGAGCAGGCTCAACGGGCCGTATGGCCTTCTCCTGGTCCTATTTCTTATGTTCTTTCATGAGATATCCCTTAGCCTGGCACCGGGTGGGCAACACACCTATTAGGATATCACACCGCTTGGACTCAGTACAGTGAGTCAGTTTGGGGCCTGTAAGTGCCTGAATCCAAGTAAAGGTAGCACTATAATTGGATACTGAACGTCAGAAACTATGATGAGCTGCCCAGTGCCACTTTCCACATGGCCTGGAGTGGTCGGGATGGGAAAGCCGCCGTGAAGCCCCTGCCGACGTTAGCGGATGGCCGATGCACGCAAGCAGACTCCCGTCCGCCGAGATGCCAGATTGGTGCGGGCGGGAGTCGGCTGGAGGCCGGCGGTGGACTGCTGCCTGGAGGCTGCACTGTCCTGAAAGGTGAGTGTCAAGGTCCTGTAAAAAAGGTCAGTGGAATGTTTTTAAATTATTTCTTTACAGGTACTCACCTGGATGGGGTCCCCTGAAGGTCCTCAGATGGTTCTTTATTTTTGTTTATGATTTTTATTTTTACCTCTTCGACCCTCCGTGGGCCCGACTCTATCCTCGGTACTTGGACAGCGAGAATGAGACCTCCCGCCTGCTGCTGTCCAGATTGGCGGTGTACATAATGATTTGCCATCCGCCGCCCTTCGAGGGACCTCGGCGATCAAAACCCCGCCCAAAGTAGCGTCCAGTACCTCGGCGGCCATCGGCAGCACTTTGGACGGCCCTTGACCAAATTCAGCCCCATGTCATTGAACGGAGTATTTCCCAAGCTGCTGATATTCAGAGATTGAAGGATGACAATACAATAGCGCCCCCTTATGGTGATCTTCTTCTTCTTAGGTGGTCCCTCGAAGCGAGGATGACTTGCTTCCCCACCAAAAAGGGATGAGTTCGATGAGTTCACAGGTGTTTCAATGAAGGACCTAATATTCCAGGTCCTGCATGTTAAAGGGGTGGAAGATGCTTGTGCGTGGATTTTTTTAACGTTTGATGGCTGTTGCATCCCAGCCACCACACGGGTTTGACAGAGCTAGGTCTTAGTCCACTGGCAAGGGTTAAGCAAGTCGACTGGAGACCGATTCAAATGGAAGAGAAAGGCAATAATAATAATACACTAAAGGAGAAGATGAGAAAATAACAAAAGGAGGTTAAGAATAGGTTAGGGAAAGTTGACAGGGAATATGAAGAGATATATTTTAAAAGTCTCCAGGAACAGTAAAGTATTTCACAAGTAGATCAGTGAGCAGAGAATTATTAAAGGTGAGGTGGAAACTCTGAAAGGTGAGGTGTCCATTTGTAGACGTGATCAGAAAATGGCAGTTATTTGATAAGCATTTTGCATCCGTTGTTACTAAAGAGAGGAAGAATGAGAGGTGAACTTATCGAAACATATAAGATTATGAGGGGGCTTGACAAGGTGAATGCAGAGAGGATGTTTCCACCGACAGGGGAGACTAGAACTAGGGGGCATAATCTTAGAATAAGGGGCCGCCCATTTAAAACTGAGATGAGGAGGAATTTCTTCTCTCAGATGGTTGTAAATCTGTGGAATTCGATGCCTCAGAGAGCTGTGGAGGCTGGGTCATTGAATAAATTTCAGACAGAAATAGACAGTTTCTTAACCGATAAGGGAATAAAGGGTTATGGGGAGCGGGTGGGGAAGTGAAGCTGAATCCATGATCAGATCAGCCATGATCTTATGAAATGGCGGAGCAGGCTTGAGGGGCCGTATGGACTATTCGTGCTCCTATTTCTTATGTTCGTATGTAGGAGGTGGATCCTAAAGTGGATGAGAGCAAAATGAGCGATATTATGATGGCTAAAGGGGAAACTTTGGACAAGTTATTTTGACTAATGGAAGGTGGAAGGCCAGGGCCCTAGAGATGTATAGTGGTGTCCCAAAGGGTTCCATTCTGGGATCACTTCTTCTCACTGTGCGCATCAATGATTTGCATACAAGACAAATTATACCATAGGGCAGAAAAGCTCATTTCGTAGATCAAAGGAAGCAGCAAAAGGGATATTGATAAAATGGGGCAATGGGCCAAAACTTAGCAGGCAGAACTAAATGTCAGTAACGGTGAGGCTAAGGCAGGTGAACTAACAACAGAAATGCTACTCTGAATGGAAGTCGGCTCGTTGCTGTGGAGTAGCAAAGGAATTTAGGGGTATCGGTTCACAGAGCAGTAAGGACCATCAGCAGGCTGGGGTCATTAGAGGGAGCAACGTGTGGTGGCATGCCACTGCAGGGAGCAGCGCGTACTGCTGCAGAAGGGCGATGGCTGTGAAGAGGGCGACTGGATTTGATGTCACCCAAATCCAGGTCGCTGATTGGAGTGCGGGCAGGTACAGCAGAAAGCGGCGATGTCGGGACGAAGGAGAGTGCGGCAGAAAGCAGCAGAAAGCAGCGATGTCGGGACGAAGGAGAGTGCGGCAGAAAGCAGCAGAAAGCGGCGATGTCGGGACGAAGGAGAGTTCGTAGAGGGACGTGATCAGGGCCCAGGAGAGGCGTGAGTTCAGGGCCCAGATGATGCCAGGGCCCAAGGGAAGCACGGGCCAGCCCACACTGTGATGTGTGTGCGCAGTAGGTCGGTGCAGCAGAGCTGGTCTCCAGTCATCTTGGTTAATCCTTGCCACAGGACAAAGAGCTAGCTCTGTCAAGCCCGTGTGGTGGCTGGTATACAATGGCCACCACACGTTAAAAAAATCCACGCACAGGCATCTTCCACCCTTCAAGATGTAGCTCAGTACTGGTATATTAGATCCCTCATTGAAACAACTGTGAACTTATCCCTTTTTGGCGTGGAAGCAAGTCATCCTCGTTTCGAGGGACTGCCTGTGATGAAGGTTGATGAGGCTGAAAAAAGAAACTAATGAAGTTCCCGGTTGTTTCACAAGAGGTATATATTCGAAATCCCAAGAGGTAATGATGAGCAATCAGTTGCAGTACTGTTTGCAGTTTTGGGTTCCACACTAGAGGGACTATATTGTGGATGTACAGAGGATGCAGCATAGATTGACTGGGATGCTGCCTGGTATCAGAAAACACAAATATGGAGGAAGATTAACAATATCAGGGAAAAGTAAATCATGATTGACAAATTTGCTGGAGTTCTTTGAGGATGTAACGAGCAGGGTGGATAAGGGGGAACCAGTGGATGTGGTGTATTTGAATTTCCAGAAGGCATTCGATAAGGTGCCACATAAAAGGTTACTGCACAAGATAAAGGGTTGGGGGTAATATATTAGCATGGATAGAGAATTGGCTAACTAACAGAAAACAGAGTCAGGATAACTGGGTCATTTTCCAATTGGCAAACAGTGACTAATGAGGGTGCCGCAGGGATCGGTGCTGGGGCCTCAACTATTTACAATCTATATTAATGACTTGGATGAAGGGACCAAGTGTAATGTAGCCAAGTTTGCTGATGATACAAAGATGGGTGGGAAATGGTCATTCTCACTTCGAGGGACTGTCTATGATGATGATGAGGACGGAAAAGAAAATTGTGAGGAGGGCACAAAAAATCTGCAAGACAAACCAGGTGAGTGGGCAAAAATTTGGCAGGTGGAGTATAATGTGGGAAAATGTAAGGTTATCCACAGAGACAATAGAAAAGCAAATTATAATTTAAATGGAGAAAAATGGCAAAGTGCTGCAGTACAGAGGGCCCTGGGGGTCCTTGTGCATGAAACACAAAAAGTGAGTATGCAGGTACAGCAAGTGATCAGGAAGGCAAATGGAATGTTGGCCTTTATTGCAAGGGGGATAGAGTATAAAAGCAGAGAAGTCCTGCTACAACTGTACAGGGTATTGATGAGGCTAAACCTGGAGTACTGCGTGCAATTTTGGTCTCCGTATTTAAGGAAGGATATACTTGCATTGGAGGCTGTTCAGAGAAGGTTCACAATGTTGATTCCGGAGATGAGGGGGTTGACTTATGAGGATAGGTTGAGCAGGTTGGGCCTATACTCATTGGAGTTCAAAAGAATGAGAGGTGGTCTTATTGAAACGTATAAGATAATGAGGGGGCTCAACAAGGTGGATGCAGAGAGGATATTTCCACTTATAGAGGAAACTAAAACTAAGGGACATAGCCTCAAAATAAGGGGCCGCCCATTTAAAACTGAGATGAGGAGCAATTTCTTCTCTGAGAGGGTTGCAAGTCATTGTGAAGAATTCTTTCTTATCAGGGTACATTGCAGTCAAACATTGTAAGTTCAGCCTGATGCCAGAGTTAAGGGGGAGTGAATGTGAATCTTCTCTGACATAGAAACATAGAAAATAGGTGCAGGAGTCGGCCATTCGAGCCTGCACCGCCATTCAATGAGTTCATTGCTGAACATGTAACTTCAGTACCCCATTCCTGCTTTCTCGCCATATCTCTTGATCCCCCTAGATCCCCCTAGTAGTAAGGACTACATCTAACGCCTTTTTGAATATATTTAGTAAATTGGCCTCAACAACTTTCTGTGGTAGAGAATTCCACAGGTTCACCACTCTCTAGGTGAAGAAGTTTCTCCTCATCTCGGTCCTAAGTAGCTTACCTCTTATCCTTAGACTGTGACCCCTGGTTCTGGACTTCCCCAACATTGGGAACATTCTTCCTGCATCTAACCTGTCTAAACCCGTCAGAATTTTAAACGTTTCTATGAGATGCCCGGTCATTCTTCTGAACTCCAATGAATATAAGCCCAGTCCTGGAATCCGGATTGACACCACACCAGTTAAAGCTGGAGTGTAAATACTCCCCGAGCTGCAGAGGCCAGGTGGAGGCATCATCATCATAGGGTCCCTCGAACAAGGATGACTTGCTTCCACATGGGTTCACAGATGTTTCAATGGAGGGCCCGATATTCCAGTCCTGAACTCCAATTGAAGGGTGGAAGATGCCTGTGCCTGAATTGTTTTAATGTGTGGTGACCGTCGCACATCAGCCACCACACGGACTTGACAGAGTTCGGCCTTTACCCAGTGGCAAGGGTTAACCAGGACGGCTGGAGACCTGCTCTGCTGCACGGACCCAGTGCGCTCACATATCGCAGTGTGGGCTGACCCGTGCTGCCCCTGGGCCCTCGGCTCTTCTGGGCCCCGTAACCTCATTCACCACTCCTCCGCCACCATCTCTCGCCGTTCCTCCACCATAAACATTCGCCGCACCTCCGCCACGATCTCTCACCACAAACATTCGCCGAATCTCCGTCACGATCATCCACCAAATCGCAGCCACGATTCCTCACCGCTCCTCCGCCCCGATCACTTGTCGCAAGTCCGCCATGATCTTCCTATTCCACTGTTTTACCAGGGCGATTCCTCACCGCTCCTCCGCCCCGATCACTTGTCGCAAGTCCGCCATGATCTTCCTATTCCACTGTTTTACCAGGGCCCAGCCGATGTTCCTGCCCACGCTGCAAACTACGACCTGGGTCCTGATGACGTCACCTGGAAGCCGTCGAGCGGTTCGCGCTGGAAGCTGCAGAGGCTCTTTTTATAGCCGCGGCCTGCGGTGGTGTTCTCTCACAGGTCGTTCCAGGGCCGGGGGCTCCAGCTCTTTTTATAGCTCCGACCAGTTAAAGCTGGGGCAGCTGCCAAAAGCCAGTCTTAACCCCTCCTCACAAAACTTTTACAGAAACAGTATAAATCTCCATCACTGGGCTTGGAAACAAGGGGGGAAATTCAGACTCCAGGCAATCTCCCCCCGCGCATGCTCGCCTCTCCTCCAATCACAGCCTCCCATTTCCCCCGCTCGCGCTTTGACCGTTGGGCTTTGAGCTCCCGCTCCGCTCGCGCCCGCTCTCCAGCCGCCTTCACTCACTCTGCAGCGGGGCCGCGCTCCTCTGCTCGGCAGTGAAACACCGCCTAAAGTCACACACAGCTGATCGTAAAAGGTGGAGCAGGGGAATGGAGAAGACCAGGGGGATCGATGGGGAGAGGTTCAGCTTCGGCCCCACATTAAAATAACCAAAACAGGAAGCATGAAAAAGACAGCTGAGAAAAAGATGGGAAGCTGGTTGAGAGAAGCAGATTGGGATAAAGAGGTCGTGACAGTGAACTTCCCTCTGAGACCAAATCCCGAGACCATTTACACGGAGGGACCAAATCAAGGGACCACTTACACCAAGGGACCAAATCCAGAGATCACTTACACCAAGGAACCGAATCCAGGGACCACTTACACCGTGAGACCAAATCCAGGGACCACTTACACCGTGAGACCAAATCCAGGGACCACTTACACCGAGAGACCAAATCCAGGGACCACTTACACCCTGAGACCAAATCCATGGACCACTTACACCGAGAGACCAAATCCAGGGTCCACTTACACCGAGAGACCAAATCCAGGGACCACTTACACCCAAAGACCACATCCAGGGACCACTTACACGCAGAGACCAAATCCAGGGACCACTTACACCGAGAGACCAAATCCAGGGACCACTTACACCCAAAGACCACATCCAGGGACCACTTACACGCAGAGACCAAATCCAGGGACCACTTACACCGAGACTGTAAAGTGAGAATCAGGGTGACTCAGTGTGGGTTATAGCACGGTGGGAAAGCAGCTGGACTCAAAGTGAATGGCGGGGAAAGGGGGTAGGGGAGATACCATGATGGGATTAAATTGGATGAAACTGTGTGTTAGACACATGCTGGTCTGAGAGTGAGTGAAGCCTGCGGTCCCGACACCTGGGAGGAAGAAACTAAAAGTTGTTTTGTTAAAGCGTCGGATTAGGCGAAGGATGAAACGGATATGAAGACCCGGTCAGCGGGAATCCACCGGAAGCGCGACAATGTGGTGTCACCAGCTGCCTGTGTGGAGCAACATTACAGGCAGGAAGGTCAGCGGGTTCCTGCAGCACTCAGCTCATTCCACGCAGTGAGTCCCTCTCTATAATTCACCATCGATTTGTTTCTTCTCTCCCCCAGCACTACAGAGGCCCTCGCTGATCTTTCAGTTCCCATGCAGGATGTATACCCAGAATGTATCTCTCTTTCTCTCTTTTCCCATTCACTTGCTTCACTTTCTCCTGTGTATTTCCAGCATTTGTAGATCAGATTTCCAGCTGTATGTTTTTTTTATTATTTTGATTGTTCAGGGTGTGTGAATGGTTATTAAGTTCATGCTACAATAATAATTTTTGCAAATAGAGCAGGAAAACCTTCAGTGAAGCAAATAAAGTGAAGAAATTGAATTGCCAAGAGCCAGCTTGCCACAGTGCAAATTGTCCTCAGAATGGATCCCACATCACCTGTTACTGTTTGTAAGGGGATAAAATACGGTCACTAAAGTGGGAGTAGACAGACAGACAGATGGTCACTAAAGTGGATACTAAAGGTCATGAATTAATCTGACACATGGTCCAGCTTGTAGGGCTGATCAGTATGAGGAGGTTCTGAGGAATCGGGAGTTCCTCTACCTTATGATAGGGATTGTAATATATCGTAAATTGACCGATTGTATGTAAAGCACGCTTATACACTCGTTTACAATGGGTTTTAAGAAGGGGAAGCAGCAAAGCTTGCGATGCAGCAAAGCTTGATGGTTAATGAACCATTTGTTATGTTACCCTTAATACAGACTGAGGGAAGCTTACATTCAGTACTGAATAACACATCCACCAAGGACAGGAGGGGAGTCAACAATCTATTGTGCAACATCTGAAGGGATGTTTGGGGAACAAGATAGTAAACCCTGGGAAACAAGGTTAATTCACACATCATGAGGAACTGAGGCAAAGTTGACACCACTGAACAACAGTCAGGAAGGGTGACATGTGATGGGAGATGGATAGGTGGTGGGAACCACTCAGAGCTAGTCTGATGTAACTTCGCTGATAGCAGTGGGCCAATCGGTGGTTTTGTAGGAGTGTCGTACACCTCGGAAACTGTATAACTGTAGATGTAAAACCTTTGTTCTGAGAAGGTTCATCTGTGAACACTTCCCCTGCATGCTTGAATTAAAACTAGTTGAACCGAGGTTTCATCTGAGTGATTCCATGGTCGCTATATGGGCGGGTGTCGATTCCTTATATCAGGGAGTCCACCATGAAGAAAAGTCTTCTTTTTACCCCAACACTGTTTCAGTTTGATTTTATCCTATCTCGGTGTCCCAAGTATTTTTATGTTTGTCACCGGAGGTGTGAAGAGCCAGGGTGGCATTTTACGAGGCCGTGTGCAACTGGCAGAGCCTCATATGGTGTGGGCAGCTTATCAGAAAATTGCACTTTCAGTGCTGACGTTTTGCATCATGTGATGTGGGAGGGTGGGAAATGGAGTGCAGTGTGCCCACAATGCTGTGATCAGTGGTGCGCTGCATGGGAGACCCCACTGGTGAGAGGGACAGCCGGAAATTTCACCTCAAGTGACATCGTCCTGAGGAACTAGACTGAACGGGGGTGAAATTGGTCTTTGGGCAGGCGATTCGGCAGCCCGCTTTACACCCAGCAAGGTTATTTTGTATTGAGTGAATTCACTGCAACATCACAGTGAACATTTAGGGGCACAAGCCCAACTAACGGGTTTCCTCTGGTCAAATTGCAGAACTGACTCGCACTGGATGGTTGTTTGTGTGTTCTATCATGTGACCTAAGGCAAGTTTTCCCAAAGAAGTGGTTCAATATACTAAAAATAATAGAAATTTCAGCAGTGTTTGAAGAGCATGGACAGGCTCCCTCCCTGCCGTGCACTGGACATTAAAACAGACAGAACTTTGCAATGCACCAGACATTACTTCACTGGTGGTGTTCAGGCAGCTTATATAAACCAAATTGGTGGAACTTATGGGGAAATGTAGATATTTCTGAATAATTGGGATTGAAAGAAAGACTTGGATTTATATAGAGCATTTCACGACCACCGGACGTCTCAAAGTGCTTTACAGCCAATGAAGTACTTTTGGAGTGTAGTCACTGCTGTAAAGTGGGAAACGCGGCAGCCAATTTGCGCACAGTAAGCTCCCGTAAGTTGGAGTTCCATTATTATGATTGAGAAACAGACCACAAACACCAAAACACTAATAAAAAATAGAAAATATACACTACATATTTAAGGTTAATTTAAATTAAAGTTATTAATGTCTCATAAATATATATTTATCCAATTTTTAAAAAAGTTTTTAAAAAATTATGGTTTTAAATAAACTTACTGTAGTGGGCAGGGTTTTTAACAATAAAATGTGTTTGTTAAATTTTATTTGTTAGGTTTTTGTACGTTTTAAAACACTTACGCCTGTAACAGTATGTGCCTGCATTTATCAGGCGCAAGAGTTTTCAGGACATCCTACTCCTGCACCTATTTTCTATGTTCTATGTTCTATCCGCTGGGCAAAATATGGGTAAATACCTCAATCTTGGCCATGCGAATGTCCCGGCTGTGGAGATATGGAGGATCTGTCAAGCTTTAGCTTGACCGATCTGAACAGCCGGTTTTCAGTGCTTGCGCATTGTGTGCTGAAAACCAGCTTTTCCGATGTGTTTCCAGGTCTGTAGAAACTCCGTATAGACTCGGGAGCCTGGAATTTCCACGCCAATGCCTCAATATTCTCGCTGGGTTATTTAATTAGCACTGAAATTCCGGTCGGATGCTTCTTTCGGACGAATGCCTCCGACCGGAGAATTTTTACGAATTTACCTGGTGGTCCCGGAGGAGCGTGGGATTCCGGTGGGGAGGTTTTCTCTTCCCACGCGGCGAAGCACACTCCTGTCCTCTAGATTCCCACTCAGAAGGTGCAGCAGGTACAGTATTAATAGCAATGAGAACTCTGTATCTACAAGTCTTATTTAAGTTCATTCCTTTCCTTTATTTTTGCTTCAGTTCTTTATTAGTAGCGTCCCTGTAAAAAGTGGGCACTTTTGTGAAGTTTTCCGTTTGATGACTCAGTGTCTCCTTACAGTTTCATTAAGAAAAGGCAACTTGGAGGTGCAGGTAACTCGATGAGGTGCAGTTACACCGATACACTCAGCTGTATCTTGCAGTTTCACTTTCTCGGTCCCGCCCATTTATTGCATCCATTTTGCGGAACTTAAAATTACTTCCTTTTCCCCGAGCGGCTGCTGTTTCCCCCTCCTGTTGTGTCCATTAACTCCACATTAAAGAGAGTGCTCCGCGCTGATCCCGCTTATTACAAATTGTTCCTGTGCACAGGTTACAAACTCAGAGAAGACAAGGTGCCGGCAGCAAGTTCTGGGTCAGGAGGGTCCCGGTAAGAAGGCAAGCGGCTGCTCGAAGCGTTGAACAGGTCAGTGGGCTCCGGAATATTTCACCGTACGGGAAGTTGGTGAGAATCACTGGGCCAAAGAGTTCACTTTCGGATTTAACCCCGGCAATCAGTGAGCGTGAAACCCGCCCTGGCTAATATCACTGAACACACATTACAGGCCGGGATCAAACTTAGGACGGTTCTGGTTTGTATGATCACTGGATAAACTTGTTGGGCCATCATAGCAGTGGGTTTAGTGTTGACTGTTTTGAACATCTGTCCTCACTGCAGCAATATTAGACCAGTATGAGACAATGAGAGAGGCTGGGACAGCAGTAGCTTATAATGACATTCTTCAGCCCCTCTCATTTTAGTGTTGGTATCAGCTGTGGCTCAGTCAGAAGGTTGTGAGTTCACATCCTACTCCAGGGACTTGAGGTCATAAATCTAGGCTGACACTCCAGTGCAGTGCTGAGGGAGCCCACTGCACTGTCGGAGGTGCCGTCTTTCGGATGAGATGTTAAACCGAGGCCTTTTCTCTCAGGTGGACGTAGAAGATCCCATGGCATTATTTTGAAGAAGAGCAGGGGAGTTATCTCTGAATCAACTTAACACAAGCAGATTAAATGGTCATTATCACATTGCTGTTTGTGGGAACTTGCTGTGTGCAAATTGGCTGCTGCATTTCCCACATTACAACAGTGACTACACTTTAAATGTACTTCATTGGCTGTAAAACACTTTGAGACGTTCAGTGGTCGTGAAAGGCGCTATATAAATGTTATTTTCACAGTTGTGCTATGTTACTGAGACAAGCGGAGGGGTGTTGAGGATGAGGTACATTATGGAGGGAGAAGGGGAGGACTTGGCTCACATGAAGCTGGTACAATAAGGGATGAATAATCAGGGCATTGCACAAATGTCTCAAACAGTACATGTGGCCAAAACCCCGATCCAAATGCCTGACATCCTTTCAGGGGAAAATGAGGGACAGGGAGAAATGAAGGAATTTTATACAGGTGCAGGGCCTAAATCCTGGAATCCTCGGGACTGAGGCCGCTCCGGATTCCGGGCTTTTCCAGATTTTCGATTTCTTTTTTGATGTCACAAATCCGTAAACACCTGAACCCAGGTTCGGGTATTTCCGGATTTCAAAACATCAGAATGGGGGAGGGGGCGGATTCCCGCTGAAGAGCTGTTCCGGCCGTCCAACCCCGCCGAGGTTGTGGTCGTTGGACGGGTCCCGCCGAGGTTGTTGTCGTTGGACGGGCCCCGCCGAGGTTGTGGTCGTTGGACGGGCCCCGCCGAGGTTGTGGTCGTTGGACGGGTCCCGCCGAGGTTGCTGTCGTTGGACGGGCCCCGCCGAGGTTGTGGTCGTTGGACGGGCCCCACTGAGGTTGTGGTCGTTGGACGGGCCCCGCCGAGGTTGGCGTCGTTGGACGGGCCCCGCCGAGGTTGCTGTCGTTGGACGGGCCCCGCCGAGGTTGCTGTCGTTGGACGGGCCCCGCCGAGGTTGCCGTCGTTGGACGGGCCCCGCCGAGGTTGCCGTCGTTGGACGGGCCCCGCCGAGGTTGTTGTCGTTGGACGGGCCCCGCCGAGGTTGTTGTCGTTGGATGGGTCCCGCCGAGGTTGCCGTCGTTGGACGGGCCCCGCCGAGGTTGCCGTCGTTGGACGGGCCCCGCCGAGGTTGCCGTCGTTGGACGGGCCCCGCCGAGGTGGTTGTCGAGTGGGGCCCCGCCGAGGAGGTTGTCGAGTGGGGCCCAGCCGAGGAGGTGTTTGGGCGGGCGGGGTCCCGCCGAGGAGGAGTTCGGGCGGGCGGCGAGGAGGCTCCGAGGGTAAGGGCAGCGGTGGCGAGGCCCTGAGATCGGCAGGGTTGTCGGGTCCGGATTCTGGAACATTTTACGGATCCTGGACGACCCTGCCACTGATCGGTCTGGATTCCGGAACTGCAGATTCTCGACGCTGCACCTGTAGCATTGAGAGTGCTGGCATTTATAGAGAACATAAGGAAAAGTACACGGTGCAATAAGCCCATCCTTTTGTTGGAAATCAACACCACCTCTTCACCATATCCTTCAGAAATGCATCTGTTTATCCCTTGATCCCATTTATAGTTCATTTCAATTTGCCTTTTTAAATTCATGCATTCTTGGGATGTGTCGGCTGTTGGCATTGGTGTGTGAATGGAGCTGCATGTAGTTCAGACCTGGTAAGGACGGCAGATTTCCTCCAGAGGACATTAGTGTGAATAAGTTGGGTTTTTACAACATTCTGACAGCTTCATATTCACTTTTACTTACACCAGCTTATTATTTCCATAGTTATTAAAAAAATTAAATTCAAATTCTCGAACTGCCATAGTGGGATTTGAACACTCATTCTCTGGATTATTAGTCCAAACTTCTGGATTACGAGGCCAATGTCAATACCATTACATCAGTACCCTCCTCTCTGGTACTTATTCCACAATACTCTAAACCTTTGAATAAAATGGTTCAGAGTGACTTTGCTTTGAACTCCTAACTTTCTAATTCTAAGCTGTGCTCCTTGGTATTTGACCCTTTCACTATAGTGAGCAAGTTGCCTAATTTATCAATTTCCCTTTTAAGCCTAAAATGTGAAATTACATCACCTCAAAGTCTCCCCATTTGCAAAACACCTCCAACGTCTTCAACCTTTCCTCACACTGTAAATTCCTGATGCCTGGAATCGTTTTTGTTATTTCTGTACCTTCTAAAGGCAACAATATCCTTACATTGAGGTTATCAGCCTTTTTCCTGCATTTTAACACATGCTGATGATGTCACAGATGTATCCACTGTAATACTCCTGGGTCTCTCTCTCGTTCAGTGTTTCTCTGCAGTATTTATGAGAATGATCTTGCTGAGGAATGTGCCTACTGTTCTAAAACAAGGACATTTGTAAACTGTATAACTTTTGAATTCGAATATTTAAAAAAGACTTATTGAAAAACATGGACATGACACAAGTAACAAATGTCGATGCTGAAATTACGCAGTGGGATATTGTCGTACAAATGCTTCACGTTCAGAAATTCCACTCTCCATTATTCTTAAGTTCTTGTGTTCTTATTTTACGAGAAATGTTGACTGATTTATTTTAAATGGGTTGCACCTTATTTATGAGCAGAGAACTGAATTCAAAGAATGTGTTAATACACCTTATTTCAGTGTTGTAACTAGGCCTTTTTAAGAACTATAACAAATTCTCTTTTCAGGTGATAAACTTCAATCAGTTCTGTATAAAGATGAAAGGAAGATGCTTCAGTATTGTGTTCCTATTTGGTCTTCGTACTGTAATGTTGGGTAAGCAATGGAACTAATGTAAATCTTACTGATCCATTGTTTTGAAACAAGTGTATTTCCATCTGCTTAGCTAATTTATAGTATGTGTTTTTATAACCAGGAAAAGACAATTAAGCCTAAACAAGGGCCTTTTTCATGGATCGAACTCACCTACCCCTCTATCCCTTAATTTGGTCCCTCTCCACAATGTCTCTTGAAGCCGTTATACAGTTTGCTTAAATGGCATTCACTTGCATCTTATTGCACAACTCTATGTGGAGTAAGTTATTCGGGAACACACGTGCGCACACAGTAAATCAGATCAGAGAGGTGAACTTGTAGCTCAAAGATTGGTGTGGGAGAAACGGGTTTCCATTCATGGGGCACACATCAGTACTGGGATAAGAGGGAGCTGTTTCATCGGGATGGGCTTCACTTGAACCAGGCTGTGACCAGTGTCCTGGCGAATTGAATAGGGTTGTAGATAGGGCTTTAAACTAAATAGTGGGAGGGAGGGAGCGGGAGGGATCAGGTGAGCGGAAATTTAAAAAGTAAAAAACAAAGGAGAAGGCAATAGTGCAGGGTAGCAATAGGGGTAATGATAACCAGAGTGTGATGGGAAGGGACAGAGTGTATAAACATAGAAGAGTGCGTCAGAAAGTGGGGTCAGAGGAGGGAACAATTAAAAGCTCTTTATCTGAATGCACGCAGCATTCATAACAAGATAGATGAGTTGACGGCACAAATAGAAATAAATGTGTATGATCTCATAACCACTACAGAGACGTGGTTGCAAGGTGACCAAGCCTGGGAACTGAATATTCAGGAATATTTGACATTTTGAGAGGATAGGCAGAAAATAAAAGGAGGTGGTGTAGCTCTGTTAACAAAGGATGAGATCAGTGCAGGTGAGAAATAATATTGGCTCAGAACATCAAGATGTAGAATCAGTTTGGGTGGAGCTAAGAAATAGTAAGGGAAAGAAGTCACTGATAGGAGAAGTCTATAGGCCCTCCTAACAGTAGCTACACTGTAGGACAGAGTATAAATCAAGAAAAAAATTGAGGCTTGTAACAAAGGTATGGAATAATCATGGGTTATTTTAATCTTCATATTGATTGGACAAATCAAATTGGCAAAGGTAGAGTGTTTCCGAGATGGTTTCCTTGAACAGTACATTGTGGAATCAACCAGGGACAGACTATTTTAGATCTGGTAATGTGTAATGAGACTGGATTAGTTAATGATCTGATAGTAAAGGATCCTTTTGGGAAGAGTGATCATAGCATGGTAGAATTTCAAATTCAGTTTGAGGGTGAGAAAGCTTGGTCTAAAACTTGTGTCCTGATCTTAAATAAAGGAGATTACAAAGGTATGAAGGCAAACTTGGCTAAAGTGGGCTTTGAAAATAGATTATAGGGTAAGAAGGTCGATAAGCAGTGGCAAACATTTAAGGAGATATTTCATAACTCTCAGCAAAGATATATTCCAGTAAGAAAGAAAGATTCTAAGAGAAGGATGAACCGTCCGTGACTAACTAAGGAAGTAAAGGATGGTATTAAATTGAAAACAAAGGCATACAATGTTGCAAAGAATAGTGGAAGGCCAGGGGATTGGGAAATTTTTAGAAACCAGTAGAGGACAACTAAAAGAAATAATAAAGAGGGGAGATGATAGTTTGATTGTAAACTAGCAAGAAATATAATAACAGACAGTAAGAGCTTCTACAGATATAGAAAAAGGAAGAGAGTAGCTAAAGTAAATGTTGGTCCCTTAGAGGCTGAGACTGGGGAATTAAAATTGAGAAACGGGGAAATGGCACCGACTTTGAACAAATAGTTTCGGTCTTCACGGTAGAAGACACTAAAAGGAGGGAGACAGAAAGTAGGAAACTATTGACCAGTTAGCCTAACATGTGTCATTAGGAAAATGCATGGAGCCCATTATTATTGAGGCAATAGCAGGACATTTAGAAAATCATAATACAGTCAAGCAGAGTTAGCATGGATTTATGAAAGGGAAATCATGTTTGACAAATTTGCTGGAGTTTTTTGAGGATGTAACGAGCAGGGTGGATTAAGGGGAACCAGTAGATGTCGTGTATTTGGATTTCCAGAAGACATTTGATAAGGTGCCACATAAAAGGTTACTGCACAAGATAAGAGATTAAGGGGTTGGAGTAACATATCAGCATTGATAGAGGATTGGCTTAGTAACAGACAACAGAGAGTTGGGATAAATGGATCATTTTCAGGTTAGCAAGCTGTAAATAGTGGAGTGCCACAGGGATCAGTGTTGGGGCCTGAACTATTTACATACTATATTAATGACTTTGATGAAGGGACCAAATGCAATGCAACCACATTTGTTACTGATTCAAGGATAGGTGGGAAAGCAAGTTTAGTGGAGGATGCAAATAATCTGCAAAGGGATATAGATAGGCTAATTGAGTGGGCAAACATTTGGCAGATGCAGTATAATGTGGGCAAATGTCAGGTTATCCACTTTGTTAGGAAAAATAAAAAAGCAAATTATTATTTAAATGGTAAGAGATTACAAAATGCTGAGGTACAGAGGGATCTGGGGGTCCTTGTGCATGAAACACAAAAAGTTAGCGTGCAGGTACTGCAAGTAATTAGGAAGGCAAATGGAATGTTGGCTTTTATTGCAAGTGGGGTGGAATATAAAAGTAGGGAAGTCCTGCTACAACTGTACAGGGCGTTGGTGAGACCACACCTGGAATACTGCGTACAGTTTTGGTCTGCTTATATAAAGAGGGATATACTTGCATCGGCGGCAGTTCAGAGAAGGTTCACGAAGTTGATTCCTGAGATGAAGGGATTATCTTATGAAGAAAGGTTAAGCAGGTTGGGCCTATACTCATTGGAGTTTAGAAGACTGAGAGGTGATCTTATTGAAATGTGTAAGATTCTGAGGGGGCTCAACAAGGTGGATGCAGAGAGGATGTTTTCCCCCATAGTCTCAGAATAAGGGGTTACCATTTAAAATTTCTTCTCTCGGAGGTTTGTGAATCTTTGGAATTCTCTACCCCAGAGAGCTGTGGAGCCTGGTTCATTGAATATATTTAAGGTGGAGATAGACAGATTTTTGAATGATTAGGGAGTCGAAGGTTATGGGGAACGGGCGGGAAAGTGGAGCTGAGGCCAGGGTCAGATGAGCCATGATCTTATTGAATGACAGAGCAGGCTCAAGGGGCTAAATGGCCTACTCCTGCTCCTATTATGGTCTCTAAGGTATTTTCACTGGCCCTGATATCGAGGAAGGGTTTTGATAGAACCCAGGTGTACTAACAGAAAACCTTCCTATATTGACCAATCCTGGGACTCAGGACTTCTCATCCTTCTTTTTAAAGTGACAAGAGCATCAAACTATCAGATAGGGAAGTGGAGTTGAGGCCAAGGTCAGATTAGCCATGAACTTATTGTTTGGTGGAGCAGGCTCGAGGGGCCAAATGCTCTACTCTTGCTCCCAGCTATTCTCAATATATATAAATGATTTGGATGAGGGAACCAAATGTAATATTTCTAAGTTTGCTGATGGGATTGTGAGTTGTGAGGAGGATGTTAAGATGCTGCAAGGCGATTTAGATAGGTTGAGTGAGTGGGCAAACACATGGCAGATGCAGTGTAACGTGGATAAATGTGAAGTTATCCACTTTGGTAGGAAAAACAAAGACAAAGTATTATTTTAATGGTGATAGCTTGGGAAATGTCAATGTATAAAGGGACCTGGGTGTCCTTGTACACCAGTCATTGAAAGCAAACATGCAGGTGCAGCAAGCAGTTAGGAAGGCAAATGGTATGTTGGCCTTCATTGCAAGAGGATTTGAGTATAGGAGCAAGTATGTCTTACTACAGTTATACAGGGCCTTGGTGAGACCACACCTGGAGTATTGTGTGCAGTTTTGGTCTCCTTACCTAAGAAAGGATATACTTGCCATAGAGGGAGTGCAACGAAGGTTCATCAGACTGATTCCTGGGATGGTATGAGGAGTCGACTCGGACTGTATTCACTAGAGTTTAGAAGAATGAGAGGGGATCTCATTGAAACGTATGAAATTCTGAAGGGGTTGGACAGACTGGATGCGGGGAGGAAGTCTAGAACAAGGAGTCACAGTCTCAGGATATAGGGTAGGACATTTAGGACTGCGATGAGGAGAAATTTCTTCACTCAGAGGATGGTGAACCTGTGGAATTCTCTACCACAGAAGGCTGTGGAGGCCAAATTATTGAATATATTTAAGAGGGAGATGATAGATTTCTAGACACAAAAGGCATCAAGGGATATGGGGAGAAAGCAGGAATATAGTGTTGAGATAGAGGATCAGCCATGATCATATTGAATGGCGGTGCAGGCTCAAAGGGCCAAATGGCCTACTACTGCTCCTGTTTTCTATGTTTCTACTTCTTATGTTCTTATAATCTTGAACACTTCAGTTAAATGACCCAATTTCTCCTCTTTGCCAGAGAAAGCAAATCAAATAATGAAAGCAAATGTGGCAGCCGATTTGTACACCGCAAAGTCAAACAAACTACAAATGAGTTAAATGATCAGATAATCTGTTCATGGTGGTAGTTGAGCGAGGAATGTTGGCCAGGACACTGGGAGAATTCCCACCTCTTTAAATAGTGCCATGGGATCATTTACAGCCACCAGAACAGGCAGACAAACTGGGCTTTGGTTTAATGTCTCATCAAAAAGGCAGCTCCTCCAACAATACAACTGCACTGAAGTGTCAGCTCTGGGGATAACTCCTCTGCAAAGCTTTTGATAAGGTCTCACATGGTAGACTGGTCACGAAAGGAAAAGCCCATGACATCCAGGGCAAAGTGGCAAGTTGGATCCAAAATTGGCTCGAGAGGCAGGAAGCAAAGGGTAATGGTTGATGGGTGTTTTTTGACTGGAAGGCTGTATCCAGTGGGGTTCCGCAGGGCTCAGTGCTGGGTCCCTTGCTTTTTGTGGTATATATCAATGACTTGGACTTGAATGTGGGGGTATGATTAAGAAGTTTGCAGATGACACTAAAATAGGCTGTGTGGTTGATAATGAAGAAGAAAGCTGCGGACTGCAGGAAGATATCAATGTACTGGTCAGGTGGGCATAACAGTGTCAAATGGAATTCAATCCGGATAAGTGTGAGGTAATGCATTTGGGATGTCTAACAAGGCAAGGGAATACACATTAAATGGTACGACACTGAAAAGGAACAAAGGGACCTTGGAGTGCAGGTCCACAGATCCCTGAAGGTAGCAGGCCAGGTAGATAAGGTGGTTAAGAAGGCATATGAAATACTTGCCTTTATTGGTCGAGGCATGGAATACAAGAGCAAGGATGTTATGCTTGAACTGTATAAACACTAGTTAGACTGCAGCTGGAGTACTGTGTGCAGTTCTGGTCACCACAATACAAGAAAGTTGTGATTGCACTGGAGAGGGTGCAGAGGAGATTTACAAGAACGTTGCCGAGACTGGAGAATTTTGGCTATGAGGAAAGATTTGAGATGTTCAGTCTGTTTTCTTTGGAACAGAGGAGGCTGAGGGGAGACCTGATTGAAGTGTATAAAATTATGAAAGGCTTGGATAGTGAACCTGTTTCCCTTGGCAGAGGATGATATATTCTTACTATACAGTATAAATGCACACGAGGCCCATCCTTGAGAGAAGGAGTTACCTTTATGACCAAGACCTCAAGTGATGAAGGTGGGTGGTGCTTCCCCTTTTATACCTGAAAGTCCAGGTTAGGAGTGTCTCCCACAAGTTCACCCCCTTGTGGTCAATGTTCTCAAGATGTACAACTTAGGTCAGCTTATACATGGGTTACACTGATAGTTGAATACATGTCAGAGGGGTCAACAACCAGGGGGCATAGATTTAAAGTAATTGGGGGGAGGTTTACGGGGCTATGAGGGTGAATTTCTTCACCCAGAGGGTGGTGGGGGTCTGAAAGTCACTGCCTGAAAGGGTGGTAGAGGCAGAAAGCCTCACCACAATTAAAAAATACTTGAATGTGCACTTAAAGTGCCGCAACCTACAGGTCTACGGGCCAAGAGCTGGAAAGTGGGGTTTGGTTGGGTAGCTCTTGGTCGGCCAGCGCGGACATGATGGGCCGAAATGGTCTCCTTCCTTGCTGTAAATTTCTATGATTCTATGATTCTTCCCAGACTGTAGGAATATATCAATGGACTGTTCAGGTGGGCAGAAAAGTGGTAAATGGAATTCAATCTGGAGAAGTGTGAGGTAATGCATCTGGGGATGGCTACCAAGACAAGTGAATACACAATTAGTGGTAGGATACTGAGAAGTGTAGAGGAGCAGTGAGACCTTGGAGAACATGTCATAAGGACATAAGAATTTGCCCCTCGAGCCTGCTCTGCCATTTAATAAGATCATGGCTGATCTGATCATGGACTCGGCTCCACTTCTCTGCCCGCTCCCCATAACCCTTTATTCCCTTATCGCTCAAAGAATCTGTCTATCTCGGCCATAAATATATTCAATGACCCAGCCTCCACAGCTCTCTGGGGCAGAGAATTCCATAGATTTGCAACCCTCTGAGAGAAGAAATTCCTCCTCATCTCAGTTTTAAATGGGCGACCCCTTATTCTGAGACTATATCCCCTAGTTTTAGTTTTCCCTCAGTGGAAATATCCTCTCTGCATCCACCTTGTTGAGCCCCCTCATTATCTTATATGTTTCGATAAGATCACCTCTCATTCTTCTGAACTCCAATGAATAAAGGCCCAACCTACTCAACCCCCTCATCATCGGAATCAACCTAGTGAACCTTCTCTGAACAGCCTCCAAGGCAAATATATCCTTCCTTAAATATGGAGACCAAAACTGTACGCAGTACTCTAGGTGTGGCCTCACCAATACCCTGTACAGTTGTAGCAGGACTTCTCTGCTTGTATACTCTATCCCCCTTTGCAATAAAGGCCAACGTTCCATTGGCCTTCCTGATCACTTGCTGTACCTGCATACTAACCGTCTTATGTTTCATGCACCAGGACCCCCAGGTCCCTCTGTACTGCAGCACTTTGCAATTTTTTTCCATTTAAAATATAATTTGTTTTTCTATTTTTTTCTGCCAAAATGGATAACCTCACATTTTCCCACATTATACTCCATCTGCCAAATCTTTGCCCACTCACTTAACCTGTCTATGGGCTAGATTTTATACTTTTGTGCATATCGCCCAAAAATGGGCGTTATTTCCGGCATGTGCGGTAAAAATGGGTTTTCAGATCATTGGCTTCTCGCCCATTCTCAAAGCACCTAGTCTCCATTTTTGAAATTGGGCATTACCGCGAGCGAAATGAAATGGGCGGTAGCGTTAAATCTCGCTGACCTTCTGCCGTACAGTTTCACCGTCCTTAGCAACGGTATGGCAACGCTCAATTTCCGCGATTCAGGAGGTCAAGGGTCATCATGACATGCGCAGAAGAGGAGACAGAGAGAGAGGGAGCTGAGAGGGACTGAAGGCGTGTGTGGGTGTGGTGTGTGCTTGTTTGGCTGTTGTGGGAGGCTCGAGGGTGGTTCACCAGCAGCAAAAAGCCTACTAAGAATAGAGTTGGCACCGAGTTTTTGTCCAACAAATAATATATAACATGGAAGGGATGATGGAGGCCCTGGAGCTGGTAGCCAGAAATACTGATGGCAGAGGGCTCCCAGTGGTCCTGGATTGCAGCACGACACCCTCATTGCCAACCACACATGAGAGTCAGGAGCAGCATCTTGCTTCTGGCTCGGAGCACATTCCCACCTCAGGACTGTCCTCTCCTGTATCCGTCCAGGCAGCGGTTCGGCCGTCATTTCCTCCCCGCTACACCCCAATGAAGCATCACCTGAGGAGCCCCTTGGTCAGGCGGCTTGGAGTCAGGACAGGAAGGGGAAGGGATAGAGGTGGGGAGGAGAAGCAGAGGGGGAATGGTTGATTTTTACAGAAATACTGATGATTTCAGACAACTGTTTGGTTTAAATGTTTTTTATTTAACAAAACCTTGTTGCGCATTGACACAGATAGCTGCACCGTTACACGCTGGTAATTCCTTAACATCAAAGAGTATAATGACACTTAACTTCAATCAACTTAAACTTTAACTGTCACCAAGATGATGCCCACCATTGATGTATGAGCTGCAGACCCAGCAGTGTGTCAGCCTTGTAAATAACACCAAAGTTCTTTCAGGCAAAGCGCTCATTAATGAGCTCCTGATGTAAGGCTCTTGGAGCTATCATGCCACCACGGGCCCTTTCATGCGGTCTACAGGGGCCGGGGGCATGGCTTCAGCGTCAGCCTGATTGTCTGGGCCGATGTCAGCGTCCGCCTCCTCGTCCTCCTCTTCCTCTCTCTGGTGAGGTGGACTGTCAGACTCATCAGGCAATTCTTGTCCCCCGCTCATAGCCAAGTTGTGCAGCATGGAGCACACCACCACAAATTGAGCTACCTGCTCAGGGTGGTATTGGAGTTTGCCTCCCGAGTGGTCCAGGCATCTAAAGTGCTGCTTCAGCACTCCAATGGTTTTCTCCACAATATTGCAAGTGGCTCTGTGGCTCTCGTTGTATCGCCTCTCGGCTTCGGTGTGGGTGTCACGCAGTGGGGCCATCAGCCAGGTGGTGAGGCCATATCCTTTGTCACCAAGCATCCAGCATTGGCTGATTGTTAAACAAGTCAGATACAGTGCTCTCTCGCAGGATGTGAGCATCACGGATGCTGCCAGAAATTTAGCATTCACTGTCGTTATAATTTGCTGGTGGTCGACAACGAGTTGGACATTCAGGGAGTGGAATCCCTTGCAGTTCCTGAAAACCTCAGCATCCTGAAAAAGTGTCCGCACCTTGGGGAAGTTTGCAATTCTGGAAAATCCTAGAGCCCTCTCACTCTGCCTCCCTAGTCATAGGGAAGCTGATCAAGTCCCTCCTGTATGCGTACAGGGCTTCAGTGACCTGTCTAATGAAGCAATATGTGGCATACTGAGACAGACCGCAAATGTCGCCAGCTATGGCCTGAAAAGAACCCGACATGTAGAACGACAGTGCCGCGATGACTTTGACCTCGACGGACAGTGCAGTTCTGAGGGTGCTGGCAGGCTGCAGATCTTCGCTTATGAGCTGGCATACCTCAGTGATAACCTCTTTGTGGAAGCGCAGTCTCCGAAGGCAGGTGGTGTCGGGCAAGTCGAGGTAAGACTGCTTCTCCCTGTACTTGCGGGAGGTGTAACGTCTGGCCTTTCTCATCAGTCTGTCACGTCTTACATTGGGCTCATAATGCTGTGGAGCGTACCTTCGGCCTTCTCGAGTCTGCAGCATGCAATTGGTCATCAAGAGAGGGTGGGAAAGGACAGGCCCCATTGCAGTAGCTCTCTGTTTTCCACCGATTGGTCACAAACAATGAATGTCCCGACGAAGACACCTATTAAGTTCCAATCGCTCACAGTATGGTCAAGATGTTTGTAGAGATGTTCACATCAACTCCAACGACCTTCAGAGAACATCTGAACTCCCCCAAGGTTGAAGCACAGCAGCCTTTTAAAGAATGCGACATGTGATGTAGAACATGGTGTCCTTAACGCTGTGATTAGTTTCAGTTAGTTCCACTTTTTCTGGACGTTTTTTGGGGCGAGTGATATTGTGGGCGATATGTGTGAGGTGGTGAAAGTGACGCTGGGCGATCTCATGGCCGTTAGTTTCGGCAAATATGATCTTTACGACAAAAAAAGTGGACGGGCGGTATTATTGAATCTTGCCGTTAATTCCGTGCGGAAAGTAATGCTGGCCGATATTTTGGGTGTTGATTTCGCCCATTCTGATGATTTCGCACAAAAAAAGTGGGCGGGCGGTATTATTTTTTTCCGGCATTACACACATAGGGAAAGTAATGCTCGGTGATATTTTTCCGAAAAATGCCTGTCAGTTTCCATTTTGTAGCTAAATGGGCGATAAATGGGCATTATATGTCATTTTAGCGGTAAAATGGATGTTAAATGAGTGTTAAGCATGCAAAAAAAAGTGGAAAATCTAGCCCCATATCCCTTTGTAGATTTTTTGTGTCCTCACAATTTGATTTGCCACCCATCTTTGTATCATCAGCAAACTTGGCTACATAACTCTCTGTCCCTTCATTCAAGTCATTAATATAGATTGTAAATAGTTGAGGCCCCAGCACCAATCCCTGCGGCACCCCACTAGTTATTGTTTGCCAACTGGAAAATGACCCATTTATCCCGACTTTCTGTTTTGTGTTAGTTAACCAATCCTCTATCCATGCTAATATATTACCCCCAACCCCGTGAACTTTTATCTTGTGCAGTAACCTTTTATGTGGCACCTTATCGAATGCCTCCTGGACATCCAAATACACCACATCCACTGGTTACCCCTTATCCACCCTACTCGTTACATCCTGAAAGAACTCCAACAAATTTTTCAAACATGGTTTCCCTTTCATAAAACTATGCTGGCTCTGCTTGATTGAATTATGCTTTCCAAATATCCTGCTACTGCTTCCTTAATAATGGACTCCAGCATTTTCCCCAGGGACCGAAGTTAAGCTAACTGGTCTATAGTTCCCTGCTTTCTGTCTGCCTCCTTTTTTAAATAGGGGCGTTACATTTGCGGTTTTCCAATCTGCTGGGACCTCTCCAGAATCCAGGGAATTTTGGTAGGTTACAACCAATGCATCTACTATCCACTATGTCTGAGGCCACTTCCTTTAAGACCCGAGGATGAAAGCCATCAGCTCCAGGGGACTTGTCCGCCTTTAGTCTCATTATTTTACTGAGTACTACTTCTTTAGTGATAGTGATTGTATTAAGTTCCTGCCTCCTTATAGCCCTCTCTATGTTCACAAATCCCTGAAGGTAGCAGGACAGGTACATAAGGTGGCTAAGAAGACATGCAGGATACTTTCCTTTATAAGCTGAAGCATAGAATACAAGAGCAGGGGGGTTATGTTTGAACTGTATAAAACACTAGTTAGGCCACAGTTCTGGTCCCCACATTATAGGAAGGATGCGTTTGCACTAATGAGGGTACAGAGGAGATTTATGAGGATGTTTCCTGGACAGGAGAATTTCAGGTATGAGGAAAGATTGGATAGGCTGGGGTTGTTTTCTTTGGAACAGAGGAGGACGACGGGAGATTTAATTGAGGTGCATAAAATTATGAGGGGCCTGGATAGAATGGATAGGAAGGATGTAATTCCCTTAGCAGAAAGGTTATTGATTAAAGTAATTGGTAGAAGGATTAGAGGGGAGTTGAGAACTTTTTTCACCCAGATGGTGGTGGGGGTCTGGAACTCACTGCTTGAAAGGGTGGTAGAGGCAGGAAACTCCCATCGTATTTAAAAAGTACTTCGATATGTACTTGAAGTGCCGTAACCTACAGGGCTATGGACCAAGAGCTGGAAAGTGGGATTAGGCTGGATAGCTTTTTCAGCCGACACAGACACCGGGGGCCAAATGCCCTCCTGTGGTGTCAATTTCTATAATATTAAGGTTAATGTTCAGAATGCCCTTTTATTACCCCTACCTATTTATATACACTGTATATAGTGAGACAGTGATAGTTTTTACAATGATCTGTCCCATTTAGGCAATTATTCCAAATTTATTTTCCAGATTCATGATTATTGGAAGAATTAGTAACACTAAAAATGGAATTTTATTTGTTTCCCTTAAAATACCTCCATTAAGATTAAATCCTTTGCGACAGTAATATCGCTGATGTTGTTCAAAATGTTATATTTTACCAGAGAAATTCCGTGTGCTTGTAGCAGACGATCCCATCAGAGTCACTGTAGGTGAAGATATTGTATTAGAATGCCAACTGGTACCAGATATATCGCTGGATAACCTGGAGATTCGATGGTTTACATCAGACTCGGCTTCGCCAGTACATTTATACACCGGTGGACAGGATCGACCTGATGTGCAGGACAAAGCTTATCAAGGGAGGACGGAACTATTTAAAGAGGAGTTTCCCCGTGGAAATGCCTCTCTCAAACTGCAGAAGGTAAAAGCATCAGATGAAGGGAACTACACGTGTTTCATTGACTCCGAAACATACCACGCGGAAGCAGTGATAGATCTACAAGTTGAAGGTTAGTCCCCCTAGTTGGAAACTACTATTGGGTGCTGGGTATAAGACACAATATTCAAGTTCCAGTATTTTTAAAATCATGATTGACAATTAGCAAGCTCCATGTTATTTGAAAATTAAAACTACAAACAATTTACTGGAAAATTCAAGATTTTTGCTAATAATTCAAACTGCTATCTTTGGCACAGACTGGAAATATATACCAATTAAAATAGTGTACAGACAACACAGGGAAGTGGAAGGTGTAATTGGACTCCACTCATCCAGGATTCGGCCTGGAATTTGATCCAGTCAGTGGTAGTCAGGCCACAGGCAGGCAGTGATGATATTAAGCTCTGCTCGACTATACAGAGATACCAAAGTATAGCGGTACTGCAGGCATAATCCTTCATAGTTCAGACAACACAGCGCTAATACTCCTGAGTTCAGACAACGCCAGGCCTATACAGCAATTCACTTGTGAGCTCATTCAAATATGTAACCCCATGAACTGGCATGATGTCACCACTGGAAACCTTTTATTCATGTGTATAGAAAGATGTCATCAGAGGGCATGTACAGAAGGGTAATATCATCGGCCGACTGAAAACAGGATGTATTCATGGACCTTGTATGGCATTTCTGAGTCCTCTCTGCCTCTTTTTGCAAACAATGCAAAATTCCATTGGAAAGGGGGAAGGTGCTTTGTGTGTCCACAACTTACTGGTGCTAACTTTGAAGAGGTGATGCCAGAAATCCCTGTACTTGTGTGACCCACAATGCCTGTTTCCTATCGGTATTTGATTGTGGACAGTCGACAAAGTGGGAAATTGCCCAGATATGTCCTGTCCTCAAAACGCAGGACAAGTCCAACCTGGCCAGTTTCTACCCTATAAGCCTACTTCCAATCATCAGTAAACTGATGGAAGGAGTCGTCAACATGAATTCTACAGGTGAGATGTGAGTACCCTTGATATAAGGCAGCATTCAGCTGAGTGTGGCACCAAGGAGCCCGAGTAAAACTGAAGTCAATGCAGATAAGCTGGAAACTTTCCTGTGACTGGAGTCATAGCTGGTGAGGGACGGAGCTTTTGAAGGACTGTGCATGGTAAAAGGAAATGATTGGCAGAAAACGCAAAATCGTCAGTTGCAGAGGGTATCAGAAGAGTCACAGATATAGGTGGGTACAGACTGGACAAGAGTTAAGGTCAGAGGATATTAGTCTAGTGGGACAGCAGTAAGTAGAATCTACCAAGTCAGTCCTATTTGTGAATATTGGGGAGGAATTGGAAATTGGCTGTGGGTTGGGGAACAATAAGATTGAAAGCATGGGGTTGGGGGAGGGTTGATTTTGCTAACACTGGGAGATTACGATTTGGTGTTTGGTCATGGGGTCATGGTGTGTCGTTAGATGGGAGTCATCGTCAGACAATTAATGTTCAGCCTCAGCCTGTCTGAGGCCCTTCCGCCATATAACGTCAGTGCCCTCTTTCTTGGTGTGTTTGGTATCTGGAATGGAACAAAAAGCTACAAGTGGAGAGGGAAATAAATTAAAGAAACAGAAACTGTTGATGCCACAGAGTAGTTGTTGATGAAGAGATTGAGTGAAGGCGGGATGAAGGAGTTTAGAATGATGGAGAATGCTGGAGACGGGAAAAGCGGTCTGATTCAGATTCACAAGCAGACCCCTGCTGGCTGAGAAAGAAGGCACAGAAATGGTGGTCACATCATGCTGTCAATCCGATATTGCCTGTTTATACTATTGGCGAAAGTTAAAATGACCCCACCGATTTTAATACTTGGGTCACTCAATGGAGGAATAGGTCATCCTATATTAACAATTTAACAGACAAAAATGATTATAGATTGTTGCAATTACACATTTACCAATAAAAATGAGTAATATTTTTTATTACTAATTAAATCCTAATTGCAGGTTTTGGACATCGACCTTGGATTCACCTGGAGGAAAACAACAAACAAGGAGTTCGTGTTGTGTGTAAATCAGATGGATGGTATCCTGAACCACAGATACGGTGGGAGGATGGGAATGGACAAGAAATGACAGAATGGTCTGAAACAGAATTCATAAAGGACTCCAAAGGCCTTATTGCTGTCCAGAGTCACATTGATGTCACAAGTGATTCTGTAAACAAGTTTTCATGTTTCATACAAAACCGGTTCTTGCGCAAACAACGAGAGGCCCATATCCAGATATCAGGTATGTGAGAGCTGAGAAATCATTTCATAAAAAAAAACGAACTTTATTTCTCCTCTCCTGAAGGCACAAACTCAGACTGGGTGTGGATCTACGAGCATTGGTTCTCCTGTGGAACATGTCCAAGGGGCAGTTTTTCATACTTCAACCTAGGAAGTTGACAAGCTTGTGGATTATCTGCGGCACAGCAGTTGAGCCTGATCAGACCTCACCCAATGTCCACTTGTCTATATTCCAACAGTGGTCACTGGATAGAGATTAGGAGCAAGAACACTTATATTTCCTGCATTTTCTGTTTTTATTTCAGATTTTAAGCATCCGCATTATTTTACTTTTAAATTAATATAACTCTTTATTATCATTAATATTATTTAACAATGTAATGAAGTTCTCATAGAGAAAATTACATAGGAACATAAAAATATAAGAAATAGGAGCAGGAGTAGGCCATACGGCCCCTCGAGCCTGCTTCACCATTTAATACGATCATGGCTGATCGTATCATGGACTCGGGTCCACTTCCCTGCCTGCTCTCCATAACCCCTTATTCCCTTATCGGTTAAGAAACTTAAATTTATTCAATGACCCAGCATCCACAGCTCTCTGAGGCAGCGAATTCCTTAGATTTACAACCCTCTGAGAGAAGAAATTCCTCCTCATCTCAGTTTTAAATGGGCGGCCCCTTATTCTAAGATTATACCCCCTAGTTCTAGTCTCCCATATCAGTGGAAACATCCTCTCTGCATCCACCTTGTCAAGCCCCCTCATAATCTTATACGTTTCGATAAGATCACCTCTCATTCTGCTGAATTCCAATGAGTAGAGGCCCAACTTACTCAACCTTTCATTATAAGCCAACTCCCTCATCTCCGGAATCAACCTTGTGAACCTTCGCTGAATTGCCTTCAAAGCAAGTGTATCCTTTTGTAAATATGGAAACCAAAACTGCATGCAATATTCCAGGTGTGGCCTCACCAATACCTTATATAGCTGTAGCAAGACTTCCCTGCTTTTATACTCCATCCCCTTTGCGATAAAGGCCAAGATTCCATTGGCCCTGATCACTTGCTGTACCTGCATACTAAACTTTTGTGTTTCATGCACCAGAACCCCCAGGTCCCGCTGTACTGCGGCACTTTGCAATTATTCTCCATTTAAATAATAACTTGTTCTTCGATTTTTTTTCTGCCAAAGTGCATAGCCTCACACTTTCCAACATTATACTCCATCGGCCAAATTTTTGCCCACTCACTTAGCCTGTCTATGTCCTTTTGCAGATTTTTTGTGTCCTCCTCACACATTGCTTTTCCTCCCATCTTTGTATCGTCAGCAAACTTGACTACCTTAGACTCGGTCCCTTCTTCCAAGTCGTTAATATAGATTGTAAATAGTTGTAAACAGCACTGATCCCTGAGGCACTAGTTACTGATTGCCAACCCAAGAATGAACCATTTATCCCGACTCTCTGTTTTCTGTTAGTTAGCCAATCCTCTATCCATGCTAGTATATTACCCCCAACCCCGTGAACTTTTATCTTGTGCAGTAACATTTTATGTGGCACCTTGTCAAATGCCTTCTGGAAATCCAAATACACCACATCCACTGGTTCCCCTTTATGCACCCTGTTCGTTACATCGTCAAAGAATTCCAGCAAATTTGTGAAACATGACTTCCCCTTCATAAATCCATGCTGACTCTGCCTGACTGAATGTTGCTTTTCCAAATGTCCTGCTCCTGCTTCTTTAATTATGGACTCCAACATTTCCCAACCACAGATGTTAGGCTAACTGGTCTATAGTTTCCTGCTTTTTGCTTGCCTCCTTTTTTAAATAGGGGCATTACATTTACAGTTTTCCAACCTGCTGGGACTGTCCCAGAATCCAGGGAATTTTGGTAAATTACAAACTATGCATCCACGATCCCTGCCGCTACTTCTCTTAAGACCCGAGGATGCAAGCCGTCAGGTCCAGGGGATTTATCTTACTGAGTACCACCTCCTTTGTGATTGTGATTGTGTAAGTTCCTCCCCCCTAGCCCCTTGACTATCTACTGTTGGGATATTTTTAGTGTCCTCTACCATAAAGACTGATATTAACTAAATATTTGTTCAGAGTTTCTGCCATCTCCATGTTCCCCATCACTAATTCCCCGGTCTCGTCCTCTAATGGATCAACATTTACTTTAGCCACTCTTTTCCTTTTTATATACCTGTAGAAACTCTTGCTATCTGTTTTTATATTTCATGCTAGTTTACTTTCTTAGTCTATCTTCCCTTTCTTAATCATTTTTTAGTTGTTCTTTGCTGGCTTTAAAAGCTTCCCAATCTTCTGTCCTCCTACTAGTTTTGGTCACTTTGTATGCCCTTGTTTTTAATTGGATACCATCCTTTATTTCTTTAGTCAGCCACGGATGGCTATCTTTTCTTTTATAATCTTTCCTCCTCACTGGAATATATTTTTCTTTAGAGTTATGAAATATCTCCTTAAATGTACACCACTGTTCATCAACCGTTCTATATTTTAATCTATTTTCCCAGTCCACTTTAGGCAACTCTGCCCTCATAGCTTTGTAGTCTCCTTTATTTAAGCTTAGTACGCTGGTTTGAGATCCAACATTCTCGCCCTCCATCTGAATTTAAAATACAACCGTGCTATGGTCACTCATTCCAAGGGGATCTTTTACAAGGAGATTGTTTATTAATCCTACATTATCCTATAAAGGATATGCAAGCGTTGCAGGATTCTCCAGTTATATAATTTCATTGTTCTATTGTGTAAGAGTCTGTGCAATCCACTTAGTTCATATGTTTATACCTTTTTGGGTGGAAATTGCCCTCTTTAAGACCCATTACTGCCTCAAATAGGGTAGTAAGGCCTTTCGGCCCGGGGGTAGTCGGCGGGGCCAACCCATTGGGAATTGTCCCCGAGCCGGGGGCGGTGGGAACGGGTTTCTGCCATGCCCCGTGTTTCCGCCCCGCCCGGAATGCTGACCCCTTACCGACCAGCGACGGCTCGTTTTCTGCCCCGTGGGGGAATTTGCCTCGCAGGTTCGTGCTACTGACAGCTTCAAGAGTCGGGAAACTGCCAGTGGCTGGGTGGTGCAGCCGCCCATGAAGGGGAGGGCGCAACGCCGCGGCCGCCATTTTGTTTTAATTGTCGGCCGTTGGTTCGCCGAGCTGCCAACAGGCAGTCCGGCACCCGCTCTTTGGTCCCGCGCCGCTGGTCCAGCCGAACACCTTCCTGGTGGCCCAGTGGGCTCCACATCGGCCTCACAGTGTCCCTCTCCTTTAAGTGAAGGGGACGAATGTTGCAACACAGCACTTCCACGTCGCGCTGACGTCATCACCACCGCGCTGACATGGTCAGTGCGGCCCTGATGGACACCGCCCTGCTCCCTCACAAACCTGCCCCTGTACCGCCTCAAACAGCGCTCAAACGCTGAGAGGCGGTGTCAGAGTTAAAGAGACAAATTTTCCGGCTCTTCCCTCTGACTCCCGCCAGGCGGTAAATTTCCACTTGATTCAAAGTGCCCTCCCCAATTTCCCACTGAGGGCAATTTCGGCCCCTTTACGGTTTTTACTGCACTTTTAGGATTAATATCAATCTTATCGTCTGTAAGGTTTGGTTCTTGTCCATTCCATTTTCCTTTTGACCCATCATTGGGTGCAGTGCCTTCAGCCACCTAGGATCCATTTCTGGAATTCCCTCTCCAAACCCTTCTACCTCTCCACCTCCATCTTCTCATTTTCAGATCCTCCTTAAAACTCAAAACTCACAAATGTGACAAAGCTTTTGGTCACCTCTCCTCATTTAACTAATTTGTCCTCACACCACACGCATTAACAGAGAAATAGTGTTAATATAGTGCCTTGGAAAGTATTTCTCTTGTTAAAGGCACTATATTAATACAATGTTTCTCTCTCCACAGAAGCTACCTGACCTGCTGAGTATTTACAGCATTTTCTGTTTGTGTTTCAGATTTCAAGCATCCGCAGTATTTTACATTTATAATAATGTAAGTCTTTGTTATCACTGATGTTATTTACCAATATAATTCGGATGGAAGTCAGCACCAGAGATTGCTGCTGAGGATTGCTGAAGACCTATGAATAATATTTGGAATGAGAACCCAGTGTTTGTTGTACAATCCGATACTGATTCTGTTTTTTTTTACCTTAGATGAGTTTTTCCCTAAAGTCGATGTGGTCAACGTCTGGCTGGTAATTTTCTGGGTGTTTGCAGGCCTTGTGATTACGGCTGTTGCTGCTGATATAATGGTCCACAGAAAAGAAGATAAAAAGATTAAAGGTAGGAGCACAAATAATAGTTCAACAAGGGGATAAGGGTTTATGGGGAGTGGGCGGAGAAGTGGAGCTGAGTCTATGATCAGATCAGCCATGATCTTATTAAATGGCGGAGCAGGCTCGAGGGGCCAAAAGGCCTACTCCTGCTCCTGTTTCTTATGTTCTTAAGTTCGAACATTATTGTGTCTATAAAACTTTAAATTTATGTATGTGAATTGAGTTTGAAATGTGTAGTCACATTGCAGATGTATAATAACAATAGAATTATAATTGTAGGAGACTGTAATCATCCAAAAATAAGACCGAGATATGAAAACAATTGGTGAAAAAGGAGAAGTTTATTTCAGTGTGTTCAGGAATGATTTCTTAATCAATATGCTGTAATTCCAATGAAGAAAGAAGCATTATTGACTTGGCACGATATAACTGGCTTTAGTATAGGAAAAGAAAAGCTGAGTACAAAGGTACCTGACTAAATAAATGCAATTTGTATAATGTAAAAGGGACCTTGCCCAGATTGCAATGAAGAACAATTGTTAACTTGAACTGTTGGTCAGCATTGGGAAATGTTTAAACAGGGAGTGGGAAGGATATAAATTAATTACATTTCAGTGAGGGTAATCTGTCGAAGCCTGAATGGAGGAATAAGACTGTTGGACTTTGAGCCCTTTACTGCCCATCCTTATCCGCAATCAAACTGCCCTTCTGTTTGGGGAACTGGATGGTGATCAATGAAGGTGCCCGGACCAATATTTACCACTCCCTGGCAAAGCTGAACTCACTGAATCATGAACCATTTGAACTCAGGAGAGTTACACATTTTTTATTTTGGCAGCTAACACGCCCATTATTTTCAGCTTTCAGTGGTTAAGTAATGACACCACTTTACATTATCAGAGTCTCAGGAAAGGTTGCTGGTAAATTTGTCCCCCGCCCCAGCCCTGTACTGGATGCTATTGTAATCGTGCTACATTATAATCACATACACACACAGCTAATCTATAACCTGCTGACACATCTACTTTGTGGACAGATACTGTAATGCAGTCTGGCTGTGATCCCCTCTTCTCTCATTGAAACAACAACAACTTGTATTTATATAGCACCTTTTAATTTAGTAAAACATCCCGAGGCGCTTCGCAGGAATGTTATGAAACTGAATTTGACAACAAGCCACATACGGAGATATTAGGACAGGTGAAGAGATAGGTTTTAAGGAGTGTCTTAAAGAAGGAGAGGCTCAGGGAGGTAATTCCAGAGCCTAGGGCCCAGATAGCGGAAGACATGGTCACCAGTGGTGGAGCGATTAAAGTTGGGAATGCCCAAGAGGCGGAGGAGCACAGAGATCTCAAAGGGTTATAGGGCTGGAGGAGGTTTCGGAGATAGGGAGGGGCGAGGCCACGGAGGTATTTGAAAACAAAGATGAGAATTTTAAAATCAATGTATGGCTGGACCGGGAACCAGGACAGGGTGATGGATGAACGAGAGTTCGTGTGAGTTAGGGTATGGGCAGCAGAGTTTTGGATGAGTTCAAGTTTATGGAAGGAGGAAGACTGGAGGGTCACAGGGGATCATTAGAATAGACCAGTCTTGAGGTAATAAAGGCATGGATAAAAGCAAAAAGGGCCACATTATAGCAAAATTCTAAAGGGGAAAAGTGTGTTAAAAAGACAAACCTGGAGACTCTGTGCCTCAATGCGAGGAGTATTCGGAATAAGGTGGACGAATTAACTGCGCAGATAGCAGTTAACGGGTATGATGTAATTGGCGTCACGGAGATATGGCTCCAGGGTGACCAAGGCTGGGAACTCGACATCCAGGGGTATTCAACATTCTACATTTAGGATAGACAGATAGGAAAAGGAGGTGGGGTGGCGTTGCTGGTTAAAGAGGAAATTAATGCAATCGTAAGGAAGGACATTAGCTTGGACGATGTGGAATCGATATGGGTGGAGCTACGGAATACCAAAGGGCAGAAAACGATAGTGGGAGTTGCGTACAGACCACCAAACAGTAGTAGTGCGGTTGGGGACAGTATCAAACAAGAAATTAGGGATGTGTGCAATAAAGGTACAGCAATTATCATGGGTGACTTTAATCTACATATTGATTGGGCTAACGGTTGGACAAAGGGTTCAATTAGGAGGGGGAAATAGAGTATGAGAGGAAGCTTGCTGGGAACATAAAAACCGACTGCAAAAGCTTCTATAGATATGTGAAGAGAAAAAGATTAGTGAAAACAAACGTAGGTCCCTTGCAGTCAGATTCAGGTGAATTTATAATGGGGAACAAAGAAATGGCGGACCAGTTAAACAAATACTTTGGTTCTGTCTTCACGAAGGAAGACTCAAATAACCTTCTGGAAATACTAGGGGACCGAGGGTCTAGTGAGAAGGAGGAACCGAAGGAAATCTTATTAGTCAGGAAATTGTGTTCGGGAAATTGATGGGATTGAAGGCCGATAAATCCCTGGGGCCTGATAGTCTGTATCCCAGAGTACTTAAGGAAGTGGCCCTAGAAATAGTGGATGCATTGGTGATCATTTTCCAACAGTCTATCGACTCTGGATCGGTTCCTATGGACTGGAGGGTAGCTAATGTAACGCCACTTTTTAAGAAAGGACAGAGTGAGAAAACGGGTAATTATAGACCGGTTAGCCTGATATCCGTAGTGGGGAAAATGTTGGAATCAATTATTAAAGATGAAATAGCAGCACATTTGGAAAGCAGTGACAGGATCGGTCCAAGTCAGCATGGATTTATGAAAGGAAAATCCTGCTTGACAAATCTTCTAGAATTTTTTGAGGATGTAACTAGTAGAGTGGACAAGGGAGAACCAGTGGATGTGATGTATTTGGACTTTCAGAAGGCTTTTGACAAGGTCCCACACAAGAGACTGGTGTGCAAAATTAAAGCACATGGTATTGGGGGTAATGTACTGATGTGGATAGAGAATTGGTTGGCAGACAGGAAGCAGAGAGTTGGGATAAACGGGTCCTTTTCAGAATGGCAGGCAGTGACTAGTGGGGTACCGCAGGGCTCAGTGCTGGGACCCCAGCTATTTACAATATATATTAATGATTTGAATGAGGGAATTGAGTGCAATATCTCCAAGTTTGCAGATGACACTAAGCTGGGTGGTGATGTGAGCTGTGAGGAGGACTTGGACAGGTTAGGTGAGTGGGCAAACGTGTGGCAGATGCAGTATAATGTGAATAAATGTGAGGTTATCCACTTTGGTGGCAAAAACACGAAGGCAGAATATTATCTGAATGGTGGCGGATTAGGAAAAGGGGAGGTGCAATGAGACCTCGGTGTCATGGTAATTCAGTCATTGAAAGTTGGCATGCAGGTACAGCAGGCGGTGAAGAAGGCAAGTGGTATGTTGGCCTTCATAGCGAGGGGATTTGAGTATAGGAACAGGGAGGTCTTACTGTAGTTGTACAGGGCCTTAGTGAGGCCTCACCTGGAATATTGTGTTCAGTGTTGGTCTCTGAATCTGAGGAAAGACGTTCTTGCTATTGAGGGAGTGCAGCGAAGGTTCACCAGACTGATTCCCGGGATGGCAGGACTGACATATGAGGAGAGACTGGATCGACTGGGCCTGTATTCACTGGAGTTTAGACAGATGAGAGGGGATCTCATAGAAACATGTAAAATTCTGACGGGACTGGACAGGTTAGATGCAGGAAGAATGTTCCCGATGTTGGGCAAATCCAGAACCAGGGGACATAGTTTAAGGATAAGGGGTAAGCCATTTAGGACTGAGATGAGGAGAAACTTCTTCACTCAGAGAGTTGTTAACCTGTGGAATTCCCGACTGCAGAGATTTGTTGATGCCAGTTCATTGGATATAATCAAGAGGGAGTTAGATATGGCCCTTACAGCTAAAGGGATCAAGGGGTATGGAGAGAAAGCAGAAAAGGGTACTGAGGTGAATGATCAGCCATGATCTTATTGAATGGTGGTGCCGGCTCGAAGGACCGAATGGCCTATTCCTGCACCTATTTTCTATGTTTCTAAGTTTCTATGTTTCTATGTTTTAGCAGCAGATGAGCTGAGGCAGGGACGGAGAAAGGCAATGTTATGGAGGTGGAAGTAGGTGGTCTTGGTGATGGAGCAAATATGTGGTCAGAAGCTCACCTCGGGGTGAAATATGATGCCAAGGTTATGAATGGTCTGGTTCAGCCTTGGACAGTGACTAGGGGGAGGAATGATGTCGGTGGCTAGGGAACGGAGTTGATGGCGGGGTCCAAAGACAATGGCTTCAGTCTTCTGCTGAAATTTCTGCTCATCGAGAACTGAATGTCTGACTAGCAGCGTGACAAATCAGAGACAGTGCAGGGTTGAGACAGGGTTTGGTGAGATAGAGCTGGGTGTTGTCTGTGCTTTGAAATGATGTCTGCGAGGGGCAACATGTAAATGAGAAGTAACAGGGGCCAAGAATAGATTGTTGAGGAATTTCAGAGGTAACAGAGCAGGAAGAGAAGCCATTGCAGGTGATTCTCTGGCTACGCCTGGATATAGGCGGGAGTGGGGAGCGGGAGTGGGGAGGGGGAGTGAGAGTGAGGACCGGGAGTGCACCAAGGGCAGCCCCCTCCAGCTGGATGATGGAGGAGAAGTGTTGAAGTAAGATGGAGTGGTCAACTGTGTCAAAGGCTGCAGACAGGTAGAGAACAACGAGGAGAGATAGTTTATGATGGTCACGTAGGATGCCACTTGTGACTTTGATAAGGGCCGTTTCTGTGGGTGGTAGGGCAGAAACCTGATTGGAATTGCAGGAAAGGTGGGCACAGATTTGGGAGGCTGCAACATGTTCAAGCACCTTGGAGAGGAAAAGGAGGTTGGAAATGGGGCGTAGATTGCAAGGACCGAGGGATCAATGGTGGTTTTTTAGGAGAGGGGTATTGATGGCAGATTTGAAGGGGAGGGGGACAGTACCTGAGGAGGGAACCATTAATGTTATCAGCTGATGTGAGGACCAGGAAGGGAAATTTGGTGGTCAGCAGTTTGGTGCCAATCATTGAGGGAACAGGAGGTGGGTCTCATGGACAAGGTGAGCTCGGAGAGGGCATGAGGGGCGATAGGACAGAAACGAGAGAAAGTTTAGGGCTAGGTCAGGGAGGAAGTTTCGGGGAAGTTTGGCCCGGTAGGCGTGGGGAAGGAAGAGAAGTGGCAGATGCAGCTGAACGGATGGTCTCAATCTTGATGATAAAGAAGTCCGTGAACTCCTTGCACTTGTTAGAATCAAAGAGTTGGATTTTCGGTTGTCTAACGCCTCAGTTAGTGGCCAGGAGGGGCATTAATGGGGGTGTAAGAGGTTATCGACAGGGCACACAGCTTTTAGCGCCCCGATGGGAAATTCATTGGAGGCTCACGGGGCGTAAACCATTAGCGCCTGGCTGCTGGCGATCAGTGCGATTCTCACATCAGTCCCGTTGCAATGCCCACGCTTGCGCCCGGTCGGTAAATTAGGCCACCTCATTTAGCGACTGCCAATAACAACCTCTGTAAACACAGTCGGTGCAGGCTTGCAGAGTCGTTAAATGGTGGCTATTTAAAGAGATGAGGCAGCGCTTCCCTCGGAGGTCCCAGTCAGTGCAGCGTTCACACAGAGCACGGTGCGTGAGTCTCCAAGTTTGCAGCAGCAGATAGACATAACAGTTCAGCTTGAGAAAAAATAACTTGTTAAAACTTTGATAGGTGCATTGCTATGGAGCCAACGTCGCATTAGACATGCTCTGGCAAGGTGGCTTCGACAGAGAAGTGCTGTTGGCCATGTCGGCAGCCGAAGGAGGAGAACCCCTCGACATTGGGTCAGGAGGCCTACCCCCCAAGGCTTTACCGGCGGCAACACTCATACCTGGACCTGTCCGAGGAGCAGTGTGTCAGAAGGCTGCACTTCCGAAAGGCGGTAGATACAGAGATATGCCATTTTCTGCAGCCTAAGATCGGCAACAAGACTGCGCTGGCCGTCGCAGTGAATGTCACCGTGGCACTCGCCTTCTATGCCTCCGGCTCCTTCCAGACTTCATCAGGGGACACGCGCAGCGCATCCTCGCAGCTAATGCTCACTATCCTGGAACCGCACATGATGCCTTTATCCTGCGGGACAGCACTATGCCTCGACTGTCTCAGCCACCAAGGCAAGGCCGAGGCTGGCTGCTCAGGACAAGGGGTACGACATGCCCACCTGGCTAATGACCCCCGCCTCCGCAACCCCAACACAGAGCCGGAGGAACGCTACACTGAGAGCCATGCCGCCATCCGTAACATCGCAGACCAGACAATAGGGCTGCTGAAGCAGCGATTCCGATGCCTGGACCGCTCTGGAGGCAGCCTTCAATACTCCCCTCAACAGGTCTCGCTATTCATTGTGGTGTGCTGCATGCTGCATAATTCGGCCATTATGAAGGCCCAGGTCTTGCCAGGCCTGAGGAGGATGAGGAGGAGGAGGAGGAGGAAGAGGACCAGGAGCCTGTTGATGTCCCGAATGTCCCGCAACATGACGAGAACCAGCAGCATCCGCGGAGGAGACAGCGTGCCAATGTTGGCGCCGGCAGGGCTATTGGGCGGTGGCTGATAAGGGAGCGCTTCGCTTCAATGGTGTGATCTGAGGGCTGCAGCTAGTAATGAGCGTGTATTGTGCCACAATAATGTCACCTCTCCATAACAAGTCAACAGTCATACACCAGGCTGAAGGAATGGTCGACGTCACATTTTATTTGAAAAACATCCCTCAAACAAACCCAAAAACACCACATTCCTCAAAGAAAACAAAATGGGGCACCCATCCCTTCAAATAATACAACAGATGAATAATATTTACAGTATTTGTACAAAGGACCCGTGGGGGCATCTTTCATCAGTGGGTCTTACATAGACATTTCCCACCCCTCTGCCTTGCTCCCCTCCCTCGCCTACTGCACCTCCTCAATGGGTCCTCAGTGCCTGCAGCAAAGCCGCTTGAGGGCTGCTGTGTGTCTGAGGGAGACCGGACAGATGGTCGAGCACGACTCCCTGGATCAGCTCTGGGCCTGGAAAGCCCGGCTGCTGACAGCACCACCTGAGAATGGGCAGCAGCAGTCTCTGATGGCTGGGGTGCAGACCGCGGCAGGTTCGAAGGTGGAATGGCAGTGGTGGGAGCCGGAATGATGTCGTCCTGAGACCGACTGGCTGCCACTCTCCCGGGGCAGAGCCTCAACATCCGGAGCAATCCGGTAGGGTGCAGATTGCTGAACTGTTTCGGCACTGTTAGCTTCCTGATGGACTGATGGGGCCCCAGACACAATGGCAGCAGTCCGTGCTTGCGTGGCATCAATTTGACCCTGCAACATAGCACACAGTAAGTACAATGATGGCACCACGCACTGACAGCCTGGCAGAATGCAGGATTTGTGTGGTCTCGGCCTGCTGCTCAATGGCTACTGCTATGTCACCATGGCCTGCGCCATTATGGCTGGGACCCCCATGGTCATGTGGCCTCCATCACCTATTGGAATATACGAAGGATGGGCTCGATCAGCCCCCGAGGTGCAAATGCAAAGATTGAGGCGGCCTCCGCCACATATAAAACAAGTGCATCCACTCTCTGCGGGATCCTCGCCAAAGCACCCATTAGCTCGCGGTGTATCTGCATTGACTCCCAGGACAGAGCCTCCAAGTCCAGGGCCTCATCTGCCGGTCTGTGAGCATAACTCATGGGCTGACTTATCTCCGGAGAGCTAGTCCCTGAGCTTCCCCTCGCCCTGGACATTGCTGCAGGCCACTGGGGCCTGGAGCCTCCGGTTCAATTAACCCCGGGAAGATGGCCTCGTCCACTGAGGTGGACTCCCCACTCGCCAAAGAGGATGTCTCGTGCTGTCCCAGCATACTGCTCTCCACCTCCTCCTCTTCTTCCCCGTCGTAATAAGACGTCGGCTCATGGGCAGGCTGGCGCTCATCATCCGTAAGCACAAAGCAACAGAAGTGCAGTTATCAGCTGGGGAGGGGGCAAGAAGACAAGAAGGAGGGGTGCTCGTTATTTTGGTTGCAACATGTTGTAAGGCAAGTGGCCTCAAGGCTAAGGGTACTCACACAAAACGGCCATCGCATTCACATACCGACACTGCCGAGTGGGGGCTCTGCCTCTCTGCCCTCCACCGCCACGACTGCAGCGCTCATGAGGGCAGACACTCGCTCCTCCTCGTCAGTCAGATCCTGGCCCTTTCCCTGACATTGGAACACACGCATATTGTGCGCGAGTTTGACCTGCAATGACCAACACAAAAAGTTGTTAGTGGCTGTGTAGGTGCTGGTGTGCCACATGTGTCTGCAGTAGGGTATTGAGAGTAATATACCGAAGTGAGCATATCTGCATTTCATCCTGCGTGACATCGCACAGTGGATGTGTGAACAGTGGGTCTGGGGCACAAGCAACTACCAGTAAGTATGAGGCTTAGGCCTGTGACCACATATGAAGAGTTGAAAGGTGCTGCTAGGTGGGCTCAGGCTGAGTAAGGAGCGAGAAGATGAGAGACGCTTGGATGGGCAGGGCATGACTGGTGAGGCAATGGAGAGTTCTCAGACTAGCTTCAGCAATGGCCTGGTAAACATAGAGAAGGGGTTGGCACTGCAAAATCTTTACATTGTGTGAGACAGTGAGGTTCACATGAAGGCGTTGGAAGGTGAATTAAAGGGTACTCATCCTGACGACCCTAGTAAGGCCGTTGAATTTATTGTGACATTGCGTCGCTGTTGTGGCCACTGTGTTCGGGCTGCAACGTGCTGTGCCACCTCCCTCCACAGCCCTGTTAAAACCCTAAGTGGTGGCCTTCATCCCCCTCCAGAGGGCATTCCAGCGACTCTCCACTGGCTCCAGCAAGGCATCAAGGACGGTGGGCGAGAACGGGGAGATAGCTTGCTTCCTCCTTGCTCCTCCATTTTCACGCTCTGAAGACACTGTGGAGCTGGAGCTGCTCATGCGCTAACTTACCTTGATGTGCCTTTAAGACTCGACTTTTCCCGGGATCTGAATCGGAGTTCGGTGCATGCGCAATGGGTCAATTTAGTGCCGGAATTTTCATTCACACCCCCCAGGTCAAGTGTGTAACGGCTGAATTTGCACCACATTCAGCTCTTCGCCCAATTCCCAACAAACTTCTCAGCAGAAGGCGCAAACATTTTCAAGGTGCTAAATTACTGATCCGCCTGGATTACCGCCCTACCTGAGGCGCAACCGAATTCCTCCCCCATAGAGTCTTGGCCTGTCTTGCCTGTGCTGACTCTTTGAAAGAGCTTTCCAATAACACACTCCACCTTTCTCCCCGTAACCCTGCAAATGAGTTCTCTTCAGGGACCTGTCCAATTGCCTTTTGAAAGTTACTATGGATTCTGCTTCCACCACCCTCCCAGGTAGTGCGTTCCAGATCTTAACATCCCTCTGTGAAAAACATTCTCCTCATTTCCCCTTTAGTTATGTTACCAATTATATTAGATCTATGCCCTCTGATCACTGACCCAATTGCCAGAGGAAGCAGTTTTTTCCCAACTTGTTCCATCAAAATCCCTCGTAACTTTGAATAACTCTATTGGGTCTCCCCTTAACCTTCTCTGCTCTAAGGAGAACAAATCCAACTTCTCCAATCTGTCCTCATCACTGAAGTCCCTCGTCTCTGGTATCAACCTGGTAAACCTCCTTTGATCCTCTTCGAAGCCTTGACATCCGTCTAAAAGTGTGGTGCACAGAATTGTACACAATGTTCCAGCTGAGGCCTAACTGATGGTTTGTAAAGGTTTAGCATAACTTCCTTGTTTTTGCATTGAATGCTTGTATTTACAAGGCCAAGTATCCCATATGCTATATTAACCACCTTATCAACTTGCCCTGCACCTTCAAAGATTTGTGAATATACACCCCCAGGTCCCTCTGCTGATGCTCCCCCCTCAAAATAGCACCATTTAGATTATACTGCCTCTCCATGTTGTTCCTCCCAAAATGCAGCACCTTGCACTTATCCACATTAAGTTGCATCTGCTTTGTGCCTGCCCGTTTCACCAGTCTCTTTATGTCTTCCTGAAGTCTGCTACTGTCCTGCTCACTATTTACGATGTTGCCAAGTTTTGTACATCTTCAAACTTCAGAGTTGTAGTCCCTATACCCAAGTCCAGGTCATTTATATTTAACAAGAAAAGCACTGGTCCGAATACTGATCTCTTGGAACCCCACTGCTTACTTCTCTCGAGTCAGAAAAATATCTATTCACCATTACTCTCTGCCTCCTATCCCTTAGCCAGTTACATACCCAAGTTACCACCATCCCTTTAATACCGTGTGCTTCTATTTTCTGATTAAGTCTGTTATGTGGTTCTTTATCAAATAGTATTCGGCAGTCCGTTAGGGTCGAGGATGACCCACACCAAAAAATGAGTTCTCTGGTGTTTCTATGCCAAACTTTATTTTGAATGATGAAAGATGCCCGTGCGTGAATTCTTTTAAAGTGGGATGGCCGTTGCACACCAGCCACCACACGGGCTTGACAGAGCCAGGTCTTGGTCCAGTGACAAGGATATCCAAGACAACTGGAGACCAAGCTCCGCTGCACGGGCTTAGTACACACACATACACCTACTGTCCCTGGGATTCATAGGACACAGTGTGGGCCTCACGGCCTCGATGCTGGCCCATGCTGCACCTTCCCTGTGCCCCAACCCTGTTGCTGCTACACGCTGCGCCATTCCTGGGTCTTGACCTCGCTGCTGGGCTCCAGCTCGCTCCCGGGCCCCGACCTCCCTCGCTCCGTTCCCGGGCCCCGACCTCGCTCCGCTCCCGGGCCCCGACCTCCCTCGCTCCGCTCCCAGGGTCCCGACCTCGCTCCGCTCCCAGGGTCCCGACCTCGCTCCGCTCCCGGGCCCCGACCTCGCTCCGCTCCCGGGCCCCGACCTCGCTCCGCTCCCGGGCCCCGACCTCGCTCCGCTCCCGGGCCTCGACGTCGCTCCGTTCCCGGGCCCCGACCTCGCTCAGTTCCCGGGCCCCGACCTCGCTCAGTTCCCGGGGACCCGACCTCGCTCCGTTCCCGGGCCCCGGCCTCGCTCCGCTTCCGGGCCCCGACCTCGCTCCGCTCCCGGGCCCCGACCTCGCTCCGTTCCCGGGCCTCGACGTCGCTCCGTTCCCGGGCCCCGACCTCGCTCCGTTCCCGGGCCCCGACCTCGCTCCGCTCCTAGGGACCCGACCTCGCTCCGCTCCCAGGGTCCCGACCTCGCTCCGCTCCCGGGCCTCGACGTCGCTCCGTTCCCGGGCCCCGACCTCGCTCCGTTCCCGGGCCTCGACCTCGCTCCGCTCCCGGGCCCCGACCTCGCTCCGCTCCTAGGGACCCGACCTCGCTCCGCTCCTAGGGACCCGACCTCGCTCCGCTCCCAGGGTCCCGACCTCGCTCCGTTCCCGGGCCCCGACGTTGCTCCGTTCCCGGGCCCCGACCTCGCTCCGTTCCCGGGCCTCGACGTTGCTCCGTTCCCGGGCCCCGACCTCGCTCCGCTCCTAGGGACCCGACCTCGCTCCGCTCCCAGGGTCCCGACCTCGCTCCGTTCCCGGGCCCCGACGTCGCTCCGTTCCCGGGCCTCGACGTCGCTCAGTTCCCGGGGACCCGACCTCGCTCCATTCCCGGGCCCCGGCCTCGCTCCGCTTCCGGGCCCCGACCTCGCTCCGCTCCCGGGCCCCGACCTCGCTCCGCTCCTAGGGACCCGACCTCGCTCCGCTCCTAGGGACCCGACCTCGCTCCGCTCCTAGGGACCCGACCTCGCTCCGCTCCTAGGGACCCGACCTCGCTCCGCTCCCGGGTCCCGACCTCGCTCCGCTCCCGGGCCTCGACGTCGCTCCGTTCCCGGGCCCCGACCTCGCTCCGCTCCCGGGCCCCGACCTCGCTCCGTTCCCGGGCCCCGACGTCGCTCCGTTCCCGGGCCCCGACCTCGCTCCGCTCCCGGGCCCCGACCTCGCTCCGCTCCCAGGGACCCGACCTCGCTCCGCTCCCAGGGTCCCGACCTCGCTCCGCTCCCGGGCCCCGACCTCGCTCCGTTCCCGGGCCCCGACCTCGCTCCGTTCCCGGGCCCCGACCTCGCTCCGTTCCCGGGCCCCGACCTCGCTCCGCTCCCGGGCCCCGACCTCGCTCCGCTCCCGGGCCCCGACCTCGCTCCGTTCCCGGGCCCCGACCTCGCTCCGCTCCCGGGCCCCGACCTCGCTCCGTTCCCGGGCCCCGACCTCGCTCCGCTCCCGGGCCCCGACCTCGCTCCGCTCCCAGGGCCCCGACCTCGCTCCGCTCCCAGGGACCCGACCTCGCTCCGTTCCCGGGCCCCGACCTCGCTCCGTTCCCGGGCCCCGACCTCGCTCCGCTCCCAGGGCCCCGACCTCGCTCCGCTCCCAGGGCCCCGACCTCGCTCCGCTCCCAGGGACCCGACCTCGCTCCGCTCCCAGGGTCCCGACCTCGCTCCGTTCCCGGGCCCCGATGTCGCTCCGTTCCCGGGCCCCGACCTCGCTCCGCTCCCGGGCCCCGACCTCGCTCCGCTCCCGGGCCCCGACCTCGCTCCGTTCCCGGGCCCCGACCTCGCTCCGTTCCCGGGCCCCGACGTCGCTCCGTTCCCGGGCCTCGACCTCGCTCCGCTCATCCGCTGCTTCTGATTGCCACTCCACGTTGGTCCCGACCTCTGCTCCATGCCGGCTCCAATCGCCACCGGTCCCGAACGCTGCTCACGTCACCTCCGATCACAGCTCCTCGCCAGTCTCTATCTCTGGGCCTCGCTGCTCCTCCAGCACCTGGGTCACAAGCCTGCCGTTGGTCTCGTCCATGCTCCAATCGGCTACCTGGACTCCGATGCCATCGATCCAATCGTCTTCCTCGACTCCATCACCCTCCTAGGATGGCTTGTGATGGTTAGCTGATAGTGTTTTCTCACAGGTTGGTGCCGTGCTGGGTCCTGGAGCGCTCCTGCTTTTATCCCCACCTGCCGTTGATGGTGTTTTCTCATAGGTACAATATCTACTGCACTATCTTCATTAAACCTCTCTACTACTTCATCAAAGAATTCAAATCAGGTTAGTCAGACACAGTTTGCCTTTAACAAATCCACTCTGGCTGTCTCTTATTAACCCATGTTTCTGCAAGTGTGAATTCATTTTGTCCTTGATAATGGTCTCTTGTAGCTTACTCACCACTGATATTAGTTACCAGGTTTATCCTTCTCTCCTTTTTAAAACAGGGGTATAACATTTGCAATCCTGCAGTCCTCTCGCTCCAATCCCATATCCATGTAGATTGAAAAATTGTGGCCAGAGTCTCTGCTGTCTCCACCCTAACTTCTCTCAGCAACCTAGGATGCATTCCATCTGGACCGGGTGCCTTCTTAACTTGGGAGTGATGTCAACCTATTTGGCACCTCCTTTCTATCTATTTTTATCCTCATTGGATTCATTGTATATATTCAAGAGGGAGTTAGATATGGCTCTTACGGCTAAAGGGACCAAGGGGTATGGAGAGAAAGCAGGAAAGGGGCACTGACGGAATGATCAGTCTCGAAGGGCCGAATGGCCTACTCCTGCACCTATTTTCTATGTTTACCCAATATCTCTACTCCCCCCTCCTCTACTGCAACATTAATTTCATCCTCTTCAATAGTGAAGACAGATATAAAGTACTCTCATTAATTTAATCAGCCCACTGCCTCCACAAGATGATTACTTTTTCTGTTCCTAATCGGCACCACCATTCCTTCAACAATCCTCTTACTTTTTATACTTTTTGGTTCCCTTTATGTTACCCACTAATTTTTTCTCATAATGTCCCCTTTGCAGTTATTACATCCTTTTTCAATTTCTCCCTGCACTGTATTCTGCCTGGTTTTCGACTGAAATCTGTACCTAACATTTGTCATGAACCTACTTTTTCTGTTTTAATGAACCTCTTTCCTTCGTCATCCAGGAAGCTCTACCTTTGGATGCCCAATTTTTCCTTCTGGGAATATGCTTGGTTTGTACCCAAAGTATCTCCACCTTGAAGGCCTGCCATTGCTGATTTGTTGTTGGAGGTGAGGGTGGAGGAGGCAAGGGAGGGGGGGTTTCAGATGACAGATTGTAGAGGAGAAGGGAAGCCCAATGGGAGGAGGGGGGAGGGCGGGGGTTAACTTTTAATTCTAGGATGATATTAAACCAGTTGTCTGCCATAAACTTGAAATCTGTGTCCCTTGGACTTGAGGGACGGGAAATGAGGACTGTACCGGGGAATGAGCAATGTGACAAACCGTAATGGTTTATGATATGTCCTTACTATACAGTATAAATGCACACGAGACCCATACTTGAGAGAAGGTCACTCTGTGACCAGTAACCTTTATTTCCCAGCACTGAAGTGATGAAGGTGGGTGGAGCTTCCCCTTTTATACCTGAAAGGTTAGGAGTGTCTCCCACAAGTTCACCACCTAGAGGTCAATGTTCTCATGGTATACAACTTAGGTCAGTTTATAAATGGGTTACAATGACAGTTGAATACATGACATCACCTCCCCCCCAAAGTCTTATTGGGATCACAGGTTGAGTCTGGTGGTTTACGCTCCCTTGTAGAGCGCCTGAGTTGGGGCTCCGGTTGTTGGGCACTGGTCTCAGTGTCTGCTGTTTGCGGTGCCTCAGGCCTGTCCGGACTGCCCACAGTGACTGGGCTCTCCTCCGCTTGGTTCTAGTGTTCGGTCACCTGTGGAGGAGTGAACTCTACATCGTGTTCTTCCTCTGCTTCTTCTATGGGGTTGCTGATCCTCCTTTTTGTTTGATCCACGTGTTTGCGGCAGATTTGTCGATTGGTAAGTTTAACTACCAGAATCCTATTCCCCTCTTTGGCAACCACAGTGCCTGTGAGCCATTTGGGCCCTGCAGCGTAGTTGAGGACAAAGTCAGGGTCATTGACATCAATACATCGCGCCCTCGCATTCCTGTCATGGTAGTCACATTGTGACTGGCGCCTGCTCTCAACAATTTCTTTCATGGTGGGGTGTATGAGGGATAACCTGGTTTTGAGTGTCCTTTTCATTAGCAGCTCTGCGGGTGGGACCCCTGTGAGCGAGTGTGGTCGGGATCTATTGGCAAAATGGGAGGCATGAATAGCGGCTTTGTAGGGAACCCCCTTGGATTCTGAGCATCCCCTGTTTGATTATCTGCACTGCTTGTTGTGCCTGGCCGTTTGAGGCTGGCTTGAACGGTGCCGTTCTGACATGGTTGATACCATTTCCTGCCATGAAATCCTGGACTTCAATGCTTGTAAAGCACGGACCATTGTCGCTGACCAAGAAGTCCGATAGACCATGGGCGGCAAACATTGCCTGTAGTCTTTCTAACGTGGCAGAGGATGTGCTTGAATTGAGAATGTCACACTCGATGCATTTGGAGTAGGGGGGCCATCAACACCTGTCAATGGCGCGCGTAAGGACAGTTACAGAGACAGAGACGATCGACTGCTAATGGATCTTTTGTTTCCAACAACGGCTCATGTTGGAGGTGTGGAGGCAGACACCCAGCCAGAGCTTGCAGGTATAAGCAATATACTTGCAGAAATTGCAACGTAAGCGATCACTTGGCGCGTATGTGCAGGAAGCCTGCAGCCAGGTTGATGTACGAGGAGGACGGGCCCGAAGTAAGCCCTACGAGGCCAAATGAACACTGGTGGAAATCACTGGAAGCTGAAGTTCAGCGAGTTCATGTGGAGCACATATACAGTTCATACACCAGGACGCCACCAATAATGATGAAAGTGCATCTCAATGGCATCCCAGTATCAATGGAGCTAGACACGGGGGGCAGCCAGTCCCTGATGAGTATCAAACAGTTCGACAAGTTGTGGGCGTCCAAGGCCAGGAGGCCAAAATTATTGCCGATTGACGCACAGCTACGGACTTACACAAAGCAGATCATTCCGGTGCTAGGCAGCGCCACGGTAGTCGTGACCCACAAAGATTCGGAGAACAGGTTACCACTCTGGATTGTCCCGGGGGATGGTCCCGCACTACTCGGGAGGAGTTGGCTTGCTGACATGAACTGGAAATGGGGCGATGTCAATGCAATTTCTTCTGTGGAGCGAATATCATGCTCACAGATCCTGGACAAATTTGATTCATTATTGCAACCCGGCATTGGCACTTTCATGGGGGCCAAGGTTGTTATTCACATAACCCGGACGCCAGGCCAGTACACCACAAGACCAGAGCGATGCCGTACGTGATGCGTGAAAAGATAGAAGGCGAATTGGACTGCCTGCTGAGGGAAGGCATCATCTCGCCAGTCGAATTCAGTGACTGGGCGAGCCCGATTGTGCCGGTACACAAGACGGATGGGTCGTTCAGGATATGTGGCGATTACAAAGCCACCATCAATTGGGTGTCACTCCAAGACCAGTACCCGCTACCGAGAGCGGAGGACCTCTTTGCGACGCTATCCGGTGGCAAACCTTTTTCAAAATTGGACCTGACCTCAGCTTACATAACCCAGGAGCTGGCGAGTGAGTCAAAGAAGCTGACCACCATCACGACACACAAGGGGTTGTTTGAGTACAACAGATGTCCGTTCGGGATTCGCTCGGCTGCCGCAATCTTTCAACGAAATATGGAAAGCCTCCTCAAGTCGATTTCAAGACGACACCCACATCATTGCGATACTGAAGAACACCTCCACAACCTGGAGGAGGTGCTACGCAGACTGGACCGGGTAGGGCTGCGCCTGAAAAAGGCGAAGTGCGTCTTCCTAGCTCCAGAGGTAGAATTCCTGGGGATGAGGGTAGCAGCAGACGGGATCAGACCTACTGTGTTCAAGACGGAAGCGATCCAGATTGCACCCAGACCCCGTAACACGACGGAGCTGCTTTCGTTCCTGGGGCTCCTGAACTATTTTGGTAACTTTCTTCCCAAATTGAGCACGCTGTTAGAGCCGCTACACGTGCTCCTACGCAAAGGTCGCGAATGGGTCTGGGGGGACAGCCTGGAAAGGGCTTTTGATAGAGCACGCAATTTGTTATGCTCCAACAATCTGTTAATGCTATATGACCCATGTAAGAAACTAGTTTTAACGTGCGATACGTTGTCCTATGGGGTTGGGTATGTGTTGCAGCATGTTAATGCCAAGGGTCAGTTACAGACGGTGTAGCTTATGCCTCCAGAAGTCTGTCCCAGGCAGAAAGGAGTTACGGGATGGTAGAAAAGGAAGCGCTCGCATGTGTATATGCGGTAAAGAAAATGCACCAGTACCTGTTTGGCAGGAAATTTGAGCTGGAGACAGATCACAAATCCCTAACGTCCCTTTTGGCCGACAACAAGGCCATAAATGCTAATGCATCGGCCCGCTTACAGAGGTGGGCACTCACGTTAGCCGTCTATGACTATACAATTCGGCACAGACCGGGCACTGAAAACTGCGCCGATGCACTCAGTAGGCTCCCACTAGCCACCACCGAGGGGGCAACTGAGCATGGTGCTGAGATCGTCATGGCCGTTGAAGCTTTCGAAAGCGAAGGCTCACCCGTGACAGCCCGTCAGATCAATGTCTGGACAAATAGAGACCCGCTACCATCTTTAGTCAAGAAATGTGTCCTGAATGGGGATTGGGCAGCCACGTACGGGGCATGCCCCGAAGAATTCAAACCATTTCACAGGTGCAAGGATGAACTCTCGATTCAGGCCGATTGCCTACTATGGGGAAACCGAGTAGTCATGCCCCAGATGGGCAGAGAGATGTTCATCGGAGAACTCCACAATGAGCACCCAGGCATTGTCACGATGAAGGCAATTGCCAGATCACACGTTTGGTGACCAGGGATAGATGCAGACCTGGAACTTTGTGTTCGCAGGTGCAACACGTGTGCCCAGCTGGGCAATGCGCCCAGGGAAGCACCCCTTAGCCCCTCATCCTGGCCAGCCAAGCCATGGTCACGCAGCCATGTGGACTACGCAGGTCTTTTCATGGGAAAAGTGTATTTGGTTGTAGTACACGCTTACTCCAAATGCATCGAGTGTGATATTCTCAGTTCAAGCACATCCATTGCCACGGTAGAAAGTCTATGGGGAGTGTTCGCCGCCCATGGTCTACCGGACATCTTGGTCAGCAACAATGGTCCGTGCTTCACAAGCACTGAATTCCAGGACTTCATGGAAGGAAATGGTATCAACCATGTCAGAACGGCACCGTTCAAGCCGGCCTCAAATGGCCAGGCGGAACAAGCAGTGCAGATAATCAAACAGGGGATGCTCAGAATCCAAGGGGGTTCCATGCAAAGCCACTTATCACACCTCCTGTTGGCCAATAGATCCCGACCATAGTCGCTCGCAGGGGTTCCACCCACAGAGCTGCTAATGAAAAGGACTCTCAAAACCAGCTTATCCCTCATACACCCCACCATGAAAGAAATTGTTGAGAGCAGGCGCCAGTCACAATGTGACTACCATGACAGGAATGCGAGGGCGCGATTTATTGATGTCAATGACCCTGTCTTTGTCCTCAACTACGCTGCAGGGCCCAAATGGCTCGCAGGCACTGTGATTGCCAAAGAAGGGAATAGGATTCTGGTAGTTAAACTTACCAATGGACAAATTTGCCACAAATGCGTGGATTAAACAAAAAGGAGGTTCAGCAACCCCATAGAAGAAGCAGAGGAAGAACACGATGTAGAGTTCACTCCTCCACAGGTGACTGAACACCAGAACCAAGCGGAGGAGAGCCCAGTCACTGTGGGCAGTCCGGACAGGCCCGAGGCACTGCAAACAGCAGACACTCAGGCCAGCGCTCAACAACCGGAGCCCCAACTCAGGTGCTCTACAAGGGAGCGTAAACCACCAGAGAGACTCAATCTGTGATCCCAATAAGACTTTGGGGGGGAGGTGATGTCATGTATTCAACTATCATTGTAACCCATGTATAACCTGGCCTAAGTTGTACACCGTGAGAACATTGACCACAAGGGGGTGAACTTGTGGGAGACACGCCTAGCCTGGACTTTCAGGTATAAAAGGGGAAGCTCCATCCACCTTCATCACTTCAGTGCTGGGAAATAAAGGTTACTGGTCACAGAGTGACCTTCTCTCAAGTGTGGGCCTCGTCTGCATTTATACTGTATAGTAAGGACATATCAGTCCCAATCATCACCAACACAGTACCTCTCTTCTGTGCTGCTAGTGGCCATGCTCACGTGGTTTAAATCCCAGTATCCCGTCGCCAATGATATGTCCTTACTATGCAGTATAAATGCACGCGAGGCCCATACTTGAGAGAAGGTCACTCTGTGACCAGTAACCTTTATTAGCCAGCACTGAAGTGATGAAGGTGGGTGGAGCTTACCCTTTTATACCTGAAAGTCCAGGTTAGGAGTGTCTCCACAAGTTCACCACCTAGTGGTCAATGTTCTCACGGTGTACAACTTAGGTCAGTTTATACATGGGTTACAATGACAGTTGAATACATGACAGTTTTAAGGAGGACTAGGGCATCAAAAGTGGAGGTGAGGGTGTAATTGAGCAGATCGGTAGCTGCAGAATGTCATGGTGAATGGGAGGCCAAAGGCTAGACTGTTGAGAATTTGAAAGTGCCATTGCAAGTGACTTGGGGAGAGTTTTTAAGTGGATTAAGAGGAACCAGTAGATGTAGTGTATTTGGATTTCCAGAAGGATTTCTATAAGGTGCCACATAAAAGATTACTGCACAAGATAAGAGTTCACGGGGTTGGGGGCAATATATTAGCATGGATAGAGGATTGGCTAACTAACAGAAAAAAGAGAGTCGGGATAAATGGGTTATTTTCAGGTTGGCGAACTGTAACTAGTGGGTTGCCACAGGGATCAGTGCTGGGGCCTCAACTATGTACAATCTATATTAATGATTTGGATGAAGGAACTGAGTGTAATGTAGCCAGATTTGCTGAGAGAGATTACAAAATACTGCAGTACAGAGGGATCTTGGGGTCCTTGTACATGAAACACAAAAGGTTAGCATGCAGGTACAGCAAGTAATTAGAAAGGCAAATGGAATATTGGCCTTTATTGCATGTGGAGTGGAGTATAAAAGTAGGGAAGTCCTGCTACAATTGTACAGGGCGTTGGTGAAGCCACACCTGGAGTACTACGTGCAGTTGTGGTCTCCGTATTTAAGGAGGGATACACTTACATTAGAGGCAGTTCAGAGAAGATTCACTAGGTTGATTCCTGAGATAAAAGGGTTGTCGTATGAAGTAAGATTGAGCACGTTGGGCCTATACTCATTGGAATATAGAAGAATGAGAGGTGATCTTATTGAAACGCTTAAGATTATGAGGGGACTTGACAGGGTAGATGCAGAGAAAATGTTTCCGCTCGTGGGGCAATCTAGAACTAGGGAATATAGTTTCAGAATAAGGGGTCGCCCATTTAAAATGGAGATGAGGAGGAATTTCTTCTTTCAGAGGGTTGTAAATCTATGGAATTCTCCGCCCCAGAGAGCTGTGGAGGCTGGGTCATTGAATATATTTAAGGTGGCGGTAGTCAGATCGTTCCACAATAAGGGAGTCAAGGGTTATGGGGAGCGGGCGGGGAAGTGGAGTTGAGCCCAAGATCAGATCAGCCAAGATCATATTGAATGGCAGAGCAGGCTCGAGGGGCCAAATGGCCGCCTGTTCCTATTTCTTACGTTCTTATGTTTTCCAGGGGCAGACATGGAAGGAAGGGGTATGTGTGTGGAGAGGGATACAGGGAATTGATCAGAGATTGGCTGATCAGTGATTGGCATGATAGAAGTAGCGAGGCCTCGTGAGTTGGCAAGGTCAAGGGGGTGGCTATGGATGGGGGAGTTTATATGGAGATTAAGGGAGGATAGGAGGGCAGTGAATTCAGGAGAGAGAGCATGATGAATTGAGATGAAGGTTGAAATCACGGAGAATGAGAAATCGCTCGATACAGGGGCTGAGGGAGGAAAGAGTGAAGATATCTGAGAAACTTGGTATGGTACTTGGGTATGTGGTAGAGAACAAGGATTTTAAAGGAGAGGTGAGGAGGGTGGAACGAGGTTAGATGCTCAAAGTCAGAGTAAGTGCCAGAGCAGGAGGGGGACAGACCAAGCTGTGATTGGGTGATGAGAGTCATACCGCCATCACGGCAGTTTAGACGGGGCAAGTGATGGAAGCTATAGCCAGGTGGGAGGTGTCATCACCCATCAGCCAAGTTACTGTGATGGGCATAATGTCGATGCAATCATGTGCAATAAGCTCATGGATGTCAAGGGCCTTGTTCACAAGGAATTGGACATTCTGGAGGGAAATGTGGATGTGGGCGGTGATAGCTGATCCACTGGCAGAGTCCACAGGGTCAGCATTGGGAGGGGCGAGTGGGACAGAAAAGAGATTGGCAAAATTAGCCCCCAGCTGACACACTGGTTGGATGGTTGGCGAGAGAGTAGGATGGAGCAGTTGGGGTTGCTTCTCGTTTGGAGACAGCAACGAGTGCCTCAATGGGCCCTTCGGAGGATGCCAAGAGAGGCACAGAGGGAAGCTCTAGGCTTGTCTAAGAGGGAGTCAGACCTAGGATCCTGGCAGGAGAGTAGGAAGGTTGAGAAGTGCTGAGGGATTGGGGTAGGGATTTGGTCAGAGTACCCAAGAGGGGAGAAATGAAATGAGCAGGCCGAGCAGGGGTGAAGAGAAAAAGAGGAAATAGAAGTGATCGTCTCGGGTCTGGATCGGCATCCAAAAGGTGCACGTGATTGGACACCGGGAAACTCAAGTTACAGAGGTGGGGTTACACAGCAAGATTTGGATCGATCTATACTGGTAATAAATGGGGAATAGAGAGGGCAGAAACCCGGGGTTAAAAAGTTCAAATCATGAATATGCACACTAACTATTATCCTATCACTGCCCACGTTTCATTAGCTGGAACAGATAATAAGATACAGCCCATTACATCATCACTGGAACATTGGATGAAAGGTGAAAAACATGAATTTTAAATTCAGTCATGATCTTAAACTTCAGAGAGTTCGGGATGGAAATTTGGTCGCGCCTCTGTTGCGCCGTTAATCCAGGCGGAACGGTAAACTTTGCACCAGAAATAGTTTGTGTCTCCAGCCGCAAAATTCACCAGCTGTGCCCTGAGTGTGGAGCGGAGCACTAAGGGAGGCGAGCAACTAATAATCCCGAGCTAAGGCTTCCGTGAAAAAAAGAAAATCTGAAAAACCCAACAAAAACATTCCCGATACATTACTGACTCCACGTCAACATCAATCGCAAAAATAAAAACCAATCGCACTTACCTCAGGTCGACATTCCTTCCCTCACTGCGGCCGCTACAGCTTTCACTGGCGTTCTCACTCGGGCATACTGCGGGGCACTATGGCACAGGCAGGAAACAAGTATTGAGACATTATCGCAACGAGGAATGTTACACACCGGCTCGCCTGTCCCGGGCGGTACTGCTCCCCGCCCCCCGCAAACCTGCACCGAATGTCCCAGCAGGGCCGTCGCCATTACCGCCCCTCCGGGGCGAAAACCTAGGCAGCAACAAACTGAAAAAAAAGCTCTTAGAGTTTAAAATGTGATCAATTATTTATTAGTATTACCACACTGTTTCTTTATTAATCTAGATTCAGAAGCATGTTAAGTTGTGTTCTGTTTGTGTACAAAGTGTTCCTTTACAGGGTGTGGCAGTCATCATCATCATTATAGGCAGTCCCTCGAAATCGAGGAAGACTTGCTTCAACTCTAAACGTGAGTTCTCAGGTGACTGTACAGTCCAAAATGGGAATTACAGTCTCTGTCACAGGTGGGACAGACAGTGGTTGAAGGAAAGGGTGTGCGGGACTGATTTGCCGCACGCTCCTTCCATTACAGAGACGTGGTTGCAAGGCGAACAAGGCTGGGAACTAAATATTTAGGGGTATTTGACAATTTGGAAGAACAGTCAGAAAGGAAAAAGAGGTGGGTAGCTTTGTTAATAAAGGATGAGATCAGTGCATTTGTGAGAAACGATATTGGCTCAGAGGATCACGATGTTGAATCAGTTTGGGTGGAGATAAGGAATAATAAGGGGAAAAAGTCGCTGAGCGGCTTTGTCAATAGGGCCCCTAACAGTAACTACACTATTGGACGGAGTATAAATCAAGAAATAATGGAGGCTTGTAAAAAAAAGTAACGGCAAGAATCATGGGCGATTTTAACCTTCATATTGATTGGACAAAGCAAATTGGCCAGGGTAGCCTTGAGGAAGAGTTCATAGAGTGTATCCGGGATAGTTTCCTTGAACAGTACATTGTGGAACCAACCAGGGAGCAGGCTATCTTAGATCTGGTACTGTGTAATGAGGCAGGATTAATAAACAATCTCCTAGTAAAGGATCCTCTAGGAAAGAGTGATCATAGCATGGTTGAATTTTAAATTCAGTTGGAGGGTCAGAAAGTTGGATCTCAAACCAGTGTCCTAAGCGTAAATAAAGGAGACTACAAAATTATGAAGGCAGTGTTGGCTAAAGTGGACTGGGGAAATAGATTTAAAAAAAGGGACGATTGATGAGCAGTGGCAGACATTTAAGGAGATATTTTATAACTCTCAACAAAAATATATCCCAATGAGAAGGAAAGGCTGTCAGAGAAGGGATAACCATCCGTGGCTAACTAAGGGAATAAGGAATGGTATCAAATTGAAAACAAGGGCATACAATGTGGCCAAGACTAGTGGGAGGTCATGGATTGTGAAACTTTCAAAAGCCAGCAAAGAACGACTAAAAAAATAATAAAGAGAGGGAAGATAGATTATGAAAGTAAACTAGCGCAAACAAAATATAAAAACATAGTAAGAGTTCCTACAGGTATATAAAAAGGAAAAGAGTGGCTAAAGTAAATGCTGGTCTCCTGGAGGATGAGACTGGGGAATTAATAATGGTGAACGGGGAAATGGCAGAGACTTTGAACAAATATTTTTTATTGGTCTTCATATTAGAAGACACTAAACATCCCAATAGTGGATAATCAAGGGGCTATAGGGAGGGAAGAACTTAGTACAATCACTACTACTAAAGTAGTAGTACTCGGTAAAATAATGGGACTAAAAGTGAACAAGTCCTCTGGACCTGATGGCTTGCATCCAAGGGTCCTAAAAGAAGTGCAGAGATATTTGGATGTATTGGTTGTAATCTATCAAAATTCCCTGGATTCTGGGGAGGTCCCAGCGGATTGGAAAACCGCAAGTGTAATGCCCCTATTTAAAAAAGGAGGCAGACAGAAAGCAGGAAACTATAGACCGGTTAGCCTAACATCTGTAATTGGGAAAATGCTGGAGTCCATTATTAAGGAAGCTGTAGTGGAACATTTGGAAAAGCATGACTCAATCAAGCAGAGTCAGCATGGTTTTATGAAAGGGAAATCATGTTTGACAAATTTGCTGGAGTTCTTTCAGGATCTAACGAGCAGGGTGGATAAGGGGGAACCAGTGGATGTGGTGTATTTGGATTTCCAGAAGGAATTTGATAAGGTGCCACATAAAAGGTTACTGCACAAGATAAAAGTTCACGGGGTTGAGGGTAATATGTTAGTTAGCCAATCCTCAATCCATACTAACAGAAAACAGAGTCGGGATAAATAGGTAATTTTCCGGTTGGCAAACAGTAATTAGTGGGGTGCTGCAGGGATCGGTGCTGGGTCCCCAACTATTTACAATCTATATTAATGACTTGGATGAAGGGACTGAGTGTAATGTAACCAAGTTTGCTGATGATACAAAGATGGGTGAGAAAGCAAATTGTGAGGAGGACACAAAAAATCTGCAAAGGGATATAGACAGGCTAACTGAGTCGGCAAAAATTTGGCAGATGGAGTATAATGTGGGAAAATGCGATGTTCTAGAAAAGCAGATTATAATTTAAATAGAGAAAAATTGCAAAGTGCTGCAGTACAGAGAGACCTGGGGGTCCTTGTGCATGAAACACAAAAAGTTAGCATACAGGTACAGCAAGTTGTCAGGAAGGCGAATGGAATGTTGGCCTTTATTGCAAGGGGGATGGAGTATAAAAGCAGAGAAGTCCTGCTACAACTGTACAGGTTATTGGTAAAGCCACACCTGGAGTACTGCGTGCAGTTTTGGTCTCCGTGTTTAAGGAAGGATATACTTGCATTGGAGGCTGTTCAGAGAAGGTTCACGAGGTTGATTCCAGAGATGAGGGGGTTGACTTATAAAGATAGGTTGAGTAAGTTAGGTCTATACTCATTGGAGTTCAGAAGAATGAGAGATGATCTTATCGAAACATATTGGCCCAGAAATCGCGACCTCTCGGGTCTGTACGGAGTTTCTACGGACCATGGAAGGCATCGGAAAAGTCGGTTTTCAGTGCGTAATGCGTTTCTGGCTTGATAGATCCTCCGTATCTTGGGAATGAGGACATTTGCAAAGGGCAAGATTGCATACCCATATGTCCCTAAAACTCTTGTGCCTGATAAAAGCAGGCGCATAGCCTACTTTTACAGGCGTAAGAGTTTAAAAACATGCAAAAATATAATTAAATTCAATTTAAAAAAAAAACATCCTATTTTTTAAAAATCCTGCCCTGCTACATTACATTTATTTTTAACCATAATTAAAACTTTTTTTAAAAATCGGCAAATTTTTTTTCTTTAAAAAACATTTCTATGAACTTTAATTTCTATAGTGTATTTATGTGAGGTGTTTTTTTATATTTTATGTCGTGTTTGGGTGTGTTTCCCATTCAAAGTAATAGGACTTTCGGACTTACAAAACTCCTATTACTATGAATGACAAAATACTTTTCCTGCATTGAGTGTCCCGACGTGAATGCGCTCCGTTGCGCAAGAAGAGGCCTCGAGTCCGGGATCTCTGGCGGGCATTCGACCAAAAGGTAAGTGCACATCTTTTCTTTTCTTTTTAATCCAATGCCTGCGGGAAGAAGAAACAGGGATTTCTGGCCCATAAGATAATGGCCCTGAAATTCCGGTCGGAGGCTTCCCGCGGGCAATTGCCTCCGACCGGAGAATTTTTCGGAAAGTACCTGGCGGTCCCGGAGACGCCTGGAATTCCGGTGGGGAGGCCCTATCATCCCGCACTGCGAAGTGCGCTCCCGTCCTCGAGGTTCGGATGCAGAAGGACTGCTCAACCAATCAGGTACAGTATTCTCAATAGCAATGGGAACTCTATATCTATATGTTCTCGTTGCTATTAATTGAGAAAAAAACAAACACAATAACACCAATTAAAAAATAAAAAACACACCTCACAAAATTAAAATTAATTGAAATTAAAGTTAATAAATATCTTGGAGAAAAAAAAAATTTGAGTTTTTACAAAGTTTTTTTCATTATGGGTTAAAATAAATTTAACGTAGTGGCAGGGTTTTTAAAAATAAAATGCGTATTTTTAATTTTATTTTTTATATTTTAAGTGTGTTTTAAGACTCTTACGCCTGTAACAATAGGCTGTACGCCTGCTTTTATCCGGCGCAAGAGTTTTGAGGACATTTGCTGGGCAAGATATGGGTAAATACCGCAATCTTGCTCTTGCAAATGTCCTTGCTCCCGAGATGCGGAGGAGCTTGGTGGATCGGAAAAGCTGGTTTTCAGCGCATGCTCATTGTGCGCTGAAAACTGGGTTTTCCGGTGCCTTTCCGGGTCTGTAGAAACTCCGTACCGACCCGGGGAGGCCGGAATGTCTGGGCCATTGAGAGGGCTGGACAAGTTGGATGCAGAGAGGATATTTCCACTCATAGGGGAGACTAAAACTAGGGGACATAGTCTCAGATTAAGGGGTCACCCATTTAAAACTAAGATGAGGAGGAATTTCTTCTGTCAGAGGGTTGTAAATCTGTGGAATTCTCTGCCCTAGAGAGCTGTGGAGGCTGGGTCATTGAATATATTTAAGATGGAGATAGACAAATTTTGAATGATAAGGGAATAAAGTGTTATGGGGAGCGGGCAGGAAAGTGGAACTGAGTCCATGATCAGATCAGCCATGATCTTATTAAATGGCGGAGCAGGCTGAAGGACTCAAATGACCGAATCCTGCTCCTATTTCTTATGTTCTTGTGCTGTCTGTGTTTGGTTTCTGCATGCTCTCGGCGATGAGACTCGAGGTGCTCAGCGCCCTCCCGGAGCCTCTTCCTCCACTTAGGGCGGCCCTGGGCCAATGACTCTGAGGTGCCGGTGGGGATGTTGCACTTTACCAAGGAGGCTTTGAGGGTGTCCATGAAACGTTTTCTCTGCCCACCTGGGGCTCGCTTGCCATGTAGGAGTTCTGAGTAGAGCGCTTGCTTTGGGAGTCTCATGTCAGGCATGCGAACAATGTGGCCTGCCCAGTGGAGCTGGCCGAGTGTGGTCAGTGCTTCGATGCTGGAGATGTTGGCCTGATCAATAACACTGACGTTGTTTCGTCTGTTCTCCCAGCGGATTTGCAGAATCTTGCGGAGGCAGTGCTGGTGGTACTTCTCCAGCGATTTGAGGTGTCTACTGTATATGGTCCACGTCTCTGAGCCATATAGGAGCTGCAGAATTTCTCACACTAACACATCCCTGTGTTCTTGATTTTCAGAACTACAGCTGTTTTGCACTTTAGAAGGTAAGCAATTTAAGAATCATTTCAGGGCTCTGATTAAATGACTGAATAAAAATATTAGTTTCATTGCATGGGAATCCAGGAATTTTGAAGATAGAGTTCTATAATCCCATTTATTTTCCCTGAAAAGCGTACACCAATGGTCTTGACCATTTTACATTTCTGTGAACTTCACACCTTGTTTAGTTAGAACAACACCCTGCTGGTTGGTGCAATGTGTTAGGCATTGAACTTTCACCTTTGGGCTTGGGTGGAGTGTTGGGTTCGGCACTGACCTTTCATTTTTGCAACCCATTGGTGCATTTACAGACACTGTAAATATTGGACCGTTAAATCACAGAACCATCAACTTTCCTTTGGTGTTTTTCTCCACATATGCCGCCTAGCTTACTCCAACTGTCCTTTCACCTTTGAGACTGGGGAGTGCAGTGGATCAGATACTGTCCCTTTCAGCTTTGGAACCCCATGGTGCAATGTGTTAGATACTGTCCTTTCCTTTTTGCTATCAGTATTTAATTATTCTTTGCTATCTGTTCTTGGAAACTACACTTCACGTGTGGGGGCAGAATACTGAGTGAAATACAATAATGGGGCTAAATTGTGGTTGGAGGTTTCCCACGAGCAGATGACTCCGACCTGCAAAAAATCTGCAAATTTACCTGGTGGTTCGTAGATTCACGCTCCTGAGCCTCTCCGGGTACACATGAGTAGACGCCTGCATATCTCGAGATCACATGGGCTTACCCAACCAATAAAAGAAGGGAATCCCCTCCCCATTCATACTGATGGGATTTCCTTGTACCGAACTCCCATAAGTGTGAATGGGGATCACTTAAAAGAAAATACACAAACACATGAAATAAGTTTTTACACTCCTACACTGGTTAGAGCAGGTCTTGTGCCTACTTTTACCAGACGTATGAATTTCAAGGACAGTTGCTGGGCAGAATTTGGGCAAATAGCCCAACTCTCCGCCCTTAAAGGCCCTTTATTTTTGGATTCGTACGATCTGGCGAGGATTCTTGACAGATCGCAAGTTGTGGGTTTCAGCGATTACGCAGTGAATGTCTAAACCTGGAACTTGTGGGGCCCCTACAAATTCAGCCCCATTGTTTCACATCAATTAAATCTGTAAATGTATTTCATAATTATACCAGAAATGTTCTCTCGCTTTACACTTCTCTGCTTATTTATTTCTTCACTGAGGGAGGGGATAGAGAAATTTTGCTGATTGGTTAACCTCCAGAAGACAGCTTATCTTGAGCAGAACGGGACCCTCCCACCTAATTTCCTTAACCTTCCCCAGTGACCCATTCAAAAATAGAGAGAGGCCTCTCACTGCAGCCACCATTTGACTGTCAGTCCAGGCTGCATGTTGTCACGGGGATCTGCTCCAAAACCAGCTAGAAACAGGTGAAAGTGACAGCAGCATTATGGTTGGGTTGAGCTGTCAGGTTCTCAGCTCCCAACTTGTGATTGGTGCAGAGTTGGAATGTAATAATTGTGGGCTGATCACATGAGATGTAAATACTGTAAACCCTTCCCAATATTCCAGTCTCTGTGTTCAATCTGCAGCTCAGTCTTTTCATTGCATTGAATGGGATGATTATTTTGAGATGAATAGAACATTTGATCTGTCTTGTTAATCGTTGGATTGTAACCCAGCAGAATGGTGCAGACTGAGTGAGGGGATTCCTTGTTCCTATTCTCAGTCTGTGAAGATACAGCTCATAGTTTTAACTGGCAGTCAGCAAGAAGTGTAAGATGTGAAATATTTTTGTTTCGGCAGGATATGATGAAGTAGATATAGATTATGGTAAGTACAGAACCATTACACAATTCAATACAACTGTCCACATATTTATAATACAAATTGAAGAACAGTTCCTGGACACTTTACTGTCACTGCTGAAACAGCTCATCAGAATACATCTTCTGAACAAATATTTATTTTGTTAGAGCTGCTTTACTCCAGCTGATTTAACTCTGCCAGAAGATGTATTTTCCAATCCCGACCCCGAGCGGCTCCCCCTCCGACCCCGAGGGACTCCCCCCCCCCCCCCCCCGACCCCGAGCGGCGCCCCCTGACCCCGAGGGACTCCCCCCCGACCCCGAGCGGCGCCCCCTGACCCCGAGGGACTCCCCCCCGACCCCGAGCGGCGCCCCCTGACCCCGAGGGACTCCCCCCCGACCCCGAGCGGCGCCCCCTGACCCCGAGGGACTCCCCCCCGACCCCGAGCGGCGCCCCCTGACCCCGAGCGGCCCCCCCGGTGCCGCGATCCCGCGCGACTCTCTCTCCCCCCGACCCCGAGTGACCTCCCGTCGACCCCGAGTGACTCTCTCCCCCCTGTCCTCTAGTGACTCTCTCTAATTCTCTGCTTTTTCTCCCAGTCTCTGTGACCCTGGATGTGGAAACAGCGAATCCATGGCTCGAGGTGTCTGAGGATCTGAAGAGTGTGAGACGGACCGGGACCCGGAGGAATCTCCCTGACACCGAGAAGAGGTTTACAGCCCGGCTCTGTGTGCTGGGATCGGAGGGATTCACATCGGGGAGACATTACTGGGAGGTGGAGGTGGAGGGGAATCGGTACTGGAGACTGGGAGTCGCCGCAGAGTCTGTGGAGAGGAAGCGATGTGTCAGACTGAGCCCGGAGAATGGATTGTGGACCATCGAGCGGTACAATGATCAGTTTAATGTAAACTCCTCCCCTCCATCCCCTCTCCCTGCCGGTCAGATCCCCGGGAAGGTGGGAGTTTATCTCAGTTACGAGTCCGGGACAGTTACATTTTACAGCGCGGACACCAAGTCCCATCTCCACACCTTCACTGGGAATAAATTCCCGGAGAAACTTTATCCTTTCTTCGGGACTTGGGATGAGAACAAGTGGCTGAGAATCTGCTCCGGTTCCGATCCGGGTCTGTAAAAGGGGCGGGGCCTCGGGCCGGCACACGTCATCCATGACCTCACAATGACTTGACCCCGCGCGGATAGGGTCAGGAGCAGAGGTCAGGGGTCGGGAGTTAGAAAATGTAATTTCCAAATGATGCATTGTAAGATCCCAATGAGACTGTAAATACAACCCATACAAATATAAAATGTGAGGAGACTTAAATAAAAAGTAAAATCCGACAGCAAGTCCATCCCAGCTCTTTCTCATCACTGCCCCGCTCCTTTGTATTAAAAAGCAGGTATAAGGTGTGCTCTGACAATGAGCACATTCCTCAGGTATTCAGCACCACGCACCATTGGGGATGGGAAATACACAAACTGTCTCTCCTCAAAAACACCGGGAGTTTGGTAATCTTCGGTTTAAAGGGCTGGATGTTCCCTTTTACTGCCGTGTGGGGTGTAAAACTGACGGCTGATCCGCTAACACCCGGTGGTAAAAGTGAAAATTCACCCCAGAGTGTTTCACGTTCCCTTGCAGGTCGCTGTAATGCCGCTTTCAGCCGGGAGATGGTGATGGCGAGCTGTACAGAGAGCTGTATAGTTTTATGGTGCAATATGACCACCTGCTGGTAGAAACCGGTACTGCGGGAATACCCAAAAACAGAAAATGCTGAAACACTCGGCTCATCTGATAATTCAGGCAAGACATTCAGAACATGAGTCCATGATCAGATCAGCCATGATCTTATTAAATGGTGGAGCAGGCTCGAGGGGCCAAATGGCCTACTCCTGCTCCTATTTTTTATGTTCTTAACTGAAAGATAATTGCATAAGGAAAAATAAACACTTCCCACTTCCGTGCTCCTGGGAAATTCCGCACCCCGGCCTGCCCAATGTTCAAAAGGCAAAGGTTGGGAGTGTGGAATTTCACAATATAGGTAAGACATGACATTTATTTCCCGGGGGTGTCTGGGACATACTTTGCAGTGTGGCCCACTCCATTTTATGTTGTTTTGAGCCTGCGGTAATTCCGCCTTTCAAACCAAAAATAATTTTTCCTCGAAGGGTTACAGATATCTTAAATATTAAAATAAAAGTGTGTATTTTTTCATCTCATTTTTATGCTATTAACTATACTTGCAAACTGCTCCAAGATGGTTGAACACATGACGACCATTTCTTTTAATGCTCTGCAAAAGTCAAGTGACCTTTTTTTAATGAACATTTGAGAGATCGCACAGCTGAGAAGAGACATTTTTCACAGGCCCTAAGAGACGTCCTTCAATTGTCTCTGAACTGTGAAGAAAGCTCCAACTATGGTGATAAAGAAATGAGAAGATCTGTTCATGGGAAGGATTTGTTTAAGAATATTCCTTTGTTTTAAACTCAGCAATTAGTTGCACGGTGGTCAAACGTCCCAGAAAAGGATATAAAATGGGTGTAACACGGGAGATAGGAGGAACTGCGGCAGGCAACAGAACTGGCACCTGGTTAGTGCCAAGAGAATGAGGGAGTTAATTTCCAATCGCTAACCACGGTCTGGTGTGAAGGTCTTTGTTTTCTATTAATCACTTGGGGGATGGGCAAGTTTAACCCTTATCAGGGATTTAACGGGATAGGTTGGTGCGAGCTAATAATTAAGAAATTGTTGTACATTTAATGCACAAGTAAGTTGCTTGTATTTCTTTTGACTATTCTAAGTAAAGATAACCCCTGGATTGGGGTGGTGAAGGAACATCCTGTGTCTGCATTGTTTTGTCTCACAAGTTCGAACTCTGAAAGTGTAGAGTCAAGTCGTAAATAAGTCTTGACTGTTTAGTGAAAAGAACAAGACAAAATTTTACAGGATAAAAACCTGTTCTTATACAAGATAAGTCTTACAAGCGGTGTAGGGCTTCAGTGGAGAGACTGGTGAAGCTTGTATTGTTAACTAGTTTATAAACCACTAGTTCGATCCCAGCTGGAGTATTGTGTCCAATTCTGGGCACCACAATTTAGGAAGGATGTGAAAGCTTTGGAGAGGTTCCAGAAGAGAATTACTAGAATGGTTCCAAGGATGAAGGACTTCAGTTAGTGGATAGACTGGAGAAGCTGGGATTGTTCTCCTGAGAGCAGAGGAGATTTGATAGAGGTGTTCAAAATCATGGGGTGTCTGGACAGAGTAGATAGAGAGAAACTGTTCCCATTGGCAGAAGGGTCGAGAACCAGAGGACACAGATTTAAGGTGATTGGGAAAAGAACCAGAGGCGACATGAGGAAAAACTTTAAGCAACAAGTAGTTAGGATCTGGGATGCACTGCCTGATAGGGTGGTGGATTCAGATTCAATAGTCGCCTTCGAAGGAAATTGGATAATACTTGAAGGAGAACAAATTACAGCTATATGGGGAAAGAGCAGGGGTTAGTGGGATTAACTGGATTACTCTTCGAAAGAGCCAGTGCAGACTCGATGGGCCGAATGGCCTCCTTCAGTGCTGTCCCACTCTCTGATTCTCTGATTCTAACTGAGTGTATACTTGGTACCTTGGTTACCGAACACAATTGTGATGGAGACTGTTGGCTCCAGAGCTCTCTCCTGTCAGGAGGGATGTAATTACTCATAGTGCTGCTCGCAGGGGCTGAGGGGAATCGTGTATTGTGGACGGTATACCCCAGAAATGGCATCCTATTCTAGAAAATAACTTATCCTGCATCACTCAACCCACAGCTACAACATTCAGTAAGAAGTCTCCAAAGGTTTCTTATTTTTATTGATAAAAATCCTTCTGATAAGATCCTCTCTTCACTTCCAGAAAGTAATAACAGTCCCACCACTTGTTTCTCATTGCTTACTTCAGTCTGACACAAAGGAACATCTGGAGGCAACATTCAGCTTTCCTGCAACCGACAGTCACTAAATGGCTCGACTACATTCTATCTCCCTCCAGACCTTTACACAGCACGCTCCCAACAGCTAGAGATTGGTAGGGCCACAGTGCAGACAGAGAGCTGATCTTCACCCTTCACTGGAGCCAGAAAGAATCTGCCAAACCAACAAACGTAGAATTACATCGAGTTTACAGCACGGAAACAGGCCATTTGGCCCAACTGCTCCACATGAGGCTCCTCCCATCCTGCTTCATCTCACCGATCACCCTATCCTTCTGTCCCTTTCTCCCTCATGTACTTATCCAGCTTCCCCTTAAATGTATCTATGTTATGTGTCTCAACCACTCCCTGTGGTGGCTAGTTCCACATTCTCATCACTCTCTGGGTAAAGGCATTTCTCCTGAATTCCCGACTGAATTTATTAGTGACTGTCTTATATTTATTCCCCCCTGGTTTTGGATTCCCCCACAAGTGGAAACATCTTCTCTACATCGACTCTATCAAACCCCTTCATTATTTTAAAGACTTCTGTCAGGTCACCTCTCGGCCTTCTAACATATAAAGAAACGATCCCCAGCCCATTCAATCTGTCCTGATAGTTATAACCTCTCAGTTCTGGTATCATCCTCATCAATCCTTTTGGTACCTTCTCCAGTAGGTCTGTATCTTTTTTGTAATCTGGAGACCAGAACTGTGCACAGCACTCTAAGTGTGGTCTTACCAAGGTTTGGTGCAAGTTTAACATGGCGTCCCTGCTTGCCAATTCAATTCCTCTAGAAATGAACACCCAGTGCTTACAGCCTAGACCTTACACAGAAATACTTCAGAACATAAGAACATAAGAATTAGGAACAGGAGTAGGCCATCTAGCCCCTCGAGCCTGCTCTGCCATTCAATAAGATCATGGCTGATCTGGCCGTGGACTCAGCTCCACTTACCCGCCCGCTCCCCATAACCCTTAATTCCCTTATTGGTTCTGTTGTGACTGTCCTCTACTGTGTGAACATTGAGTCTTTCTGTCAATTTGCTTCTTCCGTGTTGGTTTAACATTTAAGTCTCTGTGTTTTTCTCCTTTCTATTTGGTTATTTTCTACATTGATGAATAACCAATCATATTGTGCAAAATCATTCTATCCAATCACAATCTAGCAAAAAATTCTACCCAATCATAGTCTAACAAAAAATTCTACCAATCATATTCCTGCAAAGCATTTTACCCAATTACATTCCAGAAAAAATTCTACCCAATCAGATTCCAGCAACAAAATCTACCCAATCATGTTCCAGCAATATATTCTACCCAATCACATTCCTTCCTTTGTTGGAACACAATGGGAGTACAGAACGGCCAATAGAGAATCAGCTGCCCTTTTCACACCACACCAATTTCCTAATGCCAAGTTAATGGAACCATCCAAGATAAATTTCATGTTCAGAAAAGTGGAGTTCCATTCTCTCCCATTGCCATACCCATTTTGATGAATTAAAAAGTAATTACTGCACCCTCTCCCCTCCCCCACCCCACCAGCGGCCCCAAACCTTTTGCATTCAGTCAGATGGCCCTGGATTCAAACCTCATTCCAGACACTTGAGCACACACTCCAGGCTGACACTTCCAATGGTGCACTGTCGGAGGTGCCGTCTTTCAAATGAGATGTTACACCGAACCCCTACTGTTTAAGTAGATGCAAAAGATCCCCCCCATGGCACTTTTATAGAGTTCTCCTGGTGTTCTGGCCAACATTTATCTTTCAACCGACCCGACCCAACAAAACCGATGTAACTGTTCATTTATACCAGTGGTGTATGTGGGAGCTTGCTGGGTGCAAACAGAAGGTGTGATTTTCCAACAACAGTGACGACACTTGAAAAGTAATTCATAGAAACACAGAAAATAGGTGCAGAAGTAGGCTCTTCGAGCCTGCACCACCATTCAATATGATCATGGCTGATCATGCAACTTCAGTACCCCATTCCTGCTTTTTCTCGATACCCCTTGGTCCCTTTAGCCGTAAGGGCCACATCTAACTTACTTTTGAATATATCTAACGAACTGGCCTCAACAACTTTCTGTGGTAGAGAATTCCACAGGTTCACAATTCTCTGAGTGAAGAAGTTTCTCCTCATCTCGGTCCCAAATGGCTTACCCCTTATCCTTAGACTGTGACCCCTGGTTCTGGACTTGCCTGCATCTAACCTGTCCAATCCCGTCAGATTTTTTATATGTTTCTATGAGATCCCCTCTCATTCTTCTAAATTCCAGTGAATATAAGCCTAGTTGATCCAGTCTTTCGTCATATGTCAGTCCTGCCATCCCGGGAATCAGTCTGGTGAACCTTCGCTGCACTCCCTCAATGGCAAGAATGTCCTTCCTCAGATTAGGAGACTAAAACTGCACACAATACGCAAGGTGTGGTCTCACCAAGGCCCTGTACAACTGCAGTAAGACCTCCCTGCTCCTATACTCAAATTCCCTCGCTATGAAGGCCAGCATGCCATTTGCTTTCTTTATTGCCTGAGGTACCTGCATGCCTACCTTCAATGACTAATGTACTTTGACACCCAGGTCTCGTTGCACCTCCTCTTTTCCTAATCTGTCACCATTCAGATAATAATCTGCCTTCATGTTTTTGCCCCCAAAGTGGATAACGTCACACTTATCCACATTATGCTGCATCTGCCATGCATTTGCCCATTCACCTAACCTGTCCAAGACCCCCGCAGCCTCCCAGCATCCTCCTCGCAGCTCGCACTGCCACCCAGCTTAGTGTCATCTGCAAACCTGGAGATGTTACATTCAATTCCTTCGTCTAAATCATTAATGTATATTGTAAATAGCTGGGGTCCCAGCACTGAACCCTGCGGCACCCCACTAGTCACTGCCTGCCAATCTGAAAAGGACCCGTTTATTCCCACTCTTTGCTTCCTGTCTGCCAATCAGTTCTCTATCCACGTCAGTACATTACCCCCAATGCCATGTGCCTCAATTCTGCACACTAATTCTCTTGTGTGGGACCTTGTCAAAAGCCTTTTGAAAGTCCAAATACACCACATCCACTGGTTCTCCCTTATCCACTCTACTAGTTACATCCTCAAAAGATTCAACAAGATTTGTCAAGCATGATTTCCCTTTCATAAATCCATGTTGACTTGGACTGTCACTGCTTTCCAAATGGGCTGCTATTACATCTTTAATAATTGATTCCAGCTTTTTCCCCACCACCGATGTCAGGCTAACCGGTCTATAATTCCCTGTTTTCTCTCTCCCTCTTTTAAAAAAAAGTGGTGTTACATTAGCTGCCCTCCAATCCATAGGAACAAACCAGAGTCCATGGAATGTTGGAAAATGACCACCAATGCATTCACTATTTCTCGGGCCACTTCCTTAAGTACTCTGTGATGCAGACTATCAGGCCCTGGTCATTTATTGGCCTTCAGTACGTTCAATTTCCCTAATGCCATTTCCTGACTAATAAGGATTTCCCTCAGTTCCCCCTTCTCGCTAGACCCTCGGTCCCCTAGTATTTTCAGGAAGTTATTCATGTCTTACTTAGTGAAGACAGAACCAAAGTATTTGTTCAATTGGTCTGCCATTTCCTTGTTCCCCATTATGAATTCCCTTGATTCTGACTGCAAGGGACCTACATTAGTCTTCACTAATCTTTTTCTCTTCACATATCTATAGAAGCTTTTGCAGTCAGTTTTTATGTTCCCTGCAAGCTTACTCTCATACTCTATTTTCCCCATCCTAATTAAACCCTTAGTCCTCCTCTGTTGAATTCTAAATTTCTCCCAGTCCTCAGGTTTGCTGCTTTTTCTGGCCAATTTATATGCCTCTTCCTTGGATTTAACACTTTCCCCAATTTCCCTTGTTAGCCACAGTTGAGCCACCTTCCCTTTTTTATTCTTACACCACACAGGGATGAACAATTGTTGTCGTTCATCCATGTGATTTTTAATGTCTGCCATTGCCTATCCACCGTCAACCCTTTAAGTATCATTTTCCAGTCTATTCTAGCCAATTCACATCTCATACCTTTGAAGTTTCCTTTCTTTAAGTTCAGGACCCTAGTCTCTGAATTAACTGTGTCACTCTCCATCTTAATGAAGAATTCTACTATATTATGGTCACTCTTCCCCAAGGGGCCCCGCATGACCAGATTGCTAATTAATCCTTTCTCGTTACACAAGACCCAGTCTAGGATGGCCTGCTCTCTACTTGGTTCTTGACATATTGGTCCAGAAAACCATCCCTTATACGCTCCAGGAAATCCTCCTCCATTGTATTGCTACCAGTTTGGTTAGCCCAATCAATATGCAGATTAAAGTCACCCATGATAACTGCTGTACACTTATTGCACGTGTCCCTAATTTCCTGTTTGATGCCATCCCCAACCTCCCTACTACTGTTTGGTGGTCTGTACACAACTCCCACTAACGTTTTCTGCGTGTTTTGCAGCTCTACCCATATAGATGCCACATCATCCAAGCTAATGTCCTTCCTTACTATTGCGCTAATCTCCTCTTTAACCAGTAACGCTACCCCACTTCCTTTTCCTTCCTGTCTGTCCTTCCTGAATATTGAATACCCCTGTATGTTGAGTTCCCAGCCTTGGTTACCTTGGAGCCATGTCTCCGTAATCCCAATTACATCATATCTGTTAACAGCTATCTGTGCATTGACTGAAGTTCTCTGAGATACATTTAAAGGGAATCTGGATAAGTACACGAGGGCGAAAGGAATAGAAGGATAAGCTGATAGGGTGAGATGAAGAGGGTGGGAGGAGGCTCGAATGAAGCATAAACACCGACACAGACCTGTTGGGCCGAGTGGCCTGTTTCTGTGCTGTTTATACTAAGGAACTCTGTGAATTGAGAAATGCTGTATAAATGCAAGTCATTTCTTTCTACTCCTCAACCAGCTCTCGTTCTGAGTCTGAATGTTGGTGTTGCTGTGTGGAGCCGATTCTAGCACAATCAGCCTGTGTAATGTCACTGTTCTATTATAGCTCAGTATAAATCTAGGTCACTGTGTAATTTCACACTGATCTACTTGAAGAGTGGGGCCAAGATTTCCCACCTCATTCACTGTAAGACCGAAAAATTCTAGGATGGGGTTGTGGAATTTCCCAATGCAGATTCCTACCACGGTTAATGAGCACTGAAGCAGATTTTCAATAAATTTACTCTCAAATCACAAACGGGATTTTTCAGTGAGGTTGTTATTGTGTATTACTTACAGCCAACATCATTCCTCACCACAAGAAATAGCTCCCATTCACAAAACAAGGGAACTGATGTTAAAGGTTGGAAATAAAGTTGACTATTTACAAAGAGCAATGAGTGAGTAGAATGATGCCACACTGGAGGCGTTAGGGATTGGCTGGTTCATGCTCCTGTAATTTCTGATATATCTGAACCTTTTGCTGATATTATTTTCATGTGATCCCTTCCCATTATCTTTTCCTCTTAACAAATTAAAAGGTTTCTTTTCTTGCATTTTGTTTTTAAATAACTGGAAAGTGATGGATGGGAGGTCAACCCACTTCTAGAGAATAAACCGACCTGTATCTCCCATCCCTCTGTATCTCCCATCCCTCTCTATCTCCCATCCCTCTGTATCCCCCATCCCTCTGTATCTCCCATCCCTCTGTATCTCCGATCCCTCTCTATCTCCCATCCCTCTGTATCTCCCATCCCTCTGTATCTCCCATCCCTCAGTATCTCCCATCCCTCTGTATCTTCCATCCCTCTGTATCCCCCATCCCTCTGTATCCCCATCCCTCTGGTATCGTCCATCCCTCTGTATCCCCCATCCCTCTGTATCTCCCATCCCTCTGTATCTCCCATCCCTCTGTATCCCCCATCCCTCTGTATCCCCATCCCTCTGGTATCTCCCATCCCTCTGTATCTCCCATCCCTCAGTATCTCCCATCCCTCTGTATCTCCCATCCCTCTGTATCCCCCATCCCTCTGTATCTCCCATCCCTCTGTATCTCCCATCCCTCTGTATCTCCCATCCCTCTGTATCCCCTATCTCTCTGTATCTCCCATCCCTCTGTATCTCCCATCCCTCTGTATCTCCCATCCCTCTGTATCTCCCATCCCTCTGTATCCCCCATCCCTCTGTATCCCCATCCCTCTGGTATCGTCCATCCCTCTGTATCCCCCATCCCTCTGTATCTCCCATCCCTCTGGTATCTCCCATCCCTCTGTATCCCCCATCTCTCTGTATCTCCCATCCCTCAGTATCTCCCATCCCTCTGTATCTCCCATCCCTCTGTATCTCCCGTCCCTCTGTATCTCCCATCCCTCTGTATCTCCCATCCCTCTGTATCTCCCATCCCTCAGTATCTCCCATCCCTCTGTATCTCCCATCCCTCTGTATCCCCCATCCCTCTGTATCTCCAATCCCTCTGTATCTCCCATCCCTCTGTATCCCCTATCTCTCTGTATCTCCCATCCCTCTGTATCTCCCATCCCTCTGTATCTCCCATCCCTCTGTATCCCCCATCCCTCTGTATCTCCCATCCCTCTGTATCTCCCATCCCTCTGCATCTCCCATCCCTCTGTATCTTCCATCCCTCTGTATCCCCCATCCCTCTGTATCTCCCATCCCTCTGTATCCCCCATCCCTCTGTATCCCCATCCCTCTGGTATCGTCCATCACTCTGTATCCCCCATCCCTCTGTATCTCCCATCCCTCTGGTATCTCCCATCCCTCTGTATCCCCCATCCCTCTGTATCTCCCATCCCTCAGTATCTCCCATCCCTCTGTATCTCCCATCCCTCTGTATCTCCCATCCCTCTGTATCTCCCATCCCTCAGTATCTCCCATCCCTCTGTATCTCCCATCCCTCTGTATCCCCCATCCCTCTGTATCTCCCATCCCTCTGTATCTCCCATCCCTCTGTATCTCTCATCCCTCTGTATCTCCCATCCCTCTGTATCCCCCATCCCTCTGTATCCCAATCCCTCTGGTATCGTCCATCCCTCTGTATCCCCCATCCCTCTGTATCTCCCATCCCTCTGGTATCTCCCATCCCTCTGTATCCCCCATCCCTCTGTATCTCCCATCCCTCAGTATCTCCCATCCCTCTGTATCTCCCATCCCTCTGTATCTCCCGTCCCTCTGTATCTCCCATCCCTCTGTATCTCCCATCCCTCTATATCTCCCATCCCTCAGTATCTCCCATCCCTCTGTATCTCCCATCCCTCTGTATCCCCCATCCCTCTGTATCTCCCATCCCTCTGTATCTCCCATCCCTCTGTATCCCCTATCTCTCTGTATCTCCCATCCCTCTGTATCTCCCATCCCTCTGTATCTCCCATCCCTCTGTATCCCCCATCCCTCTGTATCTCCCATCCCTCTGTATCTCCCATCCCTCTGCATCTCCCATCCCTCTGTATCTCCCGTCCCTCTGTATCCCCCATCCCTCTGTATCTCCCATCCCTCTGTATCTCCCATCCCTCTGCATCTCCCATCCCTCTGTATCTCCCATCCCTCTGTATCTCCCATCCCTCTGTATCCCCCATCCCTCTGTATCTCCCATCCCTCTGTATCTCCCATCCCTCTGCATCTCCCATCCCTCTGTATCTCCCGTCCCTCTGTATCCCCCATTCCTCTGTATCTCCCATCCCTCTGTATCTCCCATCCCTCTGTATCTCCCATCCCTCTGGTATTGTCCATCCCTCTGTATCTCCGATCACTCTGCCTTTTCTACTGTTTACCCGGGAATAGGATCTGTTTAACCTGCTCCTATCAGGGGAATCAGACCTGTTTACCCTGCCACTAATTGAGGCTCAATTTCATTTAATTGTAAAGTTGATGAAGGAATGCATTGTTCAAGTTGCTGCATCAGTCTACTTTGTAGATATTTGATTCAGCTTGAGATCAGCAGGAGGGAGATGGGCTCAGTGCGTTAAGTGGACTAGAACCATAAAACCCTTGCATTGCAGCAACTGCAGCCAGCAAGGTGTGGCTGCTGTCAGGAATGGAGAGGGGAAAACTGGTGAGGAAAATAAAACAAAAAAAGTGAGCAGGATTATGTGTGATTTCCCATCCAGTGTGTTTATTTCCCACCCACTGTGTTATTAGGATACCTTAACCTGATTACGTCACTTTGAAGGAGCCTGGTGAATTTCCCGCTCAGTCCTAATGCCTGTATCGGGGTACATGTGATAAAAAAAAGAAAGACATTTATGGAGCGCCTTTCATGACCACCGATCGTCCCAAAGCGCTGAACAGCCAATAAAGTAATCATTTGAAGTGTAGTACTGTAATGTAGGAAACATGGCAGCCAATTTGCGCACAGCAAGCTCCCACTAACAGCAACGTGATAATGACCAGTGATCTGTTTTTAGTGATGTTGATTGAGGGATAAATATTGGCTAGGATAAATCCCCTGCTCTTCTTTGAAATAATGCCATGGAATCTTTTACATCCATCTGAGAGAGCAGATGGGGCCTCGATGTAATGTCACATCTGAAAGACGGCACCTCCAACAGGGCAGCACTCCCCCAGTACTGCACTGGGAATGTCAGCCGAGATATTTGTGCTCAATTCCCTGGAGTGGGACTTAAACCCACAAACCTTCCGACTCAGAGGCGAGGGTAGCGAAGTTAGCGATATTCACAGTTAGCATTGCTGTTCTCACTAATGATTATGTGACTCGGAGACACACGATTTTGCAGTTCAGCATCGGGTGCTTGTCGCCCTGCTCTGGGTCTCCAGCCTCCTTCCTGTCGGACATACTGTGCGAGACGATCCCGCAGAATGTGTCATGTACACACAGATTGCATCTAATGCAATTGAAGACTAGATGCCACATACCATGAATTCCCCCGTCTCCCTTCCCCCTCGGTTGCTCTGCGTGCTATTCATCCCGTGTTTGAACATCAACCTTACAGGAATGGCCCCAGTATCTCTCTGGTCCTGCACGCGACTGATCTCAGCAGGAAGGGAGGAGGGGGTTTTACAGTTGGGCTCAGTGCCTCTGGATTAGCGGGAAGGGAGCAATCAGACAGGCTTCCTGATGCCAAGCACTATCCAGAAATCCCTTTCCGGAAAGTATGTTGGTGGAGAGCGGACCAGGACAAGATCGGGTTCAGAGCGTGATGCCTCTGTAGTCGAATATACGGCCAGGACTCACCACCAAAGCTCACTGTGCCATGTGACCACGCACTAATGTACAAGTGCAGGGTGCTGGTGTTATGTTTCCTTCTTTCTTGGATTGATCAGACTGCTCTGGTGAATGATCAGCCATGATCTTATGGAATGGTGCTGCAGGCTCGAAGGGCCGAATGGCCGACACCTGCACCTATTTTCTATGTTTCTATGTTTCCCTGGACTACTCTCGTTATTTCCCCCCATACCCTTATCTCCTCCACTCCCAGAGGTGGCCAGTTACTGGGGTATGGTTCTATAGCAGCCCCCCCAATACCTTACACACCATTGCCCTTGATGTGTGAGCCCAAGCAATGAATGTCAGCGGGCTATTTGACGAGGAGGGGCATCACAGCTAAACATGATCCTGTCTTCACTCAACTTCCCGGCAGGGGTCACTGGATGACCAGCAGCAGCAGGGGTCACTGGATGACCATCAGCAGCAGGGGTCACTGGATGACCATCAGCAGCAGCAGGGGTCACTGGATGACCATCAGTAGCAGCAGGGGCACTGGATGACCATCAGCAGCAGCAGGGGTCACTGGATGACCATCAGCAGCAGGGGTCACTGGATGATCATCAGTAGCAGGGGTCACTGGATGACCATCAGTAGCAGGGGTCACTGGATGACCATCAGCAGCAGCAGGGGTCACTGGATGATCATCAGCAGCAGCAGGGGTCACTCGATGACCATCAGTAGCAGGGGTCACTGGATGACCATCAGCAGCAGCAGGGGTCACTGGATGACCATCAGCAGCAGGGGTCACTGGATGAATATCAGCACAGGGGTCACTGGATGACCATCAGCAGCAGGGGTCACAGGATGACCATCAGCAGCAGGGGTCACTGGATGACCAGCAGCAGCAGCAGCAGAGGTCATTGGATGAACATCAGCAGCAGCGGTCACTGGATGACCATTAGCAGCAGCAGGGATCACTGGATGACCATCAGCAGCAGCAGGGGTCACTGGATGACCATCAGCAGCAGCAGGGGTCACTGGATGACCATCAGCAGCAGCAGGGGTCACTGGATGACCATCAGCAGCAGCAGGGGTCACTGGATGCCCATCAGCAGCAGTGGTCACTGGATGACCATCAGCAGCAGGGGTCACTGGATGACTATCAGCAGCAGGGGTCACAGGATGACCATCAGCAGCAGCAGGGGTCACTGGATGACCATCAGCAGCAGGGGTCACTGGATGACCATCAGCAGCAGGGGTCACTGGATGACCATCAGCAGCAGCAGGGGTCACTGGATGACCATCAGCAGCAGCAGGGGTCATGGATGACCTTCAGCAGCAGGGGTCACTGGATGACCATCAGCAGCAGCAGGGGTCACTGGATGACTAGCAGCAGCAGGGGTCACTGGATGACCATCAGCAGCAGCAGGGGTCACTGGATGACCATCAGCAGCAGGGGTCATTGGATGACGAGCAGCAGCAGGGGTCACTGGATGACCATCAGCAGCAGGGGTCACTGGATAACCAGCAGCAGGGGTCACTGGATGACCATCAGCAGCAGGGGTCACTGGATGACCATCAGCAGCAGGGGTCACTGGATGACCATCAGCAGCAGAGGTCACTGGATGACCATCAGCAGCAGCAGAGGTCACTGGATGACCATCAGCAGCAGGGGTCACTGGAAGACCATCAGCCGCAGCAGGGGTCACTGGATGACCATCAGCAGCAGGGGTCACTGGATGATCTTCAATAGCAGGGGTCACTGGATGACCATCAGCAGCAGCAGGAGTCACCGGATGACCATCAGTAGCAGGGGTCACTGGATGACCATCAGCAGATGTCACTGGATGGTCATCTGAAGCAGGGGTCACTGGATGACCATCAGCAGGGGTCACTGGATGAACATCAGCAGCAGGTGTCACTTGATGACCATCAGCAGCAGGGGTCACTGGATGACCATCAGTAGCAGCAGGTGTCACTGGATGACCATCAGCAGCAGGGGTCACTGGATGACCATCAGCAGCAGCAGGGGTCACTGGATGACCATCAGCAGCAGCAGGGGTCACTGGATGACCATCAGCAGCAGCAGGGGTCACTGGATGACCATCAGCAGCAGGGGCCACTGGATGACAATCAGCAAGAGCAGGGGTCACTGGATGACCATCAGCAGCAGGGGTCACTGGATGACCATCAGCAGCAGAAAGGGTCACTGGATGACCATCAGCAGCAGGGGTCACTGGATGACCATCAGCAGCAGCAGGGGTCACTGGATGACCATCAGCAGCAGGGGTCACTGGATGACGAGCAGCAGCAGGGTTCACTGGATGACCATCAGCAGCAGGGGTCACTGGATGACCATCAGCAGCAGGGTTCATTGGATGACCATCAGCAGCAGGGGTCACTGGTTGACCATCAGCAGCAGCAGGGGTCACTGGATGACCATCAGCAGCAGAGGTCACTGGATGACCATCAGCAGCAGGGGTCACTGGATGACCATCAGCAGCAGGGTTCATTGGATGACCAGCAGCAGGGGTCACTGGATGACCATCAGCAGCAGGGGTCACTGGATGACCATAAGCAGCAGAGGTCACTGGATGACCATCAGCAGCAGCAGGGGTCACTGGATGACCATCAGCAACAGGGGTCACTGGATGACCATCAGCAGCAGCAGGAGTCGCTGGATGACCATCAGCAGCAGGGGTCACTGGATGACCATCAGCAGCAGCAGGGGTCACTGGATGGCCACCAGCAGCAGCAGGGTTCACTGGATGACCATCAGCAGTAGGGGTCACTGGATGACCATCAGCAGCAGGGGTCACTGGATGACTATCAGCAGCAGGGGTCACTGGATGACCATCAGCAGCAGGGGTCACTGGATGACCATCAGCAGCAGCAGGGGTCACTGGATGACCATCCGCAGCAGGGGTCACTGGATGACTATCAGCAGCAGGGGTCACTGGATGACCATCAGCAGCAGCAGGGGTCACTGGATGACCATCAGCAGCAGGGGTCACTGGATAACCAGCAGCAGGGGTCACTGGATGACCATCAGCAGCAGGGGTCACTGGATGACCATCAGCAGCAGGGGTCACTGGATGACCATCAGCAGCAGGGGTCACTGGGTGACCATCAGCAGCAGCAGAGGTCACTGGATGACCATCAGCAGCAGGGGTCACTGGAAGACCATCAGCAGCAGCAGGGGTCACTGGATGACCATCAGTAGCAGCAGGGGTCACTGGATGACCATCAGCAGCAGCAGGGGTCACTGGATGACCATCAGCAGCAGGGGTCATTGGATGACGAGCAGCAGCAGGGGTCACTGGATGACCATCAGCAGCAGGGGTCACTGGATAACCAGCAGCAGGGGTCACTGGATGACCATCAGCAGCAGGGGTCACTGGATGACCATCAGCAGCAGGGGTCACTGGATGACCATCAGCAGCAGAGGTCACTGGATGACCATCAGCAGCAGCAGAGGTCACTGGATGACCATCAGCAGCAGGGGTCACTGGAAGACCATCAGCAGCAGCAGGGGTCACTGGATGACCATCAGTAGCAGCAGGGGTCACTGGATGACCATCAGCAGCAGGGGTCACTGGATGACCATCAGTAGCAGGGGTCACTGGATGACCATCAGCAGCAGCAGAAGTCACTGGATGACCATCAGTAGCAGGGGTCACTGGATGACCATCAGCAGATGTCACTGGATGGTCATCTGAAGCAGGGGTCACTGGATGACCATCAGCAGGGGTCACTGGATGACCATCAGCAGCAGGCGTCACTTGATGACCATCAGCAGCAGGTGTCACTGGATGACCATCAGTAGCAGCAGGTGTCACTGGATGACCATCAGCAGCAGGGGTCACTGGCTGACCATCAGCAGCAGCAGGGGTCACTGGATGACCATCAGCAGCAGCAGGGGTCACTGGATGACCATCAGCAGCAGCAGGGGTCACTGGATGACCATCAGCAGCAGGGGCCACTGGATGACAATCAGCAAGAGCAGGGGTCACTGGATGACCATCAGCAGCAGGTGTCACTGGATGACCATCAGCAGCAGGGGTCACTGGATGACCATCAGCAGCAGAAAGGGTCACTGGATGACCATCAGCAGCAGGGGTCACTGGATGACCATCAGCAGCAGCAGGGGTCACTGGATGACCATCAGCAGCAGGGGTCACTGGATGACGAGCAGCAGCAGGGTTCACTGGATGACCATCAGCAGCAGGGGTCACTGGATGACCATCAGCAGCAGGGTTCATTGGATGACCATCAGCAGCAGGGGTCACTGGATGACCATCAGCAGCAGGGGTCACTGGATGACCATAAGCAGCAGAGGTCACTGGATGACCATCAGCAGCAGCAGTGGTCACTGGATGACCATCAGCAACAGGGGTCACTGGATGACCATCAGCGGCAGCAGGAGTCGCTGGATGACCATCAGCAGCAGGGGTCACTGGATGACCATCAGCAGCAGCAGGGGTCACTGGGTGACCATCAGCAGCAGCAGGGTTCACTGGATGACCATCAGCAGTAGGGGTCACTGGATGACCATCAGCAGCAGGGGTCACTGGATGACTATCAGCAGCAGGGGTCACTGGATGACCATCAGCAGCAGGGGTCACTGGATGACCATCAGCAGCAGCAGGGGTCACTGGATGACCATCAGCAGCATCAGGGGTCACTGGATGACCTTCAGCAGCAGGGGTCACTGGATGACCATCAGCAGCAGCAGGGGTCACTGGATGACCATCAGCAGCACGGGTCACTGGATGACCATCAGCAGCAGCAGGGGTCACTGGATGACCATCAGCAGCAGGGGTCATTGGATGACGAGCAGCAGCAGGGGTCACTGGATGACCATCAGCAGCAGGGGTCACTGGATAACCAGCAGCAGGGGTCACTGGATGACCATCAGCAGCAGGGGTCACAGGATGACCATCAGCAGCAGAGGTCACTGGATGACCATCAGCAGCAGCAGAGGTCACTGGATGACCATCAGCAGCAGCGTTCACTGGATGACCATCAGCAGCAGCAGGGATCACTGGATGACCATCAGCAGCAGCAGGGGTCACTGGATGACCATCAGCAGTAGCAGGGGTCACTGGATGACCATCAGTAGCAGCGGGGTCACTGGATGACCATCAGCAGCAGGGGTCACTGGATGACCATCAGCAGCAGGGGTCACTGGATGACTATCAGCAGCAGGGGTCACTGGATGACCATCAGCAGCAGCAGCAGGGGTCACTGGATGACCATCAGTAGCAGGGGTCACTGGATGACCATCAGCAGCACAGGGGTCACTGGATGACCATCAGCAGCAGCAGGGGTCACTTGAATGACCATCAGCAGCAGGGGTCACTGGATGACCATCAGCAGCAGGGGTCACTGGATGACTATCAGCAGCAGGAGTCACTGGATGACCATCAGCAGCAGGGGTCACTGGATGACCATCAGCAGCAGCAGGGGTCACTGGATGACCATCAGTAGCAGCAGGGGTCACTGGATGACCATCAGCAGCAGGGGTCACTGGATGACCATCAGTAGCAGGGGTCACTGGATGACCATCAGCAGCAGCAGGAGTCACTGGCTGACCATCAGTAGCAGGGGTCACTGGATGACCATCAGCAGATGTCACTGGATGGTCATCTGAAGCAGGGGTCACTGGATGACCATCAGCAGGGGTCACTGGATGACCATCAGCAGCAGGCGTCATTTGATGACCATCAGCAGCAGGGGTCACTGGATGACCATCCGTAGCAGCAGGGGTCACTGGATGACCATCAGCAGCAGGGGTCACTGGATGACCATCAGCAGCAGCAGGGGTCACTGGATGACCATCAGCAGCAGCAGGGGTCACTGGATGACCATCAGCAGCAGCAGGGGTCACTGGATGACCATCAGCAGCAGGGGCCACTGGATGACAATCAGCAACAGCAGTGGCCACTGGATGACCATCAGCAGAAGGGGTCACTGGATGACCATCAGCAGCAGGGGTCACTGCATGACCATCAGCAGCAGCAGGGGTCACTGGATGACCATCAGCAGCAGGGGTCACTGGATGACCATCAGCAGCAGCAAGGGTCACTGGATGACCATCAGCAGCAGGGGTCATGGGTGACGAGCAGCAGCAGGGTTCACTGGATGACCATAAGCAGCAGGGGTCACTGGATGACCATCAGCAGCAGGGTTCATTGGATGACCATCAGCAGCAGGGGTCACTGGATGACCATCAGCAGCAGGGGTCACTGGATGACCATAAGCAGCAGAGGTCACAGGATGACCATCAGCAGCAGCAGGGGTCACTGGATGACCATCAGCAACAGGGGTCACTGGATGAACATCAGCGGCAGCAGGTGTCGCTGGATGACCATCAGCAGCAGCAGGGGTCACTGGATGACCATCAGCAGCAGGGGTCACTGGATGACCATCAGTAGCAGGGGTCACTGGATGACCATTAGCAGCAGGGGTCACTGGATGACCATCAGCAGCAGGGGTCACTGGATGGCCATCAGCAGCAGGGGTCACTGGATGACTATCAGCAGCAGGGGTCACTGGATGACCATCAGCAACAGCAGGGGTCACTGGATGACCATCAGCAGCAGGGGTCACTGGATGACCATCAGCAGCAGCAGGGGTCACTGGATGACCATCAGCAGCAGGGGCCACTGGATGACAATCAGCAACAGCAGGGGTCACTGGATGACTATCAGCAGCAGGGGTCACTGGATGATCATCAGCAGCAGGGGTCACTGGATGACCATCATCAGCAGCAGGGGTCACTGGATGACTATCAGCAGCAGGGGTCACTGGATGATCATCAGCAGCAGGGGTCACTGGATGACCATCAGCAGCAGCAGAGGTCACTGGATGACCATCAGCAGCAGGGGTCACTGGTTGACCATCAGTAGCACCAGGGGTCTGGATGACTATCAGCAGCAGCAGGGGTCACTGGATGACCATCAGTAGCAGCAGGGGTCACTGGATGACCATCAGCAGCAGGGGTCACTGGTTGACCATCAGCAGCAGGGGTCACTGGATGACCATCAGCAGCAGCAGAGGTCACTGGATGACCATCAGCAGCAGGGGTCACTGGTTGACCATCAGTAGCACCAGGGGTCTGGATGACTATCAGCAGCAGCAGGGGTCACTGGATGACCATCAGTAGCAGCAGGGGTCACTGGATGACCATCAGCAGCAGGGGTCACTGGTTGACCATCAGCAGCAGGGGTCACTGGATGACCATCAGTAGCAGGGGTCACTGCGTGACCATCAGCAGCAGCAGTGGTCACTGGATGACCATCCGTAGCAGGGGTCACTGCGTGACCATCAGCAGCAGCAGGGGTCACTGGATGGCCATCAGTAGCAGCAGGGGTCACTGGATGACCATCAGCAGCAGAGGTCACTGGTTGACCATCAGCAGCAGGGGTCACTGGATGACCATCAGCAGCAGGGGTCACTGGATGACCATCAGTAGCAGGGGTCACTGGATGACGAGCAGCAGCAGGGTTCACTGGATGACCATCAGCAGCAGGGATCACTGGATGACCATCAGCAGCAGGGTTCATTGGGTGACCATCAGCAGCAGGGGTCACTGGATGACCATCAGCAGCAGGGGTCACTGGATGACCATAAGCAGCAGAGGTAACTGGATAACCATCAGCAGCAGCAGGGTTCACTGGATGACCATCAGCAGCAGGGGTCACTGGATGAACATAAGCAGCAGAGGTAACTGGATAACCATCAGCAGCAGCAGGGGTCACTGGATGACCATCAGCAGCAGGGGTCACTGGATGACCATCAGTAGCAGGGGTCACTGGATGAACATTAGCAGCAGGGGTCACTGGATGACCATCAGTAGCAGGGGTCACTGGATGACCATCAGCAGCAGGGGTCACTGGATGACCATCAGCTGCAGCAGAGGTCACTGGATGACCATCAGCAGCAGGGGTCACTGGATGACCATCAGCAGCAGCAGGGGTCACTGGATGACCATCAGCAGCAGGGACCACTGGATGACAATCAGCAACAGCAGGGGTCACTGGATGACCATCAGCAGCAGGGGTCACTGGATGACCATCAGTAGCACGGGTCACTGGGTGACCATCAGCAGCAGCAGGGGTCACTGGATGACCATCAGCAGCAGCAGGGGTCACTGGATGACAATCAGCAGCAGGGGTCACTGGATGACCATCAGCAGCAGGGGTCACTGGATGACTATCAGCAGCAGGGGTCACTGGATGATCATCAGCAGCAGGGGTCACTGGATGACCATCAGCAGCAGCAGGGGTCACTGGATGACCATCAGCAGCCGGGGTCACTGGTTGACCATCAGTGGCATCAGGGGTCACTGGATGACCATCAGCAGCAGGGGTCACTGGATGACCATCAGCAGTAGGGGTCACTGGATGACCATCAGCAGCAGGGGTCACTGGATGACCATAAGCAGCAGGGGTCACTGGATGACCATCAGCTGCAGCAGGGGTCACTGGATGACCATCAGCAGCAGGGGTCACTGGATGACCATCAGCAACAGGGGTCACTGGATGACCATCAGCAGCAGCAGGGGTCACTGGATGACCATCAGCAGCAGGGGCCACTGGATGACAATCAGCAACAGCAGGGGTCACTGGATGACCATCAGCAGCAGGGGTCACTGGATGACCATCAGTAGCACGGGTCACTGGGTGACCATCATCAGCAGCAGTGGTCACTGGATGACCATCATCAGCAGCAGGGGTCACTGGATGACCATCAGCAGCAGGGGTCACTGGATGATCATCAGCAGCAGGGGTCACTGGATGACCATCAGTAGCAGCAGGGGTCACTGGATGACCATCAGCAGCAGGGATCACTGGTTGACCATCAGTAGCATCAGGGGTCACTGGATGACTATCAGCAGCAGCAGGGGTCACTGGATGACCATCAGTAGCAGCAGGGGTCACTGGATGACCATCAGCAGCAGGGGTCACTGGTTGACCATCAGCAGCAGGGGTCACTGGATGACCATCAGTAGCAGGGTTCACTGGGTGACCATCAGCAGCAGCAGTGGTCACTGGATGACCATCAGTAGCAGGGGTCACTGGGTGACCATCAGCAGCAGCAGGGGTCACTGGATGACCATCAGTAGCAGCAGGGGTCACTGGATGACCATCAGCAGCAGAGGTCACTGGTTGACCATCAGCAGCAGGGGTCACTGGATGACCATCATCAGCAGGGGTCACTGGATGACCATCAGTACCAGGGGTCACTGGATGACGAGCAGCAGCAGGGTTCACTGGATGACCATCAGCAGCAGGGGTCACTGGATGACCATCAGCAGCAGGGTTCATTGGATGACCATCAGCAACAGGGGTCACTGGATGACCATCAGCAGCAGGGATCACTGGATGACCATAAGCAGCAGAGGTCACTGGATAACCATCAGCAGCAGCAGGGGGCACTGGATGACCATCAGCAGCAGGGGTCACTGGATGAACATCAGCGGCAGCAGGGGTTGCTGGATGACCATCAGTAGCAGGGGTCACTGGATGACCATTAGCAGCAGGGGTCACTGGATGACCATCAGTAGCAGGTGTCACTGGATGACCATCAGCAGCAGGGGTCACTGGATGACAATCAGCAGCAGCAGGGGTCACTGGATGACCATCAGCAGCAGGGGCCACTGGATGACAATCAGCAACAGCAGGGGTCACTGGATGACCATCAGCAGCAGGGGTCACTGGATGACCATCAGCAGCACGGGTCACTGGGTGACCATCAGCAGCAGCAGGGGTCACTGGATGACCATCAGCAGCAGCAGGGGTCACTGGATGACAATCAGCAGCAGGGGTCACTGGATGACCATCAGCAGCAGGGGTCACTGGATGACTATCAGCAGCAGGGGTCACTGGATGATCATCAGCAGCAGGGGTCACTGGATGACCATCAGCAGCAGCAGGGGTCACTAATGACCATCAGCAGCAGGGGTCACTGGTTGACCATCAGTGGCATCAGGGGTCACTGGATGACCATCAGCAGCAGGGGTCACTGGATGACCATCAGTAGCAGTAGGGGTCACTGGATGACCATCAGCAGCAGGGGTCACTGGTTGACCATCAGCAGCAGGGGTCACTGGATGACCATCAGTAGCAGGGGTCACTGGGTGACCATCAGCAGCAGCAGGGGTCACTGGATGACCATCAGTAGCAGCAGGGGTCACTGGGTGACCATCAGCAGCAGAGGTCACTGGTTGACCATCAGCAGCAGGGGTCACTGGATGACCATCAGCAGCAGGGGTCACGGGATGACCAGCAGTAGCAGGGGTCACTGGGTGACCATCAGCAGCAGCAGTGGTCACTGGATGACCATCAGCAGCAGCAGGGGTCACTGGATGACCATCAGTAGCAGCAGGGGCCACTGGATGACCATCAGCAGCAGAGGTCACTGGATGCCCATCATCAGCAGCAGGGGTCACTGGATGACCATCAGCAGCAGTGGTCACTGGATGACCATCAGCGGCAGCAGGGGTCACTGGATGACCATCAGCAGCAGCAAGGGTCACTGGATGACCAGCAGCAGCAGGAGTCACTGGATGACCATCAGTAGCAGGGTCACTGGATGACCATCAGCAGCAGCAGGGATCACTGGATGACCATCAGTAGCAGCAGGGGTCACTGGCTGACCATCAGCAGCAGAGGTCACTGGTTGACCATCAGCAGCAGGGTCACTGGATGACCATCATCAGCAGGGGTCACTGGATGACCATCAGTAGCAGGGGTCACTGGATGACGAGCAGCAGCAGGGTTCACTGGATGACCATCAGCAGCAGGGGTCACTGGATGACCATCAGCAGCAGGGTTCATTGGATGACCATCAGCAGCAGGGGTCACTGGATGACCATCAGCAGCAGGGGTCACTGGATGACCATAAGCAGCAGAGGTCACTGGATAACCATCAGCAGCAGCAGGGGGCACTGGATGACCATCAGCAGCAGGGGTCACTGGATGAACATCAGCGGCAGCAGGGGTCACTGGATGACCATCAGCAGCAGCAGGGATCACTGGATGACCATCAGTAGCAGCAGGGGTCACTGGATGACCATCAGCAACAGGGGTCACTGGATGACCATCAGCAGCAGGGGTCACTGGATGACTATCAGCAGCAGGGGTCACTGGATGACCATCAGCAGCAGCAGCGGCAACTGGATGACTATCAGCAGCAGGGATCACTGGATGACCATCAGCAGCAGGGGTCACTGGATGACCATCAGCAGCAGCATGGGTCACTGGACGACCATCAGCAGCAGGGGTCACTGGATGACCATCAGCAGCAGCAGGGGTCACTGGATGACCATCAGCTGCAGGGGTCACTGGATGACCATCAGTAGCAGGGGTCACTGGATGACCATCAGCAGCAGCAGCGGTCACTGGATGACCATCAGCAGCAGGGGTCACTGGATGACCATCAGCAGCAGGGGTCACTGGATGACTATCAGCAGCAGGGGTCACTGGATGACCATCAGCAGCAGGGGTCACTGGTTGACCATCAGTGGCATCAGGGGTCACTGGATGACCATCAGCAGCAGGGGTCACTGGATGGCCATCAGTAGCAGTAGGGGTCACTGGATGACCATCAGCAGCAGGGGTCACTGGTTGACCATCAGCATCAGGGGTCACTGGATGACCATCAGTAGCAGGGGTCACTGGGTGACCATCAGCAGCAGCAGGGGTCACTGGATGACCATCAGTAGCAGGGGTCACTGGGTGACCATCAGCAGCAGCAGGGGTCACTGGATGACCATCAGTAGCAGCAGGGGTCACTGGGTGACCATCAGCAGCAGAGGTCACTGGTTGACCATCAGCAGCAGGGGTCACTGGATGACCATCAGCAGCAGGGGTCACGGGATGACCAGCAGTAGCAGGGGTCACTAGGTGACCATCAGCAGCAGCAGTGGTCACTGGATGACCATCAGCAGCAGCAGGGGTCACTGGATGACCATCAGTAGCAGCAGGGGTCACTGGATGACCATCAGCAGCAGAGGTCACTGGATGACCATCAGCAGCAGCAGGGGTCACTGGATGACCATCAGCAGCAGTGTTCACTGGATGACCATCAGCGGCAGCAGCGGTCACTGGATGACCATCAGCAGCAGCAAGGGTCACTGGATGACCAGCAGCAGCAGCAGTCACTGGATGACCATCAGTAGCAGGGTCACTGGATGACCATCAGCAGCAGCAGGGGTCACTGGATGACCATCAGCAGCAGGGGTCACTGGATCACCATCAGCAGCAGGGGTCACTGGATGACCATCGGTAGCAGGGGTCACTGGGTGACCATCAGCAGCAGGGGTCACTGGATGACCATCAGTAGCAGGGGTCACTGGATGACCATCAGCAGCAGCAGAGGTCACTGGATGACCATCAGCAGCAGCGTTCACTGGATGACCATCAGCAGCAGCAGGGATCACTGGATGACCATCAGCAGCAGCAGGGGTCACTGGATGACCATCAGCAGCAGCAGGGGTCACTGGATGACCATCAGTAGCAGCAGGGGTCACTGGATGACCATCAGCAACAGGGGTCACTGGATGACCATCAGCAGCAGGGGTCACTGGATGACTATCAGCAGCAGGGGTCACTGGATGACCATCAGCAGCAGCAGGGGTCACTGGATGACTATCAGCAGCAGGGATCACTGGATGACCATCAGCAGCAGGGGTCACTGGATGACCATCAGCAGCAGCATGGGTCACTGGACGACCATCAGCAGCAGGGGTCACTGGATGACCATCAGCAGCAGCAGGGGTCACTGGATGACCATCAGCTGCAGGGGTCACTGGATGCCCATCAGTAGCAGGGGTCATTGGATGACCATCAGCAGCAGCAGGGGTCACTGGATGACCATCAGCAGCAGCAGGGGTCACTGGATGACCATCAGCAGCAGGGGTCACTGGATGACCATCAGCAGCAGGGGTCACTGGATAACTATCAGCAGCAGGGGTCACTGGATGACCATCAGCAGCAGGGGTCACTGGGTGACCATCAGCAGCAGCAGGGGTCACTGGATGACCATCAGTAGCAACAGGGTTCACTGGATGACCATCAGCAGCAGGGGTCACTGGATGACCATCAGTAGCAGGGGTCACTGGATGACCATCAGCAGCAGCAGGAGTCACTGGATGACCATCAGTAGCAGGAGTCACTGGATGGCCATCAGCAGGTGTCACTGGATGGCCATCAGAAGCAGGGGTCACTGAATGACCATCAGCAGTGGTCACTGGATGACCATCAGCAGCAGGGGTCACTGGATGACCATCAGCACCAGCGGTCACTGGATGACCATCAGTAGCAGCAGGGGTCACTGGATGACCATCAGCAGCAGGGGTCACTGGATGACCATCAGCAGCAGCAGGGGTCACTGGATGACCATCGGCAGCAGGGGTCACAGGATGACCATCAGCGGCAGCAGGGGTCGCTGGATGATCATCAGCAGCAGCAGGGGTCACTGGATGACCATCAGCAGCAGGGGTCACTGGATGACCATCAGCAGCAGGGGTCACTGGATGACCATCAGCAGCAGGGGTCACTGGATGACCATCAGTAGCAGGGGTCACTGGCTGACCATCAGCAGCAGCAGTGGTCACTGGATGACGATCAGCAGCAGCAGGGGTCACTGGATGACCATCAGTAGCAGCAGGGGTCACTGGATGACCATCAGCAGCAGAGGTCACTGGATGCACATCAGCAGCAGCAGGGGTCACTGGATGACCATCAGCAGCAGTGGTCACTGGATGACCATCAGCGGCAGCAGGGGTCACTGGATGACCATCAGCAGCAGCAGGGGTCACTGGATGACCACCAGCAGCAGGAGTCACTGGATGACCATCAGTAGCAGGGTCACTGGATGACCATCAGCAGCAGCAGGGGTCACTGGATGACCATCAGCAGCAGGGGTCACTGGATGACCATCAGCAGCAGGGGTCACTGGATGACCATCAGTAGCAGGGGTCACTGGGTGACCATCAGCAGCAGGGGTCACTGGATGACCATCAGTAGCAGGGGTCACTGGATGACCATCAGCAGCAGCAGAGGTCACTGGATGACCATCAGCAGCAGCGTTCACTGGATGACCATCAGCAGCAGCAGGGATCACTGGATGACCATCAGCAGCAGCAGGGGTCACTGGATGACCATCATCAGCAGCAGCGTTCACTGGATGACCATCAGCAGCAGCAGGGATCACTGGATGACCATCAGCAGCAGCAGGGGTCACTGGATGACCATCAGCAGCAGGGGTCACTGGATGACCATCAGCAGCAGGGGTCACTGGATGACCATAAGCAGCAGAGGTCACTGGATAACCATCAGCAGCAGCAGGGGTCACTGGATGACCATCAGCAGCAGGGGTCACTGGATGACCATCAGTAGCAGGGGTCACTGGATGACCATCAGCAGCAGGGGTCACTGGATGACAATCAGCTGCAGCAGAGGTCACTGGATGACCATCAGCAGCAGGGGTCACTGGATGACCATCAGCAGCAGCAGGAGTCACTGGATGACTATCAGCAGCAGGGGTCACTGGATGACAATCAGCAACAGCAGGGGTCACTGGATGACCATCAGCAGCAGCAGGGGTCACTGGATGACCATCAGCAGCAGGGGTCACTGGTTGACCATCAGTGGCATCAGGGGTCACTGGATGGCCATCAGCAGCAGGGGTCACTAGATGACCATCAGTAGCAGTAGGGGTCACTGGATGACCATCAGCAGCAGGGGTCACTTGTTGACCATCAGCAGCAGGGGTCACTGGATGACCATCAGTAGCAGGGGTCACTGGGTGACCATCAGCAGCAGCAGGGGTCACTGGATGACCATCAGTAGCACGGGTCACTGGGTGACCATCAGCAGCAGCAGGGGTCACTGGATGACCATCAGTAGCAGCAGGGGTCACTGGATGACCATCAGCAGCAGAGGTCACTGGTTGACCATCAGCAGCAGGGGTCACTGGATGACCATCAGCAGCAGGGGTCACTGGATGACCAGCAGTAGCAGGGGTCACTGGGTGACCATCAGCAGCAGCAGTGGTCACTGGATGACCATCAGCAGCAGCAGGGGTCACTGGATGACCATCAGTAGTAGCAGGGGTCACTGGATGACCATCAGCAGCAGAGGTCACTGGATGCCCATCAGCAGCAGCAGGGGTCACTGGATGACCATCAGCAGCAGTGGTCACTGGATGACCATCAGCGGCAGCAGGGGTCACTGGATGACCATCAGCAGCAGCAAGGGTCACTGGATGACCAGCAGCAGCAGGAGTCACTGGATGACCATCAGTAGCAGGGTCACTGGATGACCATCAGCAGCAGCAGGGGTCAGTGGATGACCATCAGCAGCAGGGGTCACTGGATGACCATCAGCAGCAGGGGTCACTGGATGATCATCGGTAGCAGGGGTCACTGGATGACCATCAGCAGCAGGGGTAACTGGATGACCATCAGCAGCAGCAGGGATCACTGGATGACCATCAGCAGCAGCAGGGGTCACTGGATGACCATCATCAGCAGCAGCGTTCACTGGATGACCATCAGCAGCAGCAGGGATCACTGGATGACCATCAGCAGCAGCAGGGGTCACTGGATGACCATCAGCAGCAGGGGTCACTGGATGACCATCAGCAGCAGGGGTCACTGGATGACCATAAGCAGCAGAGGTCACTGGATAACCATCAGCAGCAGCAGGGGTCACTGGATGACCATCAGCAGCAGGGGTCACTGGATGACCATCAGTAGCAGGGGTCACTGGATGACCATCAGCAGCAGGGGTCACTGGATGACAATCAGCTGCAGCAGAGGTCACTGGATGACCATCAGCAGCAGGGGTCACTGGATGACCATCAGCAGCAGCAGGAGTCACTGGATGACTATCAGCAGCAGGGGTCACTGGATGACAATCAGCAACAGCAGGGGTCACTGGATGACCATCAGCAGCAGCAGGGGTCACTGGATGACCATCAGCAGCAGGGGTCACTGGTTGACCATCAGTGGCATCAGGGGTCACTGGATGGCCATCAGCAGCAGGGGTCACTAGATGACCATCAGTAGCAGTAGGGGTCACTGGATGACCATCAGCAGCAGGGGTCACTTGTTGACCATCAGCAGCAGGGGTCACTGGATGACCATCAGTAGCAGGGGTCACTGGGTGACCATCAGCAGCAGCAGGGGTCACTGGATGACCATCAGTAGCACGGGTCACTGGGTGACCATCAGCAGCAGCAGGGGTCACTGGATGACCATCAGTAGCAGCAGGGGTCACTGGATGACCATCAGCAGCAGAGGTCACTGGTTGACCATCAGCAGCAGGGGTCACTGGATGACCATCAGCAGCAGGGGTCACTGGATGACCAGCAGTAGCAGGGGTCACTGGGTGACCATCAGCAGCAGCAGTGGTCACTGGATGACCATCAGCAGCAGCAGGGGTCACTGGATGACCATCAGTAGTAGCAGGGGTCACTGGATGACCATCAGCAGCAGAGGTCACTGGATGCCCATCAGCAGCTGCAGGGGTCACTGGATGACCATCAGCAGCAGTGGTCACTGGATGACCATCAGCGGCAGCAGGGGTCACTGGATGACCATCAGCAGCAGCAAGGGTCACTGGATGACCAGCAGCAGCAGGAGTCACTGGATGACCATCAGTAGCAGGGTCACTGGATGACCATCAGCAGCAGCAGGGGTCAGTGGATGACCATCAGCAGCAGGGGTCACTGGATGACCATCAGCAGCAGGGGTCACTGGATGATCATCGGTAGCAGGGGTCACTGGATGACCATCAGCAGCAGGGGTAACTGGATGACCATCAGCAGCAGGGGTCACTGGATGACCATCAGCAGCAGGGGTCACTGGATGACCATCAGTAGCAGGGATCACTGGGTGACCATCAGCAGCAGCAGTGGTCACTGGATGACCATCAGCAGCAGCAGGGGTCACTAATTGACCATCAGTAGCAGCAGGGGTCACTGGATGACCATCAGCAGCAGAGGTCACTGGATGCCCATCAGCAGCAGCAGGGGTCACTGGATGACCATCAGCAGCAGTGGTCACTGGATGACCATCAGCGGCAGCAGGGGTCACTGGATGACCATCAGCAGCAGCAGGGGTCACTGGATGACCAGCAGCAGCAGGAGTCACTGGATGACCATCAGTAGCAGGGTCACTGGATGACCATCAGCAGCAGCAGGGGTCACTGGATGACCATCAGCAGCAGGGGTCACTGGATGACCATCAGCAGCAGGGGTCACTGGATGACCATCAGTAGCAGGGGTCACTGGGTGACCATCAGCAGCAGGGGTCACTGGATGACCATCAGTAGCAGGGGTCACTGGATGACCATCAGCAGCAGCAGAGGTCACTGGATGACCATCAGCAGCAGCGTTCACTGGATGACCATCAGCAGCAGCAGGGATCACTGGATGACCATCAGCAGCAGCAGGGGTCACCGGATGACCATCAGTAGCAGGGGCCACTGGATGACCATCAGTAGCAGCATGGGTCACTGGATGACCATCAGCAGCAGGGGTCACTGGATGACCATCAGCGGCAGGGGTCACTGGATGACCATCAGTAGCAGGGGTCACTGGGTGACCATCAGCAGCAGGGGTCACTGGATGACCTTCAGCAGCAGGGGTCACTGGATGACCATCAGCAGCAGCAGGGGTCACTGGATGACTATCAGCAGCAGGGATCACTGGATGACCATCAGCAGCAGGGGTCACTGGATGACCATCAGCAGCAGCATGGTCCACTGGACGACCATCAGCAGCAGGGGTCACTGGATGACCATCAGCAGCAGCAGGGGTCACTGGATGACCATCAGCTGCAGGGGTCACTGGATGACCATCAGTAGCAGGGGTCACTGGATGACCATCAGCAGCAGCAGCGGTCACTGGATGACCATCAGCAGCAGCAGGGGTCACTGGATGACCATCAGCAGCAGGGGTCACTGGATGACCATCGGCAGCAGGGGTCACTGGATGACCATCAGCAGCAGGGGTCACTGGATGACCATCAGCAGCAGGGTCACTGGATGACCATCAGCAGGGGTCACTGGATGACCATCAGCAGCAGGCGTCACTTGATGACCATCAGCAGCAGGGGTCACTGGATGACCATCAGTAGCAGCAGGGGTCACTGGATGACCATCGGCCGCAGGGGTCACTGGATGACCATCAGCAGCAGCAGTGGTCACTGGATGACCATCAGCAGCAGCAGGGGTCACTAGATGACCATCAGCAGCAGGGGTCACTGGATGACCATCAGCAGCAGGGGTCACTGGATGACCATCAGTAGCAGGGGTCACTGGAGGACCATCAGCAGCAGGGGTCACTGGATGACCATCAGTAGCAGCATAGATCACTGGATGACCATCAGCAGCAGTGGTCACTGGATGACCATCAGCAGCAGGGGTCACTGGATGACCATCAGTAGCAGCAGGGGTCACTGGATGAACATCAGCAGCAGGGTTCACTGGATGACCATCAGCAGCAGCAGGGGTCACTGGATGACCATCAGCAGCAGGGGTCACTGGATGACGAGCAGCAGCAGGGTTCACTGGATGACCATCAGCAGCAGGGGTCACTGGATGACCATCAGCAGCAGGGTTCATTGGATGATCATCAGCAGCAGGGGTCACTGGATGACCATCAGCAGCATGGGTCACTGGATGACCATAAGCAGCAGCAGGGGTCACTGGATGACCATCAGCAGCAGGGATCACTGGATGACCATCAGCAGCAGGGGTCACTGGATGACCATCAGTAGCAGGGGTCAGTGGAGGACCATCAGCAGCAGGGGTCGCTGGATGACCATCAGCAGCAGGGGTCACTGGATGCCCATCAGCAGCAGGGGTCACTGGATGACCATCAGCAGCAGCAGGGGTCACTGGATGACCATCAGCAGCAGGGGTCACTGGATGACTATCAGCAGCAGGGGTCACTGGATGACCATCAGCAGCAGCAGGGGTCACTGGATGACCATCAGCAGGGGTCACTGGATGACCATCAGCAGCAGGGGTCACTGGATGACCATCAGCAGCAGGGGTCACTGGATGACCATCAGCAGCAGGGGCCACTGGATGACAATCAGCAACAGCAGGGGTCACTGGATGACCATCAGCAGCAGGGGTCACTGGATGACCATCAGTAGCATGGGTCACTGGGTGACCATCAGCAGCAGCAGGGGTCACTGGATGACCATCAGCAGCAGCAGGGGTCACTGGATGACCATCAGCAGCAGCAGGGTCACTGGATGACCATCAGCAGCAGCAGAGGTCACTGGATGACCATCAGCAGCAGCGTTCACTGGATGACCATCAGCAGCAGCAGGGATCATTGGATGACCACCAGCAGCAGCAGGGGTCACTGGATGACCATCAGCAGCAGCAGGGGTCACTGGATGACCATCGGTAGCAGCAGGGGTCACTGGATGACCATCAGCAGCAGGGGCACTGGATGACCATCAGCAGCAGGGGTCACTGGATGACCATCAGCAGCAGGGGTCACTGGATGACTATCAGCAGCAGGGGTCACTGGATGACCATCAGCAGCAGCAGGGGTCACTGGATGACTATCAGCAGCAGGGATCACTGGATGACCATCAGCAGCAGGGGTCACTGGATGACCATCAGCAGCAGCATGGGTCACTGGACGACCATCAGCAGCAGGGGTCACTGGATGACCATCAGCAGCAGCAGGGGTCACTGGATGACCATCAGCAGCAGGGGTCACTGGATGACCATCAGTAGCAGGGGTCACTGGATGGCCATCAGCAGCAGCAGTCATCACTGGATGAGCATCAGCAGCAGCAGGGGTCACCGGATGACCATCAGCAGCAGCAGGGGTCACTGGATGACCATCAGCAGCAGGGGTCACTGGATGACCATCAGAAGCAGGGGTCACTGGAGGTCCATCAGCAGCAGGGGTCACTGGATGACCATCAGTAGCAGGGGTCACTGGGTGACCATCAGCAGCAGCAGGGGTCACTGGATGACCATCAGCAGCAGCAGGGGTCACTGGATGACCATCAGCAGCAGTGGTCACTGGATGACCATCAGCGGCAGCAGGGGTCACTGGATGACCATCAGCAGCAGCAGGGGTCACTGGATGACCAGCAGCAGCAGGAGTCACTGGATGACCATCATTAGCAGGGGCCACTGGATGACCATCAGTAGCAGCATGGGTCACTGGATGACCATCAGCAGCAGGGGTCACTGGATGACCATCAGCGGCAGGGGTCACTGGATGACCATCAGTAGCAGGGGTTACTGGGTGACCATCAGCAGCAGGGGTCACTGGATGACCATCAGTAGCAGGTGTTACTGGATGACCATCAGCAGCAGGGGTCACTGGATGACCATCAGCAGCAGCAGGGCTCACTGGATGACTATCAGCAGCAGGGATCACTGGATGACCATCAGCAGCAGGGGTCACTGGATGACCATCAGCAGCAGCATGGGTCACTGGACGACCATCAGCAGCAGGGGTCACTGGATGACCATCAGCAGCAGCAGGGGTCACTGGATGACCATCAGCTGCAGGGGTCACTGGATGACCATCAGTAGCAGGGGTCACTGGATGACCATCAGCAGCAGCAGCGGTCACTGGATGACCATCAGCAGCAGCAGGGGTCACTGGATGACCATCAGCAGCAGGGGTCACTGGATGACCATCAGCAGCAGGGGTCACTGGATGACCATCAGCAGCAGGGGTCACTGGATGACCATCAGCAGGGGTCACTGGATGACCATCAGCAGCAGGCGTCACTTGATGACCATCAGCAGCAGGGGTCACTGGATGACCATCAGTAGCAGCAGGGGTCACTGGATGACCATCGGCCGCAGGGGTCACTGGATGACCATCAGCAGCAGCAGTGGTCACTGGATGACCATCAGCAGCAGCAGGGGTCACTGGATGACCATCAGCAGCAGGGGTCACTGGATGACTATCAGCAGCAGGGGTCACTGGATGACCATCAGTAGCAGGGGTCACTGGAAGACCATCAGCAGCAGGGGTCACTGGATGACCATCAGTAGCAGCATAGGTCACTGGATGACCATCAGCAGCAGTGGTCACTGGATGACCATCAGCAGCAGGGGTCACTGGATGACCATCAGTAGCAGCAGGGGTCACTGGATGAACATCAGCAGCAGTGTTCACTGGATGACCATCAGCAGCAGCAGGGGTCACTGGATGACCATCAGCAGCAGGGGTCACTGGATGACGAGCAGCAGCAGGGTTCACTGGATGACCATCAGCAGCAGGGGTCACTGGATGACCATCAGCAGCAGGGTTCATTGGATGATCATCAGCAGCAGGGGTCACTGGATGACCATCAGCAGCATGGGCCACTGGATGACCATAAGCAGCAGCAGGGGTCACTGGATGACCATCAGCAGCAGGGGTCACTGGATGACCATCAGCAGCAGGGGTCACTGGATGACCATCAGTAGCAGGGGTCAGTGGAGGACCATCAGCAGCAGGGGTCACTGGATGACCATCAGCAGCAGGGGTCACTGGATGCCCATCAGCAGCAGGGGTCACTGGATGACCATCAGCAGCAGCAGGGGTCACTGGATGACCATCAGCAGCAGGGGTCACTGGATGACTATCAGCAGCAGGGGTCACTGGATGACCATCAGCAGCAGCAGGGGTCACTGGATGACCATCAGCAGCAGGGGTCACTGGGTGACCATCAGCAGCAGCAGGGGTCACTGGATGACCATCAGTAGCAGCAGGGGTCACTGGATGACCATCAGCAGCAGAGGTCACTGGTTGACCATCAGCAGCAGGGGTCACTGGATGACCATCATCAGCAGGGGTCACTAAATGACCATCAGTAGCAGGGGTCACTGGATGACGAGCAGCAGCAGGGTTCACTGGATGACCATCAGCAGCAGGGGTCACTGGATGACCATCAGCAGCAGGGTTCATTGGATGACCATCAGCAGCAGGGGTCACTGGATGACCATCAGCAGCAGGGGTCACTGGATGACCATAAGCAGCAGAGGTCACTGGATAACCATCAGCAGCAGCAGGGGGCACTGGATGACCATCAGCAGCAGGGGTCACTGGATGAACATCAGCGGCAGCAGGGGTTGCTGGATGACCATCAGTAGCAGGGGTCACTGGATGACCATTAGCAGCAGGGGTCACTGGATGACCATCAGTAGCAGGTGTCACTGGATGACCATCAGCAGCAGGGGTCACTGGATGACAATCAGCAGCAGCAGGGGTCACTGGATGACCATCAGCAGCAGGGGCCACTGGATGACAATCAGCAACAGCAGGGGTCACTGGATGACCATCAGCAGCAGGGGTCACTGGATGACCATCAGTAGCACGGGTCAATGGGTGACCATCAGCAGCAGCAGGGGTCACTGGATGACCATCAGCAGCAGCAGGGGTCATTGGATGACAATCAGCAGCAGGGGTCACTGGATGACCATCAGCAGCAGGGGTCACTGGATGACTATCAGCAGCAGGGGTCACTGGATGATCATCAGCAGCAGGGGTCACTGGATGACCATCAGCAGCAGCAGGGGTCACTAATGACCATCAGCAGCAGGGGTCACTGGTTGACCATCAGTGGCATCAGGGGTCACTGGATGACCATCAGCAGCAGGTGTCACTGGATGACCATCAGTAGCAGTAGGGGTCACTGGATGACCATCAGCAGCAGGGGTCACTGGTTGACCATCAGCAGCAGGGGTCACTGGATGACCATCAGTAGCAGGGGTCACTGGGTGACCATCAGCATCAGCAGGGGTCACTGGATGACCATCAGTAGCAGCAGGGGTCACTGGGTGACCATCAGCAGCAGAGGTCACTGGTTGACCATCAGCAGCAGGGGTCACGGGATGACCAGCAGTAGCAGGGGTCACTGGGTGACCATCAGCAGCAGCAGTGGTCACTGGATGACCATCAGCAGCAGCAGGGGTCACTGGATGACCATCAGTAGCAGCAGGGGCCACTGGATGACCATCAGCAGCAGAGGTCACTGGACGCCCATCAGCAGCAGCAGGGGTCACTGGATGACCATCAGCAGCAGTGGTCACTGGATGACCATCAGCGGCAGCAGGGGTCACTGGATGACCATCAGCAGCAGCAAGGGTCACTGGATGACCAGCAGCAGCAGGAGGCACTGGATGACCATCAGTAGCAGGGTCACTGGATGACCATCAGCAGCAGCAGGGATCACTGGATGACCATCAGCAGCAGGGGTCACTGGATGACCATCAGCAGCAGGGGTCACTGGATGACCATCGGTAGCAGGGGTCACTGGGTGACCATCAGCAGCAGGGGTCACTGGATTACCATCAGTAGCAGGGGTCACTGGATGACCATCAGCAGCAGCAGTGGTCACTGGATGACCATCAGTAGCAGGGGTTACTGGGTGACCATCAGCAGCAGCAGGGATCACTGGATGACCATCAGTAGCAGCAGGGGTCACTGGATGACCATCAGCAGCAGAGGTCACTGGTTGGCCATCAGCAGCAGGGGTCACTGGATGACCATCATCAGCAGGGGTCACTGGATGACCATCAGTAGCAGGGGTCACTGGATGACGAGCAGCAGCAGGGTTCACTGGATGACCATCAGCAGCAGGGGTCACTGGATGACCATCAGCAGCAGGGTTCATTGGATGACCATCAGCAGCAGGGGTCACTGGATGACCAACAGCAGCAGGGGTCACTGGATGACCATCAGCAGCAGGGGCCACTGGATGACAATCAGCAACAGCAGGGGTCACTGGATGACCATCAGCAGCAGGGGTCACTGGATGACCATCAGTAGCATGGGTCACTGGGTGACCATCAGCAGCAGCAGGGGTCACTGGATGACCATCAGCAGCAGCAGGGGTCACTGGATGACCATCAGCAGCAGCAGGGTCACTGGATGACCATCAGCAGCAGCAGAGGTCACTGGATGACCATCAGCAGCAGCGTTCACTGGATGACCATCAGCAGCAGCAGGGATCATTGGATGACCACCAGCAGCAGCAGGGGTCACTGGATGACCATCAGCAGCAGCAGGGGTCACTGGATGACCATCGGTAGCAGCAGGGGTCACTGGGTGACCATCAGCAGCAGGGGCACTGGATGACCATCAGCAGCAGGGGTCACTGGATGACCATCAGCAGCAGGGGTCACTGGATGACTATCAGCAGCAGGGGTCACTGGATGACCATCAGCAGCAGCAGGGGTCACTGGATGACTATCAGCAGCAGGGATCACTGGATGACCATCAGCAGCAGGGGTCACTGGATGACCATCAGCAGCAGCATGGGTCACTGGACGACCATCAGCAGCAGGGGTCACTGGATGACCATCAGCAGCAGCAGGGGTCACTGGATGACCATCAGCAGCAGGGGTCACTGGATGACCATCAGTAGCAGGGGTCACTGGATGGCCATCAGCAGCAGCAGTCATCAATGGATGAGCATCAGCAGCAGCAGGGGTCACCGGATGACCATCAGCAGCAGCAGGGGTCACTGGATGACCATCAGCAGCAGGGGTCACTGGATGACCATCAGAAGCAGGGGTCACTGGAGGTCCATCAGCAGCAGGGGTCACTGGATGACCATCAGTAGCAGGGGTCACTGGGTGACCATCAGCAGCAGCAGGGGTCACTGGATGACCATCAGCAGCAGCAGGGGTCACTGGATGACCATCAGTAGCAGGGGTCACTGGGTGACCATCAGCAGCAGCAGGGGTCACTGGATGACCATCAGCAGCAGCAGGGGTCACTGGATGACCATCAGCAGCAGTGGTCACTGGATGACCATCAGTAGCAGCATGGGTCACTGGATGACCATCAGCAGCAGGGGTCACTGGATGACCATCAGCGGCAGGGGTCACTGGATGACCATCAGTAGCAGGGGTCACTGGGTGACCATCAGCAGCAGGGGTCACTGGATGACCATCAGTAGCAGGTGTTACTGGATGACCATCAGCAGCAGGGGTCACTGGATGACCATCAGCAGCAGCAGGGCTCACTGGATGACTATCAGCAGCAGGGATCACTGGATGACCATCAGCAGCAGGGGTCACTGGATGACCATCAGCAGCAGCATGGGTCACTGGACGACCATCAGCAGCAGGGGTCACTGGATGACCATCAGCAGCAGCAGGGGTCACTGGATGACCATCAGCTGCAGGGGTCACTGGATGACCATCAGTAGCAGGGGTCACTGGATGACCATCAGCAGCAGCAGCGGTCACTGGATGACCATCAGCAGCAGCAGGGGTCACTGGATGACCATCAGCAGCAGGGGTCACTGGATGACCATCAGCAGCAGGGGTCACTGGATGACCATCAGCAGCAGGGGTCACTGGATGACCATCAGCAGCAGGGGTCACTGGATGACCATCAGCAGGGGTCACTGGATGACCATCAGCAGCAGGCGTCACTTGATGACCATCAGCAGCAGGGGTCACTGGATGACCATCAGTAGCAGCAGGGGTCACTGGATGACCATCGGCCGCAGGGGTCACTGGATGACCATCAGCAGCAGCAGTGGTCACTGGATGACCATCAGCAGCAGCAGGGGTCACTGGATGACCATCAGCAGCAGGGGTCACTGGATGACTATCAGCAGCAGGGGTCACTGGATGACCATCAGTAGCAGGGGTCACTGGAAGACCATCAGCAGCAGGGGTCACTGGATGACCATCAGTAGCAGCATAGGTCACTGGATGACCATCAGCAGCAGTGGTCACTGGATGACCATCAGCAGCAGGGGTCACTGGATGACCATCAGTAGCAGCAGGGGTCACTGGATGAACATCAGCAGCAGTGTTCACTGGATGACCATCAGCAGCAGCAGGGGTCACTGGATGACCATCAGCAGCAGGGGTCACTGGATGACGAGCAGCAGCAGGGTTCACTGGATGACCATCAGCAGCAGGGGTCACTGGATGACCATCAGCAGCAGGGTTCATTGGATGATCATCAGCAGCAGGGGTCACTGGATGACCATCAGCAGCATGGGCCACTGGATGACCATAAGCAGCAGCAGGGGTCACTGGATGACCATCAGCAGCAGGGGTCACTGGATGACCATCAGTAGCAGGGGTCACTGGATGACCATCAGTAGCAGGGGTCAGTGGAGGACCATCAGCAGCAGGGGTCACTGGATGACCATCAGCAGCAGGGGTCACTGGATGCCCATCAGCAGCAGGGGTCACTGGATGACCATCAGCAGCAGCAGGGGTCACTGGATGACCATCAGCAGCAGGGGTCACTGGATGACTATCAGCAGCAGGGGTCACTGGATGACCATCAGCAGCAGCAGGGGTCACTGGATGACCATCAGCAGCAGGGGTCACTGGGTGACCATCAGCAGCAGCAGGGGTCACTGGATGACCATCAGTAGCAGCAGGGGTCACTGGATGACCATCAGCAGCAGAGGTCACTGGTTGACCATCAGCAGCAGGGGTCACTGGATGACCATCATCAGCAGGGGTCACTGAATGACCATCAGTAGCAGGGGTCACTGGATGACGAGCAGCAGCAGGGTTCACTGGATGACCATCAGCAGCAGGGGTCACTGGATGACCATCAGCAGCAGGGTTCATTGGATGACCATCAGCAGCAGGGGTCACTGGATGACCATCAGCAGCAGGGGTCACTGGATGACCATAAGCAGCAGAGGTCACTGGATAACCATCAGCAGCAGCAGGGGGCACTGGATGACCATCAGCAGCAGGGGTCACTGGATGAACATCAGCGGCAGCAGGGGTTGCTGGATGACCATCAGTAGCAGGGGTCACTGGATGACCATTAGCAGCAGGGGTCACTGGATGACCATCAGTAGCAGGTGTCACTGGATGACCATCAGCAGCAGGGGTCACTGGATGACAATCAGCAGCAGCAGGGGTCACTGGATGACCATCAGCAGCAGGGGCCACTGGATGACAATCAGCAACAGCAGGGGTCACTGGATGACCATCAGCAGCAGGGGTCACTGGATGACCATCAGTAGCACGGGTCAGTGGGTGACCATCAGCAGCAGCAGGGGTCACTGGATGACCATCAGCAGCAGCAGGGGTCATTGGATGACAATCAGCAGCAGGGGTCACTGGATGACCATCAGCAGCAGGGGTCACTGGATGACTATCAGCAGCAGGGGTCACTGGATGATCATCAGCAGCAGGGGTCACTGGATGACCATCAGCAGCAGCAGGGGTCACTAATGACCATCAGCAGCAGGGGTCACTGGTTGACCATCAGTGGCATCAGGGGTCACTGGATGACCATCAGCAGCAGGTGTCACTGGATGACCATCAGTAGCAGTAGGGGTCACTGGATGACCATCAGCAGCAGGGGTCACTGGTTGACCATCAGCAGCAGGGGTCACTGGATGACCATCAGTAGCAGGGGTCACTGGGTGACCATCAGCATCAGCAGGGGTCACTGGATGACCATCAGTAGCAGCAGGGGTCACTGGGTGACCATCAGCAGCAGAGGTCACTGGTTGACCATCAGCAGCAGGGGTCACTGGATGTCCATCAGCAGCAGGGGTCACGGGATGACCAGCAGTAGCAGGGGTCACTGGGTGACCATCATCAGCAGCAGTGGTCACTGGATGACCATCAGCAGCAGCAGGGGTCACTGGATGACCATCAGTAGCAGCAGGGGCCACTGGATGACCATCAGCAGCAGAGGTCACTGGACGCCCATCAGCAGCAGCAGGGGTCGCTGGATGACCATCAGCAGCAGTGGTCACTGGATGACCATCAGCGGCAGCAGGGGTCACTGGATGACCATCAGCAGCAGCAAGGGTCACTGGATGACCAGCAGCAGCAGGAGGCACTGGATGACCATCAGTAGCAGGGTCACTGGATGACCATCAGCAGCAGCAGGGATCACTGGATGACCATCAGCAGCAGGGGTCACTGGATGACCATCAGCAGCAGGGGTCACTGGATGACCATCGGTAGCAGGGGTCACTGGGTGACCATCAGCAGCAGGGGTCACTGGATTACCATCAGTAGCAGGGGTCACTGGATGACCATCAGCAGCAGCAGTGGTCACTGGATGACCATCAGTAGCAGGGGTCACTGGGTGACCATCAGCAGCAGCAGGGATCACTGGATGACCATCAGTAGCAGCAGGGGTCACTGGATGACCATCAGCAGCAGAGGTCACTGGTTGACCATCAGCAGCAGGGGTCACTGGATGACCATCATCAGCAGGGGTCACTGGATGACCATCAGTAGCAGGGGTCACTGGATGACGAGCAGCAGCAGGGTTCACTGGATGACCATCAGCAGCAGGGGTCACTGGATGACCATCAGCAGCAGGGTTCATTGGATGACCATCAGCAGCAGGGGTCACTGGATGACCATCAGCAGCAGGGGTCACTGGATGACCATAAGCAGCAGAGGTCACTGGATAACCGTCAGCAGCAGCAGGGGTCACTGGATGACCATCAGCAGCAGCAGTGGTCACTGGATGACCATCAGCAGCAGCAGGGGTCACTGGATGACCATCAGCAGCAGGGGTCACTGGATGACCATCAGCAGCAGGGGTCACTGGATGACCATCAGTAGCAGGGGTCACTGGAGGACCATCAGCAGCAGGGGTCACTGGATGACCATCAGTAGCAGCATAGATCACTGGATGACCATCAGCAGCAGTGGTCACTGGATGACCATCAGCAGCAGGGGTCACTGGATGACCATCAGTAGCAGCAGGGGTCACTGGATGAACATCAGCAGCAGGGTTCACTGGATGACCATCAGCAGCAGCAGGGGTCACTGGATGACCATCAGCAGCAGGGATCACTGGATGACGAGCAGCAGCAGGGTTCACTGGATGACCATCAGCAGCAGGGGTCACTGGATGACCATCAGCAGCAGGGTTCATTGGATGATCATCAGCAGCAGGGGTCACTGGATGACCATCAGCAGCATGGGTCACTGGATGACCATAAGCAGCAGCAGGGGTCACTGGATGACCATCAGCAGCAGGGGTCACTGGATGACCATCAGCAGCAGGGGTCACTGGATGACCATCAGTAGCAGGGGTCAGTGGAGGACCATCAGCAGCAGGGGTCACTGGATGACCATCAGCAGCAGGGGTCACTGGATGCCCATCAGCAGCAGGGGTCACTGGATGACCATCAGCAGCAGCAGGGGTCACTGGATGACCATCAGCAGCAGGGGTCACTGGATGACTATCAGCAGCAGGGGTCACTGGATGACCATCAGCAGCAGCAGGGGTCACTGGATGACCATCAGCAGCAGGGGTCACTGGATGACCATCAGCAGCAGGGGTCACTGGATGACCATCAGCAGCAGGGGTCACTGGATGACCATCAGCAGCAGGGGCCACTGGATGACAATCAGCAACAGCAGGGGTCACTGGATGACCATCAGCAGCAGGGGTCACTGGATGACCATCAGTAGCATGGGTCACTGGGTGACCATCAGCAGCAGCAGGGGTCACTGGATGACCATCAGCAGCAGCAGGGGTCACTGGATGACCATCAGCAGCAGCAGGGTCACTGGATGACCATCAGCAGCAGCAGAGGTCACTGGATGACCATCAGCAGCAGCGTTCACTGGATGACCATCAGCAGCAGCAGGGATCATTGGATGACCACCAGCAGCAGCAGGGGTCACTGGATGACCATCAGCAGCAGCAGGGGTCACTGGATGACCATCGGTAGCAGCAGGGGTCACTGGATGACCATCAGCAGCAGGGGCACTGGATGACCATCAGCAGCAGGGGTCACTGGATGACCATCAGCAGCAGGGGTCACTGGATGACTATCAGCAGCAGGGGTCACTGGATGACCATCAGCAGCAGCAGGGGTCACTGGATGACTATCAGCAGCAGGGATCACTGGATGACCATCAGCAGCAGGGGTCACTGGATGACCATCAGCAGCAGCATGGGTCACTGGACGACCATCAGCAGCAGGGGTCACTGGATGACCATCAGCAGCAGCAGGGGTCACTGGATGACCATCAGCAGCAGGGGTCACTGGATGACCATCAGTAGCAGGGGTCACTGGATGGCCATCAGCAGCAGCAGTCATCACTGGATGAGCATCAGCAGCAGCAGGGGTCACCGGATGACCATCAGCAGCAGCAGGGGTCACTGGATGACCATCAGCAGCAGGGGTCACTGGATGACCATCAGAAGCAGGGGTCACTGGAGGTCCATCAGCAGCAGGGGTCACTGGATGACCATCAGTAGCAGGGGTCACTGGGTGACCATCAGCAGCAGCAGGGGTCACTGGATGACCATCAGCAGCCGCAGGGGTCACTGGATGACCATCAGCAGCAGTGGTCACTGGATGACCATCAGCGGCAGCAGGGGTCACTGGATGACCATCAGCAGCAGCAGGGGTCACTGGATGACCAGCAGCAGCAGGAGTCACTGGATGACCATCATTAGCAGGGGCCACTGGATGACCATCAGTAGCAGCATGGGTCACTGGATGACCATCAGCAGCAGGGGTCACTGGATGACCATCAGCGGCAGGGGTCACTGGATGACCATCAGTAGCAGGGGTCACTGGGTGACCATCAGCAGCAGGGGTCACTGGATGACCATCAGTAGCAGGTGTTACTGGATGACCATCAGCAGCAGGGGTCACTGGATGACCATCAGCAGCAGCATGGGTCACTGGACGACCATCAGCAGCAGGGGTCACTGGATGACCATCAGCAGCAGCAGGGGTCACTGCATGACCATCAGCTGCAGGGGTCACTGGATGACCATCAGTAGCAGGGGTCACTGGATGACCATCAGCAGCAGCAGCGGTCACTGGATGACCATCAGCAGCAGCAGGGGTCACTGGATGACCATCAGCAGCAGGGGTCACTGGATGACCATCAGCAGCAGGGGTCACTGGATGACCATCAGCAGCAGGGGTCACTGGATGACCATCAGCAGCAGGGGTCACTGGATGACCATCAGCAGGGGTCACTGGATGACCATCAGCAGCAGGCGTCACTTGATGACCATCAGCAGCAGGGGTCACTGGATGACCATCAGTAGCAGCAGGGGTCACTGGATGACCATCGGCCGCAGGGGTCACTGGATGACCATCAGCAGCAGCAGTGGTCACTGGATGACCATCAGCAGCAGCAGGGGTCACTGGATGACTATCAGCAGCAGGGGTCACTGGATGACCATCAGTAGCAGGGGTCACTGGAAGACCATCAGCAGCAGGGGTCACTGGATGACCATCAGTAGCAGCATAGGTCACTGGATGACCATCAGCAGCAGTGGTCACTGGATGACCATCAGCAGCAGGGGTCACTGGATGACCATCAGTAGCAGCAGGGGTCACTGGATGAACATCAGCAGCAGTGTTCACTGGATGACCATCAGCAGCAGCAGGGGTCACTGGATGACCATCAGCAGCAGGGGTCACTGGATGACGAGCAGCAGCAGGGTTCACTGGATGACCATCAGCAGCAGGGGTCACTGGATGACCATCAGCAGCAGGGTTCATTGGATGATCATCAGCAGCAGGGGTCACTGGATGACCATCAGCAGCATGGGCCACTGGATGACCATAAGCAGCAGCAGGGGTCACTGGATGACCATCAGCAGCAGGGGTCACTGGATGACCATCAGCAGCAGGGGTCACTGGATGACCATCAGTAGCAGGGGTCAGTGGAGGACCATCAGCAGCAGGGGTCACTGGATGACCATCAGCAGCAGGGGTCACTGGATGCCCATCAGCAGCAGGGGTCACTGGATGACCATCAGCAGCAGCAGGGGTCACTGGATGACCATCAGCAGCAGGGGTCACTGGATGACTATCAGCAGCAGGGGTCACTGGATGACCATCAGCAGCAGCAGGGGTCACTGGATGACCATCAGCAGCAGGGGTCACTGGGTGACCATCAGCAGCAGCAGGGGTCACTGGATGACCATCAGTAGCAGCAGGAGTCACTGGATGACCATCAGCAGCAGAGGTCACTGGTTGACCATCAGCAGCAGGGGACACTGGATGACCATCATCAGCAGGGGTCACTGAATGACCATCAGTAGCAGGGGTCACTGGATGACGAGCAGTAGCAGGGTTCACTGGATGACCATCAGCAGCAGGGGTCACTGGATGACCATCAGCAGCAGGGTTCATTGGATGACCATCAGCAGCAGGGGTCACTGGATGACCATCAGCAGCAGGGGTCACTGGATGACCATAAGCAGCAGAGGTCACTGGATAACCATCAGCAGCAGCAGGGGGCACTGGATGACCATCAGCAGCAGGGGTCACTGGATGAACATCAGCGGCAGCAGGGGTTGCTGGATGACCATCAGTAGCAGGGGTCACTGGATGACCATTAGCAGCAGGGGTCACTGGATGACCATCAGTAGCAGGTGTCACTGGATGACCATCAGCAGCAGGGGTCACTGGATGACAATCAGCAGCAGCAGGGGTCACTGGATGACCATCAGCAGCAGGGGCCACTGGATGACAATCAGCAACAGCAGGGGTCACTGGATGACCATCAGCAGCAGGGGTCACTGGATGACCATCAGTAGCACGGGTCAATGGGTGACCATCAGCAGCAGCAGGGGTCACTGGATGACCATCAGCAGCAGCAGGGGTCATTGGATGACAATCAGCAGCAGGGGTCACTGGATGACCATCAGCAGCAGGGGTCACTGGATGACTATCAGCAGCAGGGGTCACTGGATGATCATCAGCAGCAGGGGTCACTGGATGACCATCAGCAGCAGCAGGGGTCACTAATGACCATCAGCAGCAGGGGTCACTGGTTGACCATCAGTGGCATCAGGGGTCACTGGATGACCATCAGCAGCAGGTGTCACTGGATGACCATCAGTAGCAGTAGGGGTCACTGGATGACCATCAGCAGCAGGGGTCACTGGTTGACCATCAGCAGCAGGGGTCACTGGATGACCATCAGTAGCAGGGGTCACTGGGTGACCATCAGCAGCAGCAGGGGTCACTGGATGACCATCAGTAGCAGCAGGGGTCACTGGGTGACCATCAGCAGCAGAGGTCACTGGTTGACCATCAGCAGCAGGGGTCACTGGATGTCCATCAGCAGCAGGGGTCACGGGATGACCAGCAGTAGCAGGGGTCACTGGGTGACCATCAGCAGCAGCAGTGGTCACTGGATGACCATCAGCAGCAGCAGGGGTCACTGGATGACCATCAGTAGCAGCAGGGGCCACTGGATGACCATCAGCAGCAGAGGTCACTGGACGCCCATCAGCAGCAGCAGGGGTCACTGGATGACCATCAGCAGCAGTGGTCACTGGATGACCATCAGCGGCAGCAGGGGTCACTGGATGACCATCAGCAGCAGCAAGGGTCACTGGATGACCAGCAGCAGCAGGAGGCACTGGATGACCATCAGTAGCAGGGTCACTGGATGACCATCAGCAGCAGCAGGGATCACTGGATGACCATCAGCAGCAGGGGTCACTGGATGACCATCAGCAGCAGGGGTCACTGGATGACCATCGGTAGCAGGGGTCACTGGGTGACCATCATCAGCAGGGGTCACTGGATTACCATCAGTAGCAGGGGTCACTGGATGACCATCAGCAGCAGCAGTGGTCACTGGATGACCATCAGTAGCAGGGGTCACTGGGTGACCATCAGCAGCAGCAGGGATCACTGGATGACCATCAGTAGCAGCAGGGGTCACTGGATGACCATCAGCAGCAGAGGTCACTGGTTGACCATCAGCAGCAGGGGTCACTGGATAACCGTCAGCAGCAGCAGGGGGCACTGGATGACCATCAGCAGCAGGGGTCACTGGATGAACATCAGCGGCAGCAGGGGTCACTGGATGACCATCAGCAGCAGCAGGGGTCACTGGATGACCATCAGTAGCAGCAGGGGTCACTGGATGACCATCCGCAACAGGGGTCACTGGATGACCATCAGCAGCAGGGGTCACTGGATGACTATCAGCAGCAGGGGTCACTGGATGACCATCAGCAGCAGCAGCGGCCACTGGATGACTATCAGCAGCAGGGATCACTGGATGACCATCAGCAGCAGGGGTCACTGGATGACCATCAGCAGCAGCATGTGTCACTGGACGACCATCAGCAGCAGGGGTCACTGGATGACCATCAGCAGCAGCAGGGGTCACTGGATGACCATCAGCTGCAGGGGTCACTGGATGACCATCAGTAGCAGGGGTCACTGGATGACCATCAGCAGCAGCAGCGGTCACTGGATGACCATCAGCAGCAGCAGGGGTCACTGGATGACCATCAGCAGCAGGGGTCACTGGATGACCATCAGCAGCAGGGGTCACTGGATGACTATCAGCAGCATGGGTCACTGGATGACCATCAGCAGCAGGGGTCACTGGATGACTATCAGCAGCAGGGATCACTGGATGATCATCAGCAGCAGGGGTCACTGGATGACCATCAGCAGCAGCAGGGGTCACTAATGACCATCAGCAGCAGGGGTCACTGGTTGACCATCAGTGGCATCAGGGGTCACTGGATGACCATCAGCAGCAGGGGTCACTGGATGGCCATCAGTAGCAGTAGGGGTCACTGGATGACCATCAGCAGCAGGGGTCACTGGTTGACCATCAGCAGCAGGGGTCACTGGATGACCATCAGTAGCAGGGGTCACTGGGTGACCATCAGCAGCAGCAGGGGTCACTGGATGACCATCAGTAGCAGGGGTCACTGGGTGACCATCAGCAGCAGCAGGGGTCACTGGATGACCATCAGTAGCAGCAGGGGTCACTGGGTGACCATCAGCAGCAGAGGTCACTGGTTGACCATCAGCAGCAGGGGTCACTGGATGACCATCAGCAGCAGGGGTCACGGGGTGACCAGCAGTAGCAGGGGTCACTAGGTGACCATCAGCAGCAGCAGTGGTCACTGGATGACCATCAGCAGCAGCAGGGGTCACTGGATGACCATCAGTAGCAGCAGGGGTCACTGGATGACCATCAGCAGCAGAGGTCACTAGATGACCATCAGCAGCAGCAGGGGTCACTGGATGACCATCAGCAGCAGTGTTCCCTGGATGACCATCAGCGGCAGCAGCGGTCACTGGATGACCATCAGCAGCAGCAAGGGTCACTGGATGACCAGCAGCAGCAGGGGTCACTGGATGACCATCAGTAGCAGGGTCACTGGATGACCATCAGCAGCAGCAGGGGTCACTGGATGACCATCAGCAGCAGGGGTCACTGGATGACCATCAGCAGCAGGGGTCACTGGATGACCATCGGTAGCAGGGGTCACTGGGTGACCATCAGCAGCAGGGGTCACTGGATGACCATCAGTAGCAGGGGTCACTGGATGACCATCAGCAGCAGCAGAGGTCACTGGATGACCATCAGCAGCAGCGTTCACTGGATGACCATCAGCAGCAGCAGGGATCACTGGATGACCATCAGCAGCAGCAGGGGTCACTGGATGACCATCAGCAGCAGCAGAGGTCACTGGATGACCATCAGTAGCAGCAGGGGTCACTGGATGACCATCAGCAACAGGGGTCACTGGATGACCATCAGCAGCAGGGGTCACTGGATGACTATCAGCAGCAGGGGTCACTGGATGACCCTCAGCAGCAGCAGGGGTCACTGGATGACTATCAGCAGCAGGGATCACTGGATGACCATCAGCAGCAGGGGTCACTGGATGACCATCAGCAGCAGCATGGGTCACTGGACGACCATCAGCAGCAGGGGTCACTGGATGACCATCAGCAGCAGTAGGGGTCACTGGATGACCATCAGCTGCAGGGGTCACTGGATGACCATCAGTAGCAGGGGTCATTGGATGACCATCAGCAGCAGCAGGGGTCACTGGATGACCATCAGCAGCAGCAGGGGTCACTGGATGACCATCAGCAGCAGGGGTCACTGGATGACCATCAGCAGCAGGGGTCACTGAATAACTATCCGCAGCAGGGGTCACTGGATGACCATCAGCAGCAGGGGTCACTGGGTGACCATCAGCAGCAGCAGGGGTCACTGGATGACCATCAGTAGCAACAGGGGTCACTGGATGACCATCAGCAGCAGGGCTCACTGGATGACCATCAGTAGCAGGGGTCACTCGATGACCATCCGCAGCAGCAGGAGTCACTGGATGACCATCAGTAGCAGGAGTCACTGGATGGCCATCAGCAGGTGTCACTGGATGGCCATCAGAAGCAGGGGTCACTGAATGACCATCAGCAGTGGTCACTGGATGACCATCAGCAGCAGCGGTCACTGGATGACCATCAGCACCAGCGGTCACTGGATGACCATCAGTAGCAGCAGGGGTCACTGGATGACCATCAGCAGCAGGGGTCACTGGATGACCATCAGCAGCAGCAGGGGTCACTGGATGACCATCGGCAGCAGGGGTCATAGGATGACCATCAGCGGCAGCAGGGGTCGCTGGATGATCATCAGCAGCAGCAGGGGTCACTGGATGACCATCAGCAGCAGGGGTCACTGGATGACCATCAGCAGCAGGGGTCACTGGATGACCATCAGCAGCAGGGGTCACTGGATCACCATCAGTAGCAGGGGTCACTGGCTGACCATCAGCAGCAGCAGCGGTCACTGGATGACCATCAGCAGCAGCAGGGGTCACTGGATGGCCATCAGTAGCAGCAGGGGTCACTGGATGACCATCAGCAGCAGAGGTCACTGGATGCCCATCAGCAGCAGCAGGGGTCACTGGATGACCATCAGCAGCAGTGCTCACTGGATGACCATCAGCGGCAGCAGGGGTCACTGGATGACCATCAGCAGCAGCAGGGGTCACTGGATGACCACCAGCAGCAGGAGTCACTGGATGACCATCAGTAGCAGGGTCACTGGATGACCATCAGCAGCAGCAGGGGTCACTGGATGACCATCAGCAGCAGGGGTCACTGGATGACCATCAGCAGCAGGGGTCACTGGATGACCATCAGTAGCAGGGGTCACTGGGTGACCATCAGCAGCAGGGGTCACTGGATGACCATCAGTAGCAGGGGTCACTGGATGACCATCAGCAGCAGCAGAGGTCACTGGATGACCATCAGCAGCAGCGTTCACTGGATGACCATCAGCAGCAGCAGGGTTCACTGGATGACCATCAGCAGCAGCAGGGGTCACTGGATGACCATCATCAGCAGCAGCGTTCACTGGATGACCATCAGCAGCAGCAGGGATCACTGGATGACCATCAGCAGCAGCAGGGGTCACTGGATGACCATCAGCAGCAGCAGGGGTCACTGGATGACCATCAGCAGCAGGGGTCACTGGATGACCATAAGCAGCAGAGGTCACTGGATAACCATCAGTAGCAGCAGGGGTCACTGGATGACCATCAGCAGCAGGGGTCACTGGATGACCATCAGTAGCAGGGGTCACTGGATGACCATCAGCAGCAGGGGTCACTGGATGACCATCAGCTGCAGCAGAGGTCACTGGATGACCATCAGCAGCAGGGGTCACTGGATGACCATCAGCAGCAGCAGGGGTCACTGGATGACCATCAGCAGCAGGGGCCACTGGATGACAATCAGCAACAGCAGGGGTCACTGGATGACCATCAGCAGCAGGGGTCACTGGATGACCATCAGTAGCACGGGTCACTGGGTGACCATCAGCAGCAGCAGGGTCACTGGATGACCATCAGCAGCAGCAGGGGTCACTGGATGACAATCAGCAGCAGGGGTCACTGGATGACCATCAGCAGCAGGGATCACTGGATGACTATCAGCAGCAGGGGTCACTGGATGATCAGCAGCAGCAGGGGTCACTGGATGACCATCAGCAGCAGCAGGGGTCACTGGATGACCATCAGCAGCAGGGGTCACTGGTTGACCATCAGTGGCATCAGGGGTCACTGGATGGCCATCAGCAGCAGGGGTCACTAGATTACCATCAGTAGCAGTAGGGGTCACTGGATGACCATCAGCAGCAGGGGTCACTTGTTGACCATCAGCAGCAGGGGTCACTGGATGACCATCAGTAGCAGGGGTCACTGGGTGACCATCAGCAGCAGCAGGGGTCACTGGATGACCATCAGTAGCAGGGGTCACTGGGTGACCATCAGCAGCAGCAGGGGTCACTGGATGACCATCAGTAGCAGCAGGGGTCACTGGATGACCATCAGCAGCAGAGATCACTGGTTGACCATCAGCAGCAGGGGTCACTGGATGACCATCAGCAGCAGGGGTCTCTGGATGACCAGCAGTAGCAGGGGTCACTGGGTGACCATCAGCAGCAGCAGTGGTCACTGGATGACCATCAGCAGCAGCAGGGGTCACTGGATGACCATCAGTAGTAGCAGGGGTCACTGGATGACCATCAGCAGCAGAGGTCACTGGATGCCCATCAGCAGCAGCAGGGGTCACTGGATGACCATCAGCAGCAGTGGTCACTGGATGACCATCAGCGGCAGCAGGGGTCACTGGATGACCATCAGCAGCAGCAAGGGTCACTGGATGACCAGCAGCAGCAGGAGTCACTGGATGACCATCAGTAGCAGGGTCACTGGATGACCATCAGCAGCAGCAGGGGTCAGTGGATGACCATCAGCAGCAGGGGTCACTGGATGACCAGCAGCAGCAGGGGTCACTGGATGATCATCGGTAGCAGGGGTCACTGGATGACCATCAGCAGCAGGGGTAACTGGATGACCATCAGCAGCAGGGGTCACTGGATGACCATCAGCAGCAGGGGTCACTGGATGACCATCAGTAGCAGGGATCACTGGGTGACCATCAGCAGCAGCAGTGGTCACTGGATGACCATCGGCAGCAGCAGGGGTCACTGGATGACCATCAGTAGCAGCAGGGGTCACTGGATGACCATCAGCAGCAGAGGTCACTGGATGCCCATCAGCAGCAGCAGGGGTCACTGGATGACCATCAGCAGCAGTGGTCACTGGATGACCATCAGCGGCAGCAGGGGTCACTGGATGACCATCAGCAGCAGCAGGGGTCACTGGATGACCAGCAGCAGCAGGAGTCACTGGATGACCATCAGCAGCAGGGGTCACTGGATGACTATCAGCAGCAGGGGTCACTGGATGACCATCAGTAGCAGGGGTCACTGGGTGACCATCAGCAGCAGGGGTCACTGGATGACCATCAGTAGCAGGGGTCACTGGATGACCATCAGCAGCAGCAGAGGTCACTGGATGACTATCAGCAGCAGCGTTCACTGGATGACCATCAGCAGCAGCAGGGATCACTGGATGACCATCAGCAGCAGCAGGGGTCACCGGATGACCATCAGCAGCAGCAGGGGTCACTGGATGACCATCAGTAGCAGCAGGGGTCACTGGATGACCATCAGCAGCAGGGGTCACTGGATGACCATCAGAAGCAGGGGTCACTGGAGGTCCATCAGCAGCAGGGGTCACTGGATGACCATCAGTAGCAGGGGTCACTGGATGACCATCAGCAGCAGCAGGGGTCACTGGATGACCAGCAGCAGCAGGAGTCACTGGATGACCATCAGTAGCAGGGGCCACTGGATGACCATCAGTAGCAGCATGGGTCACTGGATGACCATCAGCAGCAGGGGTCACTGGATGACCATCAGCGGCAGGGGTCACTGGATGACCATCAGTAGCAGGGGTCACTGGGTGACGATCAGCAGCAGGGGTCACTGGATGACCATCAGTAGCAGGGGTTACTGGATGACCATCAGCAGCAGGGGTCACTGGATGACCATCAGCAGCAGCAGGGGTCACTGGATGACTATCAGCAGCAGGGATCACTGGATGACCATCAGCAGCAGGGGTCACTGGATGACCATCAGCAGCAGCATGGGCCACTGGACGACCATCAGCAGCAGGGGTCACTGGATGACCATCAGCAGCAGCAGGGGTCACTGCATGACCATCAGCTGCAGGGGTCACTGGATGACCATCAGTAGCAGGGGTCACTGGATGACCATCAGCAGCAGCAGCGGTCACTGGATGACCATCAGCAGCAGCATGTGTCACTGGATGACCATCAGCAGCAGTGGTCACTGGATGACCATCAGCAGCAGGGGTCACTGGATGACCATCAGCAGCAGGGGTCACTGGATGACCATCAGCAGCAGGGGTCACTGGATGACCATCAGCAGGGGTCACTGGATGACCATCAGCAGCAGGCGTCACTTGATGACCATCAGCAGCAGGGGTCACTGGATGACCATCAGTAGCAGCAGGGGTCACTGGATGACCATCGGCCGCAGGGGTCACTGGATGACCATCAGCAGCAGCAGTGGTCACTGGATGACCATCAGCAGCAGCAGGGGTCACTGGATGACCATCAGCAGCAGGGGTCACTGGATGACCATCAGCAGCAGGGGTCACTGGATGACCATCAGTAGCAGGGGTCACTGGAGGACCATCAGCAGCAGGGGTCACTGGATGACCATCAGTAACAGCATAGGTCACTGGATGACCATCAGCAGCAGTGGTCACTGGATGACCATCAGCAGCAGGGGTCACTGGATGACCATCAGTAGCAGCAGGGGTCACTGGATGAACATAAGCAGCAGAGTTCACTGGATGACCATCAGCAGCAGCAGGGGTCACTGGATGACCATCAGCAGCAGGGGTCACTGGATGACGAGCAGCAGCAGGGTTCACTGGATGACCATCATCAGCAGGGGTCACTGGATGACCATCAGCAGCAGGGTTCATTGGATGATCATCAGCAGCAGGGGTCACTGGATGACCATCAGCAGCATGGGTCACTGGATGACCATAAGCAGCAGCAGGGGTCACTGGATGACCATCAGCAGCAGGGGTCACTGGATGACCATCAGCAGCAGGGGTCACTGGATGACCATCAGTAGCAGGGGTCAGTGGAGGACCATCAGCAGCAGGGGTCACTGGATGACCATCAGCAGCAGGGGTCACTGGATGCCCATCAGCAGCAGGGGTCACTGGATGACCATCAGCAGCAGCAGGGATCACTGGATGACCATCAGCAGCAGGGGTCACTGGATGACTATCAGCAGCAGGGGTCACTGGATGACCATCAGCAGCAGCAGGGGTCACTGGATGACCATCAGCAGCAGGGGTCACTGGATGACCATCAGCAGCAGGGGTCACTGGATGACCATCAGCAGCAGGGGCCACTGGATGACAATCAGCAACAGCAGGGGTCACTGGATGACCATCAGCAGCAGGGGTCACTGGATGACCATCAGTAGCATGGGTCACTGGGTGACCATCAGCAGCAGCAGGGGTCACTGGATGACCATCAGCAGCAGCAGGGGTCACTGGATGACCATCAGCAGCAGCAGGGTCACTGGATGACCATCAGCAGCAGCAGAGGTTACTGGATGACCATCAGCAGCAGCGTTCACTGGATGACCATCAGCAGCAGCAGGCATCATTGGATGACCACCAGCAGCAGCAGGGGTCACTGGATGACCATCAGCAGCAGCAGGGGTCACTGGATGACCATCGGTAGCAGCAGGGGTCACTGGATGACCATCAGCAGCAGGGGCACTGGATGACCATCAGCAGCAGGGGTCACTGGATGACCATCAGCAGCAGGGGTCACTGGATGACTATCAGCAGCAGGGGTCACTGGATGACAATCAGCAGCAGCAGGGGTCACTGGATGACTATCAGCAGCAGGGATCACTGGATGACCATCAGCAGCAGGGGTCACTGGATGACCATCAGCAGCAGCATGGGTCACTGGACGACCATCAGCAGCAGGGGTCACTGGATGACCATCAGCAGCAGCAGGGGTCACTGGATGACCATCAGCAGCAGGGGTCACTGGATGAACATCAGTAGCAGGGGTCACTGGATGGCCATCAGCAGCAGCAGTCATCACTGGATGAGCATCAGCAGCAGCAGGGGTCACCGGATGACCATCAGCAGCAGCAGGGGTCACTGGATGACCATCAGCAGCAGGGGTCACTGGATGACCATCAGAAGCAGGGGTCACTGGAGGTCCATCAGCAGCAGGGGTCGCTGGATGACCATCAGTAGCAGGGGTCACTGGGTGACCATCAGCAGCAGCAGGGGTCACTGGATGACCATCAGCAGCAGCAGGGGTCACTGGATGACCATCAGCAGCAGTGGTCACTGGATGACCATCAGCGGCAGCAGGGGTCACTGGATGACCATCAGCAGCAGCAGGGGTCACTGGATGACCAGCAGCAGCAGGAGTCACTGGATGACCATCATTAGCAGGGGCCACTGGATGACCATCAGTAGCAGCATGGGTCACTGGATGACCATCAGCAGCAGGGGTCACTGGATGACCATCAGCGGCAGGGGTCACTGGATGACCATCAGTAGCAGGGGTCACTGGGTGACCATCAGCAGCAGGGGTCACTGGATGGCCATCAGTAGCAGGTGTTACTGGATGACCATCAGCAGCAGGGGTCACTGGATGACCATCAGCAGCAGCAGGGGTCACTGGATGACTATCAGCAGCAGGGATCACTGGATGACCATCAGCAGCAGGGGTCACTGGATGACCATCAGCAGCAGCATGGGTCACTGGACGACCATCAGCAGCAGGGGTCACTGGATGACCATCAGCAGCAGCAGGGGTCACTGGATGACCATCAGCTGCAGGGGTCACTTGATGACCATCAGCAGCAGGGGTCACTGGATGACCATCAGTAGCAGCAGGGGTCACTGGATGACCATCGGCCGCAGGGGTCACTGGATGACCATCAGCAGCAGCAGTGGTCACTGGATGACCATCAGCAGCAGCAGGGGTCACTGGATGACCATCAGCAGCAGGGGTCACTGGATGACTATTAGCAGCAGGGGTCACTGGATGACCATCAGTAGCAGGGGTCACTGGAGGACCATCAGCAGCAGGGGTCACTGGATGACCATCAGTAGCAGCATAGGTCACTGGATGACCATCAGCAGCAGTGGTCACTGGATGAACATCAGCAGCAGGGTTCACTGGATGACCATCAGCAGCAGCAGGGGTCACTGGATGACCATCAGCAGCAGGGGTCACTGGATGACGAGCAGCAGCAGGGTTCACTGGATGACCATCAGCAGCAGGGGTCACTGGATGACTATCAGCAGCAGGGTTCATTGGATGATCATCAGCAGCAGGGGTCACTGGATGACCATCAGCAGCATGGGTCACTGGATGACCATAAGCAGCAGCAGGGGTCACTGGATGACCATCAGCAGCAGGGGTCATTGGATGACCATCAGCAGCAGGGGTCACTGGATGACCATCAGTAGCAGGGGTCAGTGGAGGACCATCAGCAGCAGGGGTCACTGGATGACCATCAGCAGCAGGGGTCACTGGATGCCCATCAGCAGCAGGGGTCACTGGATGACCATCAGCAGCAGCAGGGGTCACTGGATGACCATCAGCAGCAGGGGTCACTGGATGACTATCAGCAGCAGGGGTCACTGGATGACCATCAGCAGCAGCAGGGGTCACTGGATGACCATCAGCAGCAGGGGTCACTGGATGACCATCAGCAGCAGGGGTCACTGGATGACCATCAGCAGCAGGGGCCACTGGATGACAATCAGCAACAGCAGGGGTCACTGGATGACCATCAGCAGCAGGGGTCACTGGATGACCATCAGTAGCATGGGTCACTGGGTGACCATCAGCAGCAGCAGGGGTCACTGGATGACCATCAGCAGCAGCAGGGGTCACTGGATGACCATCAGCAGCAGCAGGGTCACTGGATGACCATCAGCAGCAGGGGTCACTGGATGACCATCAGCAGCAGGGGTCACTGGATGACTATCAGCAGCAGGGGTCACTGGATGATTATAAGCAGCAGCAGGGGTCACTGGATGACCATCAGCAGCTGCAGGGGTCACTGGATGACCATCAGTAGCAGCAGGGGTCACTGGATGACCATCAGCAGCAGGGGTCAATGGATGACCATCAGTAGCAGGGTTCGCTGGATGACCATCCGCAGCAGCAGTAGTCACTGGATGACCATTAGCAGCAGGGGTCACTGGATGACCATCAGCAGCAGGGGTCACTGGATGACCATCAGCAGCAGCGGTCACTGGATGACCATCAGCAGCAGGGGTCACTGGATGACCATCAGCAGCAGCAGGGGTCACTGGATGACCCACAGCAGAAGGGGCCACTGGATGACAATCAGCAACAGCAGGGGTCACTGGATGACCATCAGCAGCAGGGGTCACTGGATGACCATCAGCAGCAGGGGTCACTGGATGACCATCAGTAGCAGCAGGGGTCACTGGATGAGCATCGGCCGCAGGGGTCACTGGATGACCATCAGCAGCAGCAGTGGTCACTGGATGACCATCAGCAGCAGCAGGGGTCAATGGATGACCATCAGCAGCAGGGGTCACTGGATGACCATCAGCAGCAGGGGTCACTGGATGGCCATCAGCAGCAGGGGTCACTGGATGACCATCAGTAGCAGGGGTCACTGGAGGACCATCAGCAGCAGGGGTCACTGGGTGACCATCAGCAGCAGCAGGGGTCACTGGATGATCATCAGCAGCAGCAGGGGTCACTGGATGACCATCAGCAGCAGTGGTCACTGGATGACCATCAGCGGCAGCAGGGGTCACTGGATGACCATCAGCAGCAGCAGGGGTCACTGGATGACCAGCAGCCGCAGGAGTCACTGGATGACCATCAGTAGCAGGGGCCACTGGATGACCATCAGTAGCAGCATGGGTCACTGGATGACCATCAGCAGCAGGGGTCACTGGATGACCATCAGCGGCAGGGGTCACTGGATGACCATCAGTAGCAGGGGTCACTGGGTGACCATCAGCAGCAGGGGTCACTGGATGACCATCAGTAGCAGGGGTTACTGGATGACCATCAGCAGTAGGGGTCACTGGATAACCATCAGCAGCAGCAGGGGTCACTGGATGACTATCAGCAGCAGGGATCACTGGATGACCATCAGCAGCAGGGGTCACTGGATGACCATCAGCAGCAGCATGGGTCACTGGACGACCATCAGCAGCAGGGGTCACTGGATGACCACCAGCAGCAGCAGGGGTCACTGGATGACCATCAGCTGCAGGGGCACTGGATGACCATCAGTAGTAGGGGTCACTGGATGACCATCAGCAGCAGCAGCGGTCACTGGATGACCATCAGCAGCAGCAGGGTTCAATGGATGACCATCAGCAGCAGGGGTCACTGGATGACCATCAGCAGCAGGGGACACTGGATGACCATCAGCAGCAGGGGTCACTGGATGACCATCAGCAGCAGGGGTCACTGGATGACCATCAGCAGGGGTCACTGGATGACCATCAGCAGCAGGCGTCACTTGAAGACCATCAGCAGCAGGGGTCACTGGATGACCATCAGTAGCAGCAGGGGTCACTGGATGACCATCGGCCACAGGGGTCACTGGATGACCATCAGCAGCAGCAGTGGTCACTGGATGACCATCAGCAGCAGCAGGGGTCACTGGATGACCATCAGCAGCAGGGGCCACTGGATGACCATCAGTAGCAGCATAGGTTACTGGATGACCATCAGCAGCAGTGGTCACTGGATGACCATCAGCAGCAGGGGTCACTGGATGACCATCAGTAGCAGCAGGGGTCACTGGATGAACATCAGCAGCAGGGTTCACTGGATGACCATCAGCAGCAGCAGGGGTCACTGGATGACCATCAGCAGCAGGGGTCACTGGATGACGAGCAGCAGCAGGGTTCACTGGATGACCATCAGCAGCAGGGGTCACTGGATGACCATCAGCAGCAGGGTTCATTGGATGATCATCAGCAGCAGGGGTCTCTGGATGACCATCAGCAGCATGGGTCACTGGATGACCATAAGCAGCAGCAGGGGTCACTGGATGAACATCAGCAGCAGGGGTCACTGGATGACCATCAGCAGCAGGGGTCACTGGATGACCATCAGTAGCAGGGGTCACTGGAGGACCATCAGCAGCAGGGGTCACTGGATGACCATCAGCAGCAGGGGTCACTGGATGCCTATCAGCAGCGGGGGTCACTGGATGACCATCAGCAGCAGCAGGGGTCACTGGATGACCATCAGCAGCAGGGGTCACTGGATGACTATCAGCAACAGGGGTCACTGGATGACCATCAGCAGCAGCAGGGGTCACTGGATGACCATCAGCAGCAGGGGTCACTGGATGACCATCAGCAGCAGGGGTCACTGGATGACCATACGCAGCAGGGTCACTGGATGACCATCAGCAGCAGGGGCCACTGGATGACAATCAGCAACAGCAGGGGTCACTGGATGACCATCAGCAGCAGGGGTCACTGGATGACCATCAGTAGCATGGGTCACTGGGTGACCATCAGCAGCAGCAGGGGTCACTGGATGACCATCAGCAGCAGCAGGGTCACTGGATGACCATCAGCAGCAGGGGTCACTGGATGACCATCAGCAGCAGGGGTCACTGGATGACTATCAGCAGCAGGGGTCACTGGATGATTATCAGCAGCAGGGGTCACTGGATGACCATCAGCAGCTGCAGGGGTCACTGGATGACCATCAGTAGCAGCAGGGGTCACTGGATGACCATCAGCAGCAGGGGTCAATGGATGACCATCAGTAGCAGGGTTCACTGGATGACCATCCGCAGCAGCAGTAGTCACTGGATGACCATTAGCAGCAGGGGTCACTGGATGACCATCAGCAGCAGGGGTCACTGGATGACCATCAGCAGCAGCGGTCACTGGATGACTATCAGCAGCAGGGGTCACTGGATGACCATCAGCAGCAGCAGGGGTCACTGGATGAACATCAGCAGCAGGGGTCACTGGATGACCATCAGCAGCAGCGGTCACTGGATGACTATCAGCAGCAGGGGTCACTGGATGACCATCAGCAGCAGCAGGGGTCACTGGATGACCATCAGCAGCAGGGGTCACTGGATGACCATCAGCAGCAGGGGTCACTGGATGACCATCAGCAGCAGCAGAGGTCACTGGATGACCATCAGCAGAAGGGGCCACTGGATGACAGTCAGCAACAGCAGGGGTCACTGGATGACCATCAGCAGCAGGGGTCACTGGATGACCATCAGTAGCAAGGGTCACTGGGTGACCATCAGCAGCAGCAGGGGTCACTGGATGACCATCAGCAGCAGCAGGGGTCACTGGATGACCATCAGCAGCAGGGGTCACTGGATGACCATCAGCAGCAGGGGTCACTGGATGACTATCAGCAGCAGGGGTCACTGGATGATCATCAGCAGCAGGGGTAACTGGATGACCATCAGCAGCAGCAGCGGTCACTGGATGACCATCAGTAGCAGCAGGGGTCACTGGATGAACATCAGCAGCAGGGGTCAATGGATGACCATCAGTAGCAGGGGTCACTGGATGACCATCAGTAGGCGTCACTGGTTGACCATCAGCAGCAGGGGTCACTGGATGACCATCAGCAGCAGGGGTCACTGGATGAACATCAGTAGCAGAGGTCACTGGGTGACCATCAGCAGCAGGGGTCACTGGATGACCATCAGTAGCAGGGGTCACTGGATGACCATCAGTAGGCGTCACTGGTTGACCATCAGCAGCAGGGGTCAATGGATGACCATCAGTAGCAGGGGTCACTGGATGACCATCAGTAGGCGTCACTGGTTGACCATCAGCAGCAGGGGTCACTGGATGACCATCAGCAGCAGGGGTCACTGGATGAACATCAGTAGCAGAGGTCACTGGGTGACCATCAGCAGCAGCAGGGGTCACTGGATGACCATCAGTAGCAGCAGGGGTCACTGGATGACCATCAGCAGCAGAGGTCACTGGTTGACCATCAGCAGCAGGGGTCACTGGATGACCATCAGCAGCAGGGGTCTCTGGATGACCAGCAGTAGCAGGGGTCACTGGGTGACCATCAGCAGCAGCAGTGGTCACTGGATGACCATCAGCAGCAGCAGGGGTCACTGGATGACCATCAGTAGTAGCAGGGGTCACTGGATGACCATCAGCAGCAGAGGTCACTGGATGCCCATCAGCAGCAGCAGGGGTCACTGGATGACCATCAGCAGCAGTGGTCACTGGATGACCATCAGCGGCAGCAGGGGTCACTGGATGACCATCAGCAGCAGCAAGGGTCACTGGATGACCAGCAGCAGCAGGAGTCACTGGATGACCATCAGTAGCAGGGTCACTGGATGACCATCAGCAGCAGCAGGGGTCAGTGGATGACCATCAGCAGCAGGGGTCACTGGATGTCCAGCAGCAGCAGGGGTCACTGGATGATCATCGGTAGCAGGGGTCACTGGATGACCATCAGCAGCTGGGGTAACTGGATGACCATCAGCAGCAGGGGTCACTGGATGACCATCAGCAGCAGGGGTCACTGGATGACCATCAGTAGCAGGGATCACTGGGTGACCATCAGCAGCAGCAGTGGTCACTGGATGACCATCGGCAGCAGCAGGGGTCACTGGATGACCATCAGTAGCAGCAGGGGTCACTGGATGACCATCAGCAGCAGAGGTCACTGGATGCCCATCAGCAGCAGCAGGGGTCACTGGATGACCATCAGCAGCAGTGGTCACTGGATGACCATCAGCGGCAGCAGGGGTCACTGGATGACCATCAGCAGCAGCAGGGGTCACTGGATGACCAGCAGCAGCAGGAGTCACTGGATGACCATCAGTAGCAGGGTCACTGGATGACCATCAGCAGCAGCAGGGGTCACTGGATGACCATCAGCAGCAGGGGTCACTGGATGACCATCAGCAGCAGGGGTCACTGGATGACCATCAGTAGCAGGGGTCACTGGGTGACCATCAGCAGCAGGGGTCACTGGATGACCATCAGCAGCAGCAGAGGTCACTGGATGACTATCAGCAGCAGCGTTCACTGGATGACCATCAGCAGCAGCAGGGATCACTGGATGACCATCAGCAGCAGCAGGGGTCACCGGATGACCATCAGCAGCAGCAGGGGTCACTGGATGACCATCAGTAGCAGCAGGGGTCACTGGATGACCATCAGCAGCAGGGGTCACTGGATGACCATCAGAAGCAGGGGTCACTGGAGGTCCATCAGCAGCAGGGGTCACTGGATGACCATCAGTAGCAGGGGTCACTGGGTGACCATCAGCAGCAGCAGGGGTCACTGGATGACCATCAGCAGCAGCAGGGGTCACTGGATGACCATCAGCAGCAGTGGTCACTGGATGACCATCAGCGGCAGCAGGGGTCACTGGATGACCATCAGCAGCAGCAGGGGTCACTGGATGACCAGCAGCAGCAGGAGTCACTGGATGACCATCAGTAGCAGGGGCCACTGGATGACCATCAGTAGCAGCATGGGTCACTGGATGACCATCAGCAGCAGGGGTCACTGGATGACCATCAGCGGCAGGGGTCACTGGATGACCATCAGTAGCAGGGGTCACTGGGTGACGATCAGCAGCAGGGGTCACTGGATGACCATCAGTAGCAGGGGTTACTGGATGACCATCAGCAGCAGGGGTCACTGGATGACCATCAGCAGCAGCAGGGGTCACTGGATGACTATCAGCAGCAGGGATCACTGGATGACCATCAGCAGCAGGGGTCACTGGATGACCATCAGCAGCAGCATGGGCCACTGGACGACCATCAGCAGCAGGGGTCACTGGATGACCATCAGCAGCAGCAGGGGTCACTGCATGACCATCAGCTGCAGGGGTCACTGGATGACCATCAGTAGCAGGGGTCACTGGATGGCCATCAGCAGCAGCAGCGGTCACTGGATGACCATCAGCAGCAGCATGTGTCACTGGATGACCATCAGCAGCAGGGGTCACTGGATGACCATCAGCAGCAGGGGTCACTGGATGACCATCAGCAGCAGGGGTCACTGGATGACCATCAGCAGCAGGGGTCACTGGATGACCATCAGCAGGGGTCACTGGATGACCATCAGCAGCAGGCGTCACTTGATGACCATCAGCAGCAGGGGTCACTGGATGACCATCAGTAGCAGCAGGGGTCACTGGATGACCATCGGCCGCAGGGGTCACTGGATGACCATCAGCAGCAGCAGTGGTCACTGGATGACCATCAGCAGCAGCAGGGGTCACTGGATGACCATCAGCAGCAGGGGTCACTGGATGACCATCAGCAGCAGGGGTCACTGGATGACCATCAGTAGCAGGGGTCACTGGAGGACCATCAGCAGCAGGGGTCACTGGATGACCATCAGTAACAGCATAGGTCACTGGATGACCATCAGCAGCAGTGGTCACTGGATGACCATCAGCAGCAGGGGTCACTGGATGACCATCAGTAGCAGCAGGGGTCACTGGATGAACATAAGCAGCAGGGTTCACTGGATGACCATCAGCAGCAGCAGGGGTCACTGGATGACCATCAGCAGCAGGGGTCACTGGATGACGAGCAGCAGCAGGGTTCACTGGATGACCATCAGCAGCAGGGGTCACTGGATGACCATCAGCAGCAGGGTTCATTGGATGATCATCAGCAGCAGGGGTCACTGGATGACCATCAGCAGCATGGGTCACTGGATGACCATAAGCAGCAGCAGGGGTCACTGGATGACCATCAGCAGCAGGGGTCACTGGATGACCATCAGCAGCAGGGGTCACTGGATGACCATCAGTAGCAGGGGTCAGTGGAGGACCATCAGCAGCAGGGGTCACTGGATGACCATCAGCAGCAGGGGTCACTGGATGCCCATCAGCAGCAGGGGTCACTGGATGACCATCAGCAGCAGCAGGGATCACTGGATGACCATCAGCAGCAGGGGTCACTGGATGACTATCAGCAGCAGGGGTCACTGGATGACCATCAGCAGCAGCAGGGGTCACTGGATGACCATCAGCAGCAGGGGTCACTGGATGACCATCAGCAGCAGGGGTCACTGGATGACCATCAGCAGCAGGGGTCACTGGATGACCATCAGCAGCAGGGGCCACTGGATGACAATCAGCAACAGCAGGGGTCACTGGATGACCATCAGCAGCAGGGGTCACTGGATGACCATCAGTAGCATGGGTCACTGGGTGACCATCAGCAGCAGCAGGGGTCACTGGATGACCATCAGCAGCAGCAGGGGTCACTGGATGACCATCAGCAGCAGCAGGGTCACTGGATGACCATCAGCAGCAGCAGAGGTCACTGGATGACCATCAGCAGCAGCGTTCACTGGATGACCATCAGCAGCAGCAGGCATCATTGGATGACCACCAGCAGCAGCAGGGGTCACTGGATGACCATCAGCAGCAGCAGGGGTCACTGGATGACCATCGGTAGCAGCAGGGGTCACTGGATGACCATCAGCAGCAGGGGCACTGGATGACCATCAGCAGCAGGGGTCACTGGATGACCATCAGCAGCAGGGGTCACTGGATGACTATCAGCAGCAGGGGTCACTGGATGACCATCAGCAGCAGCAGGGGTCACTGGATGACTATCAGCAGCAGGGATCACTGGATGACCATCAGCAGCAGGGGTCACTGGATGACCATCAGCAGCAGCATGGGTCACTGGACGACCATCAGCAGCAGGGGTCACTGGATGACCATCAGCAGCAGCAGGGGTCACTGGATGACCATCAGCAGCAGGGGTCACTGGATGAACATCAGTAGCAGGGGTCACTGGATGGCCATCAGCAGCAGCAGTCATCACTGGATGAGCATCAGCAGCAGCAGGGGTCACCGGATGACCATCAGCAGCAGCAGGGGTCACTGGATGACCATCAGCAGCAGGGGTCACTGGATGACCATCAGAAGCAGGGGTCACTGGAGGTCCATCAGCAGCAGGGGTCGCTGGATGACCATCAGCAGCAGCAGGGGTCACTGGATGACCATCAGCAGCAGTGGTCACTGGATGACCATCAGCGGCAGCAGGGGTCACTGGATGACCATCAGCAGCAGCAGGGGTCACTGGATGACCAGCAGTAGCAGGAGTCACTGGATGACCATCATTAGCAGGGGCCACTGGATGACCATCAGTAGCAGCATGGGTCACTGGATGACCATCAGCAGCAGGGGTCACTGGATGACCATCAGCGGCAGGGGTCACTGGATGACCATCAGTAGCAGGGGTCACTGGGTGACCATCAGCAGCAGGGGTCACTGGATGGCCATCAGTAGCAGGTGTTACTGGATGACCATCAGCAGCAGGGGTCACTGGATGACCATCAGCAGCAGCAGGGGTCACTGGATGACTATCAGCAGCAGGGATCACTGGATGACCATCAGCAGCAGGGGTCACTGGATGACCATCAGCAGCAGCATGGGTCACTGGACGACCATCAGCAGCAGGGGTCACTGGATGACCATCAGCAGCAGCAGGGGTCACTGGATGACCATCAGCTGCAGGGGTCACTTGATGACCATCAGCAGCAGGGGTCACTGGATGACCATCAGTAGCAGCAGGGGTCACTGGATGACCATCGGCCGCAGGGGTCACTGGATGACCATCAGCAGCAGCAGTGGTCACTGGATGACCATCAGCAGCAGCAGGGGTCACTGGATGACCATCAGCAGCAGGGGTCACTGGATGACTATTAGCAGCAGGGGTCACTGGATGACCATCAGTAGCAGGGGTCACTGGAGGACCATCAGCAGCAGGGGTCACTGGATGACCATCAGTAGCAGCATAGGTCACTGGATGACCATCAGCAGCAGTGGTCACTGGATGAACATCAGCAGCAGGGTTCACTGGATGACCATCAGCAGCAGCAGGGGTCACTGGATGACCATCAGCAGCAGGGGTCACTGGATGACGAGCAGCAGCAGGGTTCACTGGATGACCATCAGCAGCAGGGGTCACTGGATGACTATCAGCAGCAGGGTTCATTGGATGATCATCAGCAGCAGGGGTCACTGGATGACCATCAGCAGCATGGGTCACTGGATGACCATAAGCAGCAGCAGGGGTCACTGGATGACCATCAGCAGCAGGGGTCATTGGATGACCATCAGCAGCAGGGGTCACTGGATGACCATCAGTAGCAGGGGTCAGTGGAGGACCATCAGCAGCAGGGGTCACTGGATGACCATCAGCAGCAGGGGTCACTGGATGCCCATCAGCAGCAGGGGTCACTGGATGACCATCAGCAGCAGCAGGGGTCACTGGATGACCATCAGCAGCAGGGGTCACTGGATGACTATCAGCAGCAGGGGTCACTGGATGACCATCAGCAGCAGCAGGGGTCACTGGATGACCATCAGCAGCAGGGGTCACTGGATGACCATCAGCAGCAGGGGTCACTGGATGACCATCAGCAGCAGGGGTCACTGGATGACCATCAGCAGCAGGGGCCACTGGATGACAATCAGCAACAGCAGGGGTCACTGGATGACCATCAGCAGCAGGGGTCACTGGATGACCATCAGTAGCATGGGTCACTGGGTGACCATCAGCAGCAGCAGGGGTCACTGGATGACCATCAGCAGCAGCAGGGGTCACTGGATGACCATCAGCAGCAGCAGGGTCACTGGATGACCATCAGCAGCAGGGGTCACTGGATGACCATCAGCAGCAGGGGTCACTGGATGACTATCAGCAGCAGGGGTCACTGGATGATTATAAGCAGCAGCAGGGGTCACTGGATGACCATCAGCAGCTGCAGGGGTCACTGGATGACCATCAGTAGCAGCAGGGGTCACTGGATGACCATCAGCAGCAGGGGTCAATGGATGACCATCAGTAGCAGGGTTCACTGGATGACCATCCGCAGCAGCAGTAGTCACTGGATGACCATTAGCAGCAGGGGTCACTGGATGACCATCAGCAGCAGGGGTCACTGGATGACCATCAGCAGCAGCGGTCACTGGATGACCATCAGCAGCAGGGGTCACTGGATGACCATCAGCAGCAGCAGGGGTCACTGGATGACCCACAGCAGAAGGGGCCACTGGATGACAATCAGCAACAGCAGGGGTCACTGGATGACCATCAGCAGCAGGGGTCACTGGATGACCATCAGCAGCAGGGGTCACTGGATGACCATCAGTAGCAGCAGGGGTCACTGGATGAGCATCGGCCGCAGGGGTCACTGGATGACCATCAGCAGCAGCAGTGGTCACTGGATGACCATCAGCAGCAGCAGGGGTCAATGGATGACCATCAGCAGCAGGGGTCACTGGATGACCATCAGCAGCAGGGGTCACTGGATGGCCATCAGCAGCAGGGGTCACTGGATGACCATCAGTAGCAGGGGTCACTGGAGGACCATCAGCAGCAGGGGTCACTGGGTGACCATCAGCAGCAGCAGGGGTCACTGGATGATCATCAGCAGCAGCAGGGGTCACTGGATGACCATCAGCAGCAGTGGTCACTGGATGACCATCAGCGGCAGCAGGGGTCACTGGATGACCATCAGCAGCAGCAGGGGTCACTGGATGACCAGCAGCCGCAGGAGTCACTGGATGACCATCAGTAGCAGGGGCCACTGGATGACCATCAGTAGCAGCATGGGTCACTGGATGACCATCAGCAGCAGGGGTCACTGGATGACCATCAGCGGCAGGGGTCACTGGATGACCATCAGTAGCAGGGGTCACTGGGTGACCATCAGCAGCAGGGGTCACTGGATGACCATCAGTAGCAGGGGTTACTGGATGACCATCAGCAGTAGGGGTCACTGGATAACCATCAGCAGCAGCAGGGGTCACTGGATGACTATCAGCAGCAGGGATCACTGGATGACCATCAGCAGCAGGGGTCACTGGATGACCATCAGCAGCAGCATGGGTCACTGGAGGACCATCAGCAGCAGGGGTCACTGGATGACCACCAGCAGCAGCAGGGGTCACTGGATGACCATCAGCTGCAGGGGCACTGGATGACCATCAGTAGTAGGGGTCACTGGATGACCATCAGCAGCAGCAGCGGTCACTGGATGACCATCAGCAGCAGCAGGGGTCAATGGATGACCATCAGCAGCAGGGGTCACTGGATGACCATCAGCAGCAGGGGACACTGGATGACCATCAGCAGCAGGGGTCACTGGATGACCATCAGCAGCAGGGGTCACTGGATGACCATCAGCAGGGGTCACTGGATGACCATCAGCAGCAGGCGTCACTTGAAGACCATCAGCAGCAGGGGTCACTGGATGACCATCAGTAGCAGCAGGGGTCACTGGATGACCATCGGCCACAGGGGTCACTGGATGACCATCAGCAGCAGCAGTGGTCACTGGATGACCATCAGCAGCAGCAGGGGTCACTGGATGACCATCAGCAGCAGGGGCCACTGGATGACCATCAGTAGCAGCATAGGTTACTGGATGACCATCAGCAGCAGTGGTCACTGGATGACCATCAGCAGCAGGGGTCACTGGATGACCATCAGTAGCAGCAGGGGTCACTGGATGAACATCAGCAGCAGGGTTCACTGGATGACCATCAGCAGCAGCAGGGGTCACTGGATGACCATCAGCAGCAGGGGTCACTGGATGACGAGCAGCAGCAGGGTTCACTGGATGACCATCAGCAGCAGGGGTCACTGGATGACCATCAGTAGCAGCAGGGGTCACTGGATGAGCATCGGCCGCAGGGGTCACTGGATGACCATCAGCAGCAGCAGTGGTCACTGGATGACCATCAGCAGCAGCAGGGGTCAATGGATGACCATCAGCAGCAGGGGTCACTGGATGACCATCAGCAGCAGGGGTCACTGGATGGCCATCAGCAGCAGGGGTCACTGGATGACCATCAGTAGCAGGGGTCACTGGAGGACCATCAGCAGCAGGGGTCACTGGGTGACCATCAGCAGCAGCAGGGGTCACTGGATGATCATCAGCAGCAGCAGGGGTCACTGGATGACCATCAGCAGCAGTGGTCACTGGATGACCATCAGCGGCAGCAGGGGTCACTGGATGACCATCAGCAGCAGCAGGGGTCACTGGATGACCAGCAGCCGCAGGAGTCACTGGATGACCATCAGTAGCAGGGGCCACTGGATGACCATCAGTAGCAGCATGGGTCACTGGATGACCATCAGCAGCAGGGGTCACTGGATGACCATCAGCGGCAGGGGTCACTGGATGACCATCAGTAGCAGGGGTCACTGGGTGACCATCAGCAGCAGGGGTCACTGGATGACCATCAGTAGCAGGGGTTACTGGATGACCATCAGCAGTAGGGGTCACTGGATAACCATCAGCAGCAGCAGGGGTCACTGGATGACTATCAGCAGCAGGGATCACTGGATGACCATCAGCAGCAGGGGTCACTGGATGACCATCAGCAGCAGCATGGGTCACTGGAGGACCATCAGCAGCAGGGGTCACTGGATGACCACCAGCAGCAGCAGGGGTCACTGGATGACCATCAGCTGCAGGGGCACTGGATGACCATCAGTAGTAGGGGTCACTGGATGACCATCAGCAGCAGCAGCGGTCACTGGATGACCATCAGCAGCAGCAGGGGTCAATGGATGACCATCAGCAGCAGGGGTCACTGGATGACCATCAGCAGCAGGGGACACTGGATGACCATCAGCAGCAGGGGTCACTGGATGACCATCAGCAGCAGGGGTCACTGGATGACCATCAGCAGGGGTCACTGGATGACCATCAGCAGCAGGCGTCACTTGAAGACCATCAGCAGCAGGGGTCACTGGATGACCATCAGTAGCAGCAGGGGTCACTGGATGACCATCGGCCACAGGGGTCACTGGATGACCATCAGCAGCAGCAGTGGTCACTGGATGACCATCAGCAGCAGCAGGGGTCACTGGATGACCATCAGCAGCAGGGGCCACTGGATGACCATCAGTAGCAGCATAGGTTACTGGATGACCATCAGCAGCAGTGGTCACTGGATGACCATCAGCAGCAGGGGTCACTGGATGACCATCAGTAGCAGCAGGGGTCACTGGATGAACATCAGCAGCAGGGTTCACTGGATGACCATCAGCAGCAGCAGGGGTCACTGGATGACCATCAGCAGCAGGGGTCACTGGATGACGAGCAGCAGCAGGGTTCACTGGATGACCATCAGCAGCAGGGGTCACTGGATGACCATCAGCAGCAGGGTTCATTGGATGATCATCAGCAGCAGGGGTCTCTGGATGACCATCAGCAGCATGGGTCACTGGATGACCATAAGCAGCAGCAGGGGTCACTGGATGAACATCAGCAGCAGGGGTCACTGGATGACCATCAGCAGCAGGGGTCACTGGATGACCATCAGTAGCAGGGGTCACTGGAGGACCATCAGCAGCAGGGGTCACTGGATGACCATCAGCAGCAGGGGTCACTGGATGCCTATCAGCAGCGGGGGTCACTGGATGACCATCAGCAGCAGCAGGGGTCACTGGATGACCATCAGCAGCAGGGGTCACTGGATGACTATCAGCAACAGGGGTCACTGGATGACCATCAGCAGCAGCAGGGGTCACTGGATGACCATCAGCAGTAGGGGTCACTGGATGACCATCAGCAGCAGGGGTCACTGGATGACCATACGCAGCAGGGTCACTGGATGACCATCAGCAGCAGGGGCCACTGGATGACAATCAGCAACAGCAGGGGTCACTGGATGACCATCAGCAGCAGGGGTCACTGGATGACCATCAGTAGCATGGGTCACTGGGTGACCATCAGCAGCAGCAGGGGTCACTGGATGACCATCAGCAGCAGCAGGGTCACTGGATGACCATCAGCAGCAGGGGTCACTGGATGACCATCAGCAGCAGGGGTCACTGGATGACTATCAGCAGCAGGGGTCACTGGATGATTATCAGCAGCAGGGGTCACTGGATGACCATCAGCAGCTGCAGGGGTCACTGGATGACCATCAGTAGCAGCAGGGGTCACTGGATGACCATCAGCAGCAGGGGTCAATGGATGACCATCAGTAGCAGGGTTCACTGGATGACCATCCGCAGCAGCAGTAGTCACTGGATGACCATTAGCAGCAGGGGTCACTGGATGACCATCAGCAGCAGGGGTCACTGGATGACCATCAGCAGCAGCGGTCACTGGATGACTATCAGCAGCAGGGGTCACTGGATGACCATCAGCAGCAGCAGGGGTCACTGGATGACCATCAGCAGCAGGGGTCACTGGATGACCATCAGCAGCAGGGGTCACTGGATGACCATCAGCAGCAGCAGAGGTCACTGGATGACCATCAGCAGAAGGGGCCACTGGATGACAGTCAGCAACAGCAGGGGTCACTGGATGACCATCAGCAGCAGGGGTCACTGGATGACCATCAGTAGCAAGGGTCACTGGGTGACCATCAGCAGTAGCAGGGGTCACTGGATGACCATCAGCAGCAGCAGGGGTCACTGGATGACCATCAGCAGCAGGGGTCACTGGATGACCATCAGCAGCAGGGGTCACTGGATGACTATCAGCAGCAGGGGTAACTGGATGATCATCAGCAGCAGGGGTAACTGGATGACCATCAGCAGCAGCAGCGGTCACTGGATGACCATCAGTAGCAGCAGGGGTCACTGGATGAACATCAGCAGCAGGGGTCAATGGATGACCATCAGTAGCAGGGGTCACTGGATGACCATCAGTAGGCGTCACTGGTTGACCATCAGCAGCAGGGGTCACTGGATGACCATCAGCAGCAGGGGTCACTGGATGAACATCAGTAGCAGAGGTCACTGGGTGAACATTAGCAGCAGCAGGGGTCACTAGATGACCATCAGCAGCAGCAGGGGTCACTGGATGACCATCGGCAGCAGGGGTCACTGGATGACCATCAGCAGCAGAGGTCACTGGATGACCATCAGCAGCAGCAGGGTCACTGGATGACCATCAGCAGCAGTGGTCACTGGATGACCATCAGCAGCAGGGGTCACTGGATGACCATCAGCAGCAGGGGTCACTGGATGACTATCAGCAGCAGGGGTCACTGGATGATCATCAGCAGCAGGGGTAACTGGATGACCATCAGCAGCAGCAGGGGTCACTGGATGACCATCAGTAGCAGCAGGGGTCACTGGATGAACATCAGCAGCAGGGGTCAATGGATGACCATCAGTAGCAGGGGTCACTGGATGACCATCAGTAGGCGTCACTGGTTGACCATCAGCAGCAGGGGTCACTGGATGACCATCAGCAGCAGGGGTCACTGGATGAACATCAGTAGCAGAGGTCACTGGGTGACCATCAGCAGCAGCAGGGGTCACTAGATGACCATCAGCAGCAGCAGGGGTCACTGGATGACCATCGGCAGCAGGGGTCACTGGATGACCATCAGCAGCAGAGGTCACTGGATGACCATCATCAGCAGCAGGGTCACTGGATGACCATCAGCAGCAGTGGTCACTGGATGACCATCAGCGGCAGCAGGGGTCACTGGATGACCATCAGCAGCAGCAGTGGTCACTGGGTGACCATCAGCAGCAGGGGTCACTGGATGACCATCAGTAGCAGGGGTCACTGGATGACCATCAGCAGCAGCAGAGGTCACTGGATGACCATCAGCAGCAGCGTTCACTGGATGACCATCATCAGCAGCAGGGATCACTGGATGACCACCAGCAGCAGCAGGGGTCACTGGATGACCATCAGCAGCAGCAGGGGTCACTGGATGACCATCAGTAGCAGCAGGGGTCACTGGATGACCATCAGCAGCAGGGGCACTGGATGACCATCAGCAGCAGGGGTCACTGGATGACCATCAGCAGCAGGGGTCACTGGATGGCTATCAGCAGCAGGGGTCACTGGATGACCATCAGCAGCAGCAGGGGTCACTGGATGACTATCAGCAGCAGGGATCACTGGATGACCATCAGCAGCAGGGGTCACTGGATGACCATCATCAGCCGCATGGGTCACTGGGCGACCATCAGCAGCAGGGGTCACTGGATGACCATCAGCAGCAGCAGGGGTCACTGGATGACCATCAGCAGCAGGGGTCACTGGATGACCATCAGTAGCAGGGGTCACTGGATGGCCATCAGCAGCAGCAGCAATCACTGGATGACCATCAGCAGCAGGGTTCACTGGATGACCATCAGCAGCAGGGGTCACTGGATGACATCAGCAGCAGGGTTCATTGGATGACCATCAGCAGCAGGGGTCACTGGATGACCTTCAGCAGCAGGGGTCACTGGATGACCATAAGCAGCAGAGGTCACTGGATGACCATCAGCAGCAGCAGGGGTCATTGGATGACCATCGGCAGCAGGGTTCACTGGATGACCATCAGCGGCAGCAGGGGTCGCTGGATGACCATCAGCAGCAGCAGGGGTCACTGGATGACCATCAGCAGCAGGGGTCACTGGATGACCATCAGTAGCAGGGGTCACAGGATGACCATCCGCAGCAGCAGGATTCACTGGATGACCATTAGCAGCAGGGGTCACTGGATGACCATCAGCAGCAGGGGTCACTGGATGACCATCAGCAGCAGGGGTCACTGGATGACTATCAGCAGCAGGGGTCACTGGATGACCATCAGCAGCAGCAGGGGTCACTGGATGACCATCAGCAGCAGGGGTCACTGGATGACCATCAGCAGCAGGGGTCACTGGATGACCATCAGCAGCAGCAGGGGTCACTGGATGACCATCAGCAGCAGGGGCCACTGGATGACAATCAGCAACAGCAGGGGTCACTGGATGACCATCAGCAGCAGGTGTTACTGGATGACCATCAGTAGCATGGGTCACTGGGTGACCATCAGCAGCAGCAGGGGTCACTGGATGACCCTCAGCAGCAGCAGGGGTCACTGGATGACCATCAGCAGCAGGGGTCTCTGGATTACCATCAGCAGCAGGGGTCACGGGATGACTATCAGCAGCAGGCGTCACTGGATGATCAGCAGCAGCAGGGGTCACTGGATGACCACCAGTAGCAGCAGTGGTCACTGGATGACCATCAGCAGCAGGGGTCAATGGATGACCATCAGTCGCAGGGGTCACTGGATGAACATCAGTAGGGGTCACTGGTTCACCATCAGCTGCAGGGGTCACTGGATGACCATCAGCAGCAGCAGGGGTCACTGGATGACCCTCAGCAGCAGCAGGGGTCACTGGATGACCATCAGCAGCAGGGGTCACTGGATGACCATCAGCAGCAGGGGTCACTGGATGACTATCAGCAGCAGGGGTCACTGGATGATCATCAGCAGCAGGGGTCACTGGGTGACCATCAGCAGCAGCAGGGGTCACTGGATGACCATCAGTAGCAGCAGGGGTCACTGGGTGACCATCAGCAGCAGCAGGGGTCACTGGATGACCATCCGCAGCAGGGGTCACTGGATGACCATCAGCAGCAGAGGTCACTGGATGACCATCAGCAGCAGCAGGGGTCACTGGATGACCATCAGCAGCAGTGGTCACTGGATGACCATCAGCGGCAGCAGGGGTCAGTGGATGACCATCAGCAGCAGCAGGGATCACTGGATGACCAGCAGCAGCAGGAGTCACTGGATGACCATCAGTAGCAGGGGCCACTGGATGACCATCAGTAGCAGCAGGGGTCACTGGATGACCATCAGCAACAGGGGTCACTGGATGACCATCAGCAGCAGGGGTCACTGGATGACCATCAGTAGCAGTGGTCACTGGGTGACCATCAGCAGCAGGGGTCACTGGATGACCATCAGTAGCAGGGGTCACTGGATGACCATTAGCAGCAGCAGAGTTCACTGGATGACCATCAGCAGCGGCGTTCACTGGATGACCATCAGCAGCAGCATGGATCACTGGATGACCATCAGCAGCAGCAGGGGTCACTGGATGACCATCAGCAGCAGCAGGGGTCACTGGATGACCATCAGTAGCAGCAGGGGTCACTGGATGACCATCAGCAGCAGGGGTCACTGGATGACCATCAGTAGCACGGGTCACTGGGTGACCATCAGCAGCAGGGGTCACTGGATGACCATCAGCAGCAGGGGTCACTGGATGACCATCAGCAGCAGCAGGGGTCACTGGATGACCATCAGCAGAAGGGGCCACTGGATGACAGTCAGCAACAGCAGGGGTCACTGGATGACCATCAGCAGCAGGGGTCACTGGATGACCATCAGTAGCAAGGGTCACTGGGTGACCATCAGCAGCAGCAGGGGTCACTGGATGACCATCAGCAGCAGCAGGGGTCACTGGATGACCATCAGCAGCAGGGGTCACTGGATGACCATCAGCAGCAGCAGGGGTCACTGGATGACCATCGGCAGCAGGGGTCACTGGGTGACCATCAGCAGCAGAGGTCACTGGATGACCATCAGCAGCAGCAGGGTCACTGGATGACCATCAGCAGCAGTGGTCACTGGATGACCATCAGCGGCAGCAGGGGTCACTGGATGACCATCAGCAGCAGCAGGGGTCACTGGATGACCACCAGCAGCAGGAGTCACTGGATGACCATCAGCAGCAGTGGTCACTGGATGACCATCAGCGGCAGCAGGGGTCACTGGATGACCATCAGCAGCAGCAGGGGTCACTGGATGACCACCAGCAGCAGGAGTCACTGGATGACCATCAGTAGCAGGGGTCACTGGATGGCCATCAGCAGCAGGGGTCACTGGATGACCATCAGTAGCAGTGGTCACTGGGTGACCATCAGCAGCAGGGGTCACTGGATGACCATCAGTAGCAGGGGTCACTGGATGACCATCAGCAGCAGCAGAGGTCACTGGATGACCATCAGCAGCAGCGTTCACTGGATGACCATCATCAGCAGCAGAGATCACTGGATGACCACCAGCAGCAGCAGGGGTCACTGGATGAACATCAGCAGCAGCAGGGGTCACTGGATGACCATCGGTAGCAGCAGGGGTCACTGGATGACCATCAGCAGCAGGGGCACTGGATGACCATCAGCAGCAGGGGTCACTGGATGACCAACAGTAGCAGGGGTCACTGGATGGCTATCAGCAGCAGGGGTCACTGGATGACCATCAGCAGCAGCAGGGGTCACTGGATGACTATCAGCAGCAGGGATCACTGGATGACCATCAGCAGCAGGGGTCACTGGATGACCATCATCAGCAGCATGGGTCACTGGACGACCATCAGCAGCAGGGGTCACTGGATGACCATCAGCAGCAGCAGGGGTCACTGGATGACCATCAGCAGCAGGGGTCACTGGATGACCATCAGTAGCAGGTGTCACTGGATGGCCATCAGCAGCAGCAGCAATCACTGGATGACCATCAGCAGCAGGGTTCACTGGATGACCATCAGCAGCAGGGGTCACTGGATGACATCAGCAGCAGGGTTCATTGGATGACCATCAGCAGCAGGGGTCACTGGATGACCTTCAGCAGCAGGGGTCACTGGATGACCATAAGCAGCAGAGGTCACTGGATGACCATCAGCAGCAGCAGGGGTCACTGGATGACCATCGGCAGCAGGGGTCACTGGATGACCATCAGCGGCAGCAGGGGTCGCTGGATGACCATCAGCAGCAGCAGGGGTCACTGGATGACCATCAGCAGCAGGGGTCACTGGATGACCATCAGTAGCAGGGGTCACAGGATGACCATCCGCAGCAGCAGGATTCACTGGATGACCATTAGCAGCAGGGGTCACTGGATGACCATCAGCAGCAGGGGTCACTGGATGACCATCAGCAGCAGGGGTCACTGGATGACTATCAGCAGCAGGGGTCACTGGATGACCATCAGCAGCAGCAGGGGTCACTGGATGACCATCAGCAGCAGGGGTCACTGGATGACCATCAGCAGCAGGGGTCACTGGATGACCATCAGCAGCAGCAGGGGTCACTGGATGACCATCAGCAGCAGGGGCCACTGGATGACAATCAGCAACAGCAGGGGTCACTGGATGACCATCAGCAGCAGGTGTTACTGGATGACCATCAGTAGCATGGGTCACTGGGTGACCATCAGCAGCAGCAGGGGTCACTGGATGACCCTCAGCAGCAGCAGGGGTCACTGAATGACCATCAGCAGCAGGGGTCTCTGGATTACCATCAGCAGCAGGGGTCACGGGATGACTATCAGCAGCAGGCGTCACTGGATGATCAGCAGCAGCAGGGGTCACTGGATGACCATCAGTAGCAGCAGTGGTCACTGGATGACCATCAGCAGCAGGGGTCAATGGATGACCATCAGTCGCAGGGGTCACTGGATGACCATCAGTAGGGGTCACTGGTTCACCATCAGCAGCAGGGGTCACTGGATGACCATCAGCAGCAGCAGGGGTCACTGGATGACCCTCAGCAGAAGCAGGGGTCACTGGATGACCATCAGCAGCAGGGGTCACTGGATGACCATCAGCAGCAGGGGTCACTGGATGACTATCAGCAGCAGGGGTCACTGGATGATCATCAGCAGCAGGGGTCACTGGGTGACCATCAGCAGCAGCAGGGGTCACTGGATGACCATCAGTAGCAGCAGGGGTCACTGGGTGACCATCAGCAGCAGCAGGGGTCACTGGATGACCATCCGCAGCAGGGGTCACTGGATGACCATCAGCAGCAGAGGTCACTGGATGACCATCAGCAGCAGCAGGGGTCACTGGATGACCATCAGCAGCAGTGGTCACTGGATGACCATCAGCGGCAGCAGGGGTCAGTGGATGACCATCAGCAGCAGCAGGGATCACTGGATGACCAGCAGCAGCAGGAGTCACTGGATGACCATCAGTAGCAGGGGCCACTGGATGACCATCAGTAGCAGCAGGGGTCACTGGATGACCATCAGCAGCAGGGGTCACTGGATGACCATCAGCAGCAGGGGTCACTGGATGACCATCAGTAGCAGTGGTCACTGGGTGTCCATCAGCAGCAGGGGTCACTGGATGACCATCAGTAGCAGGGGTCACTGGATGACCATCAGCAGCAGCAGAGTTCACTGGATGACCATCAGCAGCAGCGTTCACTGGATGACCATCAGCAGCAGCATGGATCACTGGATGACCATCAGCAGCAGCAGGGGTCACTGGATTACCATCAGCAGCAGCAGGGGTCACTGGATGACCATCAGTAGCAGCAGGGGTCACTGGATGACCATCAGCAGCAGGGGTCACTGGATGACCATCTGCAGCAGGGGTCACTGGATGACCATCAGCAGCAGGGGTCACTGGATGACTATCAGCAGTGGGGGTCACTGGATGACCATCAGCAGCAGCAGGGGTCACTGGATGACTATCAGCAGCAGGGATCACTGGATGACCATCAGCAGCAGGGGTCACTGGATGACCATCAGCAGCAGCATGGGTCACTGGACGACCATCAGCAGCAGGGGTCACTGGATGACCATCAGCAGCAGCAGGGGTCACTGGATGACCATCAGTAGCAGCAGGGGTCACTGGATGACCATCAGTAGCAGGGGTCACTGGATGACCATCAGAAGCAGCAGTCATCACTGGATGACCATCAGCAGCAGCAGGGGTCACTGGATGACCATTAGCAGCTGGGGTCACTGGATGACCATCAGCAGCAGGGGTCACTGGATTACCATCAGTAGCTGGGGTCACTGGATGAGCATCAGCAGCAGCAGGAGTCACTGGATGACCATCAGTAGCAGGGGTCACTGGATGACCATCAGTAGCAGGGGTCACTGGATGACCATCAGCAGCAGCAGGGGTCACTGGATGACCATCAGCAGCAGGGGTCACTGGATGACCATCAGTAGCAGGGGTCACTGGATGACCATCAGCAGCAGGGGTCACTGGATGACCATCAGTAGCAGGGGTCACTGGGTGACCATCAGCAGCAGCAGGGGTCACTGGATGACCATCGGCAGCAGCAGGGGTCACTGGATGACCATCAGCAGCAGGGGTCACTGGATGTCCATCAGCAGCAGGGGTCACTGGATGACCATCAGCAGCAGAGGTCACTGGATGACCATCAGCAGCAGCAGGGGTCACTGGATGACGAGCAGCAGCAGGGGTCACTGGATGACCATCAGCGGCAGCAGGGGTCACTGGATGACCATCAGCAGCAGCAGGGGTCATTGGATGACCATCAGCAGCAGGAGTCACTGGATGACCATCAGTAGCAGGGGTCACTGGATGACCATCAGCAGCAGCAAGTGGTCACTGGATGACCATCAGCAGCAGGGGTCACTGGATGACCATCAGCAGCAGGGGTCACTGGATGACCAGCAGTAGCAGGGGTCACTGGATGACCATCAGCATGTGTCACTGGATGTCCATCAGAAGCAGGGGTCACTGGATGACCATCAGCAGTGCTCACTGGATGACCATCAGCAGCTGGCGTCACTGGATGACCATCAGCAGCAGGGGTCACTGGATGACCATCAGTAGCAGCAGGGGTCACTGGATGACCATCAGCAGCAGGGGTCACTGGATGACCATCAGCAGCAGCAGGGGTCACTGGATGATCATCAGCAGCAGCAGGGGTCACTGGATGACCATCAGCAGCAGGGGTCACTGGATGACCATCAGCAGCAGGGGTCACTGGATGACCATTAGTAGCAGGGGTCACTGGAGGACCATCATCAGCAGGGGTCACTGGATGACCATCAGTAGCAGCAGAGGTCACTGGATGACCATCAGCAGCAGGGGTCACTGGATGACCATCAGCAGCAGCAGGGGTCACTGGATGACCATCAGCAGCAGGGATCACTGGATGACCATCAGCAGCAGCAGGGGTCACTGGATGACCATCAGCAGCAGGGGTCATTGGATGACGAGCAGCAGCAGGGGTCACTGGATGACCATCAGCAGCAGGGGTCACTGGATGACCATCATCAGCAGGGGTCATTGGATGACCATCAGCAGCAGGGGTCACTGGATGACCATCAGCAGCACAGGTCACTGGATGACCATCAGCAGCAGCAGTGGTCACTGGATGACCATCTGCAGCAGGGGTCACTGGATGACCATAAGCGGCAGCAGGGGTCGCTGGATGACCATCAGCAGCAGCAGGGGTCACTGGATGACCATCAGCAGCAGGGGTCACTGGATGACCATCAGCAGCAGCAGGGGTCACTGGATGACCATCAGCAGCAGGGGTCACTGGATGACCAACAGCAGCAGGGGTCACTGGATGACTATCAGCAGCAGGGGTCACTGGATGATCATCAGCAGCAGGGGTCACTGGATGACCATTAGCAGCAGGGGTCACTGGATGACCATCAGCAGCAGCATGGGTCACTGGATGACCATCAGCAGCAGGGGTCACTGGATGACCATCAGCAGCAGGGGTCACTGGATGACCATCAGCAGCTGGGGTCACTGGATGACCATCAGCAGCAGCAGGGGTCACTGGATGACCATCAGCAGCAGGTATCACTGGATGACCATCAGTAGCACGGGTCACTGGGTGACCATCAGCAGCAGCAGGGCTCACTGGATGACCATCAGCAGCAGCAGGGGTCACTGTATGACCATCAGCAGCAGGCGTCACTGGATGACGAGAAGCAGCAGGGGTCACTGGATGACCATCAGCAGCAGGGGTCACTGGATGACCATCAGCAGCAGGGGTCATTGGATGACCATCAGCAGCAGGGGTCACTGGATGACCAGCAGCAGCAGGGGTCACTGGATGACCATCAGCAGCATAGGTCACTGAATGACCATCTGCAGCAGCAGGGGTCGCTGGATGACCATCAGCAGCGGCAGGGGTCACTGGATGACCATCAACAGCAGGGGTCACTGGATGACCATCAGTGGCAGGGGTCACAGGATGACCATCAGCAGCAGCAGGGGTCACTGGATGACCATCAGCAGCAGGGGTCACTGGTTGACCATCAGTAGCAGGGGTCACTGGATGACCATCAGCAGCAGGCATCACTGTGAAACCAGCAGCAGCAGGGGTCACTGGATGACCATCAGTAGCAGGGATCACTGGATGACCATCAGCAGCAGCAGGGGTCACTGGATGACCATCAGCAGCAGGGGTCACTGGATGACCATCAGTAGCAGCAGGGGTCACTAGATGACCATCAGCAGCAGGGGTAACTGGATGACCAGCAGCAGCAGCAGGGGTCACTGGATGACCATCAGCAGCAGCAGGTGTCACTGGATGACCATCAGCAGCAGGGGTCACTGGATGACCATCAGCAGCAGGGGTCACTGAATGACCATCAGTAGCAGGGGTCACTGGAGGACCATCAGCAGCAGCGGTCACTGGATGACCATCAGCAGCAGCAGGGGTCACTGGAGGACCATCAGCAGCAGTGGTCACTGGATGACCATCAGCGGCAGCGGGGGTCACTGGATGACCATCAGCAGCAGCAGGGGTCACTGGATGACCAGCAGCAGCAGGAGTCACTGGATGACCATCAGTAGCAGGGGCCACTGGATGACCATCAGTAGCAACAGGGGTCACTGGATGACCATCAGCAGCAGGGGTCACTGGATGACCATCAGCAGCAGGGGTCACTGGATGACCATCAGCAGCAGCAGAGTTCACTGGATGACCATCAGCAGCAGCGTTCACTGGATGACCATCAGCAGCATCATGGATCACTGGATGACCATCAGCAGCAGCAGGGGTCACTGGATGACCATCAGCAGCAGCAGGGGTCACTGGATGACTATCAGCAGCAGGGATCACTGGATGACCATCAGCAGCAGGGGTCACTGGATGACCATCAGCAGCAGCATGGGTCACTGGACGACCATCAGCAGCAGGGGTCACTGGATGACCATCAGCAGCAGCAGGGGTCACTGGATGACCATCAGCAGCAGGGGTCACTGGATGACCATCAGTAGCAGGGGTCACTGGATGACCATCAGCAGCAGCAGTCATCACTGGATGACCATCAGCAGCAGCAGGGGTCACTGGATGACCATTAGCAGCTGGGGTCACTGGATGACCATCAGCAGCAGGAGTCACTGGATGACCATCAGTAGCAGGGGTCACTGGATGAGCATCAGCAGCAGCAGGAGTCACTGGATGACCATCAGTAGCAGGGGTCACTGGATGACCATCAGTAGCAGCAGGGGTCACTGGATGACCATCAGCAGCAGGGGTCACTGGATGACCATCAGCAGCAGCATGGATCACTGGATGACTATCAGCAGCAGGGGTCACTGGATGACCATCAGCAGCAGCAGGGGTCACTGGATGACCATCAGCAGCAGGGGTCACTGGATGACCATCAGTAGCAGGGGTCACTGGATGAGCATCAGCAGCAGCAGGAGTCACTGGATGACCATCAGCAGCAGCAGGGGTCACTGGATGACCATCAGTAGCAGGGGTCACTGGATGACCATCAGCAGCAGCAGGGGTCACTGGATGACCATCAGCAGCAGGGGTCACTGGATGACCATCAGTAGCACGGGTCACTGGGTGACGATCTGCAGCAGCAGGGGTAACTGGATGACCATCAGCAGCAGGGGTCACTGGATGACCATCAGTAGCACGGGTCACTGGATGCCCATCAGCAGCAGCAGGGGTCACTGGTTGACCATCAGCAGCAGGGGTCACTGGATGACCATCAGCAGCAGGGGTCACTGGATGACCATCAGTAGCAGGGGTCACTGGGTGACCATCAGCAGCAGCAGGGGTCACTGGATGACCATCGGCAGCAGCAGGGGTCACTGGATGACCATCAGCAGCAGGGGTCACTGGATGTCCATCAGCAGCAGGGGTCACTGGATGACCATCAGCAGCAGAGGTCACTGGATGACCATCAGCAGCAGCAGGTGTCACTGGATGACGAGCAGCAGCAGGGGTCACTGGATGACCATCAGCGGCAGCAGGGGTCACTGGATGACCATCAGCAGCAGCAGGGGTCATTGGATGACCATCAGCAGCAGGAGTCACTGGATGACCATCAGTAGCAGGGGTCACTGGATGACCATCAGCAGCAGCAAGTGGTCACTGGATGACCATCAGCAGCAGGGGTCACTGGATGACCATCAGCAGCAGGGGTCACTGGATGACCATCAGTAGCAGGGGTCACTGGATGACCATCAGCATGTGTCACTGGATGGCAATCAGAAGCAGGGGTCACTGGATGACCATCAGCAGTGCTCACTGGATGACCATCAGCAGCAGGCGTCACTGGATGACCATCAGCAGCAGGGGCCACTGGATGACCATCAGTAGCAGCAGGGGTCACTGGATGACCATCAGCAGCAGGGGTCACTGGATGACCATCAGCAGCAGCAGGGGTCACTGGATGACCATCAGCAGCAGCAGGGGTCACTGGATGACCATCAGCAGCAGGGGTCACTGGATGACCATCAGCAGCAGGGGTCACTGGATGGCCATCAGTAGCAGGGGTCACTGGAGGACCATCATCAGCAGGGGTCACTGGATGACCATCAGTAGCAGCAGAGGTCACTGGATGACCATCAGCAGCAGGGGTCACTGGATGACCATCAGCAGCAGCAGGGGTCACTGGATGACCATCAGCAGCAGGGATCACTGGATGACCATTAGCAGCAGCAGGGGTCACTGGATGACCATCAGCAGCAGGGGTCATTGGATGACGAGCAGCAGCAGTGATCACTGGATGACCATCAGCAGCAGGGGTCACTGGATGAACATCAGCAGCAGGGGTCATTGGATGACCATCAGCAGCAGGGGTCACTGGATGACCATCAGCAGCAGAGGTCACTGGATGACCATCAGCAGCAGCAGTGGTCACTGGATGACCATCTGCAGCAGGGGTCACTGGATGACCATAAGCGGCAGCAGGGGTCGCTGGATGACCATCAGCAGCAGCAGGGGTCACTGGATGACCATCAGCAGCAGGGGTCACTGGATGACCATCAGCAGCAGCAGGGGTCACTGGATGACCATCAGCAGCAGGGGTCACTGGATGACCACCAGCAGCAGGGGTCACTGGATGACCATCAGCAGCAGGGGTCACTGGATGATCATCAGCAGCAGGGGTCACTGGATGACCATTAGCAGCAGGGGTCACTGGATGACCATCAGCAGCAGCATGGGTCACTGGATGACCATCAGCAGCAGGGGTCACTGGATGACCATCAGCAGCAGGGGTCACTGGATGACCATCAGCAGCAGGGGTCACTGGATGACCATCAGCAGCAGCAGGGGTCACTGGATGACCATCAGCAGCAGGTATCACTGGATGACCATCAGTAGCACGGGTCACTGGGTGACCATCAGCAGCAGCAGGGCTCACTGGATGACCATCAGCAGCAGCAGGGGTCACTGGATGACCATCAGCAGCAGGCGTCACTGGATGACGAGAAGCAGCAGGGGTCACTGGATGACCATCAGCAGCAGGGGTCACTGGATGACCATCAGCAGCAGGGGTCATTGGATGACCATCAGCAGCAGGGGTTACTGGATGACCAGCAGCAGGGGTCACTGGATGACCATCAGCAGCAGAGGTCACTGAATGACCATCTGCAGCAGCAGGGGTCGCTGGATGACCATCAGCAGCAGCAGGGGTCACTGGATGACCATCAACATCAGGGGTCACTGGATGACCATCAGTGGCAGGGGTCACAGGATGACCATCAGCAGCAGCAGGGGTCACTGGATGACCATCAGCAGCAGGGGTCACTGGATGACCATCAGTAGCAGGGGTCACTGGATGACCATCAGCAGCAGGCATCACTGTGAAACCAGCAGCAGCAGGGGTCACTGGATGACCATCAGTAGCAGGGATCACTGGATGACCATCAGCAGCAGCAGGGGTCACTGGATGACCATCAGCAGCAGGGGTCACTGGATGACCATCAGTAGCACGGGTCACTGGGTGACGATCTGCAGCAGCAGGGGTAACTGGATGACCATCAACAGCAGGGGTCACTGGATGACCATCAGTAGCACGGGTCACTGGATGCCCATCAGCAGCAGCAGGTGTCACTGGTTGACCATCAGCAGCAGGGGTCACTGGATGACCATCAGCAGCAGGGGTCACTGGATGACCATCAGTAGCAGGGGTCACTGGGTGACCATCAGCAGCAGCAGGGGTCACTGGATGACCATCAGCAGCAGCAGGGGTCACTGGATGACCATCAGCAGCAGGGGTCACTGGATGTCCATCAGCAGCAGAGGTCACTGGATGACCATCAGCAGCAGCGTTCACTGGATGACCATCAGCAGCAGCATGGATCACTGGATGACCATCAGCAGCAGCAGTGGTCACTGGATGACCATCAGCGGCAGCAGGGGTCACTGGACGACCATCAGCAGCAGCAGGGGTCACTGGATGACCAGCAGCAGCAGGAGTCACTGGATGACTATCAGTAGCAGGGGCCACTGGATGACCATCAGTAGCAGCAGGGGTCACTGGATGACCATCAGCGGCAGGGGTCACTGGATGACCATCTGCAGCAGGGGTCACTGGATGACCATCAGCAGCAGGGGTCACTGGATGACTATCAGCAGCAGGGGTCACTGGATGACCATCAGCAGCAGCAGGGGTCACTGGATGACTATCAGCAGCAGGGATCACTGGATGACCATCAGCAGCAGGGGTCACTGGATGACCATCAGCAGCAGCATGGGTCACTGGACGACCATCAGCAGCAGGGGTCACTGGATGACCATCACCAGCAGCAGGGGTCACCGGATGACCATCAGCAGCAGGGGTCACTGGATGACCATCAGTAGCAGGGGTCACTGGATGACCATCAGCAGCAGGGGTCACTGGATGACTATCAGCAGCAGGGGTCACTGGATGACCATCAGCAGCAGCAGGGGTCACTGGATGACTATCAGCAGCAGGGATCACTGGATGACCATCAGCAGCAGGGGTCACTGGATGACCATCAGCAGCAGCATGGGTCACTGGACGACCATCAGCAGCAGGGGTCACTGGATGACCATCACCAGCAGCAGGGGTCACTGGATGACCATCAGCAGCAGGGGTCACTGGATGACCATCAGTAGCAGGGGTCACTGGATGACCATCAGAAGCAGCAGTCATCACTGGATGACCATCAGCAGCAGCAGGGGTCACTGGATGACCATTAGCAGCTGGGGTCACTGGATGACCATCAGCAGCAGGGGTCACTGGATGACCATCAGTAGCAGGGGTCACTGGATGAGCATCAGCAGCAGCAGGAGTCACTGGATGACCATCAGTAGCAGGGGTCACTGGATGACCATCAGTAGCAGGGGTCACTGGATGACCATCAGCAGCAGCAGGGGTCACTGGATGACCATCAGCAGCAGGGGTCACTGGATGACCATCAGTAGCACGGGTCACTGGGTGACGATCTGCAGCAGCAGGGGTAACTGGATGACCATCAGCAGCAGGGGTCACTGGATGACCATCAGTAGCACGGGTCACTGGATGCCCATCAGCAGCAGCAGGGGTCACTGGTTGACCATCAGCAGCAGGGGTCACTGGGTGACCATCAGCAGCAGCAGGGGTCACTTGATGACCATCGGCAGCAGCAGGAGTCACTGGATGACCATCAGCAGCAGGGGCACTGGATGACCATCAGTAGCACGAGTCACTGGGTGACGATCTGCAGCAGCAGGGGTAACTGGATGACCATCAACAGCAGGGGTCACTGGATGACCATCAGTAGCACGGGTCACTGGATGCCCATCAGCAGCAGCAGGGGTCACTGGTTGACCATCAGCAGCAGGGGTCACTGGATGACCATCAGCAGCAGGGGTCACTGGATGACCATCAGTAGCAGGGGTCACTGGGTGACCATCAGCAGCAGCAGGGGTCACTGGATGACCATCAGCAGCAGCAGGGGTCACTGGATGACCATCAGCAGCAGGGGTCACTGGATGTCCATCAGCAGCAGAGGTCACTGGATGACCATCAGCAGCAGCGTTCACTGGATGACCATCAGCAGCAGCATGGATCACTGGATGACCATCAGCAGCAGCAGTGGTCACTGGATGACCATCAGCGGCAGCAGGGGTCACTGGACGACCATCAGCAGCAGCAGGGGTCACTGGATGACCAGCAGCAGCAGGAGTCACTGGATGACTATCAGTAGCAGGGGCCACTGGATGACCATCAGTAGCAGCAGGGGTCACTGGATGACCATCAGCAGCAGGGGTCACTGGATGACCATCTGCAGCAGGGGTCACTGGATGACCATCAGCAGCAGGGGTCACTGGATGACTATCAGCAGCAGGGGTCACTGGATGACCATCAGCAGCAGCAGGGGTCACTGGATGACTATCAGCAGCAGGGATCACTGGATGACCATCAGCAGCAGGGGTCACTGGATGACCATCAGCAGCAGCATGGGTCACTGGACGACCATCAGCAGCAGGGGTCACTGGATGACCATCACCAGCAGCAGGGGTCACCGGATGACCATCAGCAGCAGGGGTCACTGGATGACCATCAGTAGCAGGGGTCACTGGATGACCATCAGCAGCAGGGGTCACTGGATGACTATCAGCAGCAGGGGTCACTGGATGACCATCAGCAGCAGCAGGGGTCACTGGATGACTATCAGCAGCAGGGATCACTGGATGACCATCAGCAGCAGGGGTCACTGGATGACCATCAGCAGCAGCATGGGTCACTGGACGACCATCAGCAGCAGGGGTCACTGGATGACCATCACCAGCAGCAGGGGTCACTGGATGACCATCAGCAGCAGGGGTCACTGGATGACCATCAGTAGCAGGGGTCACTGGATGACCATCAGAAGCAGCAGTCATCACTGGATGACCATCAGCAGCAGCAGGGGTCACTGGATGACCATTAGCAGCTGGGGTCACTGGATGACCATCAGCAGCAGGGGTCACTGGATGACCATCAGTAGCAGGGGTCACTGGATGAGCATCAGCAGCAGCAGGAGTCACTGGATGACCATCAGTAGCAGGGGTCACTGGATGACCATCAGTAGCAGGGGTCACTGGATGACCATCAGCAGCAGCAGGGGTCACTGGATGACCATCAGCAGCAGGGGTCACTGGATGACCATCAGTAGCACGTGTCACTGGGTGACGATCTGCAGCAGCAGGGGTAACTGGATGACCATCAGCAGCAGGGGTCACTGGATGACCATCAGTAGCACGGGTCACTGGATGCCCATCAGCAGCAGCAGGGGTCACTGGTTGACCATCAGCAGCAGGGGTCACTGGATGACCATCAGCAGCAGGGGTCACTGGATGACCATCAGTAGCAGGGGTCACTGGGTGACCATCAGCAGCAGCAGGGGTCACTTGATGACCATCGGCAGCAGCAGGAGTCACTGGATGACCATCAGCAGCAGGGGCACTGGATGACCATCAGTAGCACGGGTCACTGGGTGACGATCTGCAGCAGCAGGGGTAACTGGATGACCATCAACAGCAGGGGTCACTGGATGACCATCAGTAGCACGGGTCACTGGATGCCCATCAGCAGCAGCAGGGGTCACTGGTTGACCATCAGCAGCAGGGGTCACTGGATGACCATCAGCAGCAGGGGTCACTGGATGACCATCAGTAGCAGGGGTCACTGGATGACCATCAGCAGCAGCAGGGGTCACTGGATGACCATCAGCAGCAGCAGGGGTCACTGGATGACCATCAGCAGCAGGGGTCACTGGATGTCCATCAGCAGCAGAGGTCACTGGATGACCATCAGCAGCAGCGTTCACTGGATGACCATCAGCAGCAGCATGGATCACTGGATGACCATCAGCAGCAGCAGTGGTCACTGGATGACCATCATCGGCAGCAGGGGTCACTGGACGACCATCAGCAGCAGCAGGGGTCACTGGATGACCAGCAGCAGCAGGAGTCACTGGATGACCATCAGTAGCAGGGGCCACTGGATGACCATCAGTAGCAGCAGGGGTCACAGGATGACCATCAGCAGCAGGGGTCACTGGATGACCATCTGCAGCAGGGGTCACTGGATGACCATCAGCAGCAGGGGTCACTGGATGACTATCAGCAGCAGGGGTCACTGGATGACCATCAGCAGCAGCAGGGGTCACTGGATGACTATCAGCAGCAGGGATCACTGGATGACCATCAGCAGCAGGGGTCACTGGATGACCATCAGCAGCAGCATGGGTCACTGGACGACCATCAGCAGCAGGGGTCACTGGATGACCATCACCAGCAGCAGGGGTCACTGGATGACCATCAGCAGCAGGGGTCACTGGATGACCATCAGTAGCAGGGGTCACTGGATGACCATCAGAAGCAGCAGTCATCACTGGATGACCATCAGCAGCAGCAGGGGTCACTGGATGACCATTAGCAGCTGGGGTCACTGGATGACCATCAGCAGCAGGGGTCACTGGATGACCATCAGTAGCAGGGGTCACTGGATGAGCATCAGCAGCAGCAGGGGTCACTGGATGACTATCAGCAGCAGGGATCACTGGATGACCATCAGCAGCAGGGGTCACTGGATGACCATCAGCAGCAGCATGGGTCACTGGACGACCATCAGCAGCAGGGGTCACTGGATGACCATCAGCAGCAGCAGGGGTCACTGGATGACCATCAGCAGCAGGGGTCACTGGATGACCATCAGTAGCAGGGGTCACTGGATGACCATCAGCAGCAGCAGTCATCACTGGATGACCATCAGCAGCAGCAGGGGTCACTGGATGACCATTAGCAGCTGGGGTCACTGGATGACCATCAGCAGCAGGAGTCACTGGATGACCATCAGTAGCAGGGATCACTGGATGAGCATCAGCAGCAGCAGGAGTCACTGGATGACCATCAGTAGCAGGGGTCACTGGATGACCATCAGTAGCAGCAGGGGACACTGGATGACCATCAGCAGCAGGGGTCACTGGATGACCATCAGCAGCAGCATGGATCACTGGATGACTATCAGCAGCAGGGGTCACTGGATGACCATCAGCAGCAGCAGGGGTCACTGGATGACCATCAGCAGCAGGGGTCACTGGATGACCATCAGTAGCAGGGGTCACTGGATGAGCATCAGCAGCAGCAGGAGTCACTGGATGACCATCAGTAGCAGGGGTCACTGGATGACCATCAGTAGCAGGGGTCACTGGATGACCATCAGCAGCAGCAGGGGTCACTGGATGACCATCAGCAGCAGGGGTCACTGGATGACCATCAGTAGCACGGGTCACTGGGTGACGATCTGCAACAGCAGGGGTAACTGGATGACCATCAGCAGCAGGGGTCACTGGATGACCATCAGTAGCACGGGTCACTGGATGCCCATCAGCAGCAGCAGGGGTCACTGGTTGACCATCAGCAGCAGGGGTCACTGGATGACCATCAGCAGCAGGGGTCACTGGATGACCATCAGTAGCAGGGGTCACTGGGTGACCATCAGCAGCAGCAGGGGTCACTGGATGACCATCGGCAGCAGCAGGGGTCACTGGATGACCATCAGCAGCAGGAGTCACTGGATGTCCATCAGCAGCAGGGGTCACTGGATGACCATCAGCAGCAGAGGTCACTGGATGGCCATCAGCAGCAGCAGGTGTCACTGGATGACGAGCAGCAGCAGGGGTCACTGGATGACCATCAGCGGCAGCAGGGGTCACTGGATGACCATCAGCAGCAGCAGGGGTCATTGGATGACCATCAGCAGCAGGAGTCACTGGATGACCATCAGTAGCAGGGGTCACTGGATGATCACCAGCAGCAGCAAGTGGTTACTGGATGACCATCAGCAGCAGGGGTCACTGGATGACCATCAGCAGCAGGGGTCACTGGATGACCATCAGTAGCAGGGGTCACTGGATGACCATCAGCATGTGTCACTGGATGGCAATCAGAAGCAGGGGTCACTGGATGACCATCAGCAGTGCTCACTGGATGACCATCAGCAGCAGGCGTCACTGGATGACCATCAGCAGCAGGGGCCACTGGATGACCATCAGTAGCAGCAGGGGTCACTGGATGACCATCAGCAGCAGGGGTCACTGGATGACCATCAGCAGCAGCAGGGGTCACTGGATGACCATCAGCAGCAGCAGGGGTCACTGGATGACCATCAGCAGCAGGGGTCACTGGATGACCATCAGCAGCAGGGGTCACTGGATGGCCATCAGTAGCAGGGGTCACTGGAGGACCATCATCAGCAGGGGTCACTGGATGACCATCAGTAGCAGCAGAGGTCACTGGATGACCATCAGCAGCAGGGGTCACTGGATGACCATCAGCAGCAGCAGGGGTCACTGGATGACCATCAGCAGCAGGGATCACTGGATGACCATTAGCAGCAGCAGGGGTCACTGGATGACCATCAGCAGCAGGGGTCATTGGATGACGAGCAGCAGCAGTGATCACTGGATGACCATCAGCAGCAGGGGTCACTGGATGAACATCAGCAGCAGGGGTCATTGGATGACCATCAGCAGCAGGGGTCACTGGATGACCATCAGCAGCAGAGGTCACTGGATGACCATCAGCAGCAGCAGTGGTCACTGGATGACCATCTGCAGCAGGGGTCACTGGATGACCATAAGCGGCAGCAGGGGTCGCTGGATGACCATCAGCAGCAGCAGGGGTCACTGGATGACCATCAGCAGCAGGGGTCACTGGATGACCATCAGCAGCAGCAGGGGTCACTGGATGACCATCAGCAGCAGGGGTCACTGGATGACCACCAGCAGCAGGGGTCACTGGATGACCATCAGCAGCAGGGGTCACTGGATGATCATCAGCAGCAGGGGTCACTGGATGACCATTAGCAGCAGGGGTCACTGGATGACCATCAGCAGCAGCATGGGTCACTGGATGAACATCAGCAGCAGGGGTCACTGGATGACCATCAGCAGCAGGGGTCACTGGATGACCATCAGCAGCAGGGGTCACTGGATGACCATCAGCAGCAGCAGGGGTCACTGGATGACCATCAGCAGCAGGTATCACTGGATGACCATCAGTAGCACGGGTCACTGGGTGACCATCAGCAGCAGCAGGGATCACTGGATGACCATCAGCAGCAGCAGGGGTCACTGGATGACCATCAGCAGCAGGCGTCACTGGATGACGAGAAGCAGCAGGGGTCACTGGATGACCATCAGCAGCAGGGGTCACTGGATGACCATCAGCAGCAGGGGTCATTGGATGACCATCAGCAGCAGGGGTTACTGGATGACCAGCAGCAGGGGTCACTGGATGACCATCAGCAGCAGAGGTCACTGAATGACCATCTGCAGCAGCAGGGGTCGCTGGATGACCATCAGCAGCAGCAGGGGTCACTGGATGACCATCAACATCAGGGGTCACTGGATGACCATCAGTGGCAGGGGTCACAGGATGACCATCAGCAGCAGCAGGGGTCACTGGATGACCATCAGCAGCAGGGGTCACTGGATGACCATCAGTAGCAGGGGTCACTGGATGACCATCAGCAGCAGGCATCACTGTGAAACCAGCAGCAGCAGGGGTCACTGGATGACCATCAGTAGCAGGGATCACTGGATGACCATCAGCAGCAGCAGGGGTCACTGGATGACCATCAGCAGCAGGGGTCACTGGATGACCATCAGTAGCACGGGTCACTGGGTGACGATCTGCAGCAGCAGGGGTAACTGGATGACCATCAACAGCAGGGGTCACTGGATGACCATCAGTAGCACGGGTCACTGGATGCCCATCAGCAGCAGCAGGTGTCACTGGTTGACCATCAGCAGCAGGGGTCACTGGATGACCATCAGCAGCAGGGGTCACTGGATGACCATCAGTAGCAGGGGTCACTGGGTGACCATCAGCAGCAGCAGGGGTCACTGGATGACCATCAGCAGCAGCAGGGGTCACTGGATGACCATCAGCAGCAGGGGTCACTGGATGTCCATCAGCAGCAGAGGTCACTGGATGACCATCAGCAGCAGCGTTCACTGGATGACCATCAGCAGCAGCATGGATCACTGGATGACCATCAGCAGCAGCAGTGGTCACTGGATGACCATCAGCGGCAGCAGGGGTCACTGGACGACCATCAGCAGCAGCAGGGGTCACTGGATGACCAGCAGCAGCAGGAGTCACTGGATGACTATCAGTAGCAGGGGCCACTGGATGACCATCAGTAGCAGCAGGGGTCACTGGATGACCATCAGCAGCAGGGGTCACTGGATGACCATCTGCAGCAGGGGTCACTGGATGACCATCAGCAGCAGGGGTCACTGGATGACTATCAGCAGCAGGGGTCACTGGATGACCATCAGCAGCAGCAGGAGTCACTGGATGACTATCAGCAGCAGGGATCACTGGATGACCATCAGCAGCAGGGGTCACTGGATGACCATCAGCAGCAGCATGGGTCACTGGACGACCATCAGCAGCAGGGGTCACTGGATGACCATCACCAGCAGCAGGGGTCACCGGATGACCATCAGCAGCAGGGGTCACTGGATGACCATCAGTAGCAGGGGTCACTGGATGACCATCAGCAGCAGGGGTCACTGGATGACTATCAGCAGCAGGGGTCACTGGATGACCATCAGCAGCAGCAGGGGTCACTGGATGACTATCAGCAGCAGGGATCACTGGATGACCATCAGCAGCAGGGGTCACTGGATGACCATCAGCAGCAGCATGGGTCACTGGACGACCATCAGCAGCAGGGGTCACTGGATGACCATCACCAGCAGCAGGGGTCACTGGATGACCATCAGCAGCAGGGGTCACTGGATGACCATCAGTAGCAGGGGTCACTGGATGACCATCAGAAGCAGCAGTCATCACTGGATGACCATCAGCAGCAGCAGGGGTCACTGGATGACCATTAGCAGCTGGGGTCACTGGATGACCATCAGCAGCAGGGGCCACTGGATGACCATCAGTAGCAGGGGTCACTGGATGAGCATCAGCAGCAGCAGGAGTCACTGGATGACCATCAGTAGCAGGGGTCACTGGATGACCATCAGTAGCAGGGGTCACTGGATGACCATCAGCAGCAGCAGGGGTCACTGGATGACCATCAGCAGCAGGGGTCACTGGATGACCATCAGTAGCACGGGTCACTGGGTGACGATCTGCAGCAGCAGGGGTAACTGGATGACCATCAGCAGCAGGGGTCACTGGATGACCATCAGTAGCACGGGTCACTGGATGCCCATCAGCAGCAGCAGGGGTCACTGGTTGACCATCAGCAGCAGGGGTCACTGGATGACCATCAGCAGCAGGGGTCACTGGATGACCATCAGTAGCAGGGGTCACTGGGTGACCATCAGCAGCAGCAGGGGTCACTTGATGACCATCGGCAGCAGCAGGAGTCACTGGATGACCATCAGCAGCAGGGGCACTGGATGACCATCAGTAGCACGGGTCACTGGGTGACGATCTGCAGCAGCAGGGGTAACTGGATGACCATCAACAGCAGGGGTCACTGGATGACCATCAGTAGCACAGGTCACTGGATGCCCATCAGCAGCAGCAGGGGTCACTGGTTGACCATCAGCAGCAGGGGTCACTGGATGACCATCAGCAGCAGGGGTCACTGGATGACCATCAGTAGCAGGGGTCACTGGGTGACCATCAGCAGCAGCAGGGGTCACTGGATGACCATCAGCAGCAGCAGGGGTCACTGGATGACCATCAGCAGCAGGGGTCACTGGATGTCCATCAGCAGCAGAGGTCACTGGATGACCATCAGCAGCAGCAGGGGTCACTGGATGACCATCAGCAGCAGCATGGATCACTGGATGACCATCAGCAGCAGCAGTGGTCACTGGATGACCATCATCGGCAGCAGGGGTCACTGGACGACCATCAGCAGCAGCAGGGGTCACTGGATGACCAGCAGCAGCAGGAGTCACTGGATGACCATCAGTAGCAGGGGCCACTGGATGACCATCAGTAGCAGCAGGGGTCACTGGATGACCATCAGCAGCAGGGGTCACTGGATGACCATCTGCAGCAGGGGTCACTGGATGACCATCAGCAGCAGGGGTCACTGGATGACTATCAGCAGCAGGGGTCACTGGATGACCATCAGCAGCAGCAGGGGTCACTGGATGACTATCAGCAGCAGGGATCACTGGATGACCATCAGCAGCAGGGGTCACTGGATGACCATCAGCAGCAGCATGGGTCACTGGACGACCATCAGCAGCAGGGGTCACTGGATGACCATCACCAGCAGCAGGGGTCACTAGATGACCATCAGCAGCAGGGGTCACTGGATGACCATCAGTAGCAGGGGTCACTGGATGACCATCAGAAGCAGCAGTCATCACTGGATGACCATCAGCAGCAGCAGGGGTCACTGGATGACCATTAGCAGCTGGGGTCACTGGATGACCATCAGCAGCAGGGGTCACTGGATGACCATCAGTAGCAGGGGTCACTGGATGAGCATCAGCAGCAGCAGGAGTCACTGGATGACCATCAGTAGCAGGGGTCACTGGATGACCATCAGTAGCAGGGGTCACTGGATGACCATCGGCAGCAGCAGGGGTCACTGGATGACCATCAGCAGCAGGGGTCACTGGATGACCATCAGTAGCACGGGTCACTGGGTGACGATCTGCAGCAGCAGGGGTAACTGGATGACCATCAGCAGCAGGGGTCACTGGATGACCATCAGTAGCACGGGTCACTGGATGCCCATCAGCAGCAGCAGGGGTCACTGGTTGACCATCAGCAGCAGGGGTCACTGGATGACCATCAGCAGCAGGGGTCACTGGATGACCATCAGTAGCAGGGGTCACTGGGTGACCATCAGCAGCAGCAGGGGTCACTGGATGACCATCGGCAGCAGCAGGGGTCACTGGATGACCATCAGCAGCAGGGGTCACTGGGTGACCATCAGCAGCAGCAGGGGTCACTGGATGACCATCAGCAGCAGAGGTCACTGGATGACCATCAGCAGCAGCAGGGGTCACTGGCTGACGAGCAGCAGCAGGGGTCACTAGGTGACCATCAGCGGCAGCAGGGGTCACTGGATGACCATCAGCAGCAGCAGGGGTCATTGGATGACCATCAGCAGCAGGAGTCACTGGATGACCATCAGTAGCAGGGGTCACTGGATGACCATCAGCAGCAGCAAGTGGTCACTGGATGACCATCAGCAGCAGGGGTCACTGGATGACCATCAGCAGCAGGGGTCACTGGATGACCATCAGTAGCAGGGGTCACTGGATGACCATCAGCATGTGTCACTGGATGGCCATCAGAAGCAGGGGTCACTGGATGACCATCAGCAGTGCTCACTGGATGACCATCAGCAGCAGGCGTCACTGGATGACCATCAGCAGCAGGGGTCACTGGATGACCATCAGTAGCAGCAGGGGGTCACTGGATGACCATCAGCAGCAGGGGTCACTGGATGACCATCAGCAGCAGCAGGGGTCACTGGATGACCATCAGCAGCAGCAGGGGTCACTGGATGACCATCAGCAGCAGGGGTCACTGGATGACCATCAGCAGCAGGGGTCACTTGATGACCATCAGTAGCAGGGGTCACTGGAGGACCATCAGCAGCAGGGGTCACTGGATGACCATCAGTAGCAGCAGAGGTCACTGGATGACAATCAGCAGCAGGGGTCACTGGATGACCATCAGCAGCAGCAGGGGTCACTGGATGACCATCAGCAGCGGGGATCACTGGATGACCATCAGCAGCAGCAGGGGTCACTGGATGACCATCAGCAGCAGGGGTCATTGGATGACGAGCAGCAGCAGGGGTCACTGGATGACCATCAGCAGCAGGGGTCACTGGATGACCATCAGCAGCAGGGGTCATTGGATGACCATCAGCAGCAGGGGTCACTGGATGACCATCAGCAGCAGAGGTCACTGGATGACCATCAGCAGCAGCAGGGGTCACTGGATGACCATCTGCAGCAGGGGTCACTGGATGACCATAAGCGGCAGCAGGGGTCGCTTGATGACCATCAGCAGCAGCAGGGGTCACTGGATGACCATCAGCAGCAGGGGTCACTGGATGACCATCAGCAGCAGCAGGGGTCACTGGATGACCATCAGCAGCAGGGGTCACTGGATGACCACCAGCAGCAGGGGTCACTGGATGACTATCAGCAGCAGGGGTCACTGGATGATCATCAGCAGCAGGGGTCACTGGAAGACCATTAGCAGCAGGGGTCACTGGATGACCATCAGCAGCAGCATGGGTCACTGGATGACCATCAGCAGCAGGGTTCACTGGAAGACCATCAGCAGCAGGGGTCACTGGATGACCATCAGCAGCAGGGGTCACTGGATGACCATCAGCAGCAGCAGGGGTCACTGGATGACCATCAGCAGCAGGTATCACTGGATGACCATCAGTAGCACGGGTCACTGGGTGACCATCAGCAGCAGCAGGGCTCACTGGATGACCATCAGCAGCAGCAGGGGTCACTGGATGACCATCAGCAGCAGGCGTCACTGGATGACGAGAAGCAGCAGGGGTCACTGGATGACCATCAGCAGCAGGGGTCACTGGATGACCATCAGCAGCAGGGGTCATTGGATGACCATCAGCAGCAGGGGTCACTGGATGACCAGCAGCAGCAGGGGTCACTGGATGACCATCAGCAGCAGAGGTCACTGAATGACCATCTGCAGCAGCAGGGGTCGCTGGATGACCATCAGCAGCAGCAGGGGTCACTGGATGACCATCAACAGCAGGGGTCATTGGATGACCATCAGTGGCAGGGGTCACAGGATGACCATCAGCAGCAGCAGGGGTCACTGGATGACTATCAGCAGCAGGGATCACTGGATGACCATCAGCAGCAGGGGTCACTGGATGACCATCAGTAGCAGCATGGGTCACTGGACGACCATCAGCAGCAGGGGTCACTGGATGACCATCAGCAGCAGCAGGGGTCACTGGATGACCATCAGCAGCAGGGGTCACTGGATGACCATCAGTAGCAGGGGTCACTGGATGACCATCAGAAGCAGCAGTCATCACTGGATGACCATCAGCAGCAGCAGGGGTCACTGGATGACCATTAGCAGCTGGGGTCACTGGATGACCATCAGCAGCAGGGGTCACTGGATGACCATCAGTAGCAGGGGTCACTGGATGAGCATCAGCAGCAGCAGGAGTCACTGGATGACCATCAGTAGCAGCGGTCACTGGATGACCATCAGTAGCAGGGGTCACTGGATGACCATCAGCAGCAGCAGGGGTCACTGGATGACCATCAGCAGCAGGGGTCACTGGATGACCATCAGTAGCACGGGTCACTGGGTGACGATCTGCAGCAGCAGGGGTAACTGGATGACCATCAGCAGCAGGGGTCACTGGATGACCATCAGTAGCACGGGTCACTGGATGCCCATCAGCAGCAGCAGGGGTCACTGGTTGACCATCAGCAGCAGGGGTCACTGGATGACCATCAGCAGCAGGGGTCACTGGATGACCATCAGTAGCAGGGGTCACTGGGTGACCATCAGCAGCAGCAGGGGTCACTGGATGACCATCGGCAGCAGCAGGGGTCACTGGATGACCATCAGCAGCAGGGGTCACTGGATGTCCATCAGCAGCAGGGGTCACTGGATGACCATCAGCAGCAGAGGTCACTGAATGACCATCAGCAGCAGCAGGGGTCACTGGCTGACGAGCAGCAGCAGGGGTCACTGGATGACCATCAGCGGCAGCAGGGGTCACTGGATGACCATCAGCAGCAGCAGGGGTCATTGGTTGACCATTAGCAGCAGGAGTCACTGGATGACCATCAGTAGCAGGGGTCACTGGATGACCATCAGCAGCAGCAAGTGGTCACTGGATGACCATCAGCAGCAGGGGTCACTGGATGACCATCAGCAGCAGGGGTCACTGGATGACCATCAGTAGCAGGGGTCACTGGATGACCATCAGCATGTGTCACTGGATGGCCATCAGAAGCAGGGGTCACTGGATGACCATCAGCAGTGCTCACTGGATGACCATCAGCAGCAGGCGTCACTGGATGACCATCAGCAGCAGGGGTCACTGGATGACCATCAGTAGCAGCAGGGGTCACTGGATGACCATCAGCAGCAGGGGTCACTGGATGACCATCAGCAGCAGCAGGTGTCACTGGATGACCATCGGCAGCAGCAGGGGTCACTGGATGACCATCAGCAGCAGGGGTCACTGGATGACCATCAGCAGCAGGGGTCACTGGATGACCATCAGTAGCAGGGGTCACTGGAGGACCATCATCAGCAGGGGTCACTGGATGACCATCAGTAGCAGCAGAGATCACTGGATGACCATCAGCAGCAGGGGTCACTGGATGACCATCAGCAGCAGCAGGGGTCACTGGATGACCATCAGCAGCAGGGATCACTGGATGACCAACAGCAGCAGCAGGGGTCACTGGATGACCATCAGCAGCAGGGGTCATTGGATGACGAGCAGCAGCAGGGGTCACTGGATGACCATCAGCAGCAGGGGTCACTGGATGACCATCAGCAGCAGGGGTCATTGGATGACCATCAGCAGCAGGGTTCACTGGATGACCATCAGCAGCAGAGGTCACTGGATGACCATCAGCAGCAGCAGTGGTCACTGGATGACCATCTGCAGCAGGGGTCACTGGGTGACCATAAGCGGCAGCAGGGGTCGCTGGATGACCATCAGCAGTAGCAGGGGTCACTGGATGACCATCAGCAGCAGGGGTCACTGGATGACCATCAGAAGCAGCAGGGGTCACTGGATGACCATCAGCAGCAGGGGTCACTGGATGACCACCAGCAGCAGGGGTCACTGGATGACTATCAGCAGCAGGGGTCACTGGATGATCATCAGCAGCAGGGGTCACTGGATGACCATTAGCAGCAGGGGTCACTGGATGACCATCAGCAGCAGCATGGGTCACTGGATGACCATCAGCAGCAGGGGTCACTGGATGACCATCAGCAGCAGGGGTCACTGGATGACCATCAGCAGCAGGGGTCACTGGATGACCATCAGCAGCAGCAGGGGTCACTGGATGACCATCAGCAGCAGGTATCACTGGATGACCATCAGTAGCACGGGTCTCTGGGTGACCATCAGCAGCAGCAGGGCTCACTGGATGACCATCAGCAGCAGCAGGGGTCACTGGATGACCATCAGCAGCAGGCGTCACTGGATGACGAGAAGCAGCAGGGGTCACTGGATGACCATCAGCAGCAGGGGTCACTGGATGACCATCAGCAGCAGGGGTCATTGGATGGCCATCAGCAGCAGGGGTCACTGGATGACCAGCAGCAGCAGGGGTCACTGGATGACCATCAGCAGCAGAGGTCACTGAATGACCATCTGCAGCAGCAGGGGTCGCTGGATGACCATCAGCAGCAGCAGGGGTCACTGGAAGACCATCAACAGCAGGGGTCATTGGATGACCATCAGTGGCAGGGGTCACAGGATGACCATCAGCAGCAGCAGGGGTCACTGGATGACCATCAGCAGCAGGGGTCACTGGATGACCATCAGTAGCAGGGGTCACTGGATGACCATCAGCAGCAGGCATCACTGTGAAACCAGCAGCAGCAGGGGTCACTGGATGACCATCAGTAGCAGGGATCACTGGATGACCTTCAGCAGCAGCAGGGGTCACTGGATGACCATCAGCAGCAGGGGTCACTGGATGACCAGCAGCAGCAGCAGGGGTCACTGGATGACCATCAGCAGCAGGGGTCACTGGATGACCATCAGCAGCAGGGGTCACTGGATGACCATCAGTAGCAGGGGTCACTGGAGGACCATCAGCAGCAGAGGTCACTGGATGACCATCAGCAGCAGCAGGGGTCACTGGAGGACCATCAGCAGCAGTGGTCACTGGATGACCATCAGCGGCAGCAGGGGTCACTGGATGACCATCAGCAGCAGCAGGGGTCACTGGATGACCAGCAGCAGCAGGAGTCACTGGATGACCATCAGTAGCAGGGGCCACTGGATGACCATCAGTAGCAGCAGGGGTCACTGGATGACCATCAGCAGCAGGGGTCACTGGATGACCATCAGCAGCAGGGGTCACTGGATGACCATCAGCAGCAGCAGTGTTCACTGGATGACCATCAGCAGCAGCGTTCACTGGATGACCATCAGCAGCATCATGGATCACTGGATGACCATCAGCAGCAGCAGGGGTCACTGGATGACCATCAGCAGCAGCAGGGGTCACTGGATGACCATCAGTAGCAGCAGGGGTCACTGGATGACCATCAGCAGCAGGGGTCACTGGATGACCATCTGCAGCAGGGGTCACTGGATGACTATCAGCAGCAGGGGTCACTGGATGACCATCAGCAGCAGGGGTCACTGGATGACCATCAGCAGCAGGGGTCACTGGATGACCATCAGTAGCAGGGGTCACTGGATGACCATCAGCAGCAGCAGGGGTCACTGGATGACCATCAGTAGCAGGGGTCACTGGAGGACCATCAGCAGCAGGGATCACTGGATGACCATCAGCAGCAGCAGGGGTCACTGGATGACCATCAGCAGCAGGGGTCACTGGATGACGAGCAGCAGCAGGGGTCACTGGATGACCATCAGCAGCAGGGGTCACTGGATGACCATCAGCAGCAGGGGTCATTGGATGACCATCAGCAGCAGGGGTCACTGGATGACCATCAGCAGCAGAGGTCACTGGATGACCATCAGCAGCAGCAGTGGTCACTGGATGAACATCTGCAGCAGGGGTCACTGGATGACCATAAGCGGCAGCAGGGGTCGCTGGATGACCATCAGCAGCAGCAGGGGTCACTGGATGACCATCAGCAGCAGGGGTCACTGGATGACCATCAGCAGCAGCAGGGGTCACTGGATGACCATCAGCAGCAGGGGTCACTGGATGACCACCAGCAGCAGGGGTCACTGGATGACTATCAGCAGCAGGGGTCACTGGATGATCATCAGCAGCAGGGGTCACTGGATGACCATTAGCAGCAGGGGTCACTGGATGACCATCAGCAGCAGCATGGGTCACTGGATGACCATCAGCAGCAGGGGTCACTGGATGACCATCAGCAGCGGGGGTCACTGGATGACCATCAGCAGCAGGGGTCACTGGATGACCATCAGCAGCAGCAGGGGTCACTGGATGACCATCAGCAGCAGGCATCACTGGATGGCCATCAGTAGCACGGGTCACTGGGTGACCATCAGCAGCAGCAGGGCTCACTGGATGACCATCAGCAGCAGCAGGGGTCACTGGATGACCATCAGCAGCAGCAAGTGGTCACTGGATGACCATCAGCAGCAGGGGTCACTGGATGACCATCAGCAGCAGGGGTCACTGGATGACCATCAGTAGCAGGGGTCACTGGAGGACCATCAGCAGCAGGTGTCACTGGATTAACATCAGTAGCAGCAGAGGTCACTGGATGACCACCAGCAGCAGCAGGGGTCACTGGATGACCATCAGCAGCAGGGATCACTGGATGACCATCAGCAGCAGCAGGGGTCACTGGATGACCATCAGCAGCAGGGGTCATTGGATGACGAGCAGCAGCAGGGGTCACTGGATGACCATCAGCAGCAGCAGGGGTCACTGGATGACCATCAGCAGCAGGGGTCATTGGATGACCATCAGCAGCAGGGGTCACTGGATGACCATCAGCAGCAGAGGTCACTGAATGACCATCAGCAGCAGCAGGGGTCACTGGATGACCATCTGCAGCAGGGGTCACTGGATGACCATAAGCGGCAGCAGGGGTCGCTGGATGACCATCAGCAGCAGCAGGGGTCACCGGATGACCATCAGCAGCAGGGGTCACTGGATGACCATCAGCAGCACCAGGGGTCACTGGATGACCATCAGCAGCAGGGGTCACTGGATGACCACCAGCAGCAGGGGTCACTGGATGACCATCAGCAGCAGCAGGGGTCACTGGATGACCATCAGCAGCAGGGGTCACTGGATGACCACCAGCAGCAGGGGTCACTGGATGACTATCAGCAGCAGGGGTCACTGGATGATCATCAGCAGCAGGGGTCACTGGATGACCATTAGCAGCAGGGGTCACTGGATGACCATCAGCAGCAGCATGGGTCACTGGATGACCATCAGCAGCAGGGGTCACTGGATGACCATCAGCAGCAGGGGTCACTGGATGACCATCAGCAGCAGCAGGGGTCACTGGATGACCATCAGCAGCAGGCATCACTGGATGGCCATCAGTAGCACGGGTCACTGGGTGACCATCAGCAGCAGCAGGGCTCACTGGATGACCATCAGCAGCAGCAGGGGTCACTGGATGACCATCAGCAGCAGCAAGTGGTCACTGGATGACCATCAGCAGGAGGGGTCAGTGGATGACCATCAGCAGCAGGGGTCACTGGATGACCATCAGTAGCAGGGGTCACTGGATGACCATCAGCATGTGTCACTGGAAGGCCATCAGAAGCAGGGGCCACTGGATGACCATCAGCAGTGCTCACTGGATGACCATCAGCAGCAGGCGTCACTGGATGACCATCAGCAGCAGGGGTCACTGGATGACCATCAGTAGCAGCAGGGGTCACTGGATGACCATCAGCAGCAGGGTTCACTGGATGACCATAAGCAGCAGCAGGGGTCACTGGATGACCATCAGCAGCAGCAGGGGTCACTGGATGACCATCAGCAGCAGGGGTCACTGGATGACCATCAGCAGCAGGGGTCACTGGATGACCATCAGTAGCAGGGGTCACTGGAGGACCATCAGCAGCAGGGGTCACTGGATTAACATCAGTAGCAGCAGAGGTCACTGGATGACCACCAGCAGCAGCAGGGGTCACTGGATGACCATCAGCAGCAGGGATCACTGGATGACCATCAGCAGCAGCAGGGGTCACTGGATGACCATCAGCAGCAGGGGTCATTGGATGACGAGCAGCAGCAGGGGTCACTGGATGACCATCAGCAGCAGCAGGGGTCACTGGATGACCATCAGCAGCAGGGGTCATTGGATGACCATCAGCAGCAGGGGTCACTGGATGACCATCAGCAGCAGCGGTCACTGGATGACCATCAGCAGCAGCAGGGGTCACTGGATGACCATCTGCAGCAGGGGTCACTGGATGACCATAAGCGGCAGCAGGGGTCGCTGGATGACCATCAGCAGCAGCAGGGGTCACCGGATGACCATCAGCAGCAGGGGTCACTGGATGACCATCAGCAGCACCAGGGGTCACTGGATGACCATCAGCAGCAGGGGTCACTGGATGACCACCAGCAGCAGGGGTCACTGGATGACTATCAGCAGCAGGGGGTCACTGGATGATCATCAGCAGCAGAGGTCACTGGATGACCATCAGCAGCAGGGGTCACTGGATGACCATCAGAAGCAGCATGGGTCACTGGATGACCATCAGCAGCAGGGGTCACTGGATGACCATCAGCAGCATGGGTCACTGGATGACCATCAGCAGCAGCAGGGGTCACTGGATGACCATCAGCAGCAGGTATCACTGGATGACCATCAGTAGCACGGGTCACTGGGTGACCATCAGCAGCAGCAGGGCTCACTGGATGACCATCAGCAGCAGCAGGGGTCACTGGATGACGAGAAGCAGCAGGGGTCACTGGATGACGAGAAGCAGCAGGGGTCACTGGATGACCATCAGCAGCAGGGGTCACTGGATGACCATCAGCAGCAGGGGTCATTGGATGACCATCAGCAGCAGGGGTCACTGGATGACCAGCAGCAGCAGGGGTCACTGGATGACCATCAGCAGCAGAGGTCACTGAATGACCATCTGCAGCAGCAGGGGTCGCTGGATGACCATCAGCAGCAGCAGGGGTCACTGGATGACCATCAACAGCAGGGGTCACTGGATGACCATCAGTGGCAGGGGTCACAGGATGACCATCAGCAGCAGCAGGGGTCACTGGATGACCATCAGCAGCAGGGGTCACTGGATGACCATCAGTAGCAGGGGTCACTGGATGACCATCAGCAGCAGGCATCACTGTGAAACCAGCAGCAGCAGGGGTCACTGGATGACCATCAGTAGCAGGGATCACTGGATGACCATCAGCAGCAGCAGGGGTCACTGGATGACCATCAGCAGCAGGGGTCACTGGGTGACCATCAGCAGCAGCAGGGGTCACTGGATGACCATCAGCAGCAGCAGGGGTCACTGGATGACCATCAGTAGCAGCAGGGGTCACTGGATGACCATCAGCAGCAGGGGTCACTGGATGACCATCAGCAGCAGCAGGGATCACTGAATGACCATCAGCAGCAGCAGGGGTCACTGGATGACCATCAGCAGCAGGGGTCACTGGATGACCATCAGCAGCAGGGGTCACTGGATGACCATCAGTAGCAGGGGTCACTGGAGGACCATCATCAGCAGGGGTCACTGGATGACCATCAGTAGCAGCAGAGGTCACTGGATGACCATCAGCAGCAGGGGTCACTGGATGACCATCAGCAGCAGCAGGGGTCACTGGATGACCATCAGCAGCAGGGATCACTGGATGACCATCAGCAGCAGCAGGGGTCACTGGATGACCATCAGCAGCAGGGGTCATTGGATGACGAGCAGCAGCAGGGGTCACTGGATGACCATCAGCAGCAGGGGTCACTGGATGACCATCAGCAGCAGGGGTCATTGGATGACCATCAGCAGCAGGGGTCACTGGATGACCATCAGCAGCAGAGGTCACTGGATGACCATCAGCAGCAGCAGTGGTCACTGGATGACCATCTGCAGCAGGGGTCACTGGATGACCATAAGCGGCAGCAGGGGTCGCTGGATGACCATCAGCAGCAGCAGGGGTCACTGGATGACCATCAGCAGCAGGGGTCACTGGATGACCATCAGCAGCAGCAGGGGTCAATGGATGACCATCAGCAGCAGGGGTCACTGGATGACCACCAGCAGCAGGGGTCACTGGATGACTATCAGCAGCAGGGGTCACTGGATGATCATCAGCAGCAGGGGTCACTGGATGACCATTAGCAGCAGGGGTCACTGGATGACCATCAGCAGCAGCATGGGTCACTGGATGACCATCAGCAGCAGGGGTCACTGGATGACCATCAGCAGCAGGGGTCACTGGATGACCATCAGCAGCAGGGGTCACTGGATGACCATCAGCAGCAGCAGGGGTCACTGGATGACCATCAGCAGCAGGTATCACTGGATGACCATCAGTAGCACGGGTCACTGGGTGACCATCAGCAGCAGCAGGGCTCACTGGATGACCATCAGCAGCAGGGGTCACTGGATGACCATCAGCAGCAGGCATCACTGGATGACGAGAAGCAGCAGGGGTCACTGGATGACCATCAGCAGCAGGGGTCACTGGATGACCATCAGCAGCAGGGGTCATTGGATGACCATCAGCAGCAGGGGTCACTGGATGACCAGCAGCAGCAGGGGTCACTGGATAACCATCAGCAGCAGAGGTCACTGAATTACCATCTGCAGCAGCAGGGGTCGCTGGATGACCATCAGCAGCAGCAGGGGTCACTGGATGACCATCAACAGCAGGGGTCACTGGATGACCATCAGTGGCAGGGGTCACAGGATGACCATCAGCAGCAGCAGCAGGGGTCACTGGATGACCATCAGCAGCAGGGGTCACTGGATGACCATCAGCAGCAGGGGTCACTGGATGACCATCAGTAGCAGGGGTCACTGGAGGACCATCAGCAGCAGGGGTCACTGGATGATCATCAGCAGCAGCAGGGGTCACTGGAGGACCATCAGCAGCAGTGGTCACTGGATGACCATCAGCGGCAGCAGGGGTCACTGGATGACCATCAGCAGCAGCAGCAGGGGTCACTGGATGACCAGCAGCAGCAGGAGTCACTGGATGACCATCAGTAGCTGGGGCCACTGGATGACCATCAGTAGCAGCAGGGGTCACTGGATGACCATCAGCAGCAGGGGTCACTGGATGACCATCAGCAGCAGGGGTCACTGGATGACCATCAGCAGCAGCAGAGTTCACTGGATGACCATCAGCAGCAGCGTTCACTGGATGACCATCAGCAGCATCATGGATCACTGGATGACCATCAGCAGCAGCAGGGGTCACTGGATGACCATCAGCAGCAGCAGGGATCACTGGATGACCATCAGTAGCAGCAGGGGTCACTGGATGACCATCAGCAGCAGGGGTCACGGGATGACCATCTGCAGCAGGGGTCACTGGATGACCATCAGCAGCAGGGGTCACTGGATGACTATCAGCAGCAGGGGTCACTGGATGACCATCAGCAGCAGCAGGGGTCACTGGATGACTATCAGCAGCAGGGATCACTGGATGACCATCAGCAGCAGGGGTCACTGGATGACCATCAGCAGCAGCATGGGTCACTGGACGACCATCAGCAGCAGGGGTCACTGGATGACCATCAGCAGCAGCAGGGGTCACTGGATGACCATCAGCAGCAGGGGTCACTGGATGACCATCAGTAGCAGGGGTCACTGGATGACCATCAGCAGCAGCAGTCATCACTGGATGACAATCAGCAGCAGCAGGGGTCACTGGATGACCATTAGCAGCTGGGGTCACTGGATGACCATCAGCAGCAGGGGTCACTGGATGACCATCAGTAGCAGGGGTCACTGGATGAGCATCAGCAGCAGCAGGAGTCACTGGATGACCATCAGTAGCAGGGGTCACTGGATGACCATCAGTAGCAGGGGTCACTGGATGACCATCAGCAGCAGCAGGGGTCACTGGATGACCATCAGCAGCAGGGGTCACTGGATGACCATCAGTAGCACGGGTCACTGGGTGACGATCTGCAGCAGCAGGGGTAACTGGATGACCATCAGCAGCAGGGGTCTCTGGATGACCATCAGTAGCACGGGTCACTGGATGACCATCAGCAGCAGAGGTCACTGGATGACCATCAGCAGCAGCAGGGGTCACTGGATGACGAGCAGCAGCAGGGGTCACTGGATGACCATCAGCGGCAGCAGGGGTCACTGGATGACCATCAGCAGCAGCAGGGCTCATTGGATGACCATCAGCAGCAGGAGTCACTGGATGACCATCAGTAGCAGGGGTCACTGGATGACCATCAGCAGCAGCAAGTGGTCACTGGATGACCATCAGCAGGAGGGGTCAGTGGATGACCATCAGCAGCAGGGGTCACTGGATGACCATCAGTAGCAGGGGTCACTGGATGACCATCAGCATGTGTCACTGGATGGCCATCAGAAGCAGGGGTCACTGGATGACAATCAGCAGTGCTCACTGGATGACCATCAGCAGCAGGCGTCACTGGATGACCATCAGCAGCAGGGGTCACTGGATGACCATCAGTAGCAGCAGGGGTCACTGGATGACCATCAGCAGCAGGGGTCACTGGATGACCATCAGCAGCAGCAGGGGTCACTGGATGACCATCAGCAGCAGCAGGGGTCACTGGATGACCATCAGCAGCAGGGGTCACTGGATGACCATCAGCAGCAGGGGTCACTGGATGACCATCAGTAGCAGGGGTCACTGGAGGACCATCATCAGCAGGGGTCACTGGATGACCATCAGTAGCAGCAGAGGTCACTGGATGACCATCAGCAGCAGGGGTCACTGGATGACCACCACCAGCAGCAGGGGTCACTGGATGACCATCAGCAGCAGAGATCACTGGATGACCATCAGCAGAAGCAGGGGTCACTGGATGACCATCAGCAGCAGGGGTCATTGGATGACGAGCAGCAGCAGGGGTCACTGGATGACCATCAGCAGCAGGGGTCACTGGATGACCATCAGCAGCAGGGGTCATTGGATGACCATCAGCAGCAGGGGTCACTGGATGACCATCAGCAGCAGCAGGGGTCACTGGATGACCATCTGCAGCAGGGGTCACTGGATGACCATAAGCGGCAGCAGGGGTCGCTGGATGACCATCAGCAGCAGCAGGGGTCACTGGATGACCATCAGCAGCAGGGGTCACTGGATGACCATCAGCAGCACCAGGGGTCACTGGATGACCATCAGCAGCAGGGGTCACTGGATGACCACCAGCAGCAGGGGTCACTGGATGACTATCAGCAGCAGGGGTCACTGGATGATCATCAGCAGCAGGGGTCACTGGATGACCATCAGCAGCAGGGGTCACTGGATGACCATCAGCAGCAGCATGGGTCACTGGATGACCATCAGCAGTAGGGGTCACTGGATGACCATCAGCAGCAGGGGTCACTGGATGACGAGAAGCAGCAGGGGTCACTGGATAACCATCAGCAGCAGGGGTCACTGGATGACCATCAGCAGCAGGGGTCATTGGATGACCATCAGCAGCAGGGGTCACTGGATGACCAGCAGCAGCAGGGGTCACTGGATGACCATCAGCAGCAGGGGTCACTGAATGACCATCTGCAGCAGCAGGGGTCGCTGGATGACCATCAGCAGCAGCAGGGGTCACTGGATGACCATCAACAGCAGGGGTCACTGGATGACCATCAGTGGCAGGGGTCACAGGATGACCATCAGCAGCAGCAGGGGTCACTGGATGACCATCAGCAGCAGGGGTCACTGGATGACCATCAGTAGCAGGGGTCACTGGATGACCATCAGCAGCAGCAGGGGTCACTGGATGACCATCAGCAGCAGGGGTCACTGGATGACCATCAGTAGCAGCAGAGGTCACTGGATGACCATCAGCAGCAGGGGTCACTGGATGACCATCAGCAGCAGCAGGGATCACCGGATGACCATCAGCAACAGGGATCACTGGATGACCATCAGCAGCAGCAGGGGTCACTGGATGACCATCAGCAGCAGGCGTCATTGGATGACGAGCAGCAGCAGGGGTCACTGGATGACCATCAGCAGCAGGGGTCACTGGATGACCATCAGCAGCAGGGGTCATTGGATGACCATCAGCAGCAGGGGTCACTGGATGACCATCAGCAGCAGGGGTCACTGGATGGCCATCAGCAGCAGGGGTCATTGGATGACCATCAGCAGCAGGGGTCACTGGATGACCATCAGCAGCAGGGGTCACTGGATGGCCATCTGCAGCAGGGGTCACTGGATGACCATCAGCGGCAGCAGGGGTCGCTGGATGACCATCAGCAGCAGCAGGGGTCACTGGATGACCGTCAGCAGCAGGGGTCACTGGATGTCCATCAGCAGCAGCAGGGGTCACTGGATGACCATCTGCAGCAGGGGTCACTGGATGACCACCAGCAGCAGGGGTCACTGGATGACTATCAGCAGCAGGGGTCACTGGATGATCATCAGCAGCAGGGGTCACTGGATGACCATCAGCAGCAGGGGTCACTGGATGACCATCAGCAGCAGCATGGGTCACTGGATGACCACCAGTAGCAGGGGTCACTGGATGGCCATCAGCAGCAGGGGTCACTGGATGACCACCAGCAGCAGCAGGGGTCACTGTATGACCATCAGTAGCAAGGGTCACTGGGTGATGATCAGCAGCAGGGGTCACTGGATGAACATCAGCAGCAGGGATCACTGGATGACCATCAGCAGCAGCATGGGTCACTGGATGACCATCAGCAGCAGGGGTCACTGGATGACCATCAGCAGCAGGGGTCACTGGATGACCATCAGCAGCAGCAGGGGTCACTGTATGACCATCAGTAGCAAGGGTCACTGGATGACCATCAGCAGCAGCAGGGGTCACTGGATGACCATCAGTAGCAGGGGTCACTGGATGACCATCAGCAGCAGAGGTCACTGGATGACCATCAGCAGCAGCGTTCACGGGATGACCATCAGGAGCAGCAGGGGTCACTGGATGACCATCAGCAGCAGGGGCCACTGGATGACAATCAGCAACAGCAGGGGTCACCTAATGACCATCAGCAGCAGGGGTTACTGGATGACCATCAGTAGCATGGGTCACTGGGTGACCATCAGCAGCAGCAGGGGTCACTGGATGACCCTCAGCAGCAGCAGGGGTCACTGGATGACCATCAGCAGCAAGGGCCACTGGATGATCATCAGCAGCAGGGGTCACTGGATGACTATCATCAGCAGGGGTCACTGGATGATCATCATCAGCAGGGGTCACTGGATGACCATCAGCAGCAGCAGGGGTCACTGGATGACCATCAGTAGCAGCAGGGGTCACTGGATGACCATCAGCAGCAGGGGTCAATGGATGGCCATCAGTAGCAGGGGTCACTGGATGACCATCAGTAGGGGTCACTGGATGACCATCAGCAGCAGGGGTCACTGGATGACCATCAGCAGCAGCAGGGGCCACTGGATGACCATCAGTAGCAGCAAGGGTCACTGGATGACCATCAGCAGCAGGGGTCACTGGATGACCATCAGCAGCAGGGGTCACTGGATGACTATCAGCAGCAGGGATCACTGGATGACCATCAGCAGCAGGGGTCACTGGATAACCATCAGCAGCAGCATGGGTCACTGGACGACCATCAGCAGCAGGAGTCACTGGATGACCATCAGAAGCAGCAGGGGTCACTGGATGACCATCAGCAGCAGGGGTCACTGGATGACCATCAGTAGCAGGGGTCACTGGATGACCATCAGCAGCAGCAGTCATCACTGGATGACCATCATCAGCAGCAGGGGGTCACTGGATGACCATTAGCAGCAGGGGTCACTGGATGACCAGCAGCAGCAGCAGGGGTCACTGGATGATCATCAGTAGCAGCAGGGGTCACTGGATGACCATCAGCAGCAGGGGTCACTGGATGACCATCAGTAGCAGGGGTCACTGGATGACCATCAGCAGCAGCAGGAGTCACTGGATGACCATCAGTAGCAGGGGTCACTGGATGACCATCAGCAGGTGTCACTGGATGACCATCAGAAGCAGGGGTCACTGGATGATCATCAGCAGTGGTCACTGGATGACCATCAGCAGCAGGCGTCACTGGATGACCATCAGCAGCAGGGGTCATGGATGACCATCAGCAGCAGGGGTCACTGGATGACCATCAGCAGCAGCAGGGGTCACTGGATGGCCATCAGCAGCAGCAGGGGTCACTGGATGACCATCAGCAGCAGGGGTCACTGGATGACCATCAGTAGCAGGGGTCACTGGAGGGCCATCAGCAGCAGGGGTCACTGGATGACCATCAGTAGCAGCAGAGGTCACTGGATGACCATCAGCAGCAGGGGTCACTGGATGACCATCAGCAGCAGCGGTCACTGGATGACCATCAGCAGCAGCAGGGGTCACTGGATGACCATCAGCAGCAGGGATCACTGGATGACCATCAGAAGCAGCAGGGGTCACTGGATGACCATCAGCAGCAGGGGTCACTGGATGACGAGCAGAAGCAGCGGTCACTGGATGACAATCAGCAGCAGGGGTCACTGGATGACCATCAGTAGCAGGGGTCATTGGATGACCATCCGCAGCAGGGGTCACTGGATGACCATCATCAGCAGGGGTCACTGGATGACCATCAGCAGCAGAGGTCACTGGATGACCATCAGCAGCAGCAGGGGTCACTGGATGACCATCAGCAGCAGGGGTCACTGGATGACCATCAGCAGCAGCAGGGGTCACCGGATGACCATCAGCAGCAGGGGTCACTGGATGACCATCAGCAGCAGCAGGGGTCACTGGATGACCATCAGCAGCAGCAGGGGTCACTGGATGACCATCAGCAGCAGGGGTCACTGGATGACCATCAGCAGCAGCAGGGGTCACTGGATGACCATCAGCAGCAGGGGTCACTGGATGACCATGAGCAGCAGCAGGGATCACTGGATGACCATCAGCAGCAGGGGTCACTGGATGACCATCAGCAGCAGGGGCCACTGGATGACCATCAGCAGCAGCAGGGGTCACTGGATGACCATCAGCAGCAGGGCTCACTGGATGACCATCAGTAGCACGGGTCACTGGGTGACCATCAGCAGCAGCAGGGCTCACTGGATGACCATCAGCAGCAGCAGGGGTCACTGGATGACCATCAGCAGCAGGGGTCACTGGATGATCACCAGCAGCAGGGGTCACTGGATGACTATCAGCAGCAGGGGTCACTGGATGATCATCAGCAGCAGGGGTCACTGGATGACCATCAGCAGCAGCATGGGTCACTGGATGACCATCAGTAGCAGCAGGGGTCACTGGATGACCATCAGCAGCAGGGTTCAATGGATGACCATCAGTAGCAGGGGTCACTGGATGACCATCAGTAGGGGCCACTGGTTGACCATCAGCAGCAGGGGTCACTGGATGACCATCAGCAGCAAGGGTCACTGGATGACCATCAGTAGCAGGTGTCACTGGGTGACCACCAGCAGCAGAGGTCACTGGATGACCATCAGCAGCAGCAGGGGTCACTGAATGACCATCAGCAGCAGGGGTCACTGGATGACGAGAAGCAGCAGGGGTCACTGGATGACCATCAGCAGCAGGGGTCATTGGATGACCATCAGCAGCAGGGGTCATTGGATGACCATCAGCAGCAGGGGTCACTGGATGACCAGCAGAAGCAGGGGTCACTGGATGACCATCAGCAGCAGAGGTCACTGAATGACCATCTGCAGCAGCAGGGGTCGCTGGATGACCATCAGTAGCAGCAGGGGTCACTGGATGACCATCAGCAGCAGGGGTCACTGGATGACCATCAGCAGCAGGGGTCACTGGATGACTATCAGCAGCAGGGGTCACTGGATGACCATCAGCAGCAGCAGGGGTCACTGGATGACTATCAGCAGCAGGGATCACCTGATGACCATCAGCAGCAGGGGTCACTGGACGACCATCAGCAGCAGCATGGGTCACTGGACGACCATCAGCAGCAGGGGTCACTGGATGACCATCAGCAGCAGGGGTCACTGGATGATCACCAGCAGCAGGGGTCACTGGATGACTATCAGCAGCAGGGGTCACTGGATGATCATCAGCAGCAGGGGTCACTGGATGACCATCAGCAGCAGCATGGGTCACTGGATGACCATCAGTAGCAGCAGGGGTCACTGGATGACGATCAGCAGCAGGGTTCAATGCATGACCATCAGTAGCAGGGGTCACTGGATGAACATCAGTAGGGGTCACTGGTTGACCATCAGCAGCAGGGGTCACTGGATGACCATCAGCAGCAGCAGTCATCACTGGATGACCATCAGCAGCAGCAGGGGTCACTGGATGACCATTAGCAGCAGGGGTCACTGGATGACCAGCAGCAGCAGCAGGGGTCACTGGATGATCATCAGTAGCAGCAGGGGTCACTGGATGACCATCAGCAGCAGCAGGAGTCGCTGGATGACCATCAGTAGCAGGGGTCACTGGATGACCATCAGCAGGTGTCACTGGATGGCCATCAGAAGCAGGGGTCACTGGATGACCATCAGCAGCAGGGGTCACTGGATGAGCATCAGCAGCAGCAGGGGTCACTGGATGACCATCAGCAGCAGCAGGGGTCACTGGATGACCATCAGCAGCAGGGGTCACTGGATGACCATCAGCAGCAGCAGGGGTCACTGGATGACCATCAGCAGCAGGGGTCACTGGATGACCATGAGCAGCAGCAGGGATCACTGGATGACCATCAGCAGCAGGGGTCACTGGATGACCATCAGCAGCAGGGGCCACTGGATGACCATCAGCAGCAGCAGGGGTCACTGGATGACCATCAGCAGCAGGGCTCACTGGATGACCATCAGTAGCACGGGTCACTGGGTGACCATCAGCAGCAGCAGGGCTCACTGGATGACCATCAGCAGCAGCAGGGGTCACTGGATGACCATCAGCAGCAGGGGTCACTGGATGACCACCAGCAGCAGGGGTCACTGGATGACTATCAGCAGCAGGGGTCACTGGATGATCATCAGCAGCAGGGGTCACTGGATGACCATCAGTAGCAGGGGTCATTGGATGACCATCAGCAGCAGGGGTCACTGGATGACCATCATCAGCAGGGGTCACTGGATGACCATCAGCAGCAGAGGTCACTGGATGACCATCAGCAGCAGCAGGGGTCACTGGATGACCATCAGCAGCAGCAGGGGTCACTGGATGACCATCAGCAGCAGGGGTCACTGGATGACCATCAGCAGCAGCAGGGGTCACTGGATGACCATCAGCAGCAGGGATCACTGGATGACCATGAGCAGGAGCAGGGGTCACTGGATGACCATCAGCAGCAGGGGTCACTGGATGACCATCAGCAGCAGGGGCCACTGGATGACCATCAGCAGCAGCAGGGGTCACTGGATGACCATCAGCAGCAGGGGTCACTGGATGACCATCAGTAGCACGGGTCACTGGGTGACCATCAGCAGCAGCAGGGCTCACTGGATGACCATCAGCAGCAGCAGGGGTCACTGGATGACCATCAGCAGCAGGAGTCACTGGATGACCACCAGCAGCAGGGGTCACTGGATGACTATCAGCAGCAGGGGTCACTGGATGATCATCAGCAGCAGGGGTCACTGGATGACCATCAGCAACAGCATGGGTCACTGGATGACCATCAGTAGCAGCAGCGGTCACTGGATGACCATCAGCAGCAGGGTTCAATGGATGACCATCAGTAGCAGGGGTCACTGGATGACCATCAGTAGGTGTCACTGGTTGACCATCAGCAGCAGGGGTCACTGGATGACCATCAGCAGCAAGGGTCACTGGATGACCATCAGTAGCAGGTGTCACTGGGTGACCACCAGCAGCAGAGGTCACTGGATGACCATCAGCAGCAGCAGGGGTCACTGAATGACCTTCAGCAGCAGGGGTCACTGGATGACGAGAAGCAGCAGGGGTCACTGGATGACCATCAGCAGCAGGGGTCATTGGATGACCATCAGCAGCAGGGGTCATTGGATGACCATCAGTAGCAGGGGTCACTGGATGACCAGCAGAAGCAGGGGTCACTGGATGACCATCAGCAGCAGAGGTCACTGAATGACCATCTGCAGCAGCGGGGGTCGCTGGATGACCATCAGCAGCAGCAGGGGTCACTGGATGACCATCAACAGCAGGGGTCACTGGATGACCATCAGTGGCAGGGGTCACAGGATGACCATCAGCAGCAGCAGGGGTCACTGGATGACAATCAGCAGCAGGGGTCACTGGATGACCATCAGTAGCAGGGGTCACTGGATGACCATCAGCAGCAGAGGTCACTGGATGACCATCAGCAGCAGGGGTCACTGGATGACCATCAGTAGTAGGGCTCACTGGGGGACCATCAGCAGCAGGGATCACTGGATGACCATCAGTAGCAGCAGAGGTCACTGGATGACCATCAGCAGCAGGGGTCACTGGATGACCATCAGCAGCAGGGGTCACTGGATGACCATCAGCAGCAGGGATAACTGGATGACTATCAGCAGCAAGGGTCACTGGATGACCATCAGCAGCAGCAGGGGTCACTGGATGACTATCAGCAGCAGGGATCACTGGATGACCATCAGTAGCAGGGGTCACTGGATGAGCATCAGCATGTGTCACTGGATGGCCATCAGAAGCAGGGGTCACTGGATGACCATCAGCAATGCTCACTGGATGACCATCAGCAGCAGGGGTCACTGGATGACCATCAGCAGCAGCATGGGTCACTGGATGACCATCAGTAGCAGCAGGGGTCACTGGATGACCATCAGCAGCAGGGGTCACTGGATGACCATCAGCAGCAGGGGTCACTGGATGACCATCAGTAGCAGGGGTCACTGGAGGACCATCAGCAGCAGGGGTCACTGGATGACCATCAGTAGCAGCAGAAGTCACTGGATGACCATCAGCAGCAGGGCTCACTGGATGACCATCAGCAGCAGCAGGGGTCACTGGATGACCATCAGCAGCAGGGATCACTGGATGACCATCAGCAGCAGCAGGGGTCACTGGATGACCATCAGCAGCAGGGGTCATTGGATGACGAGCAGCAGCAGGGGTCACTGGATGACCATCAGCAGCAGGGGTCACTGGATGACCAACAGCAGCAGGGGTCATTGGATGACCATCAGCAGCAGGGGTCACTGGATGACCATCAGCAGCAGAGGTCACTGGATGACCATCAGCAGCAGCAGGGGTCACTGGATGACCATCAGCAGCAGGGGTCATTGGATGACCTTAAGCGGCAGCAGGGGTCGCTGGATGACTATCAGCAGCAGCAGGGGTCACTGGATGACCATCAGCAGCAGGGGTCAGTGGATGACCATCAGCAGCAGCAGGGGTCACTGGATGACCATCAGCAGCAGGGGTCACTGGATGACCACCAGCAGCAGGGGTCACTGGATGACTATCAGCAGCAGGGGTCACTGGATGATCATCAGCAGCAGGGGTCACTGGATGACCATCAGCAGCAGGGGTCACTGGATGACCATCAGCAGCAGCATGGGTCACTGGATGACCATCAGCAGCAGGGGTCACTGGATGACCATCAGCAGCAGGGGTCACTGGATGACCATCAGCAGCAGCAGGGGTCACTGGATGACCATCAGCAGCAGGTATCACTGGATGACCATCAGTAGCACGGGTCACTGGGTGACCATCAGCAGCAGCAGGGCTCACTGGATGACCATCAGCAGCAGCAGGGGTCACTGGATGACCATCAGCAGCAGGGGTCACTGGATGACGAGAAGCAGCAGGGGTCACTGGATGACCATCAGCAGCAGGGGTCACTGGATGACCATCAGCAGCAGGGGTCATTGGATGACCATCAGCAGCAGGGGTCACTGGATGACCAGCAGCATCAGGGGTCACTGGATGACCATCAGCAGCAGAGGTCACTGAATGACCATCTGCAGCAGCAGGAGTCGCTGGATGACCATCAGCAGCAGCAGGGGTCACTGGATGACCATCAACAGCAGGGGTCACTGGATGACCATCAGTGGCAGGGGTCACAGGATGACCATCAGCAGCAGCAGGGGTCACTGGATGACCATCAGCAGCAGGAGTCACTGGATGACCATCAGTAGCAGGGGTCACTGGATGACCATCAGCAGCAGGCATCACTGTGAAACCAGCAGCAGCAGGGGTCACTGGGTGACCATCAGTAGCAGGGATCACTGGATGACCATCAGCAGCAGCAGGGGTCACTGGATGACCATCAGCAGCAGGGGTCACTGGATGACCATCAGTAGCACGGGTCACTGGGTGACGATCTGCAGCAGCAGGGGTAACTGGATGACCATCAGCAGCAGGGGTCACTGGATGACCATCAGTAGCACGGGTCACTGGATGCCCATCAGCAGCAGCAGGGGTCACTGGTTGACCATCAGCAGCAGGGGTCACTGGATGACCATCAGCAGCAGGGGTCACTGGATGACCATCAGTAGCAGGGATCACTGGGTGACCATCAGCAGCAGCAGGGGTCACTGGATGACCATCAGCAGCAGCAGGGGTCACTGGATGACCATCAGCAGCAGGGGTCACTGGATGTCCATCAGCAGCAGAGGTCACTGGATGACCATCAGCAGCAGAGGTCACTGGATGACCATCAGCAGCAGCAGGGGTCACTGGATGACGAGCAGCAGCAGGAGTCACTGGATGACCATCAGCAGGTGTCACTGGATGGCCATCAGAAGCAGGGGTCACTGGATGACCATCAGTAGCAGGGGTCATTGGATGACCATCAGCAGCAGGGGTCACTGGATGAGCATCAGCAGCAGCAGGGGTCACTGGATGACCATCAGCAGCAGCAGGGGTCACTGGATGACCATCAGCAGCAGGGGTCACTGGATGACCATCAGCAGCAGCAGGGGTCACTGGATGACCATCAGCAGCAGGGGTCACTGGATGACCATGAGCAGCAGCAGGGATCACTGGATGACAATCAGCAGCAGGGGTCACTGGATGACCATCAGCAGCAGGGGCCACTGGATGACCATCAGCAGCAGCAGGGGTCACTGGATGACCATCAGCAGCAGGGCTCACTGGATGACCATCAGTAGCACGGGTCACTGGGTGACCATCAGCAGCAGCAGGGCTCACTGGATGACCATCAGCAGCAGCAGGGGTCACTGGATGACCATCAGCAGCAGGGGTCACTGGATGACCACCAGCAGCAGGGGTCACTGGATGACTATCAGCAGCAGGGGTCACTGGATGATCATCAGCAGCAGGGGTCACTGGATGACCATCAGTAGCAGGGGTCATTGGATGACCATCAGCAGCAGGGGTCACTGGATGACCATCATCAGCAGGGGTCACTGGATGACCATCAGCAGCAGAGGTCACTGGATGACCATCAGCAGCAGCAGGGGTCACTGGATGACCATCAGCAGCAGCAGGGGTCACTGGATGACCATCAGCAGCAGGGGTCACTGGATGACCATCAGCAGCAGCAGGGGTCACTGGATGACCATCAGCAGCAGGGGTCACTGGAAGACCATGAGCAGCAGCAGGGATCACTGGATGACCATCAGCAGCAGGGGTCACTGGATGACCATCAGCAGCAGGGGCCACTGGATGACCATCAGCAGCAGCAGGGGTCACTGGATGACCATCAGCAGCAGGGGTCACTGGATGACCATCAGTAGCACGGGTCACTGGGTGACCATCAGCAGCAGCAGGGCTCACTGGATGACCATCAGCAGCAGCAGGGGTCACTGGATGACCATCAGCAGCAGGAGTCACTGGATGACCACCAGCAGCAGGGGTCACTGGATGACTATCAGCAGCAGGGGTCACTGGATGATCATCAGCAGCAGGGGTCACTGGATGACCATCAGCAGCAGCATGGGTCACTGGATGACCATCAGTAGCAGCAGGGGTCACTGGATGACCATCAGCAGCAGGGTTCAATGGATGACCATCAGTAGCAGGGGTCACTGGATGACCATCAGTAGGTGTCACTGGTTGACCATCAGCAGCAAAGGTCACTGGATGACCATCAGCAGCAAGGGTCACTGGATGACCATCAGTAGCAGGTGTCACTGGGTGACCACCAGCAGCAGAGGTCACTGGATGACCATCAGCAGCAGCAGGGGTCACTGAATGACCTTCAGCAGCAGGGGTCACTGGATGACGAGAAGCAGCAGGGGTCACTGGATGACCATCAGCAGCAGGGGTCATTGGATGACCATCAGCAGCAGGGGTCATTGGATGACCATCAGCAGCAGGGGTCACTGGATGACCAGCAGAAGCAGGGGTCACTGGATGACCATCAGCAGCAGAGGTCACTGAATGACCATCTGCAGCAGCAGGGGTCGCTGGATGACCATCAGCAGCAGCAGGGGTCACTGGATGACCATCAACAGCAGGGGTCACTGGATGACCATCAGTGGCAGGGGTCACAGGATGACCATCAGCAGCAGCAGGGGTCACTGGATGACAATCAGCAGCAGGGGTCACTGGATGACCATCAGTAGCAGGGGTCACTGGATGACCATCAGCAGCATGGGTCACTGGACGACCATCAGCAGCAGGGGTCACTGGATGACCATCAGCAGCAGCAGGGGTCACTGGATGACCATCAGCAGCAGGGGTCACTGGATGACCATCAGTAGCAGGGGTCACTGGATGACCATCAGAAGCAGCAGTCATCACTGGATGACCATCAGCAGCAGCAGGGGTCACTGGATGACCATCAGCAGCAGGGGTCACTGGATGACCAGCAGAAGCAGGGGTCACTGGATGACCATCAGCAGCAGAGGTCACTGAATGACCATCTGCAGCAGCAGGGGTCGCTGGATGACCATCAGCAGCAGCAGGGGTCACTGGATGACCATCAACAGCAGGGGTCACTGGATGACCATCAGTGGCAGGGGTCACAGGATGACCATCAGCAGCAGCAGGGGTCACTGGATGACAATCAGCAGCAGGGGTCACTGGATGACCATCAGTAGCAGGGGTCACTGGATGACCATCAGCAGCAGAGGTCACTGGATGACCATCAGCAGCAGGGGTCACTGGATGACCATCAGTAGCAGGGGTCACTGGAGGACCATCAGCAGCAGGGATCACTGGATGACCATCAGTAGCAGCAGAGGTCACTGGATGACCATCAGCAGCAGGGGTCACTGGATGACCATCAGCAGCAGGGGTCACTGGATGACCATCAGCAGCAGGGGTAACTGGATGACTATCAGCAGCAAGGGTCACAGGATGACCATCAGCAGCAGGGGCCACTGGATGACCATCAGCAGCAGCAGGGGTCACTGGATGACCATCAGCAGCAGGGCTCACTGGATGACCATCAGTAGCACGGGTCACTGGGTGACCATCAGCAGCAGCAGGGCTCACTGGATGACCATCAGCAGCAGCAGGGGTCACTGGATGACCATCAGCAGCAGGGGTCACTGGATGACCACCAGCAGCAGGGGTCACTGGATGACTATCAGCAGCAGGGGTCACTGGATGATCATCAGCAGCAGGGGTCACTGGATGACCATCAGTAGCAGGGGTCATTGGATGACCATCAGCAGCAGGGGTCACTGGATGACCATCATCAGCAGGGGTCACTGGATGACCATCAGCAGCAGAGGTCACTGGATGACCATCAGCAGCAGCAGGGGTCACTGGATGACCATCAGCAGCAGCAGGGGTCACTGGATGACCATCAGCAGCAGGGGTCACTGGATGACCATCAGCAGCAGCAGGGGTCACTGGATGACCATCAGCAGCAGGGGTCACTGGATGACCATGAGCAGCAGCAGGGGTCACTGGATGACCATCAGCAGCAGGGGTCACTGGATGACCATCAGCAGCAGGGGCCACTGGATGACCATCAGCAGCAGCAGGGGTCACTGGATGACCATCAGCAGCAGGGGTCACTGGATGACCATCAGTAGCACGGGTCACTGGGTGACCATCAGCAGCAGCAGGGCTCACTGGATGACCATCAGCAGCAGCAGGGGTCACTGGATGACCATCAGCAGCAGGAGTCACTGGATGACCACCAGCAGCAGGGGTCACTGGATGACTATCAGCAGCAGGGGTCACTGGATGATCATCAGCAGCAGGGGTCACTGGATGACCATCAGCAGCAGCATGGGTCACTGGATGACCATCAGTAGCAGCAGGGGTCACTGGATGACCATCAGCAGCAGGGTTCAATGGATGACCATCAGTAGCAGGGGTCACTGGATGACCATCAGTAGGTGTCACTGGTTGACCATCAGCAGCAGGGGTCACTGGATGACCATCAGCAGCAAGGGTCACTGGATGACCATCAGTAGCAGGTGTCACTGGGTGACCACCAGCAGCAGAGGTCACTGGATGACCATCAGCAGCAGCAGGGGTCACTGAATGACCTTCAGCAGCAGGGGTCACTGGATGACCATCAGCAGCAGGGGTCATTGGATGACCATCAGCAGCAGGGGTCATTGGATGACCATCAGCAGCAGGGGTCACTGGATGACCAGCAGAAGCAGGGGTCACTGGATGACCATCAGCAGCAGAGGTCACTGAATGACCATCTGCAGCAGCGGGGGTCGCTGGATGACCATCAGCAGCAGCAGGGGTCACTGGATGACCATCAACAGCAGGGGTCACTGGATGACCATCAGTGGCAGGGGTCACAGGATGACCATCAGCAGCAGCAGGGGTCACTGGATGACAATCAGCAGCAGGGGTCACTGGATGACCATCAGTAGCAGAGGTCACTGGATGACCATCAGCAGCAGGGGTCACTGGATGACCATCAGTAGTAGGGGTCACTGGGGGACCATCAGCAGCAGGGATCACTGGATGACCATCAGTAGCAGCAGAGGTCACTGGATGACCATCAGCAGCAGGGGTCACTGGATGACCATCAGCAGCAGGGGTCACTGGATGACCATCAGCAGCAGGGATAACTGGATGACTATCAGCAGCAAGGGTCACTGGATGACCATCAGCAGCAGCAGGGGTCACTGGATGACTATCAGCAGCAGGGATCACTGGATGACCATCAGTAGCAGGGGTCACTGGATGAGCATCAGCATGTGTCACTGGATGGCCATCAGAAGCAGGGGTCACTGGATGACCATCAGCAATGCTCACTGGATGACCATCAGCAGCAGGCGTCACTGGATGACCATCAGCAGCAGGGGTCACTGGATGACCATCAGCAGCAGGGGTCACTGGATGACCATCAGCAGCAGGGGTCATTGGATGACGAGCAGCAGCAGGGGTCACTGGATGACCATCAGCAGCAGGGGTCACTGGATGACCAACAGCAGCAGGGGTCATTGGATGACCATCAGCAGCAGGGGTCACTGGATGACCATCAGCAGCAGAGGTCACTGGATGACCATCAGCAGCAGCAGGGGTCACTGGATGACCATCAGCAGCAGGGGTCATTGGATGACCTTAAGCGGCAGCAGGGGTCGCTGGATGACTATCAGCAGCAGCAGGGGTCACTGGATGACCATCAGCAGCAGGGGTCAGTGGATGACCATCAGCAGCAGCAGGGGTCACTGGATGACCATCAGCAGCAGGGGTCACTGGATGACCACCAGCAGCAGGGGTCACTGGATGACTATCAGCAGCAGGGGTCACTGGATGATCATCAGCAGCAGGGGTCACTGGATGACCATCAGCAGCAGGGGTCACTGGATGACCATCAGCAGCAGCATGGGTCACTGGATGACCATCAGCAGCAGAGGTCACTGGATGACCATCAGCAGCAGGGGTCACTGGATGACCATCAGCAGCAGCAGGGGTCACTGGATGACCATCAGCAGCAGGTATCACTGGATGACCATCAGTAGCACGGGTCACTGGGTGACCATCAGCAGCAGCAGGGCTCACTGGATGACCATCAGCAGCAGCAGGGGTCACTGGATGACCATCAGCAGCAGGGGTCACTGGATGACGAGAAGCAGCAGGGGTCACTGGATGACCATCAGCAGCAGGGGTCACTGGATGACCATCAGCAGCAGGGGTCATTGGATGACCATCAGCAGCAGGGGTCACTGGATGACCAGCAGCATCAGGGGTCACTGGATGACCATCAGCAGCAGAGGTCACTGAATGACCATCTGCAGCAGCAGGGGTCGCTGGATGACCATCAGCAGCAGCAGGGGTCACTGGATGACCATCAACAGCAGGGGTCACTGGATGACCATCAGTGGCAGGGGTCACAGGATGACCATCAGCAGCAGCAGGGGTCACTGGATGACCATCAGCAGCAGGGGTCACTGGATGACCATCAGTAGCAGGGGTCACTGGATGACCATCAGCAGCAGGCATCACTGTGAAACCAGCAGCAGCAGGGGTCACTGGGTGACCATCAGTAGCAGGGATCACTGGATGACCATCAGCAGCAGCAGGGGTCACTGGATGACCATCAGCAGCAGGGGTCACTGGATGACCATCAGCAGCAGGGGTCACTGGATGACCACCAGTAGCAGGGGTCACTGGAGGACCATCATCAGCAGGGGTCACTGGATGACCATCAGTAGCAGCAGAGGTCACTGGATTACAATCAGCAGCAGGGGTCACTGGATGACCATCAGCAGCAGCAGGGGTCACTGGATGACCATCAGCAGCGGGGATCACTGGATGACCATCAGCAGCAGCAGGGGTCACTGGATGACCATCAGCAGCAGGGGTCATTGGATGACGAGCAGCAGCAGAGGTCACTGGATGACCATCAGCAGCAGCAGGGGTCACTGGATGACCATCAGCAGCAGGGGTCACTGGATGACCATCAGCAGCAGCAGGGGTCACTGGATGACCATCAGCAGCAGGGGACACTGGATGACCACCAGCAGCAGGGGTCACTGGATGACTATCAGCAGCAGGGGTCACTGGATGATCATCAGCAGCAGGGGTCACTGGAAAACCATTAGCAGCAGGGGTCACTGGATGACCATCAGCAGCAGCATGGGTCACTGGATGACCATCAGCAGCAGGGGTCACTGGAAGACCATCAGCAGCAGGGGTCACTGGATGACCATCAGCAGCAGGGGTCACTGGATGACCATCAGCAGCAGCAGGGGTCACTGGATGACCATCAGCAGCAGGTATCACTGGATGACCATCAGTAGCACGGGTCACTGGGTGACCATCAGCAGCAGCAGGGCTCACTGGATGACCATCAGCAGCAGCAGGGGTCACTGGATGACCATCAGCAGCAGGCGTCACTGGATGACGAGAAGCAGCAGGGGTCACTGGATGACCATCAGCAGCAGGGGTCACTGGATGACCATCAGCAGCAGGGGTCATTGGATGACCATCAGCAGCAGGGGTCACTGGATGACCAGCAGCAGCAGGGGTCACTGGATGACCATCAGTAGCAGGGGTCACTGGATGACCATCAGCAGCAGAGGTCACTGGATGACCATCAGCAGCAGGGGTCACTGGATGACCATCAGTAGCAGGGGTCACTGGAGGACCATCAGCAGCAGGGATCACTGGATGACCATCAGTAGCAGCAGAGGTCACTGGATGACCATCAGCAGCAGGGGTCACTGGATGACCATCAGCAGCAGGGGTCACTGGATGACCATCAGCAGCAGGGGTAACTGGATGACTATCAGCAGCAAGGGTCACAGGATGACCATCAGCAGCAGGGGCCACTGGATGACCATCAGCAGCAGCAGGGGTCACTGGATGACCATCAGCAGCAGGGCTCACTGGATGACCATCAGTAGCACGGGTCACTGGGTGACCATCAGCAGCAGCAGGGCTCACTGGATGACCATCAGCAGCAGCAGGGGTCACTGGATGACCATCAGCAGCAGGGGTCACTGGATGACCACCAGCAGCAGGGGTCACTGGATGACTATCAGCAGCAGGGGTCACTGGATGATCATCAGCAGCAGGGGTCACTGGATGACCATCAGTAGCAGGGGTCATTGGATGACCATCAGCAGCAGGGGTCACTGGATGACCATCATCAGCAGGGGTCACTGGATGACCATCAGCAGCAGAGGTCACTGGATGACCATCAGCAGCAGCAGGGGTCACTGGATGACCATCAGCAGCAGCAGGGGTCACTGGATGACCATCAGCAGCAGGGGTCACTGGATGACCATCAGCAGCAGCAGGGGTCACTGGATGACCATCAGCAGCAGGGGTCACTGGATGACCATGAGCAGCAGCAGGGGTCACTGGATGACCATCAGCAGCAGGGGTCACTGGATGACCATCAGCAGCAGGGGCCACTGGATGACCATCAGCAGCAGCAGGGGTCACTGGATGACCATCAGCAGCAGGGGTCACTGGATGACCATCAGTAGCACGGGTCACTGGGTGACCATCAGCAGCAGCAGGGCTCACTGGATGACCATCAGCAGCAGCAGGGGTCACTGGATGACCATCAGCAGCAGGAGTCACTGGATGACCACCAGCAGCAGGGGTCACTGGATGACTATCAGCAGCAGGGGTCACTGGATGATCATCAGCAGCAGGGGTCACTGGATGACCATCAGCAGCAGCATGGGTCACTGGATGACCATCAGTAGCAGCAGGGGTCACTGGATGACCATCAGCAGCAGGGTTCAATGGATGACCATCAGTAGCAGGGGTCACTGGATGACCATCAGTAGGTGTCACTGGTTGACCATCAGCAGCAGGGGTCACTGGATGACCATCAGCAGCAAGGGTCACTGGATGACCATCAGTAGCAGGTGTCACTGGGTGACCACCAGCAGCAGAGGTCACTGGATGACCATCAGCAGCAGCAGGGGTCACTGAATGACCTTCAGCAGCAGGGGTCACTGGATGACCATCAGCAGCAGGGGTCATTGGATGACCATCAGCAGCAGGGGTCATTGGATGACCATCAGCAGCAGGGGTCACTGGATGACCAGCAGAAGCAGGGGTCACTGGATGACCATCAGCAGCAGAGGTCACTGAATGACCATCTGCAGCAGCGGGGGTCGCTGGATGACCATCAGCAGCAGCAGGGGTCACTGGATGACCATCAACAGCAGGGGTCACTGGATGACCATCAGTGGCAGGGGTCACAGGATGACCATCAGCAGCAGCAGGGGTCACTGGATGACAATCAGCAGCAGGGGTCACTGGATGACCATCAGTAGCAGAGGTCACTGGATGACCATCAGCAGCAGGGGTCACTGGATGACCATCAGTAGTAGGGGTCACTGGGGGACCATCAGCAGCAGGGATCACTGGATGACCATCAGTAGCAGCAGAGGTCACTGGATGACCATCAGCAGCAGGGGTCACTGGATGACCATCAGCAGCAGGGGTCACTGGATGACCATCAGCAGCAGGGATAACTGGATGACTATCAGCAGCAAGGGTCACTGGATGACCATCAGCAGCAGCAGGGGTCACTGGATGACTATCAGCAGCAGGGATCACTGGATGACCATCAGTAGCAGGGGTCACTGGATGAGCATCAGCATGTGTCACTGGATGGCCATCAGAAGCAGGGGTCACTGGATGACCATCAGCAATGCTCACTGGATGACCATCAGCAGCAGGCGTCACTGGATGACCATCAGCAGCAGGGGTCACTGGATGACCATCAGCAGCAGGGGTCACTGGATGACCATCAGCAGCAGGGGTCATTGGATGACGAGCAGCAGCAGGGGTCACTGGATGACCATCAGCAGCAGGGGTCACTGGATGACCAACAGCAGCAGGGGTCATTGGATGACCATCAGCAGCAGGGGTCACTGGATGACCATCAGCAGCAGAGGTCACTGGATGACCATCAGCAGCAGCAGGGGTCACTGGATGACCATCAGCAGCAGGGGTCATTGGATGACCTTAAGCGGCAGCAGGGGTCGCTGGATGACTATCAGCAGCAGCAGGGGTCACTGGATGACCATCAGCAGCAGGGGTCAGTGGATGACCATCAGCAGCAGCAGGGGTCACTGGATGACCATCAGCAGCAGGGGTCACTGGATGACCACCAGCAGCAGGGGTCACTGGATGACTATCAGCAGCAGGGGTCACTGGATGATCATCAGCAGCAGGGGTCACTGGATGACCATCAGCAGCAGGGGTCACTGGATGACCATCAGCAGCAGCATGGGTCACTGGATGACCATCAGCAGCAGAGGTCACTGGATGACCATCAGCAGCAGGGGTCACTGGATGACCATCAGCAGCAGCAGGGGTCACTGGATGACCATCAGCAGCAGGTATCACTGGATGACCATCAGTAGCACGGGTCACTGGGTGACCATCAGCAGCAGCAGGGCTCACTGGATGACCATCAGCAGCAGCAGGGGTCACTGGATGACCATCAGCAGCAGGGGTCACTGGATGACGAGAAGCAGCAGGGGTCACTGGATGACCATCAGCAGCAGGGGTCACTGGATGACCATCAGCAGCAGGGGTCATTGGATGACCATCAGCAGCAGGGGTCACTGGATGACCAGCAGCATCAGGGGTCACTGGATGACCATCAGCAGCAGAGGTCACTGAATGACCATCTGCAGCAGCAGGGGTCGCTGGATGACCATCAGCAGCAGCAGGGGTCACTGGATGACCATCAACAGCAGGGGTCACTGGATGACCATCAGTGGCAGGGGTCACAGGATGACCATCAGCAGCAGCAGGGGTCACTGGATGACCATCAGCAGCAGGGGTCACTGGATGACCATCAGTAGCAGGGGTCACTGGATGACCATCAGCAGCAGGCATCACTGTGAAACCAGCAGCAGCAGGGGTCACTGGGTGACCATCAGTAGCAGGGATCACTGGATGACCATCAGCAGCAGCAGGGGTCACTGGATGACCATCAGCAGCAGGGGTCACTGGATGACCATCAGCAGCAGGGGTCACTGGATGACCACCAGTAGCAGGGGTCACTGGAGGACCATCATCAGCAGGGGTCACTGGATGACCATCAGTAGCAGCAGAGGTCACTGGATTACAATCAGCAGCAGGGGTCACTGGATGACCATCAGCAGCAGCAGGGGTCACTGGATGACCATCAGCAGCGGGGATCACTGGATGACCATCAGCAGCAGCAGGGGTCACTGGATGACCATCAGCAGCAGGGGTCATTGGATGACGAGCAGCAGCAGAGGTCACTGGATGACCATCAGCAGCAGCAGGGGTCACTGGATGACCATCAGCAGCAGGGGTCACTGGATGACCATCAGCAGCAGCAGGGGTCACTGGATGACCATCAGCAGCAGGGGACACTGGATGACCACCAGCAGCAGGGGTCACTGGATGACTATCAGCAGCAGGGGTCACTGGATGATCATCAGCAGCAGGGGTCACTGGAAAACCATTAGCAGCAGGGGTCACTGGATGACCATCAGCAGCAGCATGGGTCACTGGATGACCATCAGCAGCAGGGGTCACTGGAAGACCATCAGCAGCAGGGGTCACTGGATGACCATCAGCAGCAGGGGTCACTGGATGACCATCAGCAGCAGCAGGGGTCACTGGATGACCATCAGCAGCAGGTATCACTGGATGACCATCAGTAGCACGGGTCACTGGGTGACCATCAGCAGCAGCAGGGCTCACTGGATGACCATCAGCAGCAGCAGGGGTCACTGGATGACCATCAGCAGCAGGCGTCACTGGATGACGAGAAGCAGCAGGGGTCACTGGATGACCATCAGCAGCAGGGGTCACTGGATGACCATCAGCAGCAGGGGTCATTGGATGACCATCAGCAGCAGGGGTCACTGGATGACCAGCAGCAGCAGGGGTCACTGGATGACCATCAGCAGCAGAGGTCACTGAATGACCATCTGCAGCAGCAGGGGTCGCTGGATGACCATCAGCAGCAGCAGGGGTCACTGGATGACCATCAACAGCAGGGGTCATTGGATGACCATCAGTGGCAGGGGTCACAGGATGACCATCAGCAGCAGCAGGGGTCACTGGATGACTATCAGCAGCAGGGATCACTGGATGACCATCAGCAGCAGGGGTCACTGGATGACCATCAGTAGCAGCATGGGTCACTGGACGACCATCAGCAGCAGGGGTCACTGGATGACCATCAGCAGCAGCAGGGGTCACTGGATGACCATCAGCAGCAGGGGTCACTGGATGACCATCAGTAGCAGGGGTCACTGGATGACCATCAGAAGCAGCAGTCATCACTGGATGACCATCAGCAGCAGCAGGGGTCACTGGATGACCATCAGCAGCAGGGGTCACTGGATGACCAGCAGAAGCAGGGGTCACTGGATGACCATCAGCAGCAGAGGTCACTGAATGACCATCTGCAGCAGCAGGGGTCGCTGGATGACCATCAGCAGCAGCAGGGGTCACTGGATGACCATCAACAGCAGGGGTCACTGGATGACCATCAGTGGCAGGGGTCACAGGATGACCATCAGCAGCAGCAGGGGTCACTGGATGACAATCAGCAGCAGGGGTCACTGGATGACCATCAGTAGCAGGGGTCACTGGATGACCATCAGCAGCAGAGGTCACTGGATGACCATCAGCAGCAGGGGTCACTGGATGACCATCAGTAGCAGGGGTCACTGGAGGACCATCAGCAGCAGGGATCACTGGATGACCATCAGTAGCAGCAGAGGTCACTGGATGACCATCAGCAGCAGGGGTCACTGGATGACCATCAGCAGCAGGGGTCACTGGATGACCATCAGCAGCAGGGGTAACTGGATGACTATCAGCAGCAAGGGTCACTGGATGACCATCAGCAGCAGGGGCCACTGGATGACCATCAGCAGCAGCAGGGGTCACTGGATGACCATCAGCAGCAGGGCTCACTGGATGACCATCAGTATCACGGGTCACTGGGTGACCATCAGCAGCAGCTGGGCTCACTGGATGACCATCAGCAGCAGCAGGGGTCACTGGATGACCATCAGCAGCAGGGGTCACTGGATGACCACCAGCAGCAGGGGTCACTGGATGACTATCAGCAGCAGGGGTCACTGGATGATCATCAGCAGCAGGGGTCACTGGATGACCATCAGTAGCAGGGGTCATTGGATGACCATCAGCAGCAGGGGTCACTGGATGACCATCATCAGCAGGGGTCACTGGATGACCATCAGCAGCAGAGGTCACTGGATGACCATCAGCAGCAGCAGGGGTCACTGGATGACCATCAGCAGCAGGAGTCACTGGATGACCACCAGCAGCAGGGGCCACTGGATGACCATCAGCAGCAGCAGGGGTCACTGGATGACCATCAGCAGCAGGGGTCACTGGATGACCATCAGTAGCACGGGTCACTGGGTGACCATCAGCAGCAGCAGGGCTCACTGGATGACCATCAGCAGCAGCAGGGGTCACTGGATGACCATCAGCAGCAGGAGTCACTGGATGACCACCAGCAGCAGGGGTCACTGGATGACTATCAGCAGCAGGGGTCACTGGATGATCATCAGCAGCAGGGGTCACTGGATGACCATCAGCAGCAGCATGGGTCACTGGATGACCATCAGTAGCAGCAGGGGTCACTGGATGACCATCAGCAGCAGGGTTCAATGGATGACCATCAGTAGCAGGGGTCACTGGATGACCATCAGTAGGTGTCACTGGTTGACCATCAGCAGCAGGGGTCACTGGATGACCATCAGCAGCAAGGGTCACTGGATGACCATCAGTAGCAGGTGTCACTGGGTGACCACCAGCAGCAGAGGTCACTGGATGACCATCAGCAGCAGCAGGGGTCACTGAATGACCTTCAGCAGCAGGGGTCACTGGATGACGAGCAGCAGCAGGGGTCACTGGATGACCATCAGCAGCAGGGGTCACTGGATGACCATCAGTAGCAGGGGTCATTGGATGACCATCAGCAGCAGGGGTCACTGGATGACCATCAGCAGCAGAGGTCACTGGATGACCATCAGCAGCAGCAGGGGTCACTGGATGACCATCTGCAGCAGGGGTCACTGGATGACCATAAGCGGCAGCAGGGGTCGCTGGATGACCATCAGCAGCAGCAGGGGTCACTGGATGACCATCAGCAGCAGGGGTCACTGGATGACCATCAGCAGCAGCAGGGGTCACTGGATGACCATCAGCAGCAGGGGACACTGGATGACCACCAGCAGCAGGGGTCACTGGATGACTATCAGCAGCAGGGGTCACTGGATGATCATCAGCAGCAGGGGTCACTGGAAAACCATTAGCAGCAGGGGTCACTGGATGACCATCAGCAGCAGCATGGGTCACTGGATGACCATCAGCAGCAGGGGTCACTGGAAGACCATCAGCAGCAGGGGTCACTGGATGACCATCAGCAGCAGGGGTCACTGGATGACCATCAGCAGCAGCAGGGGTCACTGGATGACCATCAGCAGCAGGTATCACTGGATGACCATCAGTAGCACGGGTCACTGGGTGACCATCAGCAGCAGCAGGGCTCACTGGATGACCATCAGCAGCAGCAGGGGTCACTGGATGACCATCAGCAGCAGGCGTCACTGGATGACGAGAAGCAGCAGGGGTCACTGGATGACCATCAGCAGCAGGGGTCACTGGATGACCATCAGCAGCAGGGGTCATTGGATGACCATCAGCAGCAGGGGTCACTGGATGACCAGCAGCAGCAGGGGTCACTGGATGACCATCAGCAGCAGAGGTCACTGAATGACCATCTGCAGCAGCAGGGGTCGCTGGATGACCATCAGCAGCAGCAGGGGTCACTGGATGACCATCAACAGCAGGGGTCATTGGATGACCATCAGTGGCAGGGGTCACAGGATGACCATCAGCAGCAGCAGGGGTCACTGGATGACTATCAGCAGCAGGGATCACTGGATGACCATCAGCAGCAGGGGTCACTGGATGACCATCAGTAGCAGCATGGGTCACTGGACGACCATCAGCAGCAGGGGTCACTGGATGACCATCAGCAGCAGCAGGGGTCACTGGATGACCATCAGCAGCAGGGGTCACTGGATGACCATCAGTAGCAGGGGTCACTGGATGACCATCAGAAGCAGCAGTCATCACTGGATGACCATCAGCAGCAGCAGGGGTCACTGGATGACCATCAGCAGCAGGGGTCACTGGATGACCAGCAGAAGCAGGGGTCACTGGATGACCATCAGCAGCAGAGGTCACTGAATGACCATCTGCAGCAGCAGGGGTCGCTGGATGACCATCAGCAGCAGCAGGGGTCACTGGATGACCATCAACAGCAGGGGTCACTGGATGACCATCAGTGGCAGGGGTCACAGGATGACCATCAGCAGCAGCAGGGGTCACTGGATGACAATCAGCAGCAGGGGTCACTGGATGACCATCAGTAGCAGGGGTCACTGGATGACCATCAGCAGCAGAGGTCACTGGATGACCATCAGCAGCAGGGGTCACTGGATGACCATCAGTAGCAGGGGTCACTGGAGGACCATCAGCAGCAGGGATCACTGGATGACCATCAGTAGCAGCAGAGGTCACTGGATGACCATCAGCAGCAGGGGTCACTGGATGACCATCAGCAGCAGGGGTCACTGGATGACCATCAGCAGCAGGGGTAACTGGATGACTATCAGCAGCAAGGGTCACTGGATGACCATCAGCAGCAGGGGCCACTGGATGACCATCAGCAGCAGCAGGGGTCACTGGATGACCATCAGCAGCAGGGCTCACTGGATGACCATCAGTATCACGGGTCACTGGGTGACCATCAGCAGCAGCTGGGCTCACTGGATGACCATCAGCAGCAGCAGGGGTCACTGGATGACCATCAGCAGCAGGGGTCACTGGATGACCACCAGCAGCAGGGGTCACTGGATGACTATCAGCAGCAGGGGTCACTGGATGATCATCAGCAGCAGGGGTCACTGGATGACCATCAGTAGCAGGGGTCATTGGATGACCATCAGCAGCAGGGGTCACTGGATGACCATCATCAGCAGGGGTCACTGGATGACCATCAGCAGCAGAGGTCACTGGATGACCATCAGCAGCAGCAGGGGTCACTGGATGACCATCAGCAGCAGGAGTCACTGGATGACCACCAGCAGCAGGGGCCACTGGATGACCATCAGCAGCAGCAGGGGTCACTGGATGACCATCAGCAGCAGGGGTCACTGGATGACCATCAGTAGCACGGGTCACTGGGTGACCATCAGCAGCAGCAGGGCTCACTGGATGACCATCAGCAGCAGCAGGGGTCACTGGATGACCATCAGCAGCAGGAGTCACTGGATGACCACCAGCAGCAGGGGTCACTGGATGACTATCAGCAGCAGGGGTCACTGGATGATCATCAGCAGCAGGGGTCACTGGATGACCATCAGCAGCAGCATGGGTCACTGGATGACCATCAGTAGCAGCAGGGGTCACTGGATGACCATCAGCAGCAGGGTTCAATGGATGACCATCAGTAGCAGGGGTCACTGGATGACCATCAGTAGGTGTCACTGGTTGACCATCAGCAGCAGGGGTCACTGGATGACCATCAGCAGCAAGGGTCACTGGATGACCATCAGTAGCAGGTGTCACTGGGTGACCACCAGCAGCAGAGGTCACTGGATGACCATCAGCAGCAGCAGGGGTCACTGAATGACCTTCAGCAGCAGGGGTCACTGGATGACGAGAAGCAGCAGGGGTCACTGGATGACCATCAGCAGCAGGGGTCATTGGATGACCATCAGCAGCAGGGGTCATTGGATGACCATCAGCAGCAGGGGTCACTGGATGACCAGCAGAAGCAGGGGTCACTGGATGACCATCAGCAGCAGAGGTCACTGAATGACCATCTGCAGCAGCGGGGGTCGCTGGATGACCATCAGCAGCAGCAGGGGTCACTGGATGACCATCAACAGCAGGGGTCACTGGATGACCATCAGTGGCAGGGGTCACAGGATGACCATCAGCAGCAGCAGGGGTCACTGGATGACAATCAGCAGCAGGGGTCACTGGATGACCATCAGTAGCAGGGGTCACTGGATGACCATCAGCAGCAGAGGTCACTGGATGTCCATCAGCAGCAGGGGTCACTGGATGACCATCAGTAGTAGGGGTCACTGGGGGACCATCAGCAGCAGGGATCACTGGATGACCATCAGTAGCAGCAGAGGTCACTGGATGACCATCAGCAGCAGGGGTCACTGGATGACCATCAGCAGCAGGGGTCACTGGATGACCATCAGCAGCAGGGATAACTGGATGACCAACAGCAGCAAGGGTCAATGGATGACCATCAGCAGCAGCAGGGGTCACTGGATGACTATCAGCAGCAGGGATCACTGGATGACCATCAGTAGCAGGGGTCACTGGATGAGCATCAGCATGTGTCACTGGATGGCCATCAGAAGCAGGGGTCACTGGATGACCATCAGCAATGCTCACTGGATGACCATCAGCAGCAGGCGTCACTGGATGACCATCAGCAGCAGGGGTCACTGGATGACCATCAGCAGCAGGGATAACTGGATGACTATCAGCAGCAAGGGTCACTGGATGACCATCAGCAGCAGCAGGGGTCACTGGATGACTATCAGCAGCAGGGATCACTGGATGGCCATCAGTAGCAGGGGTCACTGGATGAGCATCAGCATGTGTCACTGGATGGCCATCAGAAGCAGGGGTCACTGGATGACCATCAGCAATGCTCACTGGATGACCATCAGCAGCAGGCGTCACTGGATGACCATCAGCAGCAGGGGTCACTGGATGACCATCAGTAGCAGCAGGGGTCACTGGATGACCATCAGCAGCAGGGGTCACTGGATGACCATCAGCAGCAGGGGTCACTGGATGACCATCAGTAGCAGGGGTCACTGGAGGACCATCAGCAGCAGGGGTCACTGGATGACCATCAGTAGCAGCAGAAGTCACTGGATGACCATCAGCAGCAGGGCTCACTGGATGACCATCAGCAGCAGCAGGGGTCACTGGATGACCATCAGCAGCAGGGATCACTGGATGACCATCAGCAGCAGCAGGGGTCACTGGATGACCATCAGCAGCAGGGGTCATTGGATGACGAGCAGCAGCAGGGGTCACTGGATGACCATCAGCAGCAGGGGTCACTGGATGACCAACAGCAGCAGGGGTCATTGGATGACCATCAGCAGCAGGGGTCACTGGATGACCATCAGCAGCAGAGGTCACTGGATGACCATCAGCAGCAGCAGGGGTCACTGGATGACCATCAGCAGCAGGGGTCATTGGATGACCTTAAGCGGCAGCAGGGGTCGCTGGATGACTATCAGCAGCAGCAGGGGTCACTGGATGACCATCAGCAGCAGGGGTCAGTGGATGACCATCAGCAGCAGCAGGGGTCACTGGATGACCATCAGCAGCAGGGGTCACTGGATGACCACCAGCAGCAGGGGTCACTGGATGACTATCAGCAGCAGGGGTCACTGGATGATCATCAGCAGCAGGGGTCACTGGATGACCATCAGCAGCAGGGGTCACTGGATGACCATCAGCAGCAGCATGGGTCACTGGATGACCATCAGCAGCAGGGGTCACTGGATGACCATCAGCAGCAGGGGTCACTGGATGACCATCAGCAGCAGCAGGGGTCACTGGATGACCATCAGCAGCAGGTATCACTGGATGACCATCAGTAGCACGGGTCACTGGGTGACCATCAGCAGCAGCAGGGCTCACTGGATGACCATCAGCAGCAGCAGGCGTCACTGGATGACCATCAGCAGCAGGGGTCACTGGATGACGAGAAGCAGCAGGGGTCACTGGATGACCATCAGCAGCAGGGGTCACTGGATGACCATCAGCAGCAGGGGTCATTGGATGACCATCAGCAGCAGGGGTCACTGGATGACCAGCAGCATCAGGGGTCACTGGATGACCATCAGCAGCAGAGGTCACTGAATGACCATCTGCAGCAGCAGGGGTCGCTGGATGACCATCAGCAGCAGCAGGGGTCACTGGATGACCATCAACAGCAGGGGTCACTGGATGACCATCAGTGGCAGGGGTCACTGGATGACGAGAAGCAGCAGGGGTCACTGGATGACCATCAGCAGCAGGGGTCACTGGATGACCATCAGCAGCAGGGGTCATTGGATGACCATCAGCAGCAGGGGTCACTGGATGACCAGCAGCATCAGGGGTCACTGGATGACCATCAGCAGCAGAGGTCACTGAATGACCATCTGCAGCAGCAGGGGTCGCTGGATGACCATCAGCAGCAGCAGGGGTCACTGGATGACCATCAACAGCAGGGGTCACTGGATGACCATCAGTGGCAGGGGTCACAGGATGACCATCAGCAGCAGCAGGGGTCACTGGATGACCATCAGCAGCAGGGGTCACTGGATGACCATCAGTAGCAGGGGTCACTGGATGACCATCAGCAGCAGGCATCACTGTGAAACCAGCAGCAGCAGGGGTCACTGGGTGACCATCAGTAGCAGGGATCACTGGATGACCATCAGCAGCAGCAGTGGTCACTGGATGACCATCAGCAGCAGGGGTCACTGGATGGCCATCAGTAGCACGGGTCACTGGGTGACGATCTGCAGCAGCAGGGGTCACTGGATGACCATCAGCAGCAGGGGTCACTGGATGACCATCAGTAGCACGGGTCACTGGATGCCCATCAGCAGCAGCAGGGGTCACTGGTTGACCATCAGCAGCAGGGGTCACTGGATGACCATCAGCAGCAGGGGTCACTGGATGACCATCAGTAGCAGGGGTCACTGGGTGACCATCAGCAGCAGCAGGGGTCACTGTATGACCATCAGCAGCAGCAGGGGTCACTGGATGACCATCAGCAGCAGGGGTCACTGGATGTCCATCAGCAGCAGAGGTCACTGGATGACCATCAGCAGCAGAGGTCACTGGATGACCATCAGCAGCAGCAGGGGTCACTGGATGACGAGCAGCAGCAGGAGTCACTGGATGACCATCAGCAGGTGTCACTGGATGGCCATCAGAAGCAGGGGTCACTGGATGACCATCAGTAGCAGGGGTCATTGGATGACCATCAGCAGCAGGGGTCACTGGATGAGCATCAGCAGCAGCAGGGGTCACTGGATGACCATCAGCAGCAGCAGGGGTCACTGGATGACCATCAGCAGCAGGGGTCACTGGATGACCATCAGCAGCAGCAGGGGTCACTGGATGACCATCAGCAGCAGGGGTCACTGGATGACCATGAGCAGCAGCAGGGATCACTGGATGACAATCAGCAGCAGGGGTCACTGGATGACCATCAGCAGCAGGGGCCACTGGATGACCATCAGCAGCAGCAGGGGTCACTGGATGACCATCAGCAGCAGGGCTCACTGGATGACCATCAGTAGCACGGGTCACTGGGTGACCATCAGCAGCAGCAGGGCTCACTGGATGACCATCAGCAGCAGCAGGGGTCACTGGATGACCATCAGCAGCAGGGGTCACTGGATGACCACCAGCAGCAGGGGTCACTGGATGACTATCAGCAGCAGGGGTCACTGGATGATCATCAGCAGCAGGGGTCACTGGATGACCATCAGTAGCAGGGGTCATTGGATGACCATCAGCAGCAGGGGTCACTGGATGACCATCATCAGCAGGGGTCACTGGATGACCATCAGCAGCAGAGGTCACTGGATGACCATCAGCAGCAGCAGGGGTCACTGGATGACCATCAGCAGCAGCAGGGTTCACTGGATGACCATCAGCAGCAGGGGTCACTGGATGACCATCAGCAGCAGCAGGGGTCACTGGATGACCATCAGCAGCAGGGGTCACTGGAAGACCATGAGCAGCAGCAGGGATCACTGGATGACCATCAGCAGCAGGGGTCACTGGATGACCATCAGCAGCAGGGGCCACTGGATGACCATCAGCAGCAGCAGGGGTCACTGGATGACCATCAGCAGCAGGGGTCACTGGATGACCATCAGTAGCACGGGTCACTGGGTGACCATCAGCAGCAGCAGGGCTCACTGGATGACCATCAGCAGCAGCAGGGGTCACTGGATGACCATCAGCAGCAGGAGTCACTGGATGACCACCAGCAGCAGGGGTCACTGGATGACTATCAGCAGCAGGGGTCACTGGATGATCATCAGCAGCAGGGGTCACTGGATGACCATCAGCAGCAGCATGGGTCACTGGATGACCATCAGTAGCAGCAGGGGTCACTGGATGACCATCAGCAGCAGGGTTCAATGGATGACCATCAGTAGCAGGGGTCACTGGATGACCATCAGTAGGTGTCACTGGTTGACCATCAGCAGCAAAGGTCACTGGATGACCATCAGCAGCAAGGGTCACTGGATGACCATCAGTAGCAGGTGTCACTGGGTGACCACCAGCAGCAGAGGTCACTGGATGACCATCAGCAGCAGCAGGGGTCACTGAATGACCTTCAGCAGCAGGGGTCACTGGATGACGAGAAGCAGCAGGGGTCACTGGATGACCATCAGCAGCAGGGGTCATTGGATGACCATCAGCAGCAGGGGTCATTGGATGACCATCAGCAGCAGGGGTCACTGGATGACCAGCAGAAGCAGGGGTCACTGGATGACCATCAGCAGCAGAGGTCACTGAATGACCATCTGCAGCAGCAGGGGTCGCTGGATGACCATCAGCAGCAGCAGGGGTCACTGCATGACCATCAACAGCAGGGGTCACTGGATGACCATCAGTGGCAGGGGTCACAGGATGACCATCAGCAGAAGCAGGGGTCACTGGATGACAATCAGCAGCAGGGGTCACTGGATGACCATCAGTAGCAGGGGTCACTGGATGACCATCAGCAGCAGAGGTCACTGGATGACCATCAGCAGCAGGGGTCACTGGATGACCATCAGTAGCAGGGGTCACTGGAGGACCATCAGCAGCAGGGATCACTGGATGACCATCAGTAGCAGCAGAGGTCACTGGATGACCATCAGCAGCAGGGGTCACTGGATGACCATCAGCAGCAGGGGTCACTGGATGACCATCAGCAGCAGGGGTAACTGGATGACTATCAGCAGCAAGGGTCACTGGATGACCATCAGCAGCAGCAGGGGTCACTGGATGACTATCAGTAGCAGGGATCACTGGATGACCATCAGTAGCAGGGGTCACTGGATGAGCATCAGCATGTGTCACTGGATGGCCATCAGAAGCAGGGGTCACTGGATGACCATCAGCAATGCTCACTGGATGACCATCAGCAGCAGGCGTCACTGGATGACCATCAGCAGCAGGGGTCACTGGATGACCATCAGTAGCAGCAGGGGTCACTGGATGACCATCAGCAGCAGGGGTCACTGGATGACCATCAGCAGCAGGGGTCACTGGATGACCATCAGTAGCAGGGGTCACTGGAGGACCATCAGCAGCAGGGGTCACTGGATGACCATCAGTAGCAGCAGAGGTCACTGGATGACCATCAGCAGCAGGGCTCACTGGATGACCATCAGCAGCAGCAGGGGTCACTGGATGACCATCAGCAGAAGGGATCACTGGATGACCATCAGCAGCAGCAGGGGTCACTGGATGACCATCAGCAGCAGGGGTCATTGGATGACGAGCAGCAGCAGGGGTCACTGGATGACCATCAGCAGCAGGGGTCACTGGATGACCATCAGCAGCAGGGGTCATTGGATGACCATCAGCAGCAGGGGTCACTGGATGACCATCAGCAGCAGAGGTCACTGGATGACCATCAGCAGCAGCAGGGGTCACTGGATGACCATCTGCAGCAGGGGTCACTGGATGTCCATAAGCGACAGCAGGGGTCGCTGGATGACTATCAGCAGCAGCAGGGGTCACTGGATGACCATCAGCAGCAGGGGTCAGTGGATGACCATCAGCAGCAGCAGAGGTCACTGGATGACCATCAGCAGCAGGGGTCACTGGATGACCACCAGCAGCAGGGGTCACTGGATGACTAACAGCAGCAGGGGTCACTGGATGATCATCAGCAGCAGGGGTCACTGGATGACCATCAGCAGCAGGGGTCACTGGATGACCATCAGCAGCAGCATGTGTCACTGGATGACCATCAGCAGCAGGGGTCGCTGGATGACCATCAGCAGCAGGGGTCACTGGATGACCATCAGCAGCAGCAGGGGTCACTGGATGACCATCAGCAGCAGGTATCACTGGATGACCATCAGTAGCACGGGTCACTGGGTGACCATCAGCAGCAGCAGGGCTCACTGGATGACCATCAGCAGCAGCAGGGGTCACTGGATGACCATCAGCAGCAGGGGTCACTGGATGACGAGAAGCAGCAGGGGTCACTGGATGACCATCAGCAGCAGGGGTCACTGGATGACCATCAGCAGCAGGGGTCATTGGATGACCATCAGCAGCAGGGGTCACTGGATGACCAGCAGCAGCAGGGGTCACTGGATGACCATCAGCAGCAGAGGTCACTGAATGACCATCTGCATCAGCAGGGGTCGCTGGATGACCATCAGCAGCAGCAGGGGTCACTGGATGACCATCAACAGCAGGGGTCACTGGATGACCATCAGTGGCAGGGGTCACAGGATGACCATCAGCAGCAGCAGGGGTCACTGGATGACCATCAGCAGCAGGGGTCACTGGATGACCATCAGTAGCAGGGGTCACTGGATGACCATCAGCAGCAGGCATCACTGTGAAACCAACAGCAGCAGGGGTCACTGGGTGACCATCAGTAGCAGGGATCACTGGATGACCAGCAGCAGCAGCAGGGGTCACTGGATGACCATCAGCAGCAGGGGTCACTGGATGACCATCAGTAGCACGGGTCACTGGGTGACGATCTGCAGCAGCAGGGGTAACTGGATGACCATCAGCAGCAGGGGTCACTGGATGACCATCAGTAGCACGGGTCACTGGATGCCCATCAGCAGCAGCAGGGGTCACTGGTTGACCATCAGCAGCAGAGGTCACTGGATGACCATCAGCAGCAGGGGTCACTGGATGACCATCAGTAGCAGGGGTCACTGGGTGACCATCAGCAGCAGCAGGGGTCACTGGATGACCATCAGCAGCAGCAGGCGTCACTGGATGACCATCAGCAGCAGGGGTCACTGGATGTCCATCAGCAGCAGGGGTCACTGGATGACCATCAGCAGCAGAGGTCACTGGATGACCATCAGCAGCAGCAGGGGTCACTGGATGACGAGCAGCAGGAGTCACTGGATGACCATCAGCGGCAGCAGGGGTCACTGGGTGACGATCTGCAGCAGCAGGGGTAACTGGATGACCATCAGCAGCAGGGGTCACTGGATGACCATCAGTAGCACGGGTCACTGGATGCCCATCAGCAGCAGCAGGGGTCACTGGTTGACCACCAGCAGCAGGGGTCACTGGATGACTATCAGCAGCAGGGGTCACTGGATGATCATCAGCAGCAGGGGTCACTGGATGACCATCAGTAGCAGGGTTCATTGGATGACCATCAGCAGCAGGGGTCACTGGATGACCATCATCAGCAGGGGTCACTGGATGACCATCAGCAGCAGAGGTCACTGGATGACCATCAGCAGCAGGGGTCACTGGATGACCATCAGCAGCAGCAGGGTTCACTGGATGACCATCAGCAGCAGGGGTCACTGGATGACCATCAGCAGCAGCAGGGGTCACTGGATGACCATCAGCAGCAGGGGTCACTGGAAGACCATGAGCAGCAGCAGGGATCACTGGATGACCATCAGCAGCAGGGGTCACTGGATGACCATCAGCAGCAGGGGCCACTGGATGACCATCAGCAGCAGCAGGGGTCACTGGATGACCATCAGCAGCAGGGGTCACTGGATGACCATCAGTAGCACGGGTCACTGGGTGACCATCAGCAGCAGCAGGGCTCACTGGATGACCATCAGCAGCAGCAGGGGTCACTGGATGACCATCAGCAGCAGGAGTCACTGGATGACCACCAGCAGCAGGGGTCACTGGATGACTATCAGCAGCAGGGGTCACTGGATGATCATCAGCAGCAGGGGTCACTGGATGACCATCAGCAGCAGCATGGGTCACTGGATGACCATCAGTAGCAGCAGGGGTCACTGGATGACCATCAGCAGCAGGGGTCAATGGATGACCATCAGTAGCAGGGGTCACTGGATGACCATCAGTAGGTGTCACTGGTTGACCATCAGCAGCAAAGGTCACTGGATGACCATCAGCAGCAAGGGTCACTGGATGACCATCAGTAGCAGGTGTCACTGGGTGACCACCAGCAGCAGAGGTCACTGGATGACCATCAGCAGCAGCAGGGGTCACTGAATGACCTTCAGCAGCAGAGGTCACTGGATGACGAGAAGCAGCAGGGGTCACTGGATGACCATCAGCAGCAGCGGTCATTGGATGACCATCAGCAGCAGGGGTCATTGGATGACCATCAGCAGCAGGGGTCACTGGATGACCAGCAGAAGCAGGGGTCACTGGATGACCATCAGCAGCAGAGGTCACTGAATGACCATCTGCAGCAGCAGGGGTCGCTGGATGACCATCAGCAGCAGCAGGGGTCACTGGATGACCATCAACAGCAGGGGTCACTGGATGACCATCAGTGGCAGGGGTCACAGGATGACCATCAGCAGCAGCAGGGGTCACTGGATGACAATCAGCAGCAGGGGTCACTGGATGACCATCAGTAGCAGGGGTCACTGGATGACCATCAGCAGCAGAGGTCACTGGATGACCATCAGCAGCAGGGGTCACTGGATGACCATCAGTAGCAGGGGTCACTGGAGGACCATCAGCAGCAGGGATCACTGGATGACCATCAGTAGCAGCAGAGGTCACTGGATGACCATCAGCAGCAGGGGTCACTGGATGACCATCAGCAGCAGGGGTCACTGGATGACCATCAGCAGCAGGGGTAACTGGATGACTATCAGCAGCAAGGGTCACTGGATGACCATCAGCAGCAGCAGGGGTCACTGGATGACTATCAGCAGCAGGGATCACTGGATGACCATCAGTAGCAGGGGTCACTGGATGAGCATCAGCATGTGTCACTGGATGGCCATCAGAAGCAGGGGTCACTGGATGACCATCAGCAATGCTCACTGGATGACCATCAGCAGCAGGCGTCACTGGATGACCATCAGCAGCAGGGGCCACTGGATGACCATCAGTAGCAGCAGGGGTCACTGGATGACCATCAGCAGCAGGGGTCACTGGATGACCATCAGCAGCAGGGGTCACTGGATGACCATCAGTAGCAGGGGTCACTGGAGGACCATCAGCAGCAGGGGTCACTGGATGACCATCAGTAGCAGCAGAGGTCACTGGATGACCATCAGCAGCAGGGCTCACTGGATGACCATCAGCAGCAGCAGGGGTCACTGGATGACCATCAGCAGAAGGGATCACTGGATGACCATCAGCAGCAGCAGGGGTCACTGGATGACCATCAGCAGCAGGGGTCATTGGATGACGAGCAGCAGCAGGGGTCACTGGATGACCATCAGCAGCAGGGGTCACTGGATGACCATCAGCAGCAGGGGTCATTGGATGACCATCAGCAGCAGGGGTCACTGGATGACCATCAGCAGCAGAGGTCACTGGATGACCATCAGCAGCAGCAGGGGTCACTGGATGACCATCTGCAGCAGGGGTCACTGGATGTCCATAAGCGACAGCAGGGGTCGCTGGATGACTATCAGCAGCAGCAGGGGTCACTGGATGACCATCAGCAGCAGGGGTCAGTGGATGACCATCAGCAGCAGCAGGGGTCACTGGATGACCATCAGCAGCAGGGGTCACTGGATGACCACCAGCAGCAGGGGTCACTGGATGACTATCAGCAGCAGGGGTCACTGGATGATCATCAGCAGCAGGGGTCACTGGATGACCATCAGCAGCAGGGGTCACTGGATGACCATCAGCAGCAGCATGTGTCACTGGATGACCATCAGCAGCAGGGGTCGCTGGATGACCATCAGCAGCAGGGGTCACTGGATGACCATCAGCAGCAGCAGGGGTCACTGGATGACCATCAGCAGCAGGTATCACTGGATGACCATCAGTAGCACGGGTCACTGGGTGACCATCAGCAGCAGCAGGGCTCACTGGATGACCATCAGCAGCAGCAGGGGTCACTGGATGACCATCAGCAGCAGGGGTCACTGGATGACGAGAAGCAGCAGGGGTCACTGGATGACCATCAGCAGCAGGGGTCACTGGATGACCATCAGCAGCAGGGGTCATTGGATGACCATCAGCAGCAGGGGTCACTGGATGACCAGCAGCAGCAGGGGTCACTGGATGACCATCAGCAGCAGAGGTCACTGAATGACCATCTGCATCAGCAGGGGTCGCTGGATGACCATCAGCAGCAGCAGGGGTCACTGGATGACCATCAACAGCAGGGGTCACTGGATGACCATCAGTGGCAGGGGTCACAGGATGACCATCAGCAGCAGCAGGGGTCACTGGATGACCATCAGCAGCAGGGGTCACTGGATGACCATCAGTAGCAGGGGTCACTGGATGACCATCAGCAGCAGCAGGGCTCACTGGATGACCATCAGCAGCAGGTATCACTGGATGACCATCAGTAGCACGGGTCACTGGGTGACCATCAGCAGCAGCAGGGCTCACTGGATGACCATCAGCAGCAGCAGGGGTCACTGGATGACCATCAGCAGCAGGGGTCACTGGATGACGAGAAGCAGCAGGGGTCACTGGATGACCATCAGCAGCAGGGGTCACTGGATGACCATCAGCAGCAGGGGTCATTGGATGACCATCAGCAGCAGGGGTCACTGGATGACCAGCAGCAGCAGGGGTCACTGGATGACCATCAGCAGCAGAGGTCACTGAATGACCATCTGCATCAGCAGGGGTCGCTGGATGACCATCAGCAGCAGCAGGGGTCACTGGATGACCATCAACAGCAGGGGTCACTGGATGACCATCAGTGGCAGGGGTCACAGGATGACCATCAGCAGCAGCAGGGGTCACTGGATGACCATCAGCAGCAGGGGTCACTGGATGACCATCAGTAGCAGGGGTCACTGGATGACCATCAGCAGCAGCAGGGCTCACTGGATGACCATCAGCAGCAGCAGGGGTCACTGGATGACCATCAGCAGCAGGAGTCACTGGATGACCACCAGCAGCAGGTGTCACTGGATGACTATCAGCAGCAGGGGTCACTGGATGATCATCAGCAGCAGGGGTCACTGGATGACCATCAGCAGCAGCATGGGTCACTGGATGACCATCAGTAGCAGCAGGGGTCACTGGATGACCATCAGCAGCAGGGTTCAATGGATGACCATCAGTAGCAGGGGTCACTGGATGACCATCAGTAGGTGTCACTGGTTGACCATCAGCAGCAAAGGTCACTGGATGACCATCAGCAGCAAGGGTCACTGGATGACCATCAGTAGCAGGTGTCACTGGGTGACCACCAGCAGCAGAGGTCACTGGATGACCATCAGCAGCAGCAGGGGTCACTGAATTACCTTCAGCAGCAGGGGTCACTGGATGACGAGAAGCAGCAGGGGTCACTGGATGACCATCAGCAGCAGGGGTCATTGGATGACCATCAGCAGCAGGGGTCATTGGATGACCATCAGCAGCAGGGGTCACTGGATGACCAGCAGAAGCAGGGGTCACTGGATGACCATCAGCAGCAGAGGTCACTGAATGACCATCTGCAGCAGCAGGGGTCGCTGGATGACCATCAGCAGCAGCAGGGGTCACTGGATGACCATCAACAGCAGGGGTCACTGGATGACCATCAGTGGCAGGGGTCACAGGATGACCATCAGCAGCAGCAGGGGTCACTGGATGACAATCAGCAGCAGGGGTTACTGGATGACCATCAGTAGCAGGGGTCACTGGATGACCATCAGCAGCAGAGGTCACTGGATGACCATCAGCAGCAGGGGTCACTGGATGACCATCAGTAGCAGGGGTCACTGGAGGACCATCAGCAGCAGGGATCACTGGATGACCATCAGTAGCAGCAGAGGTCACTGGATGACCATCAGCAGCAGGGGTCACTGGATGACCATCAGCAGCAGGGGTCACTGGATGACCATCAGCAGCAGGGGTAACTGGATGACTATCAGCAGCAAGGGTCACTGGATGACCATCAGCAGCAGCAGGGGTCACTGGATGACTATCAGCAGCAGGGATCACTGGATGACCATCAGTAGCAGGGGTCACTGGATGAGCATCAGCATGTGTCACTGGATGGCCATCAGAAGCAGGGGTCACTGGATGACCATCAGCAATGCTCACTGGATGACCATCAGCAGCAGGCGTCACTGGATGACCATCAGCAGCAGGGGTCACTGGATGACCATCAGTAGCAGCAGGGGTCACTGGATGACCATCAGCAGCAGGGGTCACTGGATGACCATCAGCAGCAGGGGTCACTGGATGACCATCAGTAGCAGGGGTCACTGGAGGACCATCAGCAGCAGGGGTCACTGGATGACCATCAGTAGCAGCAGAGGTCACTGGATGACCATCAGCAGCAGGGCTCACTGGATGACCATCAGCAGCAGCAGGGGTCACTGGATGACCATCAGCAGAAGGGATCACTGGATGACCATCAGCAGCAGCAGGGGTCACTGGATGACCATCAGCAGCAGGGGTCATTGGATGACGAGCAGCAGCAGGGGTCACTGGATGACCATCAGCAGCAGGGGTCACTGGATGACCATCAGCAGCAGGGGTCATTGGATGACCATCAGCAGCAGGGGTCACTGGATGACCATCAGCAGCAGAGGTCACTGGATGACCATCAGCAGCAGCAGGGGTCACTGGATGACCATCTGCAGCAGGGGTAACTGGATGTCCATAAGCGACAGCAGGGGTCGCTGGATGACTATCAGCAGCAGCAGGGGTCACTGGATGACCATCAGCAGCAGGGGTCAGTGGATGACCATCAGCAGCAGCAGGGGTCACTGGATGACCATCAGCAGCAGGGGTCACTGGATGACCACCAGCAGCAGGGGTCACTGGATGACTATCAGCAGCAGGGGTCACTGGATGATCATCAGCAGCAGGGGTCACTGGATGACCATCAGCAGCAGGGGTCACTGGATGACCATCAGCAGCAGCATGTGTCACTGGATGACCATCAGCAGCAGGGGTCGCTGGATGACCATCAGCAGCAGGGGTCACTGGATGACCATCAGCAGCAGCAGGGGTCACTGGATGACCATCAGCAGCAGGTATCACTGGATGACCATCAGTAGCACGGGTCACTGGGTGACCATCAGCAGCAGCAGGGCTCACTGGATGACCATCAGCAGCAGCAGGGGTCACTGGATGACCATCAGCAGCAGGGGTCACTGGATGACGAGAAGCAGCAGGGGTCACTGGATGACCATCAGCAGCAGGGGTCACTGGATGACCATCAGCAGCAGGTGTCATTGGATGACCATCAGCAGCAGGGGTCACTGGATGACCAGCAGCAGCAGGGGTCACTGGATGACCATCAGCAGCAGAGGTCACTGAATGACCATCTGCATCAGCAGGGGTCGCTGGATGACCATCAGCAGCAGCAGGGGTCACTGGATGACCATCAACAGCAGGGGTCACTGGATGACCATCAGTGGCAGGGGTCACAGGATGACCATCAGCAGCAGCAGGGGTCACTGGATGACCATCAGCAGCAGGGGTCACTGGATGACCATCAGTAGCAGGGGTCACCGGATGACCATCAGCAGCAGGCATCACTGTGAAACCAACAGCAGCAGGGGTCACTGGGTGACCATCAGTAGCAGGGATCACTGGATGACCAGCAGCAGCAGCAGGGGTCACTGGATGACCATCAGCAGCAGGGGTCACTGGATGACCATCAGTAGCACGGGTCACTGGGTGACGATCTGCAGCAGCAGGGGTAACTGGATGACCATCAGCAGCAGGGGTCACTGGATGACCATCAGTAGCACGGGTCACTGGATGCCCATCAGCAGCAGCAGGGGTCACTGGTTGACCATCAGCAGCAGAGGTCACTGGATGACCATCAGCAGCAGGGGTCACTGGATGACCATCAGTAGCAGGGGTCACTGGGTGACCATCAGCAGCAGCAGGGGTCACTGGATGACCATCAGCAGCAGCAGGGGTCACTGGATGAACATCAGCAGCAGGGGTCACTGGATGTCCATCAGCAGCAGGGGTCACTGGATGACCATCAGCAGCAGAGGTCACTGGATGACCATCAGCAGCAGCAGGGGTCACTGGATGACGAGCAGCAGGAGTCACTGGATGACCATCAGCGGCAGCAGGGGTCACTGGATGACCATCAGCAGCAGCAGGGGTCATTGGATGACCATCAGCAGCAGGAGTCACTGGATGACCATCAGTAGCAGTGGTCACTGGATGACCATCAGCAGCAGCAAGTGGCCACTGGATGACCATCAGCAGCAGGGGTCACTGGATGACCATCAGCAGCAGGGGTCACTGGATGACCATCAGTAGCAAGGGTCACTGGATGACCATCAGCATGTGTCACTGGATGGCCATCAGAAGCAGGGGTCACTGGATGACCATCAGCAGTGCTCACTGGATGACCATCAGCAGCAGGCGTCACTGGATGACCATCAGCAGCAGGGGTCACTGGATGACCATCAGTAGCAGCAGGGGTCACTGGATGACCATCAGCAGCAGGGGTCACTGGATGACCATCAGCAGCAGCACGGGTCACTGTATGACCATCAGCAGCAGCAGGGGTCACTGGATGACCATCAGCAGCAGCAGGGGTCACTGGATGACCATCAGCAGCAGGGGTCACTGGATGACCATCAGCAGCAGGGGTCGCTGGATGACCATCAGCAGCAGGGGTCACTGGATGACCATCAGCAGCAGCATGGGTCACTGGATGACCATCAGCAGCAGAGGTCACTGGATGACCATCAGCAACAGGGGTCACTGGATGACCATCAGCAGCAGCAGGGGTCACCGGATGACTATCAGCAGCAGGGATCACTGGATGACCATCAGCAGCAGCAGATGTCACTGGATGACCATCAGCAGCAGGGGTCATTGGATGACGAGCAGCAGCAGGGGTCACTGGATGACCATCAGCAGCAGGGGTCACTGGATGACCATCAGCAGCAGGGATCATTGGATGACCATCAGCAGCAGGGGTCACTGGATGACCATCAGCAGCAGGGGTCACTGGATGGCCATCTGCAGCAGCAGGGGTCACTGGATGACCGTCAGCAGCAGGGGTCACTGGATGACTATCAGCAGCAGCAGGGGTCACTGGATGACCACCAGCAGCAGGGGTCACTGGATGACCATCAGCAGCAGCAGGGGTCACTGAATGACCATCAGCAGCAGGGGTCACTGGATGACCATCAGCAGCAGGGGTCACTGGATGACCATCAGCAGCAGCAGGGGTCACTGGATGACCATCAGCAGCAGCAGGGGTCATTGGATGACCATCAGCAGCAGGGGTCACTGGATGACCATCAGCAGCAGGGGTCACTGGATGACCATCAGCAGCAGGGGTCACTGGATGACCATCAGAAGCAGGGGTCACTGGAGGACCATCATCAGCAGGGGTCACTGGATGACCATCAGTAGCAGCAGAGGTCACTGGATGACCATCAGCAGCAGAGGTCACTGGATGACCATCAGCAGCAGCAGGGGTCACCGGATGACTATCAGCAGCAGGGATCACTGGATGAACATCAGCAGCAGCAGATGTCACTGGATGACCATCAGCAGCAGGGGTCATTGGATGACGAGCAGCAGCAGGGGTCACTGGATGACCATCAGCAGCAGGGGTCACTGGATGACCATCAGCAGCAGGGATCATTGGATGACCATCAGCAGCAGGGGTCACTGGATGACCATCAGCAGCAGGGGTCACTGGATGGCCATCTGCAGCAGGGGTCGCTGGATGACCATCAGCAGCAGCAGGGGTCACTGGATGACCGTCAGCAGCAGGGGTCACTGGATGACCATCAGCAGCAGCAGGGGTCACTGGATGAGCATCAGCAGCAGGGGTCACTGGATGACCACCAGCAGCAGGGGTCACTGGATGACTATCAGCAGCAGGGGTCACTGGATGATCATCAGCAGCAGGGGTCACTGGATGACCATCAGCAGCAGGGGTCACTGGATGACCATCAGCAGCAGCATGGGTCACTGGATGACCATCAGCAGCGGCGGTCACTGGGTGACCATCAGCAGCAGGGGTCACTGGATGACCATCAGCAGCAGCAGGGGTCACTGGACGACCATCAGCAGCAGGTATCCCTGGATGACCATCAGCAGCACGGATCACTGGGTGACCATCAGCAGCAGCAGGGCTCACTGGATGACCATCAGCAGCAGCAGGGGTCACTGGATGACCATCAGCAGCAGGGGTCACTGGGTGACCACCAGCAGCAGGGGTCACTGGATGACCATCAGCAGCAGCAGGGGTCACTGAATGACCATCAGCAGCAGGGGTCACTGGATGACGAGAAGCAGCAGGGGTCACTGGGTGACGATCTGCAGCAGCAGGGGTCACTGGATGACCATCAGCAGCAGGGGTCACTGGATGACCATCAGTAGCACGGGTCACTGGGTGACGATCTGCAGCAGCAGGGGTAACTGGATGACCATCAGTAGCACGGGTCACTGGATGCCCATCAGCAGCAGCAGGGGTCACTGGTTGACCATCAGCAGCAGGGGTCACTGGATGACCATCAGCAGCAGGGGTTACTGGATGACCATCAGTAGCATGGGTCAGTGGGTGACCATCAGCAGCAGCAGGGGTCACTGGATGACCCTCAGCAGCAGCAGGGGTCACTGGATGACTATCAGCAGCAGGGGTCACTGGATGATCATCAGCAGCAGGGGTCACTGGATGACTATCAGCAGCAGGGGTCACTGGATGATCATCATCAGCAGGGGTCACTGGATGACCATCAGCAGCAGCAGGGGTCACTGGATGACCATCAGTAGCAGCAGGGGTCACTGGATGACCATCAGCAGCAGGGGTCAATGGATGACCATCAGTAGCAGGGGTCACTGGATGACCATCAGTAGGGGTCACTGGATGACCATCAGCAGCAGGGGTCACTGGATGACCATCAGTAGCAGGGGTCACTGGGTGACCATCAGCAGCAGCAGGGGGTCACTGGATGACCATCAGCAGCAGGGGTCACTGGATGACCATCAGCAGCAGTGGTCACTGGATGACCATCAGCAGCAGCAGGGGTCACTGGATGACCATCAGCAGCAGTGGTCACTGGATGACCATCAGCGGCAGCAGGGGTCACTGGATGACCATCAGCAGCAGCAGGGGTCACTGGATGACCAGCAGCAGCAGGAGTCACTGGATGACCATCAGTAGCAGGGGCCACTGGATGACCATCAGTAGCAGCATGGGTCACTGGATGACCATCAGCAGCAGGGGTCACTGGATGACCATCAGCAGCAGGGGTCACTGGATGACCATCATTAGCAGGGGTCACTGGGTGACCATCAGCAGCAGGGGTCACTGGATGACCATCAGTAGCAGGGGTTACTGGATGACCATCAGCAGCAGCAGAGGTCACTGGATGACCATCAGCAGCAGCGTTCACTGGATGACCATCAGCAGCAGCAGGGATCACTGGATGACCATCAGCAGCAGCAGGGGTCACTGGATGACCATCAGCAGCAGCAGGGGTCACTGGATGACCATCAGTAGCAGCAGGGGTCACTGGATGACCATCAGCAGCAGGGGTCACTGGATGACCATCATGAGCAGGGGTCACTGGATGACCATCAGCAGCAGGGGTCACTGGATGACCATCAGCAGCATCAGGGGTCACTGGATGACGAGCAGCAACAGGGGTCACTGGATGACCATCAGCAGCAGCAGGGGTCATTGGATGACCATCAGCAGCAGGAGTCACTGGATGACCATCAGTAGCAGGGGTCACTGGATGACCATCAGCAGCAGCAAGTGGTCACTGGATGACCATCAGCAGCAGGGGTCACTGGATGACCATCAGCAGCAGGGGTCACTGGATGACCATCAGTAGCAGGGGTCACTGGGTGATGATCAGCAGCAGGGGTCACTGGATGACCATCAGTAGCAGGGGTCACTGGATGACCATCAGCAGCAGAGGTCACTGGATGACCATCAGCAGCAGCGTTCACTGGATGACCATAAGCAGCAGCAGGGGTCACTGGATGACCATCAGCAGCAGGGGTCACTGGATGACCATCAGCGGCAGCAGGGGTCGCTGGATGACCATCAGCAGCAGCAGGGGTCACTGGATGACCATCAGCAGCAGGGGACACTGGATGTCCATCAGCAGCAGGGGTCACTGGATGACTATCAGCAGCAGGGGTCACTGGATGATCATCATCAGCAGGGGTCACTGGATGACCATCAGCAGCAGCAGGGGTCACTGGATGACCATCAGTAGCAGCAGGGGTCACTGGATGACTATCAGCAGCAGGGGTCACTGGATGATCATCAGCAGCAGGGGTCACTGGATGACTATCAGCAGCAGGGGTCACTGGATGATCATCATCAGCAGGGGTCACTGGATGACCATCAGCAGCAGCAGGGGTCACTGGATGACCATCAGTAGCAGGGGTCACTGGATGACCATCAGTAGCAGGGGTCACTGGGTGACCATCAGCAGCAGCAGGGGTCACTGGATGACCATCAGCAGCAGGGGTCACTGGATGACCATCAGCAGCAGGGGTCACTGGATGACCATCAGCAGCAGAGGTCACTGGATGACCATCAGTAGCAGGGGTCACTGGGTGACCATCAGCAGCAGCAGGGGTCACTGGATGACCATCAGCAGCAGGGGTCACTGGATGACCATCAGCAGCAGGGGTCACTGGATGACCATCAGCAGCAGAGGTCACTGGATGACCATCAGCAGCAGCAGGGGTCACTGGATGACCATCAGCAGCAGTGGTCACTGGATGACCATCAGCGGCAGCAGGGGTCACTGGATGACCATCAGCAGCAGCAGGGGTCACTGCATGACCAGCAGCAGCAGGAGTCACTGGATGACCATCAGTAGCAGGGGCCACTGGATGACCATCAGTAGCAGCATGGGTCACTGGATGACCATCATTAGCAGGGGTCACTGGGTGACCATCAGCAGCAGGGGCCACTGGATGACCATCAGTAGCAGGGGTTACTGGATGACCATCAGCAGCAGCAGAGGTCACTGGATGACCATCAGCAGCAGCGTTCACTGGATGACCATCAGCAGCAGCAGGGATCACTGGATGACCATCAGCAGCAGCAGGGGTCACTGGATGACCATCAGCAGCAGCAGGGGTCACTGGATGACCATCAGTAGCAGCAGTGGTCACTGGATGACCATCAGCAGCAGGGGTCACTGGATGACCATCATGAGCAGGGGTCACTGGATGACCATCAGCAGCAGGGGTCACTGGATGACCATCAGCAGCATCAGGGGTCACTGGATGACGAGCAGCAACAGGGGTCACTGGATGACCATCAGCAGCAGCAGGGGGCATTGGATGACCATCAGCAGCAGGAGTCACTGGATGACCATCAGTAGCAGGGGTCACTGGATGACCATCAGCAGCAGCAAGTGGTCACTGGATGACCATCAGCAGCAGGGGTCACTGGATGACCATCAGCAGCAGGGGTCACTGGATGACCATCAGTAGCAGGGGTCACTGGGTGATGATCAGCAGCAGGGGTCACTGGATGACCATCAGTAGCAGGGGTCACTGGATGACCATCAGCAGCAGAGGTCACTGGATGACCATCAGCAGCAGCGTTCACTGGATGACCATCAGCAGCAGCAGGGGTCACTGGATGACCACCAGCAGCAGGGGTCACTGGATGACTATCAGCAGCAGGTGTCACTGGATGATGATCATCAGCAGGGGTCACTGGATGACCATCAGCAGCAGCAGGGGTCACTGGATGACCATCAGTAGCAGCAGGGGTCACTGGATGACTATCAGCAGCAGGGGTCACTGGATGATCATCAGCAGCAGGGGTCACTGGATGACTATCAGCAGCAGGGGTCACTGGATGATCATCATCATCAGGGGTCACTGGATGACCATCAGCAGCAGCAGGGGTCACTGGATGACCATCAGTAGCAGGGGTCACTGGATGACCATCAGTAGCAGGGGTCACTGGGTGACCATCAGCAGCAGCAGGGGTCACTGGATGACCATCAGCAGCAGGGGTCACTGGATGACCATCAGCAGCAGGGGTCACTGGATGACCATCAGCAGCAGAGGTCACTGGATGACCATCAGTAGCAGGGGTCACTGGGTGACCATCAGCAGCAGCAGGGGTCACTGGATGACCATCAGCAGCAGGGGCCACTGGATGACCATCAGCAGCAGGGGTCACTGGATGACCATCAGCAGCAGAGGTCACTGGATGACCATCAGCAGCAGCAGGGGTCACTGGATGACCATCAGCAGCAGTGGTCACTGGATGACCATCAGCGGCAGCAGGGGTCACTGGATGACCATCAGCAGCAGCAGGGGTCACTGCATGACCAGCAGCAGCAGGAGTCACTGGATGACCATCAGTAGCAGGGGCCACTGGATGACCATCAGTAGCAGCATGGGTCACTGGATGACCATCATTAGCAGGGGTCACTGGGTGACCATCAGCAGCAGGGGTCACTGGATGACCATCAGTAGCAGGGGTTACTGGATGACCATCAGCAGCAGCAGAGGTCACTGGATGACCATCAGCAGCAGCGTTCACTGGATGACCATCAGCAGCAGCAGGGATCACTGGATGACCATCAGCAGCAGCAGGGGTCACTGGATGACCATCAGCAGCAGCAGGGGTCACTGGATGACCATCAGTAGCAGCAGGGGTCACTGGATGACCATCAGCAGCAGGGGTCACTGGATGACCATCATGAGCAGGGGTCACTGGATGACCATCAGCAGCAGGGGTCACTGGATGACCATCAGCAGCATCAGGGGTCACTGGATGACGAGCAGCAACAGGGGTCACTGGATGACCACCAGCAGCAGCAGGGGTCATTGGATGACCATCAGCAGCAGGAGTCACTGGATGACCATCAGTAGCAGGGGTCACTGGATGACCATCAGCAGCAGCAAGTGGTCACTGGATGACCATCAGCAGCAGGGGTCACTGGATGACCATCAGCAGCAGGGGTCACTGGATGACCATCAGTAGCAGGGGTCACTGGGTGATGATCAGCAGCAGGGGTCACTGGATGACCATCAGTAGCAGGGGTCACTGGATGACCATCAGCAGCAGAGGTCACTGGATGACCATCAGCAGCAGCGTTCACTGGATGACCATCAGCAGCAGCAGGGGTCACTGGATGACCACCAGCAGCAGGGGTCACTGGATGACCATCAGCGGCAGCAGGGGTCGCTGGATGACCATCAGCAGCAGCAGGGGTCACTGGATGACCATCAGCAGCAGGGGTCACTGGATGACAATCAGCAGCAGCAGGGGTCACTGGATGACCATCAGCAGCAGCAGGGGTCACTGGATGACCATCAGTAGCAGCAGGGGTCACTGGATGACCATCAGCAGCAGCAGGGGTCACTGGATGACCATCAGCAGCAGGGGTCACTGGATGACCATCAGAAGCAGGGGTCACTGGAGGACCATCATCAGCAGGGGTCACTGGATGACCATCAGTAGCAGCAGAGGTCACTGGATGACCATCAGCAGCAGAGGTCACTGGATGACCATCAGCAGCAGCAGGGGTCACCGGATGACTATCAGCAGCAGGGATCACTGGATGAACATCAGCAGCAGCAGATGTCACTGGATGACCATCAGCAGCAGGGGTCATTGGATGACGAGCAGCAGCAGGGGTCACTGGATGACCATCAGCAGCAGGGGTCACTGGATGACCATCAGCAGCAGGGATCATTGGATGACCATCAGCAGCAGGGGTCACTGGATGACCATCAGCAGCAGGGGTCACTGGATGGCCATCTGCAGCAGGGGTCGCTGGATGACCATCAGCAGCAGCAGGGGTCACTGGATGACCGTCAGCAGCAGGGGTCACTGGATGACCATCAGCAGCAGCAGGGGTCACTGGATGAGCATCAGCAGCAGGGGTCACTGGATGACCACCAGCAGCAGGGGTCACTGGATGACTATCAGCAGCAGGGGTCACTGGATGATCATCAGCAGCAGGGGTCACTGGATGACCATCAGCAGCAGGGGTCACTGGATGACCATCAGCAGCAGCATGGGTCACTGGATGACCATCAGCAGCGGCGGTCACTGGGTGACCATCAGCAGCAGGGGTCACTGGATGACCATCAGCAGCAGCAGGGGTCACTGGACGACCATCAGCAGCAGGTATCCCTGGATGACCATCAGCAGCACGGATCACTGGGTGACCATCAGCAGCAGCAGGGCTCACTGGATGACCATCAGCAGCAGCAGGGGTCACTGGATGACCATCAGCAGCAGGGGTCACTGGGTGACCACCAGCAGCAGGGGTCACTGGATGACCATCAGCAGCAGCAGGGGTCACTGAATGACCATCAGCAGCAGGGGTCACTGGATGACGAGAAGCAGCAGGGGTCACTGGGTGACGATCTGCAGCAGCAGGGGTCACTGGATGACCATCAGCAGCAGGGGTCACTGGATGACCATCAGTAGCACGGGTCACTGGGTGACGATCTGCAGCAGCAGGGGTAACTGGATGACCATCAGTAGCACGGGTCACTGGATGCCCATCAGCAGCAGCAGGGGTCACTGGTTGACCATCAGCAGCAGGGGTTACTGGATGACCATCAGTAGCATGGGTCAGTGGGTGACCATCAGCAGCAGCAGGGGTCACTGGATGACCCTCAGCAGCAGCAGGGGTCACTGGATGACTATCAGCAGCAGGGGTCACTGGATGATCATCAGCAGCAGGGGTCACTGGATGACTATCAGCAGCAGGGGTCACTGGATGATCATCATCAGCAGGGGTCACTGGATGACCATCAGCAGCAGCAGGGGTCACTGGATGACCATCAGTAGCAGCAGGGGTCACTGGATGACCATCAGCAGCAGGGGTCAATGGATGACCATCAGTAGCAGGGGTCACTGGATGACCATCAGTAGGGGTCACTGGATGACCATCAGCAGCAGGGGTCACTGGATGACCATCAGTAGCAGGGGTCACTGGGTGACCATCAGCAGCAGCAGGGGGTCACTGGATGACCATCAGCAGCAGGGGTCACTGGATGACCATCAGCAGCAGTGGTCACTGGATGACCATCAGCAGCAGCAGGGGTCACTGGATGACCATCAGCAGCAGTGGTCACTGGATGACCATCAGCGGCAGCAGGGGTCACTGGATGACCATCAGCAGCAGCAGGGGTCACTGGATGACCAGCAGCAGCAGGAGTCACTGGATGACCATCAGTAGCAGGGGCCACTGGATGACCATCAGTAGCAGCATGGGTCACTGGATGACCATCAGCAGCAGGGGTCACTGGATGACCATCAGCAGCAGGGGTCACTGGATGACCATCATTAGCAGGGGTCACTGGGTGACCATCAGCAGCAGGGGTCACTGGATGACCATCAGTAGCAGGGGTTACTGGATGACCATCAGCAGCAGCAGAGGTCACTGGATGACCATCAGCAGCAGCGTTCACTGGATGACCATCAGCAGCAGCAGGGATCACTGGATGACCATCAGCAGCAGCAGGGGTCACTGGATGACCATCAGCAGCAGCAGGGGTCACTGGATGACCATCAGTAGCAGCAGGGGTCACTGGATGACCATCAGCAGCAGGGGTCACTGGATGACCATCATGAGCAGGGGTCACTGGATGACCATCAGCAGCAGGGGTCACTGGATGACCATCAGCAGCATCAGGGGTCACTGGATGACGAGCAGCAACAGGGGTCACTGGATGACCATCAGCAGCAGCAGGGGTCATTGGATGACCATCAGCAGCAGGAGTCACTGGATGACCATCAGTAGCAGGGGTCACTGGATGACCATCAGCAGCAGCAAGTGGTCACTGGATGACCATCAGCAGCAGGGGTCACTGGATGACCATCAGCAGCAGGGGTCACTGGATGACCATCAGTAGCAGGGGTCACTGGGTGATGATCAGCAGCAGGGGTCACTGGATGACCATCAGTAGCAGGGGTCACTGGATGACCATCAGCAGCAGAGGTCACTGGATGACCATCAGCAGCAGCGTTCACTGGATGACCATAAGCAGCAGCAGGGGTCACTGGATGACCATCAGCAGCAGGGGTCACTGGATGACCATCAGCGGCAGCAGGGGTCGCTGGATGACCATCAGCAGCAGCAGGGGTCACTGGATGACCATCAGCAGCAGGGGACACTGGATGTCCATCAGCAGCAGGGGTCACTGGATGACTATCAGCAGCAGGGGTCACTGGATGATCATCATCAGCAGGGGTCACTGGATGACCATCAGCAGCAGCAGGGGTCACTGGATGACCATCAGTAGCAGCAGGGGTCACTGGATGACTATCAGCAGCAGGGGTCACTGGATGATCATCAGCAGCAGGGGTCACTGGATGACTATCAGCAGCAGGGGTCACTGGATGATCATCATCAGCAGGGGTCACTGGATGACCATCAGCAGCAGCAGGGGTCACTGGATGACCATCAGTAGCAGGGGTCACTGGATGACCATCAGTAGCAGGGGTCACTGGGTGACCATCAGCAGCAGCAGGGGTCACTGGATGACCATCAGCAGCAGGGGTCACTGGATGACCATCAGCAGCAGGGGTCACTGGATGACCATCAGCAGCAGAGGTCACTGGATGACCATCAGTAGCAGGGGTCACTGGGTGACCATCAGCAGCAGCAGGGGTCACTGGATGACCATCAGCAGCAGGGGTCACTGGATGACCATCAGCAGCAGGGGTCACTGGATGACCATCAGCAGCAGAGGTCACTGGATGACCATCAGCAGCAGCAGGGGTCACTGGATGACCATCAGCAGCAGTGGTCACTGGATGACCATCAGCGGCAGCAGGGGTCACTGGATGACCATCAGCAGCAGCAGGGGTCACTGCATGACCAGCAGCAGCAGGAGTCACTGGATGACCATCAGTAGCAGGGGCCACTGGATGACCATCAGTAGCAGCATGGGTCACTGGATGACCATCATTAGCAGGGGTCACTGGGTGACCATCAGCAGCAGGGGTCACTGGATGACCATCAGTAGCAGGGGTTACTGGATGACCATCAGCAGCAGCAGAGGTCACTGGATGACCATCAGCAGCAGCGTTCACTGGATGACCATCAGCAGCAGCAGGGATCACTGGATGACCATCAGCAGCAGCAGGGGTCACTGGATGACCATCAGCAGCAGCAGGGGTCACTGGATGACCATCAGTAGCAGCAGTGGTCACTGGATGACCATCAGCAGCAGGGGTCACTGGATGACCATCATGAGCAGGGGTCACTGGATGACCATCAGCAGCAGGGGTCACTGGATGACCATCAGCAGCATCAGGGGTCACTGGATGACGAGCAGCAACAGGGGTCACTGGATGACCATCAGCAGCAGCAGGGGGCATTGGATGACCATCAGCAGCAGGAGTCACTGGATGACCATCAGTAGCAGGGGTCACTGGATGACCATCAGCAGCAGCAAGTGGTCACTGGATGACCATCAGCAGCAGGGGTCACTGGATGACCATCAGCAGCAGGGGTCACTGGATGACCATCAGTAGCAGGGGTCACTGGGTGATGATCAGCAGCAGGGGTCACTGGATGACCATCAGTAGCAGGGGTCACTGGATGACCATCAGCAGCAGAGGTCACTGGATGACCATCAGCAGCAGCGTTCACTGGATGACCATCAGCAGCAGCAGGGGTCACTGGATGACCACCAGCAGCAGGGGTCACTGGATGACTATCAGCAGCAGGGGTCACTGGATGATGATCATCAGCAGGGGTCACTGGATGACCATCAGCAGCAGCAGGGGTCACTGGATGACCATCAGTAGCAGCAGGGGTCACTGGATGACTATCAGCAGCAGGGGTCACTGGATGATCATCAGCAGCAGGGGTCACTGGATGACCATCAGTAGCAGCATGGGTCACTGGATGACCATCATTAGCAGGGGTCACTGGGTGACCATCAGCAGCAGGGGTCACTGGATGACCATCAGTAGCAGGGGTTACTGGATGACCATCAGCAGCAGCAGAGGTCACTGGATGACCATCAGCAGCAGCGTTCACTGGATGACCATCAGCAGCAGCAGGGATCACTGGATGACCATCAGCAGCAGCAGGGGTCACTGGATGACCATCAGCAGCAGCAGGGGTCACTGGATGACCATCAGTAGCAGCAGGGGTCACTGGATGACCATCAGCAGCAGGGGTCACTGGATGACCATCATGAGCAGGGGTCACTGGATGACCATCAGCAGCAGGGGTCACTGGATGACCATCAGCAGCATCAGGGGTCACTGGATGACGAGCAGCAACAGGGGTCACTGGATGACCACCAGCAGCAGCAGGGGTCATTGGATGACCATCAGCAGCAGGAGTCACTGGATGACCATCAGTAGCAGGGGTCACTGGATGACCATCAGCAGCAGCAAGTGGTCACTGGATGACCATCAGCAGCAGGGGTCACTGGATGACCATCAGCAGCAGGGGTCACTGGATGACCATCAGTAGCAGGGGTCACTGGGTGATGATCAGCAGCAGGGGTCACTGGATGACCATCAGTAGCAGGGGTCACTGGATGACCATCAGCAGCAGAGGTCACTGGATGACCATCAGCAGCAGCGTTCACTGGATGACCATCAGCAGCAGCAGGGGTCACTGGATGACCACCAGCAGCAGGGGTCACTGGATGACCATCAGCGGCAGCAGGGGTCGCTGGATGACCATCAGCAGCAGCAGGGGTCACTGGATGACCATCAGCAGCAGGGGTCACTGGATGACAATCAGCAGCAGCAGGGGTCACTGGATGACCATCAGCAGCAGCAGGGGTCACTGGATGACCATCAGTAGCAGCAGGGGTCACTGGATGACCATCAGCAGCAGCAGGGGTCACTGGATGACCATCAGCAGCAGGGGTCACTGGATGACCATCAGAAGCAGGGGTCACTGGAGGACCATCATCAGCAGGGGTCACTGGATGACCATCAGTAGCAGCAGAGGTCACTGGATGACCATCAGCAGCAGAGGTCACTGGATGACCATCAGCAGCAGCAGGGGTCACCGGATGACTATCAGCAGCAGGGATCACTGGATGAACATCAGCAGCAGCAGATGTCACTGGATGACCATCAGCAGCAGGGGTCATTGGATGACGAGCAGCAGCAGGGGTCACTGGATGACCATCAGCAGCAGGGGTCACTGGATGACCATCAGCAGCAGGGATCATTGGATGACCATCAGCAGCAGGGGTCACTGGATGACCATCAGCAGCAGGGGTCACTGGATGGCCATCTGCAGCAGGGGTCGCTGGATGACCATCAGCAGCAGCAGGGGTCACTGGATGACCGTCAGCAGCAGGGGTCACTGGATGACCATCAGCAGCAGCAGGGGTCACTGGATGAGCATCAGCAGCAGGGGTCACTGGATGACCACCAGCAGCAGGGGTCACTGGATGACTATCAGCAGCAGGGGTCACTGGATGATCATCAGCAGCAGGGGTCACTGGATGACCATCAGCAGCAGGGGTCACTGGATGACCATCAGCAGCAGCATGGGTCACTGGATGACCATCAGCAGCGGCGGTCACTGGGTGACCATCAGCAGCAGGGGTCACTGGATGACCATCAGCAGCAGCAGGGGTCACTGGACGACCATCAGCAGCAGGTATCCCTGGATGACCATCAGCAGCACGGATCACTGGGTGACCATCAGCAGCAGCAGGGCTCACTGGATGACCATCAGCAGCAGCAGGGGTCACTGGATGACCATCAGCAGCAGGGGTCACTGGGTGACCACCAGCAGCAGGGGTCACTGGATGACCATCAGCAGCAGCAGGGGTCACTGAATGACCATCAGCAGCAGGGGTCACTGGATGACGAGAAGCAGCAGGGGTCACTGGGTGACGATCTGCAGCAGCAGGGGTCACTGGATGACCATCAGCAGCAGGGGTCACTGGATGACCATCAGTAGCACGGGTCACTGGGTGACGATCTGCAGCAGCAGGGGTAACTGGATGACCATCAGTAGCACGGGTCACTGGATGCCCATCAGCAGCAGCAGGGGTCACTGGTTGACCATCAGCAGCAGGGGTTACTGGATGACCATCAGTAGCATGGGTCAGTGGGTGACCATCAGCAGCAGCAGGGGTCACTGGATGACCCTCAGCAGCAGCAGGGGTCACTGGATGACTATCAGCAGCAGGGGTCACTGGATGATCATCAGCAGCAGGGGTCACTGGATGACTATCAGCAGCAGGGGTCACTGGATGATCATCATCAGCAGGGGTCACTGGATGACCATCAGCAGCAGCAGGGGTCACTGGATGACCATCAGTAGCAGCAGGGGTCACTGGATGACCATCAGCAGCAGGGGTCAATGGATGACCATCAGTAGCAGGGGTCACTGGATGACCATCAGTAGGGGTCACTGGATGACCATCAGCAGCAGGGGTCACTGGATGACCATCAGTAGCAGGGGTCACTGGGTGACCATCAGCAGCAGCAGGGGGTCACTGGATGACCATCAGCAGCAGGGGTCACTGGATGACCATCAGCAGCAGTGGTCACTGGATGACCATCAGCAGCAGCAGGGGTCACTGGATGACCATCAGCAGCAGTGGTCACTGGATGACCATCAGCGGCAGCAGGGGTCACTGGATGACCATCAGCAGCAGCAGGGGTCACTGGATGACCAGCAGCAGCAGGAGTCACTGGATGACCATCAGTAGCAGGGGCCACTGGATGACCATCAGTAGCAGCATGGGTCACTGGATGACCATCAGCAGCAGGGGTCACTGGATGACCATCAGCAGCAGGGGTCACTGGATGACCATCATTAGCAGGGGTCACTGGGTGACCATCAGCAGCAGGGGTCACTGGATGACCATCAGTAGCAGGGGTTACTGGATGACCATCAGCAGCAGCAGAGGTCACTGGATGACCATCAGCAGCAGCGTTCACTGGATGACCATCAGCAGCAGCAGGGATCACTGGATGACCATCAGCAGCAGCAGGGGTCACTGGATGACCATCAGCAGCAGCAGGGGTCACTGGATGACCATCAGTAGCAGCAGGGGTCACTGGATGACCATCAGCAGCAGGGGTCACTGGATGACCATCATGAGCAGGGGTCACTGGATGACCATCAGCAGCAGGGGTCACTGGATGACCATCAGCAGCATCAGGGGTCACTGGATGACGAGCAGCAACAGGGGTCACTGGATGACCATCAGCAGCAGCAGGGGTCATTGGATGACCATCAGCAGCAGGAGTCACTGGATGACCATCAGTAGCAGGGGTCACTGGATGACCATCAGCAGCAGCAAGTGGTCACTGGATGACCATCAGCAGCAGGGGTCACTGGATGACCATCAGCAGCAGGGGTCACTGGATGACCATCAGTAGCAGGGGTCACTGGGTGATGATCAGCAGCAGGGGTCACTGGATGACCATCAGTAGCAGGGGTCACTGGATGACCATCAGCAGCAGAGGTCACTGGATGACCATCAGCAGCAGCGTTCACTGGATGACCATAAGCAGCAGCAGGGGTCACTGGATGACCATCAGCAGCAGGGGTCACTGGATGACCATCAGCGGCAGCAGGGGTCGCTGGATGACCATCAGCAGCAGCAGGGGTCACTGGATGACCATCAGCAGCAGGGGACACTGGATGTCCATCAGCAGCAGGGGTCACTGGATGACTATCAGCAGCAGGGGTCACTGGATGATCATCATCAGCAGGGGTCACTGGATGACCATCAGCAGCAGCAGGGGTCACTGGATGACCATCAGTAGCAGCAGGGGTCACTGGATGACTATCAGCAGCAGGGGTCACTGGATGATCATCAGCAGCAGGGGTCACTGGATGACTATCAGCAGCAGGGGTCACTGGATGATCATCATCAGCAGGGGTCACTGGATGACCATCAGCAGCAGCAGGGGTCACTGGATGACCATCAGTAGCAGGGGTCACTGGATGACCATCAGTAGCAGGGGTCACTGGGTGACCATCAGCAGCAGCAGGGGTCACTGGATGACCATCAGCAGCAGGGGTCACTGGATGACCATCAGCAGCAGGGGTCACTGGATGACCATCAGCAGCAGAGGTCACTGGATGACCATCAGTAGCAGGGGTCACTGGGTGACCATCAGCAGCAGCAGGGGTCACTGGATGACCATCAGCAGCAGGGGTCACTGGATGACCATCAGCAGCAGGGGTCACTGGATGACCATCAGCAGCAGAGGTCACTGGATGACCATCAGCAGCAGCAGGGGTCACTGGATGACCATCAGCAGCAGTGGTCACTGGATGACCATCAGCGGCAGCAGGGGTCACTGGATGACCATCAGCAGCAGCAGGGGTCACTGCATGACCAGCAGCAGCAGGAGTCACTGGATGACCATCAGTAGCAGGGGCCACTGGATGACCATCAGTAGCAGCATGGGTCACTGGATGACCATCATTAGCAGGGGTCACTGGGTGACCATCAGCAGCAGGGGTCACTGGATGACCATCAGTAGCAGGGGTTACTGGATGACCATCAGCAGCAGCAGAGGTCACTGGATGACCATCAGCAGCAGCGTTCACTGGATGACCATCAGCAGCAGCAGGGATCACTGGATGACCATCAGCAGCAGCAGGGGTCACTGGATGACCATCAGCAGCAGCAGGGGTCACTGGATGACCATCAGTAGCAGCAGTGGTCACTGGATGACCATCAGCAGCAGGGGTCACTGGATGACCATCATGAGCAGGGGTCACTGGATGACCATCAGCAGCAGGGGTCACTGGATGACCATCAGCAGCATCAGGGGTCACTGGATGACGAGCAGCAACAGGGGTCACTGGATGACCATCAGCAGCAGCAGGGGGCATTGGATGACCATCAGCAGCAGGAGTCACTGGATGACCATCAGTAGCAGGGGTCACTGGATGACCATCAGCAGCAGCAAGTGGTCACTGGATGACCATCAGCAGCAGGGGTCACTGGATGACCATCAGCAGCAGGGGTCACTGGATGACCATCAGTAGCAGGGGTCACTGGGTGATGATCAGCAGCAGGGGTCACTGGATGACCATCAGTAGCAGGGGTCACTGGATGACCATCAGCAGCAGAGGTCACTGGATGACCATCAGCAGCAGCGTTCACTGGATGACCATCAGCAGCAGCAGGGGTCACTGGATGACCACCAGCAGCAGGGGTCACTGGATGACTATCAGCAGCAGGGGTCACTGGATGATGATCATCAGCAGGGGTCACTGGATGACCATCAGCAGCAGCAGGGGTCACTGGATGACCATCAGTAGCAGCAGGGGTCACTGGATGACTATCAGCAGCAGGGGTCACTGGATGATCATCAGCAGCAGGGGTCACTGGATGACTATCAGCAGCAGGGGTCACTGGATGATCATCATCAGCAGGGGTCACTGGATGACCATCAGCAGCAGCAGGGGTCACTGGATGACCATCAGTAGCAGGGGTCACTGGATGACCATCAGTAGCAGGGGTCACTGGGTGACCATCAGCAGCAGCAGGGGTCACTGGATGACCATCAGCAGCAGGGGTCACTGGATGACCATCAGCAGCAGGGGTCACTGGATGACCATCAGCAGCAGAGGTCACTGGATGACCATCAGTAGCAGGGGTCACTGGGTGACCATCAGCAGCAGCAGGGGTCACTGGATGACCATCAGCAGCAGGGGTCACTGGATGACCATCAGCAGCAGGGGTCACTGGATGACCATCAGCAGCAGAGGTCACTGGATGACCATCAGCAGCAGCAGGGGTCACTGGATGACCATCAGCAGCAGTGGTCACTGGATGACCATCAGCGGCAGCAGGGGTCACTGGATGACCATCAGCAGCAGCAGGGGTCACTGCATGACCAGCAGCAGCAGGAGTCACTGGATGACCATCAGTAGCAGGGGCCACTGGATGACCATCAGTAGCAGCATGGGTCACTGGATGACCATCATTAGCAGGGGTCACTGGGTGACCATCAGCAGCAGGGGTCACTGGATGACCATCAGTAGCAGGGGTTACTGGATGACCATCAGCAGCAGCAGAGGTCACTGGATGACCATCAGCAGCAGCGTTCACTGGATGACCATCAGCAGCAGCAGGGATCACTGGATGACCATCAGCAGCAGCAGGGGTCACTGGATGACCATCAGCAGCAGCAGGGGTCACTGGATGACCATCAGTAGCAGCAGGGGTCACTGGATGACCATCAGCAGCAGGGGTCACTGGATGACCATCATGAGCAGGGGTCACTGGATGACCATCAGCAGCAGGGGTCACTGGATGACGATCAGCAGCATCAGGGGTCACTGGATGACGAGCAGCAACAGGGGTCACTGGATGACCACCAGCAGCAGCAGGGGTCATTGGATGACCATCAGCAGCAGGAGTCACTGGATGACCATCAGTAGCAGGGGTCACTGGATGACCATCAGCAGCAGCAAGTGGTCACTGGATGACCATCAGCAGCAGGGGTCACTGGATGACCATCAGCAGCAGGGGTCACTGGATGACCATCAGTAGCAGGGGTCACTGGGTGATGATCAGCAGCAGGGGTCACTGGATGTCCATCAGTAGCAGGGGTCACTGGATGACCATCAGCAGCAGAGGTCACTGGATGACCATCAGCAGCAGCGTTCACTGGATGACCATCAGCAGCAGCAGGGGTCACTGGATGACCACCAGCAGCAGGGGTCACTGGATGACCATCAGCGGCAGCAGGGGTCGCTGGATGACCATCAGCAGCAGCAGGGGTCACTGGATGACCATCAGCAGCAGGGGTCACTGGATGACAATCAGCAGCAGCAGGGGTCACTGGATGACCATCAGCAGCAGCAGGGGTCACTGGATGACCATCAGTAGCAGCAGGGGTCACTGGATGACCATCAGCAGCAGCAGGGGTCACTGGATGACCATCAGCAGCAGGGGTCACTGGATGACCATGAGCAGCAGCAGGGATCACTGGATGACCATCAGCAGCAGGGGTCACTGGATGACCATCAGCAGCAGGGGTTACTGGATGACCATCAGTAGCATGGGTCACTGGGTGACCATCAGCAGCAGCAGGGGTCACTGGATGACCCTCAGCAGCAGCAGGGGTCACTGGATGACTATCAGCAGCAGGGGTCACTGGATGATCAGCAGCAGCAGGGGTCACTGGATGACTATCAGCAGCAGGGGTCACTGGATGATCATCATCAGCAGGGGTCACTGGATGACCATCAGCAGCAGCAGGGGTCACTGGATGACCATCAGTAGCAGCAAGGGTCACTGGATGACCATCAGCAACAGGGGTCAATGGATGACCATCAGTAGCAGGGGTCACTGGATGAGCATCAGTAGGGGTCACTGGATGACCATCAGCAGCAGGGGTCACTGGCTGACCATCAGTAGCAGGGGTCACTGGGTGACCATCAGCAGCAGCAGGGGTCACTGGATGACCATCAGCAGCAGGGGTCACTGGATGACCATCAGCAGCAGAGGTCACTTGATGACCATCAGCAGCAGCAGGGGTCACTGGATGACCATCAGCAGCAGTGGTCACTGGATGACCATCAGCGGCAGCAGGCGTCACTGGATGACCATCAGCAGCAGCAGGGGTCACTGGATGACCACCAGCAGCAGGAGTCACTGGATGACCATCAGTAGCAGGGGCCACTGGATGACCATCAGTAGCAGCATGGGTCACTGGATGACCATCAGCAGCAGGGGTCACTGGATGACCATCAGCAGCAGGGGTCACTGGATGACCATCAGTAGCAGGGGTCACTGGGTGACCATCAGCAGCAGGGGTCACTGGATGACCATCAGTAGCAGGGGTTACTGGATGACCATCAGCAGCAGCAGAGGTCACTGGATGACAATCAGCAGCAGCGTTCACTGGATGACCATCTGCAGCAGCAGGGATCACTGGATGACCATCAGCAGCAGCAGGGGTCACTGGATGACCATCAGCAGCAGCAGGGGTCACTGGATGACCATCAGTAGCAGCAGGGGTCACTGGATGACCATCAGCAGCAGGGGTCACTGGATGACCATCAGCAGCAGGGGTCACTGTATGACCATCAGCAGCAGGGGACACTGGATGACTATCAGCAGCAGGGGTCACTGGATGACCATCAGCAGCAGCAGGGGTCACTGGATGACTATCAGCAGCAGGGATCACTGGATGACCATCAGCAGCAGGGGTCACTGGATGACCATCAGCAGCAGCATGGGTCACTGGACGACCATCAGCAGCAGGAGTCACTGGATGACCATCAGAAGCAGCAGGGGTCACTGGGTGACCATCAGCAGCAGGGGTCACTGGATGACCATCAGTAGCAGGGGTCACTGGATGACCATCAGCAGCAGCAGTCATCACTGGGTGACCATCAGCAGCAGCAGGGGTCACTGGATGACCATTAGCAGCAGGGGTCACTGGATGACCAGCAGCAGCAGCAGCAGGGGTCACTGGATGATCATCAGTAGCAGCAGGGGTCACTGGATGACCATCAGCAGCAGGGGTCACTGGATGACCATCAGTAGCAGGGGTCACTGGATGACCATCAGCAGCAGCAGGAGTCACTGGATGACCATCAGTAGCAGGGGTCACTGGATGGCCATCAGCAGGTGTCACTGGATGGCCATCAGAAGCAGGGGTCACTGGATGACCATCAGCAGTGGTCACTGGATGACCATCAGCAGCAGGCTTCACTGGATGACCATCAGCAGCAGGGGTCACTGGATGACAATCAGCAGCAGGGGTCACTGGATGACCATCAGCAGCAGCAGGGGTCACTGGATGACCATCAGCAGCAGCAGGGGTCACTGGATGACCATCAGCAGCAGGGTCACTGGATGACCATCAGTAGCAGGGGTCACTGGAGGGCCATCAGCAGCAGGGGTCACTGGATGACCATCAGTAGCAGCAGAGGTCACTGGATGACCATCAGCAGCAGGGGTCACTGGATGACCATCAGCAGCAGGGGTCACTGGATGACCATCAGCAGCAGCAGGGGTCACTGGATGACCATCAGCAGCAGGGGTCACTGGATGACGAGCAGAAGCAGCGGTCACTGGATGACCATCAGCAGCAGAGGTCACTGGATGACCATCAGTAGCAGGGGTCATTGGATGACCGTCAGCAGCAGGGGTCACTGGATGAACATCATCAGCAGGGGTCACTGGATGACCATCAGCAGCAGAGGTCACTGGATGACCATCAGCAGCAGCAGGGGTCACTGGATGACCATCAGCAGCAGGGGTCACTGGATGACCATCAGCGGCAGCAGGGGTCGCTGGATGACCATCAGCAGCAGCAGGGGTCACTGGATGACCATCAGCAGCAGGGGTCACTGGATGACAATCAGCAGCAGCAGGGGTCACTGGATGACCATCAGCAGCAGCAGGGGTCACTGGATGACCATCAGTAGCAGCAGGGGTCACTGGATGACCATCAGCAGCAGCAGGGGTCACTGGATGACCATCAGCAGCAGGGGTCACTGGATGACCATCAGCAGCAGCAGGGATCACTGGATGACCATCAGCAGCAGGGGTCACTGGATGACCATCAGCAGCAGGGGTTACTGGATGACCATCAGCAGCAGAGGTCACTGGATGACCATCAGCAGCAGCAGGGGTCACTGGATGACCATCAGCAGCAGTGGTCACTGGATGACCATCAGCGGCAGCAGGGGTCACTGGATGACCATCAGCAGCAGCAGGGGTCACTGCATGACCAGCAGCAGCAGGAGTCACTGGATGACCATCAGTAGCAGGGGCCACTGGATGACCATCAGTAGCAGCATGGGTCACTGGATGACCATCATTAGCAGGGGTCACTGGGTGACCATCAGCAGCAGGGGTCACTGGATGACCATCAGTAGCAGGGGTTACTGGATGACCATCAGCAGCAGCAGAGGTCACTGGATGACCATCAGCAGCAGCGTTCACTGGATGACCATCAGCAGCAGCAGGGATCACTGGATGACCATCAGCAGCAGCAGGGGTCACTGGATGACCATCAGCAGCAGCAGGGGTCACTGGATGACCATCAGTAGCAGCAGGGGTCACTGGATGACCATCAGCAGCAGGGGTCACTGGATGACCATCATGAGCAGGGGTCACTGGATGACCATCAGCAGCAGGGGTCACTGGATGACCATCAGCAGCATCAGGGGTCACTGGATGACGAGCAGCAACAGGGGTCACTGGATGACCACCAGCAGCAGCAGGGGTCATTGGATGACCATCAGCAGCAGGAGTCACTGGATGACCATCAGTAGCAGGGGTCACTGGATGACCATCAGCAGCAGCAAGTGGTCACTGGATGACCATCAGCAGCAGGGGTCACTGGATGACCATCAGCAGCAGGGGTCACTGGATGACCATCAGTAGCAGGGGTCACTGGGTGATGATCAGCAGCAGGGGTCACTGGATGACCATCAGTAGCAGGGGTCACTGGATGACCATCAGCAGCAGAGGTCACTGGATGACCATCAGCAGCAGCGTTCACTGGATGACCATCAGCAGCAGCAGGGGTCACTGGATGACCACCAGCAGCAGGGGTCACTGGATGACCATCAGCGGCAGCAGGGGTCGCTGGATGACCATCAGCAGCAGCAGGGGTCACTGGATGACCATCAGCAGCAGGGGTCACTGGATGACAATCAGCAGCAGCAGGGGTCACTGGATGACCATCAGCAGCAGCAGGGGTCACTGGATGACCATCAGTAGCAGCAGGGGTCACTGGATGACCATCAGCAGCAGCAGGGGTCACTGGATGACCATCAGCAGCAGGGGTCACTGGATGACCATGAGCAGCAGCAGGGATCACTGGATGACCATCAGCAGCAGGGGTCACTGGATGACCATCAGCAGCAGGGGTTACTGGATGACCATCAGTAGCATGGGTCACTGGGTGACCATCAGCAGCAGCAGGGGTCACTGGATGACCCTCAGCAGCAGCAGGGGTCACTGGATGACTATCAGCAGCAGGGGTCACTGGATGATCAGCAGCAGCAGGGGTCACTGGATGACTATCAGCAGCAGGGGTCACTGGATGATCATCATCAGCAGGGGTCACTGGATGACCATCAGCAGCAGCAGGGGTCACTGGATGACCATCAGTAGCAGCAAGGGTCACTGGATGACCATCAACAACAGGGGTCAATGGATGACCATCAGTAGCAGGGGTCACTGGATGAGCATCAGTAGGGGTCACTGGATGACCATCAGCAGCAGGGGTCACTGGCTGACCATCAGTAGCAGGGGTCACTGGGTGACCATCAGCAGCAGCAGGGGTCACTGGATGACCATCAGCAGCAGGGGTCACTGGATGACCATCAGCAGCAGAGGTCACTTGATGACCATCAGCAGCAGCAGGGGTCACTGGATGACCATCAGCAGCAGTGGTCACTGGATGACCATCAGCGGCAGCAGGCGTCACTGGATGACCATCAGCAGCAGCAGGGGTCACTGGATGACCACCAGCAGCAGGAGTCACTGGATGACCATCAGTAGCAGGGGCCACTGGATGACCATCAGTAGCAGCATGGGTCACTGGATGACCATCAGCAGCAGGGGTCACTGGATGACCATCAGCAGCAGGGGTCACTGGATGACCATCAGTAGCAGGGGTCACTGGGTGACCATCAGCAGCAGGGGTCACTGGATGACCATCAGTAGCAGGGGTTACTGGATGACCATCAGCAGCAGCAGAGGTCACTGGATGACAATCAGCAGCAGCGTTCACTGGATGACCATCTGCAGCAGCAGGGATCACTGGATGACCATCAGCAGCAGCAGGGGTCACTGGATGACCATCAGCAGCAGCAGGGGTCACTGGATGACCATCAGTAGCAGCAGGGGTCACTGGATGACCATCAGCAGCAGGGGTCACTGGATGACCATCAGCAGCAGGGGTCACTGTATGACCATCAGCAGCAGGGGACACTGGATGACTATCAGCAGCAGGGGTCACTGGATGACCATCAGCAGCAGCAGGGGTCACTGGATGACTATCAGCAGCAGGGATCACTGGATGACCATCAGCAGCAGGGGTCACTGGATGACCATCAGCAGCAGCATGGGTCACTGGACGACCATCAGCAGCAGGAGTCACTGGATGACCATCAGAAGCAGCAGGGGTCACTGGGTGACCATCAGCAGCAGGGGTCACTGGATGACCATCAGTAGCAGGGGTCACTGGATGACCATCAGCAGCAGCAGTCATCACTGGGTGACCATCAGCAGCAGCAGGGGTCACTGGATGACCATTAGCAGCAGGGGTCACTGGATGACCAGCAGCAGCAGCAGCAGGGGTCACTGGATGATCATCAGTAGCAGCAGGGGTCACTGGATGACCATCAGCAGCAGGGGTCACTGGATGACCATCAGTAGCAGGGGTCACTGGATGACCATCAGCAGCAGCAGGAGTCACTGGATGACCATCAGTAGCAGGGGTCACTGGATGGCCATCAGCAGGTGTCACTGGATGGCCATCAGAAGCAGGGGTCACTGGATGACCATCAGCAGTGGTCACTGGATGACCATCAGCAGCAGGCTTCACTGGATGACCATCAGCAGCAGGGGTCACTGGATGACAATCAGCAGCAGGGGTCACTGGATGACCATCAGCAGCAGCAGGGGTCACTGGATGACCATCAGCAGCAGCAGGGGTCACTGGATGACCATCAGCAGCAGGGTCACTGGATGACCATCAGTAGCAGGGGTCACTGGAGGGCCATCAGCAGCAGGGGTCACTGGATGACCATCAGTAGCAGCAGAGGTCACTGGATGACCATCAGCAGCAGGGGTCACTGGATGACCATCAGCAGCAGGGGTCACTGGATGACCATCAGCAGCAGCAGGGGTCACTGGATGACCATCAGCAGCAGGGGTCACTGGATGACGAGCAGAAGCAGCGGTCACTGGATGACCATCAGCAGCAGAGGTCACTGGATGACCATCAGTAGCAGGGGTCATTGGATGACCGTCAGCAGCAGGGGTCACTGGATGAACATCATCAGCAGGGGTCACTGGATGACCATGAGCAGCAGAGGTCACTGGATGACCATCAGCAGCAGCAGGGGTCACTGGATGACCATCAGCAGCAGGGGTCACTGGATGACCATCAGCGGCAGCAGGGGTCGCTGGATGACCATCAGCAGCAGCAGGGGTCACTGGATGACCATCAGCAGCAGGGGTCACTGGATGACAATCAGCAGCAGCAGGGGTCACTGGATGACCATCAGCAGCAGCAGGGGTCACTGGATGACCATCAGTAGCAGCAGGGGTCACTGGATGACCATCAGCAGCAGCAGGGGTCACTGGATGACCATCAGCAGCAGGGGTCACTGGATGACCATCAGCAGCAGCAGGGATCACTGGATGACCATCAGCAGCAGGGGTCACTGGATGACCATCCGCAGCAGGGGTTACTGGATGACCATCAGTAGCATGGGTCACTGGGTGACCATCAGCAGCAGCAGGGGTCACTGGATGACCCTCAGCAGCAGCAGGGGTCACTGGATGACTATCAGCAGCAGGGGTCACTGGATGATCATCAGCAGCAGGGGTCACTGGATGACTATCAGCAGCAGGGGTCACTGGATGATCATCATCAGCAGGGGTCACTGGATGACCATCAGCAGCAGCAGGGGTCACTGGATGACCATCAGTAGCAGCAGGGGTCACTGGATGACCATCAGCAGCAGGGGTCAATGGATGACCATCAGTAGCAGGGGTCACTGGATGACCATCAGTAGGGTCACTGGATGACCATCAGCAGCAGGGGTCACTGGATGACCATCAGCAGCAGGGGTCACTGGATGACCATCAGTAGCAGGGGTCACTGGGTGACCATCAGCAGCAGCAGGGGTCACTGGATGACCATCAGCAGCAGGGGTCACTGGATGACCATCAGCAGCAGAGGTCACTTGATGACCATCAGCAGCAGCAGGGGTCACTGGATGACCATCAGCAGCAGTGGTCACTGGATGACCATCAGCGGCAGCAGGCGTCACTGGATGACCATCAGCAGCAGCAGGGGTCACTGGATGACCAGCAGCAGCAGGAGTCACTGGATGACCATCAGTAGCAGCGGCCACTGGATGACCATCAGTAGCAGCATGGGTCACTGGATGACCATCAGCAGCAGGGGTCACTGGATGACCATCAGCAGCAGGGGTCACTGGATGACCATCAGTAGCAGGGGTCACTGGGTGACCATCAGCAGCAGGGGTCACTGGATGACCATCAGTAGCAGGGCTTACTGGATGACCATCAGCAGCAGCAGAGGTCACTGGATGACCATCAGCAGCAGCGTTCACTGGATGACCATCTGCAGCAGCAGGGATCACTGGATGACCATCAGCAGCAGCAGGGGTCACTGGATGACCATCAGCAGCAGCAGGGGTCACTGGATGACCATCAGTAGCAGCAGGGGTCACTGGATGACCATCAGCAGCAGGGGTCACTGGATGACCATCAGCAGCAGGGGTCACTGGATGACCATCAGCAGCAGCAGGGGTCACTGGATGACTATCAGCAGCAGGGATCACTGGATGACCATCAGCAGCAGGGGTCACTGGATGACCATCAGCAGCAGCATGGGTCACTGGACGACCATCAGCAGCAGGAGTCACTGGATGACCATCAGAAGCAGCAGGGGTCACTGGGTGGCCATCAGCAGCAGGGGTCACTGGATGACCATCAGTAGCAGGGGGTCACTGGATGACCATCAGCAGCAGCAGTCATCACTGCGTGACCATCAGCAGCAGCAGGGGTCACTGGATGACCATTAGCAGCAGGGGTCACTGGATGACCAGCAGCAGCAGCAGGGGTCACTGGATGATCATCAGTAGCAGCAGGGGTCACTGGATGACCATCAGCAGCAGGGGTCACTGGATGACCATCAGTAGCAGGGGTCACTGGATGACCATCAGCAGCAGCAGCAGGAGTCACTGGATGACCATCAGTAGCAGTGGTCACTGGATGGCCATCAGCAGGTGTCACTGGATGGCCATCAGAAGCAGGGGTCACTGGATGACCATCAGCAGTGGTCACTGGACGACCATCAGCAGCAGGCGTCACTGGATGACCATCAGCAGCAGGGGTCACTGGATGACAATCAGCAGCAGGGGTCACTGGATGACCATCAGCAGCAGCAGGGGTCACTGGATGACCATCAGCAGCAGCAGGGTTCACTGGATGACCATCAGCAGCAGGGGTCACTGGATGACCATCAGCAGCAGGGGTCACTGGATGACCATCAGTAGCAGGGGTCACTGGAGGGCCATCAGCAGCAGGGGTCACTGGATGACCATCAGTAGCAGCAGAGGTCACTGGATGACCATCAGCAGCAGGGGTCACTGGATGACCATCAGCAGCAGGGGTCACTGGATGACCATCAGCAGCAGCAGGGGTCACTGGATGACCATCAGCAGCAGGATCACTGGATGACCATCAGCAGCAGCAGGGGTCACTGGATGACCATCAGCAGCAGGGGTCACTGGATGACGAGCAGAAGCAGCGGTCACTGGATGACCATCAGCAGCAGGGGTCACTGGATGACCATCAGCAGCATGGGTCACTGGATGACCATCAGTAGCACGGGTCACTGGGTGACCATCAGCAGCAGCAGGGATCACTGGATGACCATCAGCAGCAGCAGGGGTCACTGGATGACCATCAGCAGCAGGGGTCACTGAATGATCACCAGCAGCAGGGGTCACTGGATGACTATCAGCAGCAGGGGTCACTGGATGATCATCAGCAGCAGGGGTCACTGGATGACCATCAGCAACAGCATGGGTCACTGGATGACCATCAGTAGCAGCAGGGGTCACTGGATGACCATCAGCAGCAGGGTTCAATGGATGACCATCAGTAGCAGGGGTCACTGGATGACCATCAGTAGGGGTCACTGGTTGACCATCAGCAGCAGGGGTCACTGGATGACCATCAGCAGCAAGGGTCACTGGATGACCATCAGTAGCAGGGGTCACTGGGTGACCACCAGCAGCAGAGGTCACTGGATGACCATCAGCAGCAGCAGGGGTCACTGAATGAACATCAGCAGCAGGGGTCACTGGATGACGAGAAGCAGTAGGGGTCACTGGTTGACCATCAGCAGCAGGGGTCACTGGATGACCATCAGCAGCAGGGGTCACTGGATGACCATCAGTAGCAGGGGTCACTGGATGACCATCAGCAGCAGCAGTCATCACTGTATGACCATCAGCAGCAGCAGGGGTCACTGGATGACCATTAGCAGCAGGGGTCACTGGATGACCAGCAGCAGCAGCAGGGATCACTGGATGATCATCAGTAGCAGCAGGGTCACTGGATGACCATCAGCAGCAGGGGTCACTGGATGACCATCAGTAGCAGGGGTCACTGGATGACCATCAGCAGCAGCAGGAGTCACTGGATGACCATCAGTAGCAGGGGTCACTGGATGACCATCAGCAGGTGTCACTGGATGGCCATCAGAAGCAGGGGTCACTGGATGACCATCAGCAGTGGTCACTGGATGACCATCAGCAGCAGGCGTCACTGGATGACCATCAGCAGCAGGGGTCACTGGATGACCATCAGCAGCAGGGGTCACTGGATGACCATCAGCAGCAGCAAGGGTCACTGGATGACCATCAGCAGCAGCAGGGGTCACTGGATGACCATCAGCAGCAGGGGTCACTGGGTGACCATCAGCAGCAGCAGGGGTCACTGGATGACCATTAGCAGCAGGGGTCACTGGATGACCAGCAGCAGCAGCAGCAGGGGTCACTGGATGATCATCAGTAGCAGCAGGGGTCACTGGATGACCATCAGCAGCAGGGGTCACTGGATGACCATCAGTAGCAGGGGTCACTGGATGACCATCAGCAGCAGCAGGAGTCACTGGATGACCATCAGTAGCAGGGGTCACTGGATGGCCATCAGCAGGTGTCACTGGATGGCCATCAGAAGCAGGGGTCACTGGATGACCATCAGCAGTGGTCACTGGATGACCATCAGCAGCAGGCTTCACTGGATGACCATCAGCAGCAGGGGTCACTGGATGACAATCAGCAGCAGGGGTCACTGGATGACCATCAGCAGCAGCAGGGGTCACTGGATGACCATCAGCAGCAGCAGGGGTCACTGGATGACCATCAGCAGCAGGGTCACTGGATGACCATCAGTAGCAGGGGTCACTGGAGGGCCATCAGCAGCAGGGGTCACTGGATGACCATCAGTAGCAGCAGAGGTCACTGGATGACCATCAGCAGCAGGGGTCACTGGATGACCATCAGCAGCAGGGGTCACTGGATGACCATCAGCAGCAGCAGGGGTCACTGGATGACCATCAGCAGCAGGGGTCACTGGATGACGAGCAGAAGCAGCGGTCACTGGATGACCATCAGCAGCAGAGGTCACTGGATGACCATCAGTAGCAGGGGTCATTGGATGACCGTCAGCAGCAGGGGTCACTGGATGAACATCATCAGCAGGGGTCACTGGATGACCATGAGCAGCAGAGGTCACTGGATGACCATCAGCAGCAGCAGGGGTCACTGGATGACCATCAGCAGCAGGGGTCACTGGATGACCATCAGCGGCAGCAGGGGTCGCTGGATGACCATCAGCAGCAGCAGGGGTCACTGGATGACCATCAGCAGCAGGGGTCACTGGATGACAATCAGCAGCAGCAGGGGTCACTGGATGACCATCAGCAGCAGCAGGGGTCACTGGATGACCATCAGTAGCAGCAGGGGTCACTGGATGACCATCAGCAGCAGCAGGGGTCACTGGATGACCATCAGCAGCAGGGGTCACTGGATGACCATCAGCAGCAGCAGGGATCACTGGATGACCATCAGCAGCAGGGGTCACTGGATGACCATCAGCAGCAGGGGTTACTGGATGACCATCAGTAGCATGGGTCACTGGGTGACCATCAGCAGCAGCAGGGGTCACTGGATGACCCTCAGCAGCAGCAGGGGTCACTGGATGACTATCAGCAGCAGGGGTCACTGGATGATCATCAGCAGCAGGGGTCACTGGATGACTATCAGCAGCAGGGGTCACTGGATGATCATCATCAGCAGGGGTCACTGGATGACCATCAGCAGCAGCAGGGGTCACTGGATGACCATCAGTAGCAGCAGGGGTCACTGGATGACCATCAGCAGCAGGGGTCAATGGATGACCATCAGTAGCAGGGGTCACTGGATGACCATCAGTAGGGTCACTGGATGACCATCAGCAGCAGGGGTCACTGGATGACCATCAGCAGCAGGGGTCACTGGATGACCATCAGTAGCAGGGGTCACTGGGTGACCATCAGCAGCAGCAGGGGTCACTGGATGACCATCAGCAGCAGGGGTCACTGGATGACCATCAGCAGCAGAGGTCACTTGATGACCATCAGCAGCAGCAGGGGTCACTGGATGACCATCAGCAGCAGTGGTCACTGGATGACCATCAGCGGCAGCAGGCGTCACTGGATGACCATCAGCAGCAGCAGGGGTCACTGGATGACCAGCAGCAGCAGGAGTCACTGGATGACCATCAGTAGCAGCGGCCACTGGATGACCATCAGTAGCAGCATGGGTCACTGGATGACCATCAGCAGCAGGGGTCACTGGATGACCATCAGCAGCAGGGGTCACTGGATGACCATCAGTAGCAGGGGTCACTGGGTGACCATCAGCAGCAGGGGTCACTGGATGACCATCAGTAGCAGGGCTTACTGGATGACCATCAGCAGCAGCAGAGGTCACTGGATGACCATCAGCAGCAGCGTTCACTGGATGACCATCTGCAGCAGCAGGGATCACTGGATGACCATCAGCAGCAGCAGGGGTCACTGGATGACCATCAGCAGCAGCAGGGGTCACTGGATGACCATCAGTAGCAGCAGGGGTCACTGGATGACCATCAGCAGCAGGGGTCACTGGATGACCATCAGCAGCAGGGGTCACTGGATGACCATCAGCAGCAGCAGGGGTCACTGGATGACTATCAGCAGCAGGGATCACTGGATGACCATCAGCAGCAGGGGTCACTGGATGACCATCAGCAGCAGCATGGGTCACTGGACGACCATCAGCAGCAGGAGTCACTGGATGACCATCAGAAGCAGCAGGGGTCACTGGGTGGCCATCAGCAGCAGGGGTCACTGGATGACCATCAGTAGCAGGGGGTCACTGGATGACCATCAGCAGCAGCAGTCATCACTGCGTGACCATCAGCAGCAGCAGGGGTCACTGGATGACCATTAGCAGCAGGGGTCACTGGATGACCAGCAGCAGCAGCAGGGGTCACTGGATGATCATCAGTAGCAGCAGGGGTCACTGGATGACCATCAGCAGCAGGGGTCACTGGATGACCATCAGTAGCAGGGGTCACTGGATGACCATCAGCAGCAGCAGCAGGAGTCACTGGATGACCATCAGTAGCAGTGGTCACTGGATGGCCATCAGCAGGTGTCACTGGATGGCCATCAGAAGCAGGGGTCACTGGATGACCATCAGCAGTGGTCACTGGACGACCATCAGCAGCAGGCGTCACTGGATGACCATCAGCAGCAGGGGTCACTGGATGACAATCAGCAGCAGGGGTCACTGGATGACCATCAGCAGCAGCAGGGGTCACTGGATGACCATCAGCAGCAGCAGGGTTCACTGGATGACCATCAGCAGCAGGGGTCACTGGATGACCATCAGCAGCAGGGGTCACTGGATGACCATCAGTAGCAGGGGTCACTGGAGGGCCATCAGCAGCAGGGGTCACTGGATGACCATCAGTAGCAGCAGAGGTCACTGGATGACCATCAGCAGCAGGGGTCACTGGATGACCATCAGCAGCAGGGGTCACTGGATGACCATCAGCAGCAGCAGGGGTCACTGGATGACCATCAGCAGCAGGATCACTGGATGACCATCAGCAGCAGCAGGGGTCACTGGATGACCATCAGCAGCAGGGGTCACTGGATGACGAGCAGAAGCAGCGGTCACTGGATGACCATCAGCAGCAGGGGTCACTGGATGACCATCAGCAGCATGGGTCACTGGATGACCATCAGTAGCACGGGTCACTGGGTGACCATCAGCAGCAGCAGGGATCACTGGATGACCATCAGCAGCAGCAGGGGTCACTGGATGACCATCAGCAGCAGGGGTCACTGAATGATCACCAGCAGCAGGGGTCACTGGATGACTATCAGCAGCAGGGGTCACTGGATGATCATCAGCAGCAGGGGTCACTGGATGACCATCAGCAACAGCATGGGTCACTGGATGACCATCAGTAGCAGCAGGGGTCACTGGATGACCATCAGCAGCAGGGTTCAATGGATGACCATCAGTAGCAGGGGTCACTGGATGACCATCAGTAGGGGTCACTGGTTGACCATCAGCAGCAGGGGTCACTGGATGACCATCAGCAGCAAGGGTCACTGGATGACCATCAGTAGCAGGGGTCACTGGGTGACCACCAGCAGCAGAGGTCACTGGATGACCATCAGCAGCAGCAGGGGTCACTGAATGAACATCAGCAGCAGGGGTCACTGGATGACGAGAAGCAGTAGGGGTCACTGGTTGACCATCAGCAGCAGGGGTCACTGGATGACCATCAGCAGCAGGGGTCACTGGATGACCATCAGTAGCAGGGGTCACTGGATGACCATCAGCAGCAGCAGTCATCACTGTATGACCATCAGCAGCAGCAGGGGTCACTGGATGACCATTAGCAGCAGGGGTCACTGGATGACCAGCAGCAGCAGCAGGGATCACTGGATGATCATCAGTAGCAGCAGGGTCACTGGATGACCATCAGCAGCAGGGGTCACTGGATGACCATCAGTAGCAGGGGTCACTGGATGACCATCAGCAGCAGCAGGAGTCACTGGATGACCATCAGTAGCAGGGGTCACTGGATGACCATCAGCAGGTGTCACTGGATGGCCATCAGAAGCAGGGGTCACTGGATGACCATCAGCAGTGGTCACTGGATGACCATCAGCAGCAGGCGTCACTGGATGACCATCAGCAGCAGGGGTCACTGGATGACCATCAGCAGCAGGGGTCACTGGATGACCATCAGCAGCAGCAAGGGTCACTGGATGACCATCAGCAGCAGCAGGGGTCACTGGATGACCATCAGCAGCAGGGGTCACTGGATGACCATCAGCAGCAGGGGTCACTGGATGACCATCAGTAGCAGGGGTCACTGGAGGACCATCAGCAGCAGGGGTCACTGGATGACCATCAGCAGCAGGGCTCACTGGATGCCCATCAGCAGCAGGGGTCACTGGATGACCATCAGCAGCAGCAGGGGTCACTGGATGACCATCAGCAGCAGGGATCACTGGATGACCATCAGCAGCAGCAGGGGTGACTGGATGACCATCAGCAGCAGGGGTCACTGGATGACGAGCAGAAGCAGCGGTCACTGGATGACCAGCAGCAGCAGGGGTCACTGGATGACCATCAGTAGCAGGGGTCATTGGATGACCATCAGCAGCAGGGGCCACTGGATGACCATCATTAGCAGGGGTCACTGGATGACCATCAGCAGCAGAGGTCACTGGATGACCATCTGCAGCAGCAGGAATCACTGGATGACCATCAGCAGCAGCAGGGGTCACTGGATGACCATCAGCAGCAGCAGGGGTCACTGGATGACCATCAGTAGCAGCAGGGGTCACTGGATGACCATCAGCAGCAGGGGTCACTGGATGACCATCAGCTGCAGGGGTCACTGGATGACCATCAGCAGCAGGGGTCACTGGATGACTGTCAGCAGCAGGGGTCACTGGATGACCATCAGCAGCAGCAGGGGTCACTGGATGACTATCAGCAGCAGGGATCACTGGATGACCATCAGCAGCAGGGGTCACTGGATGACCATCAGCAGCAGCATGGGTCACTGGACGACCATCAGCAGCAGGAGTCACTGGATGACCATCAGAAGCAGCAGGGGTCACTGGGTGACCATCAGCAGCAGGGGTCACTGGATGACCATCAGTAGCAGGGGTCACTGGATGACCATCAGCAGCAGCAGTCATCACTGGGTGACCATCAGCAGCAGCAGGGGTCACTGGATGACCATTAGCAGCAGGGGTCACTGGATGACCAGCAGCAGCAGCAGGGGTCACTGGATGATCATCAGTAGCAGCAGGGGTCACTGGATGACCATCAGCAGCAGGGGTCACTGGATGACCATCAGTAGCAGGGGTCACTGGATGACCATCAGCAGCAGCAGGAGTCACTGGATGACCATCAGTAGCAGGGGTCACTGGATGGCCATCAGCAGGTGTCACTGGATGGCCATCAGAAGCAGGGGTCACTGGATGACCATCAGCAGTGGTCACTGGATGACCATCAGCAGCAGGCGTCACTGGATGACCATCAGCAGCAGGGGTCACTGGATGACAATCAGCAGCAGGGGTCACTGGATGACCATCAGCAGCAGCAGGGGTCACTGGATGACCATCAGCAGCAGCAGGGGTCACTGGATGACCATCAGCAGCAGGGGTCACTGGATGGCCATCAGCAGCAGGGGTCACTGGATGACCATCAGTCGCAGGGGTCACTGGAGGGCCTTCAGCAGCAGGGGTCACTGGATGACCATCAGTAGCAGCAGAGGTCACTGGATGACCATCAGCAGCAGGGATCACTGGATGACCATCAGCAGCAGCAGGGGTCACTGGATGACCATCAGCAGCAGGGGTCACTGGATGACCATCAGCAGCAGCAGGGGTCACTGGATGAACATCATCAGCAGGGGTCACTGGATGACCATCAGCAGCAGGGGTCACTGGATGACCATCAGCAGCAGGGGTCACTGGATGACCATCAGCGGCAGCAGGGGTCGCTGGATGACCATCAGCAGCAGCAGGGGTCACTGGATGACCATCAGCAGCAGGGGTCACTGGATGACAATCAGCAGCAGCAGGGGTCACTGGATGACCATCAGCAGCAGCAGGGGTCACTGGATGACCATCAGTAGCAGCAGGGGTCACTGGATGACCATCAGCAGCAGCAGGGGTCATTGGATGACCATCAGCAGCAGGGGTCACTGGATGACCATCAGCAGCAGCAGGGATCACTGGATGACCATCAGCAGCAGGGGTCACTGGATGACCATCAGCAGCAGGGGTTACTGGATGACCATCAGTAGCATGGGTCACTGGGTGACCATCAGCAGCAGCAGGGGTCACTGGATGACCCTCAGCAGCTGCAGGGGTCACTGGATGACTATCAGCAGCAGGGGTCACTGGATGATCATCAGCAGCAGGGGTCACTGGATGACTATCAGCAGCAGGGGTCACTGGATGATCATCATCAGCAGGAGTCACTGGATGACCATCAGCAGCAGCAGGGGTCACTGGATGACCATCAGTAGCAGCAGGGGTCACTGGATGACCATCAGCAGCAGGGGTCAATGGATGACCATCAGTAGCAGGGGTCACTGGATGACCATCAGTAGGGGTCACTGGATGACCATCAGCAGCAGGGGTCACTGGATGACCATCAGTAGCAGGGGTCACTGGGTGACCATCAGCAGCAGGGGTCACTGGATGACCATCAGGAAGCAGGGGTCACTGGATGACCATCAGCAGCAGAGGTCACTTGATGACCATCAGCAGCAGCAGGGGTCACTGGATGACCATCAGCAGCAGTGGTCACTGGATGACCATCAGCGGCAGCAGGCGTCACTGGATGACCATCAGCAGCAGCAGGGGTCACTGGATGACCAGCAGCAGCAGGAGTCACTGGATGACCATCAGTAGCAGGGGCCACTGGATGACCATCAGTAGCAGCATGGGTCACTGGATGACCATCAGCAGCAGGGGTCACTGGATGACCATCAGCAGCAGGGGTCACTGGATGACCATCAGTAGCAGGGGTCACTGGGTGACCATCAGCAGCAGGGGTCACTGGATGACCATCAGTAGCAGGGCTTACTGGATGACCATCAGCAGCAGCAGAGGTCACTGGATGACCATCAGCAGCAGCGTTCACTGGATGACCATCTGCAGCAGCAGGGATCACTGGATGACCATCAGCAGCAGCGGGGGTCACTGGATGACCATCAGCAGCAGCAGGGGTCACTGGATGACCATCAGTAGCAGCAGGGGTCACGGGATGACCATCAGCAGCAGGGGTCACTGGATGACCATCAGCAGCAGGGGTCACTGGATGACCATCAGCAGCAGGGGTCACTGGATGACCATCAGCAGCAGCAGGCGTCACTGGATGACTATCAGCAGCAGGGATCACTGGATGACCATCAGCAGCAGGGGTCACTGGATGACCATCAGCAGCAGCATGGGTCACTGGACGACCATCAGCAGCAGGAGTCACTGGATGACCATCAGAAGCAGCAGGGGTCACTGGGTGACCATCAGCAGCAGGGGTCACTGGATGACCATCAGTAGCAGGGGTCACTGGATGACCATCAGCAGCAGCAGTCATCACTGCGTGACCATCAGCAGCAGCAGGGGTCACGAGATGACCATTAGCAGCAGGGGTCACTGGATGACCAGCAGCAGCAGCAGGGGTCACTGGATGATCATCAGTAGCAGCAGGGGTCACTGGATGACCATCAGCAGCAGGGGTCACTGGATGACCATCAGTAGCAGGGGTCACTGGATGACCATCAGCTGCAGCAGGAGTCACTGGATGACCATCAGTAGCAGGGGTCACTGGATGGCCATCAGCAGGTGTCACTGGATGGCCATCAGAAGCAGGGGTCACTGGATGACCATCAGCAGTGGTCACTGGATGACCATCAGCAGCAGGCGTCACTGGATGACCATCAGCAGCAGGGGTCACTGGATGACAATCAGCAGCAGGGGTCACCAGATGACCATCAGCAGCAGCAGGGGTCACTGGATGACCATCAGCAGCAGCAGGGGTCACTGGATGACCATCAGCAGCAGGGGTCACTGGATGACCATCAGCAGCAGGGGTCACTGGATGACCATCAGTAGCAGGGGTCACTGGAGGGCCATCAGCAGCAGGGGTCACTGGATGACCATCAGTAGCAGCAGAGGTCACTGGATGACCATCAGCAGCAGGGGCCACTGGATGACCATCAGCAGCAGCAGGGGTCACTGGATGACCATCAGCAGCAGCAGGGGTCACTGGATGACCATCAGCAGCAGGGATCACTGGATGACCATCAGCAGCAGCAGGGGTCACTGGATGACCATCAGCAGCAGGGGTCACTGGATGACGAGCAGAAGCAGCGGTCACTGGATGACCATCAGCAGCAGAGGTCACTGGATGACCATCAGCAGCAGGGGTCACTGGATGAACATCATCAGCAGGGGTCACTGGATGACCATCAGCAGCAGAGGTCACTGGATGACCATCAGCAGCAGCAGGGGTCACTGGATGACCATCAGCAGCAGGGGTCACTGGATGACCATCAGCGGCAGCAGGGGTCGCTGGATGACCATCAGCAGCAGCAGGGGTCACTGGATGACCATCAGCAGCAGGGTTCACTGGATGACAATCAGCAGCAGCAGGGGTCACTGGATGACCATCAGCAGCAGCAGGGGTCACTGGATGACCATCAGTAGCAGCAGGGGTTACTGGATGACCATCAGCAGCAGCAGGGGTCACTGGATGACCATCAGCAGCAGGGGTCACTGGATGACCATGAGCAGCAGCAGGGATCACTGGATGACCATCAGCAGCAGGGGTCACTGGATGACCATCAGCAGCAGGGGCCACTGGATGAACATCAGCAGCAGCAGGGGTCACTGGATGACCATCAGCAGCAGGGGTCACTGGATGACCATCAGTACCACGGGTCACTGGGTGACCATCAGCAGCAGCAGGGCTCACTGGATGACCATCAGCAGCAGCAGGGGTCACTGGATGACCATCAGCAGCAGGGGTCACTGGATGATCACCAGCAGCAGGGGTCACTGGATGACTATCAGCAGCAGGGGTCACTGGATGATCATCAGCAGCAGGGGTCACTGGATGACCATCAGCAACAGCATGGGTCACTGGATGGCCATCAGTAGCAGCAGGGGTCACTGGATGAACATCAGCAGCAGGGTTCAATGGATGACCATCAGTAGCAGGGGTCACTGGATGACCATCAGTAGGGGTCACTGGTTGACCAGCAGCAGGGGTCACTGGATGACCATCAGCAGTAAGGGTCACTGGATGACCATCAGTAGCAGGGGTCACTGGGTGACCACCAGCAGCAGAGGTCACTGGATGACCATCAGCAGCAGCAGGGGTCACTGAATGACCATCAGCAGCAGGGGTCACTGGATGACGAGAAGCAGCAGGGGTCACTTGATGACCATCAGCAGCAGGGGTCATTGGATGACCATCAGCAGCAGGGGTCATTGGATGACCATCAGCAGCAGGGGTCACTGGATGACCTGCAGAAGCAGGGGTCACTGGATGACCATCAGCAGCAGAGGTCACTGAATGACCATCTGCAGCAGCAGGGGTCGCTGGATGACCATCAGTATCAGCAGGGGTCACTGGATGACCATCAGCAGCAAGAGTCACTGGATGACCATCAGCAGCAGGGGTCACTGGATGACTATCAGCAGCAGGGTTCACTGGATGACCATCAGCAGCAGCAGCAGGGGTCACTGGATGACTATCAGCAGCAGGGATCACTGGATGACCATCAGCAGCAGGGGTCACTGGATGACCAGCAGCAGCATGGGTCACTGGACGACCATCAGCAGCAGGAGTCACTGGATGACCATCAGCAGCAGCAGGGGTCACTGGATGACCATCAGCAGCAGGGGTCACTGGATGACCATCAGTAGCAGGGGTCACTGGATGACCATCAGCAGCAGCAGTCATCACTGGATGACCATCAGCAGCAGCAGGGGTCACTGGATGACCATTAGCAGCAGGGGTCACTGGATGACCAGCAGCAGCAGCAGCAGGGGTCACTGGATGATCATCAGTAGCAGCAGGGGTCACTGGATGACCATCAGCAGCAGGGGTCACTGGATGACCATCAGTAGCAGGGGTCACTGGATGACCATCAGCAGCAGCAGGAGTCACTGGATGACCATCAGTAGCAGTGGTCACTGGATGACCATCAGCAGCAGGCGTCACTGGATGACCATCAGCAGCAGGGGTTACTGGATGACCATCAGCAGGGGTCACTGGTTGACCATCAGCAGCAGCAGGGGTCACTGGATGACCATCAGCAGCAGGGGTCACTGGATGACCATCAGCAGCAGGGGTCACTGGATGACCATCAGTAACAGGGGTCACTGGATGACCATCAGCAGCAGGGGTCACTGGATGACCATCAGCAGCAGGGGTCACTGGAGGACCATCAGCAGCAGGGGTCACTGGATGACCATCAGCAGGGGTCACTGGATGACCATCAGCAGCAGGGTTCACTGGATGACCATCAGCCGCAGGGGTCACTGGATGACCATCAGCAGGGGTCACTGGATGACCATCAGCAGCAGCAGGGGTCACTGGATGACCATCAGTAGCAGGGGTCACTGGATGACCATCAGCAGCAGCAGGGGTCACTGGATGACCATCAGTAGCAGGGGTCACTGGATGACCATCAGCAGCAGGGGTCACTGGATGACCATCAGCAGCAGGGGTCACTGGATGACCATCAGCAGCAGCAGGGGTCACTGGATGACCATCAGCACTCCTCCAATTCTGGCCTCTTGTGCATTCCCGATTTTATTCGCTCCACCATAGGCGGACGTGCCTTCAGCTGCCTGGGCCCTAAGCTCTGGAATTCCCTCCCTATCTCCCTCCTCCTTTAAGATTCTCCTTAAAACCTTCCTCTTTGACCAAACTTTTGGTCACCTGCCCAAATAGCTCCTTATGTGGCTCAGTGTCAAATTCGGTCTGATAAACGCCTCTGTGAAGTGCCTTCAGATGTTTTACTACGTTAAAGGCGCTATATAAATGCACATTGTTTTGCTCGGTGTCCATTTTCCCTCACGCCTCTGTGTGATGCCCCTCGACATGTTTTATCCGCATTAAACGGTGCTTTGCAAACACAGGTAGTTGTCGGTATATTGTATTCTATTAAAACCGGATGTAGATCTACATACGGCAAACTAGAGATGTGTTTAAAATATTGTATTTGTGCTCGATGAATACATATTTATGAAACAGCAGGAGGGAAGTGTGTGTAAACTGAATGTAATTCAACTCGACACTTTCCTAGAAATTGGAAGTTATTTGATAGAAGTCAGCGATGTATCTGGATGGAGCATGAAGTTGAGCTTTTGCACTTTATGTGTCTGTGTGTCTGTGGGGAGGTGTTGGGGTGGGCAGTTTAGCTGCTGTTACAGGTTTGATGTCTACTTCAAAACATGTTGTTTTTGGAACATCTGGAATACACGGGGGAAAATAACGCAGTAGATTTCTCCTTGGGGCAGAGAAGGCTAAGAGAAGATTTGATGGAGGTGTTTAAAATCAAGAAGGATTTAGATCGAGTAAATAAAGAGAAACTATATCCAATCGCTGAAGGGTCGATAACCAGCGGGCACAGGGCTAAGGTGATTGGCAAAAGAACCAGAGAAAACTTTTTACACAACGAGTGGTTAGGGTCTGGGATACATCTGATAGGGTGGTGGAGACAGATTCAATAGTCGCCTTCAAAGGCAACTGGATAAATACCTGAAGGAGAAAATATTGCAGGAATGTGGGGAAAGAGCGGGGGAATGGGACTAACTGGGTTGCTCTTCGAAGGAGCCAGCGTAGTCTCAACAACAACAACCTGTATTTATATAGCGCCTTTAACGTAGTGAAACGTCCCAAGGCAATTCACAGGAGTATTATGAGATAAAAATTTGACATCAGGGAGAAATTATGGCAGGTGACCAAAAGCTCGGTCACAGAGGGAGGTTTTAAGGAGCGGGTTGAAGGAGGAAAGTGAGGTGGAGAGGTGGACAGGTTTAGGGAGGGAGTTCCAGAGCTTGGGGCCCAGGCAGCTGAAGGCACGGCCACCGATGGTGGAGCGACTAAAATCGGGGAATGTGCAGATCCCGGATCGTTGCAGGGCTGGAGGGAGGGGGCGAGGCCATGAAGGAATCTGAACACAAGGATGAGAATTTTCGAATCAAGGAGCTGGGACTGGTGAGACCAAGATCCTCCCCCCATCTTGATAGGAATCCATAAGGAGGCTCACTTGAAGAGGGGAGCACTCACTTTTACTAAGGGGGAGCCAAGGAGGGCCCAATACTGTTTCCTAATGGTGATCGATTGCACAGGAAGGGGCAGTCAATAAATTGCTTTTTCCTCAATTTAATTCTGTGACGAAAAGGCCAACAGCCTCGACAGAGCAGCGGAGGGGGTGCTGCTCACACATCCCTGGATATCCGCCGGGTAGATGGCCATTGTAGTAAGTCAATAGTCCCACCATCTTTAAGCAAATAACCCTGTCCCCAGGCTTTGATTCAAAGGCCATAAGCCCTATTCCTCACGTGGCACTGCAGCAAAGGTCCTAATTCAAAGACAAGCAGGCGAGTTCTCCCTGGGGCCATGGACCAATATTTATCCCTCAACCAACATCTCAAAATTATCTGGCCAATATCACGTTGCTGTTAGTGGGAGCTTGCTGTGCGTAAATTGGCTGCCTCGTTTCCTACATTACACCAGTGACTACATCCAAAAGTACTTCATTGGCTGTAAAGCTATTCGGGATGTCCTGAGGGCGAGAAAGGTGCGCTATAAATACGTCTTTCTTATTTCTATATAGTGTCTGCAGTTAAAAGCCATGAGGTAGATCAATGGGGAAACCGGCTCAGTTACTCCATGCTGGTGGCTCAGGACTTTGGTTTAGCGATTGGTCAGGGCACAAGTAGAAGCGTCGACAGTTTTGACTCAAAGCCACTCTTAAAAGTAAAACACGTCCATCTCAGGGGCAAGTCTGCTGTCCATGAGCCACTACTGTCACGTCACTGCCCACCAGCCAGCAGTAAACTTGTTACTTGGTGGTACATTTGTGGTGTTTGATCAATCGTAGATTGTAGTGACACAGTCTATTGGAGGTTCAGTGCTCAGTGCCGCAGACCGATAAGATGTGGGTTCCAGCTTACAATTCCTTACACAGCGATAACTCGATCTGAACGTTACCATTGGGAATATCAGCAGACTGCTCCTCAATTTGAAGTCCATTTAGGAACATAGGAACAGGAGGAGGCCATTCAGCCCCTCGGGCCTGTTCTGACAATCAGTTAGATCATGGTTGATCTTGTATCTTAACTCCATCTACCCGCCTTGGTTCCATATCCCTTGATCCCCTTACATAACAAAAAATCTATCCATCTTAGTTTTGAATTTTACAATTGGATCTCCATCCTCGACAGCTTTTTGGGGAAGAGAGTTCCAGATTTCCACGACCCTTTGTGTGAAGGAATGTACCTGACACTTCATGGGCGGTGGACGCAGATTCAACAGTAACTTTCAAAAGGGAATTGGATAAATACTTGAAAATAATTTGTTTTTCAGGGCTGTGGGGAAAGAGTAGGAGAGTGAGACTAACTGGGTAGTTCTATCAAAGAGCAGACACAGGTACGATGGGCCGAATGGCCTTCCTCTGTGCTGTGTGATACTATGACAAACACCCTTGATCGGCCTAGCTCTAATTTTAAGGTTATGTCCACTAGTTCTGGACTTCCCTCACCAGAGGAAATAGTTTCTCTCTATCTACCCTAAGATGATCCTTTGATCAACTTAAACATCTCACTTAATCTATCAATGTCTCCTTGTAACTTTCTGCTTCCACCTGCTCTATTTACTGTGCCACCGAGCTTATGGACAGAGGTTTTGGAGCAGGTCACCAGCTCACCCTCTCGACTGGGCAACGGCTGAAAATAAAATACCAGAATATAAAGGGAAGACGTCTTGCAGCTAACATCAGCATACCGTATCCCAGACAGTGCTAGATAAATGTACTGATGGCTGTGGGGAACAACATGCTCCTTGAGAAGTCTTGCTGCAAAGGGCAGGGTCAGCTTTCCTGGCATTTTACGTTGCTACACCATGGAGTGTGATTGAAGGAGACAATCATGTGTGGGTGGCCCACATACAGCTGAATCCTGAGCAATCTGTACCTCATCTGTCAAATATATATTCGGTCCACCAGCTCCAAGAACACAGAGAGAAGTAATCGACTTGCCAATCTTTGTGACATTTCCAATCATTCACTCTACAATTCAATCTGACCAAACAGGGCGGGAAAGTGCTTCTGGTTTCTAAACAGTACCATTGTCCCCAATGAAATTTAACAGTGGATTAACTCTGTAACATAAGTCACCGACACTGGCCAGTGCTGGAACATACTGTGCGCGGATTAGGAATGTTTTTAAAGTCTGGGTGGGTCGGGTACATACTAATTTGGGAACATAAGAGCATGGAGCAGGAGTCGGCCATTCGGCCCCTCGAGCCTGCTCCACCATTCAATGGGATCATGGCTGATCTTCTACCATAACTCCACTTTCCCGCCCTATCCACATATCCCTTGATTCCCTTAGTATCCAAAGATTTGTACGCGGAATGGGGAATAGGTGGGGAACTGGGATTGAAAGATAGAGCTGTGGCTTACAAAAGGGATGGAGCAAGCTCAACGGGCTGAATGGCCGTCTCTTGTTGCTGTGTCACCCCAGCACTCATTTAACAAATAAATCATTCTGGGGATGTGCGCGTCACTGGCAATGCCAGCATTTATTGCCCATCCCTTCTTGTCCTTAAGAAGATGGTGGTGAGCCACCTTCTTGAACCACGTCAGTTCAGATCCCAGGGTCAGTTTGGCCTGAGGGGACTCTGACCTCTGAACTCTCAGGCTCCTTCTAACCCTGCAGTCAGCCGCAGCAGATGTGAAAATCCTCACCTTGGCTCTCAGCTCTTTGTAAACTCAGTTCTGCATTTGTTGTAGCACAGAGAGGCTGTTGGTCTTTGAGTCAGTGAGTCAGAGCACTGTTTATTCAACTTAGTGCAGCCCCAGGTTATGAAATATCTCTCTGACTTAGTGACTGTCTGCACTCTCTCTCACACACAAACACTCTGTGTAAAGGAAGGCTAGAGCTATAAATATTCCAGCAATACAATGAACATTAATTCACTCAACAGGACAGCATTTAAGATCAGTTTCTGTAACCTTGAATTACTGCTTGTAATACTTGCTTAATGTAGTCACCTATTTGACTAGTTTAGCAAAAAAAACTTACATTTATACAACACCTTTCACAATCTCGGGACGTCCCAAATTGCTTTGCAGCCAATGAAGTACTTTTGAAGTGGAGTCACTGTAATGTAGGAAACGCAACAGCCAATTTGTGCACAGCAAGATCCCACACACAGCGATGTAATAATGACCAGATTATTTGTTTTTAGTGATGTTGATTGAGGGATAAATATTGGTCAGGACACCAGGGAGAACTCCCCTACTCTTCTTCGATATCGTGCCAAGGGATTTTTTACGTCCACCTGAGAGAGCAGACGGGTCTCGGTTTAACATCTCATCCAAAAGACGCACCGCTGACAGTGCAGCACTCCTTCAGATGATCTGGTCATTATCACATGGCTGTTTGTGGGAGTTTGCTGTGAGCAAATTAGCTGCTGCCTTTCCTACATTACAACAGTGACTTCAAAAAGTACTTCATTGGCTGTAAAGCACTTTGGGACATCCTGAGGTCGTGAAAGGCATGATAGAAATGCAAGTCTTTCTGTCATTCTTTATAACATACTGCTGCTCAGAATGGTCTTAACATGTGAGCCACACCTTTTGTTACCTACACTCTCGAGTTCATGATCTCAGTCAGGTCGTCACAATGAAATGCAGAACAAAGACACATGGTTTCAAACTATATAGCGCTGATGCATCTCCCAACACTTGTATGCTTGACCCGAGAATGTTACATTGCACCTGAGAATGTTACATTACACCTGAGAATGTTACATTACACCTGAGAATGATACATTACACCTGAGAAAGTTACATTACACCTGAGAATGATACATTACACCTGGGAATGTTACATTACACCTGAAAATACATTACACCAGAGAATGTTACATGACACCTGAGAATGATACATTACACCTGAGAATGGTACATTACACCTGGGAATGTTACATTACACCTGAAAATACATTACACCAGAGAATGTTACATGACACCTGAGAATGATACATTACATCTGAGAATGGTACATTACACCTGAGAATGGTACATTGCACCTGAGAATGTTACATTACGCCTGAGAATGGTACATTACACCTGAGAATGTTATATTACACCTGAGAATGTTACATTACGCCTGAGAATGTTACATTACGCCTGAGAATGTTACATTACACCTGAGAATGATATATTACACCTGAGAATGTTACATTACACCTGAGAATGTTACATTACGCCTGAGAATGGTACATTACACCTGAGAATGTTACATTACACTTGAGACGCTTCCTCTGCCCACGTTTGGCTCTTTGCCATGAAGGAGTTCTGAGTAGAGCGCTTGCTTTGGGAGTCTCGTGTCAGGCATGTGAACAATGTGGCCTGCTCAGCGGAGCTGATCGAGTGTGGTCAGTGCTTCGATGCTGGGAATGTTGGCCTGGCCAAGGACACTGATGTTGGTGTGTCTGTCCTTCCAGGGGATTTGTAGGATCTTGCAGAAACATTGTTGGTGTTATTTCTCCAGCAACTTGAGGTGTATGTTGTAAATGGTCCATGTCTCTGAGCTATACAGGAGGGCGGGTATTACTACAGCCTTGTAGACCATGAGCTTGGTGGCAGTTTTGAGGGCCTGGTCTTCAAACACTCTTTTCCTCAGGCAGCCGAAGGCTGCACTGGAGGCGGTGTTGGATCTTGTCGTCAATGTCTGCTCCTGTTGATAGGATGCTCTCGAGATATGGGAAATGGTCCGCATTGTCCAGAGCCGTGACGTGGAGCTTGATGACTGGGGGGCAGTGCTGTGTGGCGAGGACAGGCTGGTGGAAGACTTTTGTCTTCCTGATGTTTAACGTAAGGTCTATGCTTTCGTATGCCTCAGTAAATACGTTGACTATGTCCTGGAGATCAGCCTCTGTATTTGCGCAGACACAGACTTTATTAGTGATAGTGATTGTATTAAGTTCCTCCCTCCCAATAGCCCCTTGATTATCCACTATTGGGATGTTTTTAGTGTCTTCTACCGTGAAGACCGATACAAAATATTTGTTCAACGTCTCTGCCATTTCCCTGTTCGCCATTATTACTTCCCAGTCTCATCCTCCAGGGGACCAACATTTACTTTAGCCACTCTTTTCCTTTTTATGTACCTGTAGAAACTCTTACTATCTGTTTTTATATTTTGTGCTAGTTTACTTTCATAATCTATTTTCCATCTCTTAATCATTTTTTTAGTCGTTCTCTGTTGGCTTTTAAAATTTCCCAATCCTCTGGCCTCCCACTAGTCTTGGCCACATTGTATGCCTTTGTTTTCAATTTGATACCATCCCTTATTTCCTTAGTTAGTCACGGATGGTTATCCCTTCTCTTACAGTCTTTCCTTCTCATTGGGATATATTTTTGTTGAGAGTTATGAAATAAAAAGGAGAAAGAACCAAACCCTGTGTAACAGCACGGTTCAGCTGACATGTCCCACCCTCTATGAGTGCACTGGGACATCAGCCATAACATCTTCGGAAATTTGTGCAACAGGAAGTGACTGGAGCAGCGCAGGCTTCTAAAATTAGTTAAAATAATAAACAGCATTTGGCCTCCATTCCCATGGAAATGTAATGAATTCATGTCATTATTAGGGTGGTGCCCCCATTATAAATGTTATTGTTCTGAACAAGCTGCTGTCTGATCCACCAAAGGACAGTGTTGATATTGCATCTGGACCGAGAATCTCTTTAGATCGATGGTTTAAGACTTCCAATTATCCACATTCCGGGCAGTTCAGAGCTCCACAACTTACATTTACGTAGCGCCATTGACACCAGGCTAGTTAAAGAGATATTAGGACAGGTGTCCAAAAGCCTGATTAAAGAGGTAGGTTTTAAGGAGCATTATAAAGGAGAGCGATGTTTTCCTACATTACAACAGTGATGACAATTCAAAAAGTACTTCATTGGCTGTAAAGCGCTTTGGGACACCCTGACTGAGGTGGTGAAAGATGATATATAAATGATAAGTTATTGCTTCCTTCCACTGTTGGCTGATTGAGAATCTATATTTGTGATGATCATGGAAAGATCCACAGTGCAAGCTGGTCCACAGTAAAAGACAGCGAGGCGTAGGGGTTTCGGCAGGGTATTCCAGAGCTTCGGATCGAGGCTGCTGAAGGCCAATGGTGGAGCGATCAGAATTCAGAGATGGGCAAGAGGCCAGAATTGGAGGAGCGCTGAGATCTCAGAGGGTTGTGGGGCTGGAGAAGGTTACAGAGATAGGGAGGGGCGAGGTCATGGAGGGATTTGAACACGAGGATGAGAATTACAAAGTCTCAGTCATTGTTCCCACCAAATGGGCTCAGCCGATTCACTCATCCCATAGGCAGTGGGCCACCAGGGCAGCTGCTTCCAGCAGAGCACCATTAACCAACCTCGTCTGCTTTAGGAACGAAGCCTTTCATTCATTGAGCTACATTTTGTTGTCTAGAAGGGGGTGATTGGCCTGGAGAGAGACCTAGTATTCGCCAATGGGATTGGCCTTTACAAATCCATGGCTGCAGTCTGTGATTGGCCCACGCAGATGTAATTTGTTACTCTGTGGCCTGTAAAGAGCCAGGACATCAGGCTCTGATTGGTCAGTCCATAGAAACATAGAAAATAGGTGCAGGAGTAGGCCATTCGGCCCTTCGAGCCTGCACCACCATTCAATAAGATCATGGCTGATCATTCACCTCAGTACCCCCTTCCTGCTTTCTCTCCATACCCCTTGATCTCTTTAGCCGTAAGGGCCATATCTAACTCCCTCTTGTATATATCCAATGAACTGGAATCAACAACTCTCTGTGGTAGGGAATTCCACAGGTTAACAACCCTCTGAGTGAAGATGTTTCTCCTCGTCTCAGTCCTAAATGGCTTACCCCTTATCCTTAGACTATGTCCCCTGGTTCTGGACTTCCCCAACATCGGGAACATTCTTCCTGCATCTAAATTGTCCAATCCAGTCAGAATTTTATATGTTTCTATGAGATCCCCTTCATCTTTCTAAACTCCAGAGAATACAGGCCCAGTCGATCCAATCTCTCCTCATACGTCAGTCCTGCCATCCCGGGAATCAGTCTGGTGAACCTTCGCTGCACTCCCTCAATAGCAAGAACGTCCTTCCTCAGATTAGGAGACCGAAACTGAACACAATATTCCAGGTGAGGCCTCACTAAGGCCCTGTACAACTGCAGTAAGACCTCCCTGCTCCTATACTCAAATCCCCTAGCTATGAAGGCCAACAGACCGTTTTCCTTCTTCACCACCTGCTATTCCTGCATGCCAACTTTCAATGACTGATGTACCATGACATACAAGTCTCGTTGCACCTCCCCTTTTCCTAATCTGCCGCCATTCAGATAATATTCTGCCTTCGTGTTTTTGCCCCCAAAGGCGATAACCTCACATTTATCCACATTATACTGCACCTGCCATGCATTTGTCCACCCTGCAACCTCTCAGCGTCCTCCTCACAGCTCACACCGCCACCCAGCTTAGTGTCATCTGCAAACTTGGTGATATTACACTCAATTCCTTCATCTAAATCATTGATGTATATTGTAAATAGCTGGGGTCCCAGCACTGAGCCCTGCGGTACCTCACTAGTCACTGCCTGCCATTCTGAAAAGGACCCGTTTATCCTGACTCTCTGCTTCCTGTCTGCCAACCAGTTCTCTATCCACGTCAATACATTACCCCCAATACCATGTGCTTTAATTTTGCACACTAATCTCTTGTGTGGGACCTTGTCAAAAGCTTTTTGAAAGTCCAAATACACCACATCCACTGGTTCTCCCTTGTCCACTCTACTAGTTACATCCTCAAAAAATTCTAGAAGGTTTGTCAAGCATGATTTCCCTTTCATAAATCCATGCTGACTTGGACCGATCCTGTCACTGCTTTCCAAATGCGCTGCTATTTAATCTTTAATAATTGCTTCCTACATTTTCCACATTACTGATGTCAGGCTAACCAGTCTATAATTACGTGTTTTCTCTCTCCCTCCTTTTTTGAAAAGTGGTGTTACATTAGCTTCCCTCCAGTCCATAGGAACTGATACAGAGTAGATAGACTGTTGGAAAATGATCACCAATGCATCCACTATTTCTAGGGCCACTTCCTTAAGTACTCTGGGATGCAGACTATCAGGCCCTGGAGATTTATCGGCCTTCAATCCCATCAATTTCTCTAACACAATTTTCCTCCTAATCAGGATTTCCTTCAGTTCCTCCTTCTCACTGGATCCTCGGTCCCCTAGTATTTCCCGAAGGTTATTTTTGTCTTCCTTCGTGAACCAAAGTATTTGTTTAACTGGTCCGCCATTTCTTTGTTCCCCATTATAAATTCACCTGAATCTGACTGCAAGGGACCTACGTTTGCCTTCACTACTCTTTGTTTCTTCACATATCTAAAGAAGCTTTTGCAGTCACTTTTTATGTTCCCAGCAAGCTTCCTCTCATATTCTATTTTCCCCCTCCTAATTAAACCCTTTGTTCTCCCCTGCTGAATCGTCCCAGTCCTCAGCAGCGCCATGCTCTCTGTCACACACAAAGGGACAGTGAACCGACTTCCCCTGTGGATTGTCCCCGGAGACCCCCCAGCACTGCTGGGGAGAAGCTGGCTGGCAAAACTAAACTGGAAATGGGATGATGTCCATGCAATGTCATTAGAGGAACGGACTTCTTGCTCAACAGTTAGAAAGCGATTTGAACATCTGTTTCAGCAAGGTGTGGGCACTTTCAAAGGGGCCAAATTCAAAATCTACATCACACGGATGCTAGACCGGTCCATCACAAGGCCAGAGCTGTACCCTATGTGATGAGGGAAAAGATTGAACACGAACTAGACAGGCTTCTGCGGGAAGGCATTATATCACCTGTGGAATTTAGCGACTGGGCAAGTCCCATCGTCCCAGTCATGAAGCCTGATGGATCCGTACGAATCTGTGGGGACGACAAATCTACCATAAACAGAGTCTCCCTACAGGATCAGTACCTGCTGCCCAGAGCAGAGGACTTATTTGCCAAATTGGCTGGAGGTAAACTTTTCTCAAAATTAGACCTCACATCTGCGTATATGACGCAAGAATTGACCGAGGAATCCAAGCTACTCACCACCATCAACACACATCGAGGCCTTTTCATGTATAATCGATGCCCATTCGGCATCAGGTCGGCAGCTGCCATATCCCAGCGCAACATGGAGAGTCTGCTCAAGTCCATCCCGGGGACGGTTGTATTTCAAGACAACAAACGAATCAATTCGCCTGGCACCCAGGTCCCGGAATGTCTCAGAACTGCACGCCTTTCTCGGGCTACTCAATTACTTTGGGAGCTTTATGCAGAACTTGCGCACGCTGCTGGAGCCTCTTCACGTGCTACTCAGGAAGGGGTGCGATTGGTTTTGGGTGGACGCCCAGGAACGCGCCTTCAATAAGGCATGCAACTTTCTGTGTTCCAACAGTGTTTTGACTTTCTTTGATCCAGGTAAAAAGCTAGTTCTCACATGCGATGCGTCAGCGTATGGGGTTGGGTGCGTTTTGCAACATGTCAATAGTGCGGGTAAATTACAACCCATAGCTTATGCCTCCAGGTCACTATCGCGGGCGGAGCGCGGGTACGGAATGGTAGAGAAGGAGGTGTTCGCGTGCGTGTACGGTGTCAAAAAGATGCACCAATACCTTTTCAGGGCCAAGTTCGCGTTAGAAACCGACCACAGTCCCCTCACGTCCCTCTTATCCGAGAGCAAGGCAATAAACGCCAACGCCTCGGCGCGCATTCAATGGTGGACACTCATGCTGGCGTCCTACGACTGTACCATAAGGCACAGACCAGGCACAGACAACTGTGCCGACGCGCTCAGCAGGCTACCCCTGGCGACCACGGAAGGGTCTGACGAACAGGACTGTGAGATAGTCATGGCAATCAATGCCTTTGAGTCCACAGGTTCGCCCATGATGGCTCGCCAAATCAGAGCCTGGATGGCCAGCAACCCCATGTTATCCTTAGTAAAAAGATGTGTCCTAACTGGTGACTGGGCAGAGGCTCGCGATGCCTGCCCTGAGGAATTAAACCTCTTTCACAGGCGCATGCATGAGCTATCACTACAAGCAAACTGCCTGATGTGGGGCAGCCGAGTAGTCATGCCTCTGCGAGGCAGAGAGGCATTTGTCCGGGAGCTCCACCGCGAGCACCTGGGGATTGTTCTCATGAAGGCCATAGCCAGATCCCACGTCTGATGGCCTGGTATTGACGCGGTCTTGGAGCTCTGCGTCCGAAGGTGCACCATTTGTGCCCAACTCAGCAATGCCCCCAGGGAGGCTCCACTGAGCCCCTGGCCCTGGCCTACCAAACCATGGTTGCGGGTGCACGTAGACTATGCGGGCCCATTCATGGGCAAAGTGTTCCTCGTATTTGTAGATGCATTTTCAAAGTGGATCGAATGCACCAATTTAAACTCGAGCACAACCTCCACCACTGTGGAGAGCCTTGCAACCATGTTTGCAACACACGGAATCCCTGACACATTAGTCATTGACAATGGTCCGTGCTTCACCAGTGCAGAATTCCAAGACTTTATAATTGACCACAGCATAAATCATGTCAAGACGGTACCGTTCAAGCCAGCCTCCAACAGCCAGGCGGAGAGAGCAGTGCAAATCATTAAACAAGGCATGCTTAAAATCCAAGGTCCCACGCTGCAGGGTCGCCTGTCGTGACTGCTGCTGGCATACAGATCTCGTCCGCACTCATTGACTGGGATCCCCGCCGCGCAACTGTTGATGAAAAGGACTTTAAAAAGAAGGCTCTAATTAATCCTCCCAGACATGCACAAAATTGTTGAGGCAAAGCGCCGTAAGCTGACTGAGTACCATGACAGAAATTCGAGGGGGAGATGGAATGAGATAGGGGACAAAGTGTTTGTACTAAACTATGGCAGGGGTCCCAAATGCAGGGACAGTAATGGGCAAGGAAGGAAACAGGCTACTGGTAGTACAAATGGACAATGGCAAAACCTGCCGGAGGCATGTAGATCAAGTCAAAAGCAGATTTACCAACAACACTGCGGAACCAGAGGCAGACTACAATGTGGAACTCGCACCACACCTGGTGGACAGACAGAGGGAACAACCTGAAGAAAGGGCAATCCCAACAGGCAGTCCAGGCGAGTCAACAACAATCACACCAATCGAAACAGACAGCCCAGGCGAGATACCAGCAATCACACCCAAAGAAAAACAGACACAAAGGCAAACAACTGAACCACAACACAGCACTATTCCTATCTAGATGTCCCGCTATTTCTTCCTTAATGATAGTTTCAAGCATTTTCCCCACTACAGATGTTAAACTAACCGGCCTATAGTTACCTGCCTTTTGTCTGTCCCCTTTTTTAAACAGAGACTGTTGTAGGCATTAGGGCAATGGCACCTGTCGTATAAGGTTAGAACTATATGTAACTTGAATCATAAAATGGCTACCAGTGAAGCCTCAAGGGATTTCTGTTAGCTGAAATAGACCGCATTCCTGGAAACTGATAATTGTTGTTTCCCACACACAGGACTAACAAGCTAATCAGCCAAGCCTCAGGACTAAATGTTCTGGTGGAAGTAAGGACAATACGACTCTGTAACAGGATTAAGATAAGGAGGCTACCAAAGACAGCACGCAAGGATAGTAAGATAAGGGGGAGGACCTGGATTCATGTAGGAAAGACATTAGCTTGGATGATGTGGAAACTATATGGATAGAGCTGCAGAACACCAAAGGGAAAAAAACGTTAGTAGGAGTTGTGTACAGACCTCCAAACAGTAATAGGGATGTTGGGGAGGGCATCAAACAGGAAATTAGGGGTGCATGCAATAAAGGTGTAGTAGTTATAATGGGTGACTTTAATATGCACATAGATTGGGCTAGCCAAACTGGAAGCAATACGGTGGAGGAGGATTTCCTGGAGTGCATAAGGGATGGTTTTCTAGACCAATATGTTGAGGAACCAACTAGGGGGGAGGCCATCTTAGACTGGGTGTTGTGTAATGATGGAGGATTAATTAGCAATCTCATTGTGCGAGGCCCCTTGGGGATGAGTGACCATAATATGGTGGAATTCTGCATTAGGATGGAGAATGAAACAGTAAATTCAGAGACCATGGTCCAGAACTTAAAGAAGGGTAACTTTGAAGGTATGAGGCGTGAATTGGCTAGGATAGATTGGCGAATGATACTTAGGGGGTTGACTGTGGATGGGCAATGGCAGACATTTAGAGACCGCATGGATGAATTACAACAATTGTACATTCCTGTCTGGCGTAAAAATAAAAAAGGGAAGGTGGCTCAACCGTGGCTATCTAGGGAAATCAGGGATAGTATTAAAGCCAAGGAAGTGGCATACAAATTGGCCAGAAATAGCAGCGAACCTGGGGACTGGGAGAAATTTAGAACTCAGCAAAGGAGGACAAAGGGTTTGATTAGGGCAGGGAAAATGGAGTACGAGAAGAAGCTTGCAGAGAACATTAAGGTGGATTGCAAAAGTTTCTATAGGTATGTAAAGAGAAAAAGGTTAGTAAAGACAAACGTAGGTCCCCTGCAGTCAGAATCAGGGGAAGTCATAATGGGGAACAAAGAAATGGCAGACCAATTGAACAAGTACTTTGGTTCGGTATTCACTAAGGAGGATACAAACAACCTTCCGGATATAAAAGGGGTCAGAGAGTCTAGTAAGGAGGGGGAACTGAAGGAAATCTTTATTAGTCGGGAAATTGTGTTGGGGAAATTGATGGGATTGAAGGCCGATAAATCCCCAGGGCCTGATGGACTGCATCCCAGAGTACTTAAGGAGGTGGCCTTGGAAATAGCGGATGCATTGACAGTCATTTTCCAACATTCCATTGACTCTGGATCAGTTCCTATGGAGTGGAGGGTAGCCAATGTAACCCCACTTTTTAAAAAAGGAGGGAGAGAGAAAACAGGGAATTATAGACCGGTCAGCCTGACCTCAGTAGTGGGTAAAATGATGGAATCAATTATTAAGGATGTCATAGCAGTGCATCTGGAAAATGGTGACATGATAGGTCCAAGTCAGCATGGATTTGTGAAAGGGAAATCATGCTTGACAAATCTTCTGGAATTTTTTGAGGATGTTTCCAGTAAAGTGGACAAAGGAGAACCAGTTGATGTGGTATATTTGGACTTTCAGAAGGCTTTCGACAAGGTCCCACACAAGAGATTAATGTGCAAAGTTAAAGCACATGGGATTGGGGGTAGTGTGCTGACGTGGATTGAGAACTGGTTGTCAGACAGGAAGCAAAGAGTAGGAGTAAATGGGTACTTTTCAGAATGGCAGGCAGTGACTAGTGGGGTGCCGCAAGGTTCTGTGCTGGGGACCCAGCTGTTTACATTGTATATTAATGATTTAGACGAGGGGATTAAATGCAGTATCTCCAAATTTGCGGATGACACTAAGTTGGGTGGCAGTGTGAGCTGCGAGGAGGATGCTATTAGGCTGCAGAGTGACTTGGATAGGTTAGGTGAGTGGGCAAATGCATGGCAGATGAAGTATAATGTGGATAAATGTGAGGTTATCCACTTTGGTGGTAAAAACAGAGAGACAGACTATTATCTGAATGGTGACAGATTAGGAAAAGGGAAGGTGCAACGAGACCTGGGTGTCATGGTACATCAGTCATTGAAGGTTAGCATGCAGGTACAGCAGGCGGTTAAGAAAGCAAATGGCATGTTGGCCTTCATAGTGAGGGGATTTGAATACAGGGGCAGGGAGGTGTTGCTACAGTTGTACAGGGTCTTGGTGAGGCCACACCTGGAGTATTGTGTACAGTTTTGGTCTCCTAACTTGAGGAAGGACATTCTTGCTATTGAGGGAGTGCAGCGAAGATTCACCAGACTGATTCCCGGGATGGAGGGACTGACCTATCAAGAAAGACTGGATCAACTGGGCTTGTATTCACTGGAGTTCAGAAGAATGAGAGGGGACCTCATAGAAACGTTTAAAATTCTGACGGATTTAGACAGGTTAGATGCAGGAAGAATGTTCCCAATGTTGGGGAAGTCCAGAACCAGGGGTTACAGTCTGAGGATAAGGAGTAAGCCATTTAGGACCGAGATGAGGAGAAACTTGTTCACCCAGAGAGTGGTGAACCTGTGGAATTCTCTACCACAGAAAGTAGTTGAGGCCAATTCACTAAATATATTCAAAAGGGAGTTAGATGAAGTCCTTACTACTCGGGGGATCAAGGGTTATGGCGAGAAAGCAGGAAGGGAGTACTGAAGTTTCATGTTCAGCCATGAACTCATTGAATGGCGGTGCAGGCTAGAAGGGCTGAATGGCCTGCTCCTGCACCTATTTTCTATGTTTCTATGTTTCCTAGCAACACACCTCTTAGCAACACATCTCTTAGCAGCACATCTCTTGGCAACACATGAGCCACTTTACGGTTAGAGACTAACTCTATCTATTGGTCTAATGTAACTGTAGTAAACTGTTGTATGTAACTGTAGTAAACTGTTGCAAAACATATAAAGATCCATGAAACCCTTTGTTCTGCGGAGTGAAGTGCCTGGATCCAGTCCTGAGGCTTCCTCCCCGCTGGCATTAATAAAGGCCGCATTGGCGTTGGAACCGACTCTGAGTGTTGAGTGATTCTTCTGATAAAACACTAACACTAACAGAGGCGTTACATTAGCTGCTTTCCAATATGCTGGTACCGCCCCAGAGTCCAGAGAATTTTGGTAGATTATAATGAATGCATCTGCTATAACTTCCGCCATCTCTTTTAATACCCTGGGATGTATTTCATCAGGACCAGGGGACTTGTCTACCTTGAGTCCCATTAGTCTGTCCAGCACTACCCCCCTAGTGATAGTGATTGTCTCAAGGTCCTCCCTTCCCACATTCCTGTGACCAGCAATTTTTGGCATGTTTTTTGTGTCTTCCACTATGAAGACCGAAGCAAAATAATTGTTTAAAGTCTCAGCCATTTCCACATTTCCCATTATTAAATCCCCCTTCTCATCTTCTAAGGGACCAACATTTACTTTAGTCACTCTTTTCCGTTTTATATATCTGTAAGAGCTTTTACTATCTGTTTTTATGTTTTGCGCAAGTTTACCTTCGTAATCTATCTTTCCTTTTTTATTGCTTTTTTAGTCATTCTTTGCTGTTGTTTAAAATTTTCCCAATCTTCTAGTTTCCCACTAACCTTGGCCACCTTATACGCATTGGTCTTTGATTTGATACTCTCCTTTATTTCCTTGGTTATCCACGGCTGGTTATCCCTTCTCTTACTACCCTTCTTTTTCACTGGAATATATTTTTGTTGCGCACTATGAAAGAGCTCCTTAAAAGTCCTCCACTGTTCCTCAATTGTGCCACCGTTTAGTCTGTGTTTCCAGTCTACTTTAGCCAACTCTGCCCTCATCCCACTGTAGTTCCCTTTGTTTAAGCATAGTACGCTCGTTTCTGACACAACTTCCTCACCCTCAATCTATATTACAAATTCAACCATACTGTGATCACTCATTCCGAGAGGATCTTTTACTCGGAGATCATTTATTTTTCCTGTCTCATTACACAGGACCAGATCTAAGATAGCTTGCTCCCTTGTAGGTTCTGTAACATACTGTTCTAAGAAACAATTCCATATGCATTCTATGAATTCCTCCTTCAGGCTACCCCGTGCGATTTGAGTTGACCAATCAATATGTAGGTTAAAATCCCCCATGACTACTGCCGTTCCTTTTTCACATGCCTCCATTATTCCCTTGATTATTGCCCGCCCCACCGTGAAGTTATTATTTGGGGGCCTATGAACTACGCCCACCAGTGACTTTTCCCCCTTACGATCTCTAATCTCCACCCACAATGATTCAACATTTTGTTCATTAGAGCCAATATCGTCTCTCACAACTGCCCTGCTATCGTCCTTTATTAACAGAGCTACCCCACCTCCTTTCCCTTCTTGTCTATCTTTCCAAATCGTCAGATACCCCTGTATGTTTAATTCCCAGCCTTGGCCACCCTGCAACCATGTTTCTGTAATGGCCACCAAATCATACCCATTTGTAATGATTTGTGCCGTCAACTCATTTACTTTATTTCGAATGCTGCTGCGTTTAGGTAGGGTGTTTTAATACTAGTTTTTAAACCATGATTTTTAGTTTTGACCCCTCCTGCAGCCCTTTTATATTCAGTGGCCGTTTCTGTTTTTTGCCCTGGGTTTCTCTGCCCTCCACTTTTCCTCATCTCCTTTCTGTCTTTTGCTTTTGTCTCCTTTTTGTTTCCCTCTGTCTCCCTGCATTGGTTCCCATCCCCCTGCCATATTAGTTTAACTCCTCCCCAACAGCACGAGCAAACACTCCCCCTAGGACATTGGTTCCGGTCCTGCCCAGGTGCAGACCTTCCGGTTTGTACTGGTCCCACCTCCCCCAGAACCTGTTCCAATGCCCCAGGAATTTGAATCCCTCCCTGCTGCACCACTGCTCAAGCCACGTATTCATCTGTGCTATCCTGCGATTCCTACTCTGACTAGCACGTGGCACTGGTAGCAATCCCGAGATTACTACTTTTGAGGTCCTACTTTTTGACAGCATTGTGATAATGACCAGATAATCTGTTTTTATTGTGTTCATTGAGGGATAAATATTGGCCAGGACACCAGGGATAACTCCCTTTGCTCTTCTTTGAAATAGTGCCATGGGGTCTTTTACATCCACCTGAGAGAGGTCGGTTTAACATCTCATCCGAAAGACGGCCCCTCCGACAGTGTACACTCACTCAGCACTGCACTGGAGTGTCAGCCTAGATTTTTGTGCTCCAGTCCCTGGAGTGGGACTTGAACCGCGACCTCGTGACTCAGAGATGCGAGCGCTGCGCACTGAGCCACGACTGACACTATATAAGTTGTTGTTGTTGACAGATGTGGCTGAATCTGATTCTCCTCCTGATTTTCGGTCCTCTCAAACCCCTCCCCTCTCCCAACACCACCCCCCCCCGCACCCACCCCCCTGTGAGGATGACCCCTCTGCACAGTTGGCACTGCAGATGCCATTACCTGACCATGTAGGCGATAAGGAGAGACAACTCACACCTGCGGCAGGGTCTCAGGGAGCTCGAAGGCATTGCACCGCTTCGTAACTCTGCTGCACTTGAGGCAGATTGACAGCTGAGGGACCAATGGTGGGTATGTTACTGGCATTTCGGTCACTTAATGTTCAGTGCTTGTGTGTCTTTATGTTTCATGTCTTGCATTGATGGCCGAGTGCCAGGTAAGAGAGTTTGAACCTGCAGGCTGAATTGCCCAATCATTAGCACCTTGTTCTGTGCTCAAATAAACCCCTTATGCTAAATGGCGTTGCTTAATACTTGGAAGGTTGTTTGAAGTGTTAAGAAAATCAGAACCTTGTGCAGAGGAATCACAGTTGTTGACTTGTTCTGGTGCGTGAGTCTTTAAAGTATGTTTACTTTTTTTTTCCAAAAATCTACTTTATTCAGAAAAAATTTTCACGATACATTGGAAAATAGTTCTGTACACACACCGGGAGATTGAGGACCTGATAAACTGACGCGGGGAGTAGGAGGGGCAACACATGCCGGGAGATCAAGACCGAAGGTAAAACAAAGAAATAAAAAGAAATCGAAGTGCGACATCACAGCCAAGCAGGTAAGTGATTGGCTGGTTGATTGGTGAGTAGATTTTCTTTTTTCTTTATCTTTTTATCTTTTTCTTATCAGTAAGAAACCTTTGGCAGTGTTGCCAAATTAAGTTACTTTAAGGGTTAAGTTATGGCAGGAGAGCCCAGACCTGTATCATGCTCCTCCGGTACTATGTGGAAAATCAGGGACTACTATGTGTGCAGGAAGTGTAACCAGCTGCAGCTCCTGACAGACCGCATTGTTCACTGGGGCTGCGCATGGATTCACTCTGGAGCATCCACGATGCTGAGGATGTTGTGCATAGCACGTTTTGTGAGTTGGTCACATCGCAGGTAAAGGTTACAAAGGCAGGTAGGGGATGGGTAACCATCAGGCACAGCAGGAGTAGGAAGGTAGTGCAGGAGTCCCCTGGGGTCATCTCCCTCCAAAACAGATATACCGCTTTGGATACTGTTGGGGCAACGTGGCTCATCAGCGGAAGGCAGCAGCAGCCAAGTTCATGGCACCATGGATGGCTCTGCTGCACAGGAGGGCAGCAAAAAAGAGTGGAAAGTGATAGTGATAGGGGATTCGATTGTAAGGGTAATAGATAGGCATTTCTGCGGCCGCAACCGAGACGCCAAGATGCTATGTTGCCTCCCTGGTGCAAGGGTCAAGGATGTCTCGGAGCGGCTGCACGGCATTCTGGAGGGGGAGGGTAAACAGCCAGTTGTGGAGGTGCATATAGGTACCAACGATATAGGTAAAAAGTCAGATGAGGTCCTACAAGCTGAATTTAGGGAGCTAGGATTGCTACCAGTGCCACGTGCTAGTCAGAGTAGAAATAGCAGGATAGTTAAGATGAATATGTGGCTTGAGGAATGGTGCAAGAGGGTGGGATTCAAATTCCTGGGACATTGGAACCAGTTCTGGGGAGGTGGGACCAGTACAAACCGGACGGTCTGCACCTGGGCAGGACCGGAACCGATGTCCGAGGGGGAGTGTTTGCCAGTGTTGTTGGGGAGGATTTAAACTAATATGGCAGGGGGATGGGAATCTATGCCGGGAGACAGAGGGAAGTAAAATGGGGGCAGAAGGAAAAGTTAGAAAGGAGATAACATAGAAACATAGAAACATAGAAAATAGGTGCAGGAGTAGGCCATTAGGCCCTTCGAGCCTGCACCACCATTCAATAAGATCATGACTGATCATTCACTTCAGTACCCCTTTCCTGCTTTCTCTCCATATCCCTTGATACCTTTCGCCGTAAGGGCCATATCTAACTCCCTCTTGAATATATCTAATGAACTGGCCTCAACAACTCTCTGCGGTAGAGAATTCCACAGGTTAACAACTCTCTGAGTGAAGAAGTTTCTCCTCATCTCGGTCCTAAATGGCTTACGCCTTATCCTTAGATTGTGACCCCTGGTTCTGGACTTCCTCAACATCGGGAACATTCTTCCTGCATCTAACCTGTCCAGTCCCGCCAGAATTTTATATGGTTCTGAGATCCCCTCTCATTCTTCTAAACTCCAGTTTATATAGGCCCAGTTGATCCAGTCTCTCCTCACATGACAGTCCTGCCATCCCAGGAATCAGTCTGGTGAACCTTCGCTGCACTCCCTCAATAGCAAGAATGTCCTTCCTCAGATTAGGAGACCAAAACTGAACACAATATTCCAGATGAGGCCTCAACAAGGCCCTGTACAACTGCAGTAAGACCTCCATGCTCCTATACTCAAATCCCCTAGCTAGGAAGGCCAACATTCCATTTGCCTTCTTCACCGCCTAGTGTACATTCATGCCAACTTTCAATGACTGAGGTACCATGACACCCAGGTCTCGTTGCACCTCCCCTTTTCCTAACCTGCCACCATTCAGATAATATACTGCATTCGTGTTTTTGCCACCAAAGTGGATAATCTCACATGTATCCACATTATACTGCATCTGCCATTCATTTGCTCACTCACCTAACCTGTCCAAGTCACCCTGCAGCCTTTTAGCATCCTCCTCACAGCTCACACCGCCACCCAGCTTAGTGTCATCTGCAAACTTGGAGATATTACACTCAATACCTTCACTTAAATCATTAATGTATATTGTAAATAGCTGGGGTCCCATCACTGAGCCTTGCGGCACCCCACTAGTCACAGCCTGCCATTCTGAAAAGGACCCATTTATCCCGACTCTCTGCTTCCTGTCTGCCAACGAGTTCTCTATCCACGTCAAAACATTACCCCCAATACCATGTGCTATAATTTTGCACACCAATTTCTTGTGTGGGACCTTGTCAAAAGCCTTTTGAATGTCCAAATACACCACATCCACTGGTTCTCCCTTGTCCACTCTACTAGTTACATTCTCAAAAAATTCCAGAAGATTTGTCAAGCATGATTTCCCTTTCATAAATCCATGCTGACTTGGACCGATCCTGTCACTGCTTTCCAAACGCGCTGCTATTTCATCTTTAATAATTGATTCCAACATTTTCCCCACTACTGATGTCAGGCTAACCGGTCTATAATTACCCGTTTTCTCTCTCTCTCCTTTTTTAAAAAGTGGTTATTGTGTTCCTAACACAGATGAGGCTGCACACAAGGAGATTAAAGTAACAGTGACCTCAGTCTTTATTAAGACACTCCAGAGTGAGGAACAGGGCTTAGGGGCCGGCTTATATACAGTGCTCCCAAGGGATGCTGGGATCCCTTGGGACTTCAGGGGATGTGCTCCCTGACGGCGGAATATGGGAGTACATGCTTTACAGATACACAACATCACTCCCCCCAAAGTCAAGGTGAAAACTATTTCCAAGGTGAGGCGGTCGGGAGCCTTTCTTTCCCTGGTGGACCGCCTCGGTACAAATGTCTGTTCTGGTTTGTTGGCTGTGCCCTCGCTGGGCTGGCGTGTTGTTGGCCCCTACAGGGCTGCTGGGTGAGCCCGGCCTTGCTGGGTTGTTGGGCGTGATGGGTTCAATTTCCTAGTCTGGGGTGGTGTCGTTGATCCTTTGGGTGTGCGTTGTAGGCTCGAAAAAGGTGGTGTCTGCTGTGGGTTGTTCAGGGCAGTCTGTGAACCGCAGCCTTGTTTGGTCCAGGTACTTTCTGCAAATTTGTCCACTGTCTAGTTTGACTACAAACACCCTACTCCCTTCTTTAGCTATCACCTTGCCCGCGATCCACTTGGGACCATGTCCATAGTTTAGCAAATACATAGGGTCATTCAGATCAATTTCCCGTGACACAGTGGCGCGACCATCGTTTCCATTTTGTTGCTGCCGCCTGCTCTCTACCTGATCATGCAGGTTGGGGTGAACCAGCGAGAGTCTGGTTTTAAGTGTCCTTTTCATGAGTAGCTCAGTTGGTGGCACCCCTTTGAGCGAATGGGGTCTTGTGCGGTAGCTGAACAGTACTCGGGACAGGCAGGTTTGGAGTGAGTCTTCTGTGACTCGTTTAAGGCTCTGTTTGATTGTTTGTACTACCCGCTCTGCCTGCCCATTGGAGGCTGGTTTAAACGGGGCCGAGGTGACATGTTTGATCCCATTGCGAGTCATGAATTCTTTAAATTCAGCACTGGTGACACATGGCCCATTGTCACTGACCAGTATGTCAGGCAGGCCGTGGGTGGCAAACATGGCCTTCAGGCTTTCAATGGTGGCGGTGGCGGTGCTTCCCGACATTATTTCACATTCAATCCATTTTGAAAAAGCATCCACCACCACCAGGAACATTTTACCGAGAAACAGGCCCGCATAGTCAACATGGATCCTCGACCATGGTCTGGAGGGCCAGGACCACAAACTTAGTGATGTCTCTCTGGGCGCGTTGCTCAACTGAGCACACATGCTGCATTGCCGTACACAGGACTCTAAGTCAGAGTCGATACCGGGCCACCACACGTGGGATCTGGCTATCGCTTTCATCATTACTGTATCCGGGTGTGTGCTGTGGAGATCTGAGATGAATGTCTCCTTGCCCTTTTTGGGTAGCACTACGCAGTTACCCCACAACAGGCAGTCTGTCTGAATGGACAGCTCGTCCTTTCGCCACTGGAACAGCTTGATTAGCTCTTGCATTTCAACGGGGTTGCTGGCCCAGCTCCCATGCAGTACACAGTTTTTTACAGCAGAGGATCTTGGCTGGTCCAAGTCCTAAACTGGCGGGCCGTAACAGGTGATTTATCATTTCAAACGCTTCCATGACCATCAACAAGTCTGCGGGCTGCGCCACCATCAATAAGTTTGCAGGCTGCGCCATTTCCACCCCCGTGGTGGGCAATGGTAGCCGACTGAGAGCATCCGCACAGTTCTCGGTGCCTGGCCTGTGGCGGATGGTATAGTTATATGCTGATAGCGTGAGTGCCCACGTTTGTATGTGGGCTGAGGCATTAGTATTTATCCTCTTGTTTTCAGCGAACAGGGATAGGAGGGGCTTGTGATCGGTTTCCAGCTCAAAATTGAGGCCAAACAGATATTGATGCATTTTCTTTACCCCGAACACACACGCTAATGCCTCTTTCTCAATCATGCTGTAGGTCCTCTCGGCCTTAGACAAGCTCCTGGAAGCACAGGCGACAGGTTGCAATTTCCCTGCAACGTTAGCTTGTTGTAGCACACACCCGACTCCGTACGACGACGCATCACATGCTAACACAAGTCTTTTACACAAGTTATACAATACAAGCAGCTTGTTGGAGCATAAAATGTTTCTGGCTTTCTCAAAAGCAATTACTTGTTTTTTTCCCCATACCCAGTTCTCACCTTTACGCAATAACACGTGTAGGGGCTCTAAGAGGGTGCTTAACCATGGCAGGAAGTTACCAAAATAGTTGAGGAGTCCCAGGAACGACCGCAGCTCCGTGACATTCTGTGGCCTGGGCGCATTCCTGATAGCCTCTGTCTTGGAGTCTGTGGGTTGAATGCTGTCCGCCGCGATCTTTCTCCCCAAAAGCTCCACTTCTGTTGCCATGAAGATGCATTTTGACCTCTTCATCCGCAGCCCTACGTGATCCAGTCGCTGGAGGACCTCCTCCAGGTTTTGTAGGTGCTCGACGGTGTCCTGACCCGTGACCAATATGTTGTCCTGAAAAACCACTGTGTGTGGTACCGACTTGAGTAGGCTCTCCATGTTTCTCTGGAAGATCGCTGCAGCCGACCGAATTCCAAACAGGCATCTGTTGTAGATGAACAGTCCCTTGTGCGTGTTGATGCAGGTGAGGCCCTTTGAAGACTCCTCCAACTCCTGCGTCATATAGGCCGAAGTCAGGTCGAGCTTGGTGAACGTCTTGCCTCCTTCCAGCGTCGCAAATAGGTCATCTGCCTTAGGTAGCGGGTATTGGTCCTGTAGCGAGAAACGATTAATAGTTACTTTATAATCGCCGCAATTCCTGACTGTGCCATCACTTTTGAGTATTGGAACAATCGGGCTGGCCCACTTGCTGAATTCCACTGGCGAGATGATGCCCTCGCATTGCAGCCTGTCCAGCTCGATTTCCACTCTCTCCCTCATCATGTGAGGTACCGCTCGCGCCAAGTGGATCCGCACCTTCGCCCCGGAAAAGTTTCCAAAGCCTGGCTCAAAAAGGGAAGGAAATTTGTTAAGAACCTGGGTACATGAGGCCTCATCGACATGTGATAGCGCTCAGATGTCATCCCAGTTCCAGGGGATTTTGCCCAGCCAGCTCCTTCCAAGCAGTGTGGGGCCATCGCCCGGGACAAGCTAGAGTGGCAGTTCGTGCACCGTGCCCTTGTAGGTGACCTTGACCATGGCGCTGCACAGGACAGTGATGAGCTCTTTGGTGTACGTTCTCAGTTTCGTGTGGTTGGGGCTCAGGGCTGCTCTGAGTGCCTTGTTGCACCACAGTCTCACAAACATCTTTTTACTCATGATGGATTGGCTAACGCCAGTGTACCAGTTCCATGGCTACGGGTAAGCCATTCAATTTTACATTTGGCATTATAGGTGGACATTTCGTCGAAAATGTGTGCACACTGTGTACTTCAGCATCTGCCTCCTCTCTCTGAGGCTCGAAATTGCTTTGATCCACCATGGACCGATCTTTCTCTGCCACGTGGTGGTTAGCAGGTTTTGCAGAGCTTACAGCTCGTCTGCAAGCTCGTTGGATGTGCCCCATTGTTCCACAGCTCTTGCAAACATACCCTTTGAAGCGGCATGAATAGGATGAATGGAAGCCTCCACAATGCCAACAAGGTGTGAATTGCCTTGAATTCATCCTTTGTTGCGGACTCTGAGTTATTTGGGTCACCTGAGGCCTGCTGGCAGTTGCAGACTCGTGATTTCTGCCCTGTACATTTCTGCTCGCAAACACAGTTCCAGTTAATTTATGAACATTGTTAGCACTTGTGTGCTGAGAGATTTGTTTGGTGTTATCACTGGTGGACATAAATGCCTGTGCTATCGCAATGGCCTTACTGAGAGTCGGTGTCTCTTCAGTCAAAAGTTTTCGTAGGTCTCGTGGCCAATGCCCAGTACAAAAAAGTCTCTGAGCACCTGCTGCAGGTAGCCATCAAACTCTCATTGTTCTGCAAGTCGTCTTAGCTCGACGATGTAGCTTGCCACTTCCTGACCTTCAGATCGCTGGTACGTGTAGAACCGATACCTCGCTCTCCCTCGGGATAAGATGCTTCCGAACCAGTGTACGCATCTCCTCATATGACTTATCTGTGGGTTTCACCGGAGCCAGAAGATTCTTCATGAGGCTGCAGGTCGGAGCCCCGCAGACCGTGAGGAGGACCACTCTCCTTTTTGCAGCGCTTCCTTCTCCGTCCAGCTTGTTGGCTACAAAGTACTGGTCTAGCCATTCGACATAGGCTTTCTAGTCCTCACCCTCCGAGAACGTCTCCAGGATGCCCGCAGTTTGCTGCATCTTTGCGTTGGATTCGCATACTCGTCAACAGTTATTGTGTTCCGAACACAGATGAGACTGCACACAGGGATGTTAAAGTAACAGTGACTTCAGTCTTTATTAATACACTCCAGAGTGAGGAACAGGACTTAGAGGCCGGCTTATATACAGTGCTCCCAAGGGATGCTGGGATCCCTTGGGACTTCAGGGGATGCGCTCCCTGGTGGCGGAATGTGAGAGTGCATGCTTTACAGATACACAACAGTGATGTTACATTAGCTACCCTCCAGTCCATAGGAACTGATCCAGAGTCGATAGACTGTTGGAAAATGATCACCAATGCATCCACTATTTCTAGGGCCACTTCCTTAAGTACTCTGGGATGCAGACTATCATGCCCCGGGGATTTATCGGCCTTCAATCCCATCAATTTCCCTAACACAATTTCCTGACTAATAAGGATTTCCTTCAGTTCCTCCTTCTCACTAGACCCTCGGTCCTCTAGTATTTCCGGAAGGTTATTTGTGTCTTCCTTCGTGAAGACAGAACCAAAGTATTTGTTCAATTGGTCTGCCATTTCTTTGTTCCCAATTATAACTTCACCTGAATCTGACTGCAAGGGACCTACTTTTGTCTTCACTAATCTTTTTCCCTTCACATATCTATAGAAGCTCTTTCAGTCAGTTTTTATGTTCCCATCAACCTTCCTCTCATACTCTATTTTCCCGCTCCTAATTAAACCCTTTGTCCTTCTCTGCTGAATTCTAAATTTTTCCCAGTCCTCAGGTTTGCTGCTTTTTCTGGCCAATTTATATGCCTCTTGCTTGGATTTAACACTATCCTTAATTTTCCTTGTTAGCCACGGTTGAGCCACCTTCCCCGTTTTATTTTTACTCCAGACAGGGATGTACAATTGTTGTAGTTTATCCATGTGATCTTTAAATGTTTGCCATTGCCTATCCACCGTCAACCCTTTAAGTATCATTCGCCAGTCTATTCTAGCCAATTCACATCTCATACCATCGAAGTTACCTTTCCCCAAGTTCAGGACCCTCGTCTCTGAATTAACTGTGTCGCTCTCCATCTTAATAAAGAATTCTACCATATTATGGTCACTCTTCCCCAAGGGGTCTCGCACAACAAGATTGCTAATTAGTCCTCTCTCATTACACAACACCCAGTCTAGGATGGCCAGCTCCCTAATTGGTTGCTCGACATATTGGTCTAGAAAACCATCCCTAATACACTCCAGGAAATCCTCCTCCACCGTATTGCTACCAGTTTGGTTTGCCCAATCAATATGTAGATTAAAGTCACCCATGATAACTGCTGTACCTTTATTGCACGCATCCGTAAGGAAAAGTGGAGGGCAGAGAAATCAAAGGCAAAAATCAAAAAGGGCCACGTTACAACATAATTCTAAAAGGACAAAGTGTGTTAAAAAAAGAAGCCTGAAGGCTCTGTGTTACAATGCGGGGAGCATTCGTAATAAGGTGGATGAATTAACTGCGCAAATAGCTGTTAATGGATATGATGTAATTGAGATTACGGAGACATGGCTCCAGGGTGACCAAGGCTGGGAACTCAACATCCAGGGGTATTCAATATTCAGGAAGGATAGACAGAAAGGAAAAGGAGGTGGGGTAGCATAGCTGGTTAATGAGGAGGTTAACGCAATAGTAAGGAAGGACATTAGCTTGGATGATGTGGAATCGGTATGGGTAGAGCTGTGGAACACCAAAGGGCAGAAAACGCTGGTGGGAGTTGTGTACAGACCACCAAACATTAGTAGTGACATTGGGGATGGCATGAAACAGGAAGTTAGGGATGCTCGTCTGTTGTAGCTCAGGTGGCTCACGATGCTGGGACCCCAGCTATTTACAATATACATTAATGATTTAGACAAAGGAATTGAATGTAATATCTCCAAGTTTGCAGATAACACTAAGCTGGGTGGCAGTGTGAGCTGTGAGGAGGATGCTAGGAGGCTGCAGGGGCCTTGAACAGGTTAGGTGAGTGGGCAAATGCATGGCAGATGCAGTATAATGTGGATAAGTGTGAGGTTATCCTCTTTGGTGGCAAAAACAGGAAGGCAGATTATTATCTGAATGGTGACAGATTAGTAAAAGAGGAAGTGCAACGAGACCTGGGTGTCATGGTACATCAGTCATTGAAGGTAGACATGCAGGTACAGCAGGCAGTAAAGAAAGCAAATGGTTTGTTGGCCATCATAGCGAGGGGATTTGAGTATAGCAGCAGGGAGGTCTTGCTGCAGTTGTACAGGGCCTTGGTGAGACCACACCTTGAGTATTGTGTGCAGTTTTGGTCTCCTAATCTGAGGAAGGACATTCTTGCTATTGAGGGAGTGCAGCGAAGGTTCACCAGACTGATTCCCGGGATGGCAGGACTGACATATGAAGAAAGACTGGATGGACTCGGATTATATTCACTGGCATTTAGAAGAATGAGAGGGGTTCTCATAGAAACATATAAAATTCTGACGGGATTGGACAGGTTAGATGCAGGCAAGTCCAGAACCAAGGGTCACAGTCTAAGGATAAGGGATAAGCCATTTAGGACTGAGATGAGGAGAAGCTTCTTCACTCAGAAAATTGTGAACCTGTGGAATTCTCTACCACAGAAAGTTGTTGAGGCCAGTTTGTTAGATATATTCAAAAGGGAGTTAGATGTGGCCCTTATGGCTAAAAGGATCAAGGGGTATGGGGAGAAAGCAGGAATGGGGTACTGAAGTTGCATGATCAGCCATGATCATATTGAATGGAGGTGCAGGCTAGAAGGGCCGAATGTCTATGTCTATTTTCTATGTCTATGTTTCTATATCTATGACCTTGGATTGCGCCAGTCTGTAACACTTGGCCGTGGACATCTCCTTGCTCTGGAAGACCAGCAAGTTTCGGGAAGACCAAAGTGCGTCTTTCACCGAGTTGATGGCCCTCCAGCAGCAGATGACGTCTGTCTCGGTGTGTGTCCCTGGGAACAGCCCGTAGAGCACAGAGTCCTGTGTTACAGAGCTGCTTGGGATGAACCTCGACAGCAACCACTGCATCTCCCTCCAGACCTGCCTTGCAAAGGTGCAGTCCTGAAGGAGATGGATGACTGTCTCGTCCGCACCACAGCCGACTCGAGGGCAGAGTGACGTGTCTCTGAAACCATGAAGGATCTGACGGGTAGGGCCCTTCTCACCGCCAACCAAGCTACGTCTTGGTGCTTGTGTGAAAGCTCTGGTGATGAGACATTCTGCCAAATGAGTTCGACAGTCTGCTCGGGGAACCGTCCGACAGGATCCATCATCTCCTTCTTCCGTAGGGCATCCAGCACCTTGCGTGTCGACCACTGCTTTATGGCCTTGTGGTCAAAAATGTTTTTCTTGAAAAACTTTTCCACGAAGGACAGGTGCTGAGGCATAGTCCAACTGGTTGGAGCGTTCCGCAGCAGCCTGGCTAGACCCATCCTTCGCAACACTGGGGTCAGATAGAACCTCAACACATTGTGACATTTGGTATTCGTGTACGAAGGGTCTATGCACAGCTTGATGCAGCTGCACACAAAGGTAGTCCTCAGGATGAGGGTCATGTTTGGAACGTCCTTTCCTCCCTTGTCCAGAGACTTGTACATCGTGTCTCTGCGGACATGGTCCATTTTCGATCTCCAGACGAAGTTGAAGGCGGCTCGGGTGACTACCACAGCACAGGAGCGGGGTATGGGCCAGACCTGCGGCACGTACAACAACAGCGAGAGTACCTCACTCCCGATGACCAGGTTCTTTCCTGCAATGGAGAGTGAGCGTAGCTTCCACCATCCCAGTTTATGTTTCGCTTTCGCGATACGCTCCTTCCAGTTTTTGACGCACGCCCTGTCCGCTCCAAACCATATTCTTCAACACCTCCAGGTAATCTGACTTAACGGTGAAGGGAATAAAGGATCGGTCGGACCAGTTCCCAAAGAGCATAGCCTTGCTTTTTCTGCGCTTAACCTTCGCCCCCCGAGGCCCGTTCCAACAGGTCGCAGATTGTGAGCAATCCGCGGACCGGCTGCGGATCGGAGCAAAAGACGGCGACGTCGTCCATGTAAAGAGAGGTCTTGACCTGAGCGCCTCCGCTGCCTGGGATCGTCACCCCTCTAATGCCCGCATCCTTCCTAATGGACTCGACAAAGGGCTCGATACAGCACACAAACAAGACAGAGGAGAGGGGACAGCCTTGCCTGACTCCAGACCTGATCGGAAAGCTTTCAGTTTCCCAGCCGTTGATTAGAACTGTGCTACTGATGTCTGTGTAGAGCAGTTGGATCCAATTGCAGATACCCTCCCCAAACCCCATCTTGGAGAACACGTCCATCATGTGCGTGTGCGATATCCTGGTGCAAGCTGATTAAACAGTTGTCTATCCTCCTGTCCTGCACGTAGGTGATCGTATCCCTGAGTAGCGCCAGGCTATCAGAGATTTTCCTGCCGGGGACAGCGCAGGTCTGGTCCGGGTGGATCACCAGCTCCAGAGCAGACTTGACCCTGTTGGCGATGACCTTCGACAGGATCTTGTAGTCCACATTGAGCAGCGAAATGGGCCGCCAGTTTTTAATTTCCTCTCTCTCTCGCTTCTGCTTGTAGATGAAGGTGATGATGCCTTTCCTCATTGATTCTGACATGCTGCTGGCCAGAAGCATACCTCCATACACTTCCAGCAGGTCTACGTCCATCCAGTCCCACAGAGCCGAGTACAACTCTACCGGTAAGCTGTCACTTCTGGGAGTTTTACTCGTCTCTATTGTGACTGTAAGCATTCTAGTAATGACTCCACGAGGTAAGGTATTGTACTTGAACTGTTGTGACTGTAGTCCATTTTTTGCAGCTCCTGAATGAGGTTACAGTAAGGTGAGCTCCCTTTTATACCTGGTTACCTGTAGTGTACAGGTGACCCTGAGGTCTCCACCAGTTGCACCCTCTGGTGGTACAGGTATAGTGTATACAGGTGAAGGTACATTCGGTAGTCTTATGTAACTGTACACTGAGTGTACAGGGAGTATACTTATATTATACATACACAACATCACTCTCCCCTAAGTCTTGTGCCACTGACCTTTGCACTGTATGCTCTGGCCCTAGACTTGAGTGTCCAAAGCCCTTGCACTTTGTCTGTGCTTGGGAATGGCTCTCTCCCTGTGGACCCCTGAGTCCTTATTGCCACAACATTGGGAAATGGTCAGCAGTGGACGGTTGGAGGTTGAAGTGGGGGTTGAGTGGGTTCTGGGTGTGATCCATGTGTGTCTATGGCTACATACATCCATTTTCCCACCCCCCCATACATAGACCATGTGTATGGCTCGACATCTGCATTAGCATACATGTATAGAGAATAAAAAGTAGGATTAGTTGCATCACTGTTTGGGTTTAGCAGTACATTTTACAGGTAAGGTACATACGTGGTATCACAGTCTTGCCCCTGGGGTGTGTAGGTGCAGGTGGGTGAGGACACTAGTTCCAGAGTGACTGGACTGTGTCCAGGTTGTCTGATGGCGGCGCTGTGCCCCCTGCCAGCTGGGTGGGCTCGGATCGCTCACCTGGCTGAGTCTCAGGGCCTTTGCCGTTGCCTAGTGGTGGGTAGAGCCACAGGAGTGTGTGGCCTCCCTGTCCTCCTTTGAGGCCTGCAGGGTCTCCCTGCTGCCCTTCAGCAGTGCTGGGAGCCTGGTATTCCCGGGTCCCAGCGGGAGGGCAGGAGGGTGCTAGCCTCTTGCTCCCGGTGCTGGCCCTGGTGGCCACAGAGAGGTAGAGCCAATCAGGGGCAGGGTACCGGCCTTTGCCGTCCGCTGATCACTGGCCCTGCAGCTGGTATGCTCCCTCTGTGTGTGGCCACACTCCCTGGGGCATCACATTGGTCCCGGAGGCGTAGACTACATGGTCGGGTAACCCGCTGGACCTGGGTGCTTCTCACGGGAGATTGCCCTTGGTTTTGTCGGCGTACATGTAGAACCCGGCATCGCACATCATTTCATCACTTACAGTCAATGATACACTGGCTCCGGCCGCAATCACCCGACTCGACATTGTTAATTGTCTTTACAAATTCGCATTTGTCAATTACATCTTCGCATTTGTCAGTTATATCTTTTCCATGTATCCTACCAGCATCGCTGTTGAAAGTTACATTTAGATACTTGCATTTGTGAATTTCATCTTTTACATGTGTATCACCGGCATCGCTGTACAAAGAGTGGAACTGTCCCTTTAATTGTGCTGGGTTTCCGGTTTCCTTTAAGAGGGCCTTGCAATCTTTACCCCAATCCGGTTCGCTGCTCGGCATCACGTGTTGCTCCCTCAACGCTGCTCCTCGTGGTCTGGTCGCGGCCATCTTGATTTCAGGTGCTTCGCCTCGTGGTGCGGGCGCCATTTTCTCTCTCTCCACGAGGTCGGCTGCGGTGATCCTTTTCTCCCCAGGTTTTGCCACGGAAGCCGGGAATTTAGCTTCTGCGCCGATCTGCTTCCCTCGGAGTGCTGCCACTGGAGCCCGGAAGGTGAGGTCTGGTCGCTCGGGTTGGATCATCTCGCCGTTGGGTAGTCGTCGCCACGCAGTCGAGTCGGACGGTAGGATCTTCAGGTGCTGCGATGGATCCACATTCGGGGCCACATAGGACGTCGATCGCCGGGGCCTGGAGGCTTTCCCAGCTCCAACAGATTTGGATTTGTTTCATCCATCTTTTTCCCAGCAGTGTTGGACCATCACCAGCAACGATCCACAAAGGGTAGCCTGTGCATCGCGCCGCCGTAGGACACCTGGACATCCACGCTGCCAACCACTGGGATGATGTCTTTTGTGTAAGTGAGCAGCTTCACCTGGATCGGGAGCATTGTCGGTCGTTCGCCGGGATTGTCACAGAGTTTCTCGAAGGCCGTCTGATTCGTCAGCGATTGGCTCGCCCCTGTGTCGACCTCTATCGAGACTGGAACACCGTTGATTTCGACTTCCATTTGCAATGGAGAACTCTCTGTGGAGCACCCCTTCCTGGGGCTGAGCTGCCTCATGGACTCTCTCTTCGTCTTCATCAGCGCTGGAGCCCGGGTGATCGGCCAACTCTTCAGCGGTGAGTAAAATTTCTCCTACACATTCGCTGGAGATGGCCTTTAGTGTTACAACCTTTGCAATTATAGTCTCTGTATCGGCACTGGTGGGCCCTGTGATTTCCTCCACAGCGCCAGCATGGGGCTGGCCGGTTGTCCCCATGTGGCGGACTCAGGGTTGTGGGGCTCGGGGGTAGCAGTCTTGCCTCTAAAAGGCACCAGTCGGTTCACGGTACTTGCCGGGTTAGAGTCCTGGGGGTGAGTCATCATCCTCTTGGAATCGCAGGCCGAGGCCATGACTGCCTGGCTCACTTTAATTGCCTTCTGCAGGGTGACCGTGGTGTCCACAGAGAGCAGCCTGTGGAGGAGGCCCTCGTGGCCCATTCCAATAACAAAGATGTCCCTCAGTGCTTCTGTGAGCTGGTCGCCATAATCACACGGTGCAGCCAATCGTCTCAGGTCTGCAGCATATTTTGCGATTTCTTGGCCTTCGGGCCGCCGGTGGTTGTAGAACCGGTGCCTGGCTGTGAGGATGCTCTCTTTAGGCTTGAGCTGTTCCTGTATCATCGTTACGAGCTCCGTGTATGCTGTGGTTGTCGTCTTCTCTGGGGCTAGCAGGTCCCTGACGGGGCCATGGACAGTGGGCCCACAACTGCTGAGCAGGATAGCTCTGAGCTTATCAGCCAGCGAGGTGGGGTCATCTCCCGCCAGGTCGTTCGCAATGAAAAAGTGTTCGAGCCTTTCCACAAAGGCATCCCAATCTTCCCCATCAGCGAACTGTTGAAAGTTGCCAAGGTTAGCCATTTTTCGTGTGGAAATTCATAATCTCGTCGCCAGTTATTGTGTCTGTAAGCACTCTAGTAATGATTCCACAAGGTAAGGTATTGTACTTGAACTGTTGTAACCTTATTCCTTTATTGCAGCTCTTGATTGAGGATACAGTAAGGTGATCTCCCTTTTATACCTGGTTACCTGCAGTGTGCAGGTGACCCTTAGGTCTCCACCAGTTGCACCCTCTAGTGGTACAGGTATAGTGTATATAGGTGAAGATACATTCAGTGGTCTTATGTAACTGTACATTGAGTGTACATACATTACACATACACAACAGACCAGACGGCCTTTGTCAGCTCATCCAGATTTAGCTGGTGGTCCAGACTCTCTCGCTTGCTGTCGTCTAGGACCTCCGAGATAGACCACAGGAAAGACTGGGAGGCCGCGCGGTCTGTGGGCTTGACGTCGTACAGCCCGGCATAGAAGGGTTTGCTGATTCTCAGCATGTCAGGCTGCAAAGACGTCACAGAACCATTTTCTTCCTTTAGGTTGCTGATCACAGAGCTCCCCCTTTGTACCTTTTGGAAGAAGAAGCACGAACACGCCTCATCCTGCTCGACGGAGCGGACTCTGGAGCGGAAGATGATTTTGGAGGACTCTGAGGCAAAGAGCGAGGCTTGCTGGCCCTTCACCTCTTGGAGTTCCTCCGCGACATTGACCCCCATCAACTGCAGCAGGAGCAGGTTTTGCATACTCTTCTGGAGTTGGGACAATTCCCTCGGTCACCCTCTCCCTCCTGAACACCTTTGAGGATGAAGAACCTCTTGATGTTTGTCTTGATGTTTGCTTCTCACCAGTGTGTCGGGGAATCACAGAGGGGTTTTACGGTTCTCCAACCTTTGTAATCCCTCTTGAGTTCCTCAACGTTTTCCGGGATCAACAGTTTCACGTTCAGCTTCCATATCCCCCTGCCAACTTTCTGGTCTTCCTGTGGGCGACAGTCGGCAGTGGTCAGAGAAGAACACCAGCATGACGTCGGTGGATCTGACCTTGAGCGTGTGGGACACAAACAGGAAGTCTATTCTAGAATGGACGGACCCGTCTGGTCTCGACCAGGTGTATCTGCGCGGTGCTCCATCTGCAGGGTTGCTGAAGATGTCGCACAGCTTGGCATCTTTTACCGCATCCATCAGGAGTCTGGACGTGGCGTCCAGTTTGCTGTCGGCTCTGCTGGATCGTCAAGCCGCATCGATGATGCAGCTGAAGTCACCGCCCAGAACGACCGGTCTGGATGTCGCCGGCAGCAGTGGGAGCTGCTGGAGGAGGGCCAGCCGCTCGCGTCTGAGAGGCGAGGCATACACGTTAATTAGCCTTAGAGGAACATTTTTATACAATACATCTGCTACGAGGAGGCGGCCGCCCACCACCCCCTTAACTTCGATGATGGTGAAGTGGTCTCCCCGCAGCAGAATGCCCAGGCTGGAGGAACGACAATCGTTGCCTCCTGACCAGACGGATGGTCCGTGAGACCACCACTGCCAGTAACTGCTAAAGTGCGGCAGGCCCCACTCCTGCAAGAATAGCAGGTCTGCCTTGACCTTGGCGAGGAACCCCAAGGTCGAAACACATCGCGTAGTCGACGTAACGCTACGCACGTTGATGGATGCAATCTTTAAACCCATTTTTAAATTGGTGATTACAATCCAAACATTACATTACAACGCGCAGTCCTTTGGCCCTGTGGCCTGTTCCCGCATACATAGGTTAGCTTTTATCTCTTCTACTGCACCTTGGCTGAGATATGGGTTGCCCTCTGCCTTGGGGATAGTTCGATCAGGGGACGCCAGCAGTGTGGACAGGGGGTCCTCCATGTCAACTGGACTGCCCTCGCCTGGTGTTGGTTGTTCCTTGTGTGCATCCCCTGTGGTGTCGTCGCTCACAGCGTTCTAGAGCTGGGGTGCATCTGTCACTTCGTCACTCCCAGAATTCCGGAGCTGGGGTGTGCTGGGCACTTTGCTGCTCCCGGTGTTCCGGAGCTGAGGTGTACTGGGCACTTTGCTGCTCCCGATGTTCCGGAGCTGGGGTGTACTGGGCACTTCGCTGCTCCCGGTGTTCCGGAGCTGGGGTGTACTGGGCACTTCGCTGTTTCCGGTGTTCCGGAGCTGGGATGTGCTGGGCACTTCGCTGCTCCCGGTGTTCCGGAGCTGGGGTGTACTGGGCACTTCGCTGTTTCCGGTGTTCCGGAGCTGGGATGTGCTGGGCACTTTGCTGCTCCCGGTGTTCCGGTGCTGGGATGTACTGGGCACTTCGCTGCTCCCGGTGTTCCGGAGCTGGAATGTGCTGGGCACTTTGCTGCTCCCGGTGTTCCAGTGCTGGGGTGTACTGGGCACTTCGCTGCTCCCGGTGTTCCGGAGCTGGAATGTGCTGGGCACTTCGCTGTTTCCGGTGTTCCGGAGCTGGGATGTGCTGGGCACTTCGCTGCTCCCGGTGTTCCGGAGCTGGGGTGTACTGGGCACTTCGCTGTTTCCGGTGTTCCGGAGCTGGGATGTGCTGGGCACTTTGCTGCTCCCGGTGTTCCGGTGCTGGGATGTACTGGGCACTTCGCTGCTCCCGGTGTTCCGGAGCTGGAATGTGCTGGGCACTTTGCTGCTCCCGGTGTTCCAGTGCTGGGGTGTACTGGGCACTTCGCTGCTCCCGGTGTTCCGGAGCTGGAATGTGCTGGGCACTTTGCTGCTCCCGGTGTTCCGGTGCTGGGGTGTACTGGGCACTTCGCTGCTCCCGGTGTTCCGGTGCTGGAATGTGCTGGGCACTTCGCTTCTCCCAGTGTTCCGGAGCTGGGATGTACTGGGTACTTCGCTGCTCCCGGTGTTCCGGTGCCGGAATGTGCTGGGCACTTCGCTGCTCCCGGTGTTCCGGTGCTGGAATGTGCTGGGCACTTTGCTGCTCCCGGTGTTCCGCTGCTGGGATGTGCTGGGCACTTCGCTGCTCCCGGTGTTCCGGTGCTGGGATGTACTGGGCACTTCGCTGCTCCCGGTGTTCCGGAGCTGGGATGTGCTGGGTACTTCGCTGCTCCCGGTGTTCCGGTGCTGGAATGTGCTGGGCACTTCGCTGCTCCCGGTGTTCCGGTGCTGGAATGTGCTGGGCACTTCGCTGCTCCCGGTGTTCCGGAGCTGGGATGTACTGGGCACTTCGCTGCTCCCGGTGTTCCGGTGCTGGGATGTACTGGGCACTTCGCTGCTCCCGGTGTTCCGGAGCTGGGATGTACTGGGCACTTCGCTGCTCCCGGTGTTCCGGTGCTGCGGTGCGCTGGTCACATTGGCGTTTTGCCTCTTCTGCTGGTGGTAGTGGGGGCTTTTGCCTCACCCTTCGTCATCGGAAGAGCTGCAGCCACTGCTGTCCATCGTGGACGGTAGCCGTCTTTTGCCTTTCGTTCCGGCAGGAGGCCTCTTTGCCTTAGGCTTGCGGGCCTTCTCTTGATGACGAGTCCATGGAGTCGGTGTGCTGGGGGGAGTTTCACTGCTGGGTGCTAGTGTCTGGCGGCTTGCCGTGGCAGACTCCCCTTCCTCCTCTCGGTCAGTGTCGACTAGGGCGGTGGTTTCTTCACACGGTGTCTTGGAGGGGAGGGAGGTGTAGATCTCCTCTGGGGCGTTGCGCTCCTCAACTTTCTCCTCACATGTCACCATGTTCTTTGCCGCCTGCGCATAGCTGAAATTACGCTTGAGGCAGGCCTTGTACAGATGTCCAGCCTGACCACAAAGGTTGCAGCATTTGCTCTCTTTACAATCCTTTGTCTGGTGTCCTTCCTTCTTGCACTTACGGCAAATGATTGCTTTGTAGCTTGCCGCCACGTGGCCTGCTTTCCCGCCGGTTTGGCACACATTGGGTTGTCCGGCGTACACTATGTAGCCCCGACTTCCTCCGATGGCGAAGCTGGAGGGGTGGGGTGCAGGATGGTTCCGCTGGGGTCCACTTTCAAAGTGACCTGGATGTGACGCTTGCTGGTCCAAATCCCATACCAGTTGCCTGCCCCATCGACATACCTGGCAAGGAATGTCAGCACATCAATGACCGGGATGTGGGGGTTGTACATCTGTACTGTGATAGTGTGCTTCCTCTGCGATGGGAGGGTGAACAGTGGTTCCCAAGTCAGCATTGAGCACAGTGGTTCAGCCATCTCCTTCAATGCCTTCAGGAATTTTAGGCATTGGGTGACGTTTCTGAAGGTTACATCAAAGTAACCTCTCTTCGCAAAGTCTTGCAAGACGAAGACATCTGCAATTTTCATGCCACATGATTCAAGCAGGATTTTCTTGACGAAGAAGGACCGATCGATTGGAGTCTGTCCTTCCACTTTCTTAGCAGTCACTCGAATGGTGTTACAGACCCCCTGGTTCGTCGCTTGGTTGGCCACCATTCGGTTTGCAGCTTTGTCTTTTCTGCTTGTGTTTTGGCCGAGGCCTTCAATCTTTTATGCCGCCAGTCTGGCAGTGGTACCTGTATTCAAATGCATTGGGGAGAGGGAGGAAGTCTGCAGTGGTATCAGCCATGCCCCAGAGGGCAGCACTCTTGCCTGTGAGTCACAAGGTCGTGGGTCCACTCCAGAGACTTGAGCACAAAATCCAGGCTGACACTCCCAGTGCAGTACTGAGGGAGCGCTGCACTGTCGGAAGTGCCGTCTTTCAGATGACACCCCGTCTACCCTCTCGGGTGGACATAATAGATCCCGTGGACACTATTTCGCAGAAGAGCAGGGGAGCTCTCCCTCGATGTGTCCAGGGGCCAATATTTATCCCTCTCGACCAACGTCACCAGAAAAGAGGTTATCTGCTCACTACCTCATTGCTGCTTGTGGGAGCTTGCTGTGTTGTCCTGTCTCCCTCCATTACAGCAGTGGCTACACTTCAAATGCACTTCACTGGGTGCAAAGAGCTTTGGGACGTCCTGAGGTCATGAATGGCGTTATATATATAAATGTAAGCTCGGTCATTGATAATACATGGGTTTGGCTCCTGGAAGAAATGTGCTGTTGTACAGTTATGTGACATATGGCTGGAAGATGTATGGCAGGTCACCAGATGACATACCATAGAACGGATATGTAGTTATGTGATATATGGCTGGAAGATGTATGGCAGGTCACCAGATGACATACCATAGAACGGATATGTAGTTATGTGATATATGGCTGGAAGATGTATGGCAGGTCACCAGATGACATACCATAGAACGGATATGTAGTTATGTGATATATGGCTGGAAGATGTATGGCAGGTCACCAGATGACATACCATAGAACGGATATGTAGTTATGTGATATATGGCTGGAAGATGTATGGCAGGTCACCAGATGACATACCATAGAACGGATATGTAGTTATGTGATATATGGCTGGAAGATGTATGGCAGGTCACCAGATGACATACCATAGAACGGATATGTAGTTATGTGATATATGGCTGGAAGATGTATGGCAGGTCACCAGATGACATACCATAGAACGGATATGTAGTTATGTGATATATGGCTGGATGATGTATGGCAGGTCACCAGATGACATACCATAGAACGGATATGTAGCACTCATGCAGACGCATGCCACTTATACGTTTTTGCCGTAATCCCTGTCCGAGATGCACTGGCAATAAGCAGTGGCGGGTTAGACTCCTAGATGTGGTCCTCGTCGCTTCAGTGGACTGACACAGCCCACGATTTACCGCAGACGTACGGAGTGTAACTGAAGCTGGAGTCACGGTGCAAAGACCACTCGGCATACAGGCCCACTGTTAGTACGACTGTTGGCCTTTAAGCCCGCGTGACTCCCAGTATTTTTGTTGCGGATTAAAATCAGTTACAATGTGCCGTGAGGTCTGGCGCACTAAAGGTCGCTGCTACCTCGAGATGTTCCTGCACCAGACACCGAGGCCTCAGAAGGGCATAACTTGTTGTGAGGTGGGTTGTTAAACTTGGGCACCGCACTTTGCCAATCTAAAGTGAAATAAAGCTGCTTTGGGGAGATGGAAAAACTGTTTTGCTCTATCACAAAAAACACATTTTACAAATCCTGAACTTTGTAACCAACTTCGCATTTATTTTTTTACATCTAATGTCAGCACAGATCAACCCTTAACACATGCTTCATATTTACAGCCCAGTCATAATACAAAGATTAACCCTTGAAACCACCTCTTCCCCAGCCACTGCAAGGAATTAACCCTTCGCCTCATCACCTCCGTTTACAGAATGTGATTCCATCCTGGACTGAAACATAGAAACATAGAAATTTACAGCGCAGAAGGAGGCCATTTCGGCCCATCATGTCCGCGCCGGCCGACAAAGAGCCACATGGCCCCTGGTCAGCAGCCCTGAAGGTTACATATAAACCTATGAACAATGACAGAAAGGCAAAGTGCACCCAGCCCAACCAGTCCGCCTCACACAACTGCAACACCCCTTATACTAAAACATTCTACACTTCACCCCAACTGGAGCCACGTGATCTCCTGGGAGAGGCAAAAAAAACATAAAAACCCAGGCCAACTTAGGGAGAAAAAATCTGGAAAAATTCCTCTCCGACCCATCCAGGCGATCCAAACTAGTCCAGGAGATCACCCTGGCCGTATTCTATTCCCTGCCGTACTTACCATTCTATCTGCTCCGTCCAACTGTCCAATCCCAATTACCAGCTCTAGGTCCGTAACCCTGCAGGTTACTGCACTAAGTGCCCATCCAACCATCTCTTAAAAGTTTCTGCATCCACCACTCTTCCAGGCAGCAAGTTCCAGACCCCCACAACCCTCCGCATAAAGAGGCCCCCCCCTCAAATCCCCTCTAAACCTTCCACCAACCACCTTAAAACTATGATCCCCTCATATCAGAACCCTCCACCAATGGAAATAGACCCTTACTATCCACTATGTCCAGGCCCCTCAATATTTTGTACACCTCAATGAGGTCTCCTCTCAATCTCCTCTGTTTCAATGAGAACAAACCCAGCCTATCCAATCTGTCCTCATAACTAAGATTCTCCATTCCAGGCAGCATCCTCGTAAATCTCTTCTGCACCCTCTCTAGTGCAATCACGTCCTTTTTATAATACGGCGACCAGAACTGCATGCAGTACTCCAACTGTGGCCTAACCAAAGTATTATACAATTTAAGCATAACCTCCCTGCTCTTATATTCTATGCCCCAGCCAATAAAGGCAAGCATTCGATATGCCTTCTTAACTACCTTATCCACCTGGCCTGCTACTTTCAGGGATCTGTGGACAAGCACTCCAAGGTCCCTTTGTGCATCTACACTATTAAGTGGCCTACCGCTTAATGTGTATACCCTTTCCTTATTAACCCTCCCAAAGTGCATCACCTCACACTTCTCTGAATTAAATTCCATTTGCCACTGCTCTGCCCACCTGACCAGTAGATTGATATCCTCCTGCAGCCCATGACTTTCCTCTTCATTATCAACCACACAGCCAATTTTAGTGTCGTCTGCAAACTTCTTAATCACACTCCCGATATTCAAATCTAAATCGTTAATATTTACCACAAAACGCAAGTTTACTGAGCCTTGCGGAACCCCACTGGAAACATCCTTCCAGTCACAAAAACATCCATCAATCATTACCCTTTGCTTCCTACCTCCAAGCCAATTTTGGATCCAACTTGACACTTTACCCTGTATCCCATGGGCTTTAACCTTCATGACCAGTCTACCATGTGGGACCTTATCAAAAGCTTTGCTAAAGTCCATATATACTACATCGTACACACTACCCTCATCGACCCTCCTGGTTACCTCCTCAAAAAATTCAATCAGGTTAGTCAGACATGATCTTCCCTTAACAAATCCGTGCTGACTGTCCCTAATTAATCCTTGCCTTTCCAAATGTAGATTTATCCTGTCTTTCAGGATTTTTTCCAATAATTTTCCCACCACTGAGGTTAGGCTGACAGGCCTGTAATTACTCAGCCTATCACTTTCTCACTTCTTAAACAAGGGTACTACATTAGTAGTCCTCCAATCCTCCAGCACCATGCCCAGATCCAAAGAGGACTGAAAAATGATGGTCAAGGCCTCTGCTATTTCCTCTTTTACTTCGCTCAACAGCCTGGGATGCATTTCATCCAGGCCTGGGGACTTATCTACTTTCAAAGCTGCTAAACCCCTTAATACTTCCTCTCTCACTATATTTATTTCATCCAGAATATCACACTCCTCCTCGATAGCAGTATCTGCATTGCCCCGTTCCTTTGTGAAAACAGATGCGAAGTATTCGTTAAGAACCTTACCAACATTTTCCACCTCCACACAAAGATTACCCTCATGGTCTCTAATAGGCCCTACCCTTTCTTTAGTTATCCTCTTACTCTTAATTTATTTATAGAACATCTTACAATTTTCCTTAATTTTACTTGCCAAGAATTTCTCGTGCTCTCTCTTAGCATTCCGAATATCCTTTTTAATTTTGCCTCTTAACTTTCTATATTTCTCTAAAGATTCTAAAGTATTTAGCCGCTGGTATATGACATAAGCGTCCCTTTTTTTCTTAATCCTCCTGGTTATCCCATTCCAATTAAATGTGATTTTTAAAAAATTCCTTTTTAGAATGGGGGTGTCACTGGCAAGTCCAGCATTTATTGCCCATCCCTCATTGCCCTTGAGAAGGTGGTGGTGAGCCGCCTTCTTGAGCCGCTGCAGTCCGTGTGGCGAAGGTGCTCCCACAGTGCTGTTGGGGAGGGTGTTCCAGGATTTTGACCCAGTGACGATGAAGGAACGGCGATATATTTCCAAGTGAGGATGGTGTGTAACTTGGAGGGGATCATGGAGGTGGTGGGGTTCCCATGCGCCTGCTGCTGTTGTCCTGCTCGGTGGGAGAGATCGCGGGTGTTGGAGCTGTTGAAGATGCCATGGTGAGTTGCTGCAAGGTAGCCTGTAGACAATACGCACTGCAGCCACGGAGCGCCGGTGGTGGAGGAGAGGATGTTTAAGGTGGTGGATGGGGAGCCGATCAAGTGGGCTGCTGTCAGCCAGTGCTCACAGGTGACTGTATGGACTTTCAGGCTAAGAGACACAAGACAAAGGTCAGGGTGTGTGGAGCCAGGGGTCAGGCAGCAGAATGGATTGAAAGGTGAAAGATCATGAAGTTGATTCCTGAGATGTGAGGGTTGACTTATGAAGATAGATTGAGCAGGTACTCATTGGAGTTTAGAAGAATGAGAGGTGATCTTATTGAAACATGTAAGATTCTGAGGGGGCTTGTCAGGGTAGATGCTGAGAGGATGTTTCCCCTTGTGGGGGAATCTAGAACGAGGGTGTATAGTTTCAGAATAAGGGGCCGCCCATTTAAAATGAGACGAGGAGTGTTGTGTCTCTGCACTTTGTTACAACCTCACACGAGGCATGTATATATCAGACACGGCCACTCTGTGACCTTCACTTTATTCCCAGGACTAAAGAGTCCTGATCCTGGGTGAGACCTCCCCTTTTATACCTGGAAGCCCAGGTGAGGAGCTCACTCCCTGTGGTCAGGGTGTGCATTACAAGGGTACAGGTACAGTATGCATGAGTTACAGTTACATACTTATAGTCATTGCAAGATGGTGAAATACACGACATCACCTCCCCACTTAGGTCTTTTAGTTTCAGAGGTTAAGTCTGTCGGGTGGTCGACGCTCTCTCGTGGAGCGCCGCAGTTGTGGCTCTGGTGGCTGAGCCTCAGCACGCGTCTCTGTCACTTGAGGTGATTCTGGCCTGTCCGGGCTGGCCGCAGGGACTGTGCATGCTGAGGGCTGTCTTTGTTGCTCGTGCGCTGGCAGTGGTGTGGGTGCCATCTCCTGCTCTTCTTCCAGTTCCTCCATGCCTGCACTGAACCTTGTCTTCACTTGGTCCAAGTGTTTGCGGCATATCTGCGCATTGTTTAGTCTGACCACCATGATCCTGTTTCCTTCTTTGCCAATTATGGTGCCCTCGAGCCATTTGGGTCCCAAAGCATGGTTAAGAACAAATACCGGGTCATCTATTTCTATACACCTCCCCCTTGATCCTCGATCATGGAGCTCGGTTTGGGACTGGCGCTTGCCCTCAACAATTCTGTCAGGACTGGGTGAATGAGGGACAGCCGCGTCTTGAGCGTGCGTTTCATGAGGAGTTCCGCTGGCGGGTCTCCCGTGAGCGAGTGCGGCCAGGACCTGTAGGCCAGCAGGAGGCACGATAGGTGGTACTGAAGGGAGGGTCCTTGGATGCGTAGCATGCCCTGTTTTATGACTTGGACAGCAAGTTCCACCTGGCCATTGGAAGCCGGCTTGAACGGCGCTGTCCGGACGTGCTTGATCCCATTGCCCGACATTAACTCCTGGAATTCATGGCTGGTAAAACACGGGCCATTGTCGCTGACCAGAATGTCCGGCAAGCCGTGGGTCGCGAAAACCGTACGCAGACTCTCCACGGTGATGGATGTCATGCACGAGTTCAATATGATGCACTCAATCCACTTCGAGTATGCATCAACAACAATCAGGAACATTTTCCCCATGAACGGGCCCGCATAGTCCACGTGAATACGTGACCATGGCCTGGTGGGCCAGGGCCACGGGCTGAGTGGGGCCTCCCTGGGGGCATTGCCCAGCTGGGCACATGTCGTGCACCTGCGAACCCAGTGTTCCAGGTCTGAATCAATCCCCGGCCACCACACATGTGGCCGGGCAATGGCCTTCATTAACACGATGCCAGGGTGCTCGCTGTGGAGTTCCCTGATGAGCGCTTCCCTTCCTTTCTGGGGCATGACTACCCGGCTGCCACATAACAGGCAGTCGGCTTGGACGGAGAGTTCATCCATCCTTCTCTGAAACGGCCTGACTTCCTCGGGGCACGCCCTGTGTGCGGGCGCCCAGTCCCCAGTCAGGACACATTTCTTTATCATGGATAGGAGGGGGTCCCTGTTGGTCCAGAGTTTGATCTGGCGGGCTGTGATGAGGGAGCCAGCAGTGTCAAAAGCCTCAATGGCCGTGACCATCTCGGCACTCTGCTCCAACGCCCCCTCGGTGGTGGCCAGTGGGAGCCTGCTGAGTGCGTCAGCGCAATTTTTGGTGCCTGGCCGGTGCAGTATGGTGTAGTCATACGCAGCCAGCGTGAGGGCCCATCGCTGTATGCGAGCTGATGCATTAGCGTGACAGCCTTGCTGTCTGACAGCAGGGATGTTAATGGCTTGAGGTCCGTCTCAAGCTCGAACCATCTACCGAAAAGGTACTGGTGCATCTTTTTCACACCGTAAACACACGCGAGTGCCTCCTTCTCGACCATGCTGTATCCACGCTCTGCCTGGGAGAGCGACCTGGAGGCGTAAGCCACCGGTTGGAGTCGGCCATCATCGTTACCCTGCTGCAACACACACCCAACCCCGTAGGATGACGCGTCGCATGTTAAAACCAGTTTTTCACAGGGGTCATACAAAGTCAACAGTTTGTTGGAACACAGCAGGTTCCTTGCCTTATTGAAAGCCCATTCTGGACAATCCCACCAAAACCATTCACAACCTTTACGCAGGAGCATGTGTAACGGCTCCAACAATGTGCTTAAGTTCGGCAGGAAGTTCCCAAAATAGTTCAAGAGTCCCAGGAATGATCGCAACTCCGACGTGTTGCCGGGCCTGGGCGCCCGGCGAATCGCCTCAGTTTTTGATTCAGTGGGCCGGATCCCGTCTGCGGCAACCCTCCTGCCCAGGAACTCGACCTCTGGGGCCAAAAACACGCACTTGGCCTTTTTCAGCCGCAGGCCCAGCCGTTCCAATCGGCGTAGCACCTCCTCCAGGTTGCGGAGGTGTTCCTCGGTGTCTCGACCCGTTATAAGGATATCGTCTTGGAACACGACCGTTCCAGGGATGGACTTGAGCAAGCTTTCCATGTTTCTCTGAAAGATAGCCGCTGCCGAACGAATGCCAAACGGGCACCGATTGTAAACAAATAATCCTTTGTGTGTCGTGATGGTGGTCAGAAACTTGGAATCTTCAGCCAGTTCCTGAGTCATGTAGGCCGAAGTGAGGTCCAGCTTCATGAACAGCTTACCACCTGCCAGCGTGGCAAAAAGGTCCTCCGCTCTCGGGAGCGGGTATTGGTCTTGCAGCGACACTCGGTTGATGGTGGCTTTGTAGTCGCCACAAATCCTAACCGAGCCATCTGCTTTGAGGACGGGAACGATGGGACTTGCCCAGTCGCTGAATTCAACGGCCGAAATTATGCCCTCTCTGAGCAGCCTGTCCAGTTCACTTTCAATTTTCTCACGCATCACGTACGGCACCGCTCTGGCTTTGTGGTGCACTGGTCTGGTGTCCGGAGTGATGTGTATCACTACTTTGGTGCCCTTGAACGTTCTGACACCGGGTTGAAAGAGTGACTCGAATTTTTGCAATACCTGCGAGCATGAGCTTCGCTCCACGGATGAAATGGCATGCACATCCCCCCATTTCCAATTTATCTCAGCTAGCCAATTCCTCCCCAAGAGCGCAGGGCCATTTCCCGGAACAATCCAGAGTGGCAGCCGGTTCTGTAATCCATTATGTGTTACCACCAAGTTTGCACTGCCCAGCACTGGGATGATCTCTTTGGTGTACGTACATAGCTGCATCTCAATGCGTTCCAGTTTGGGCCTGCTAGCTCTGTGTGGTCATAGTCTCTCAAATTGTTGGGTGCTCATGAGTGACTGGCTAGCTCCAGTGTCCAGCTCCATGTGCACCGGAATGTCATTCAGTAAGACTTTCAGCATCATGGGTGGCGTTTTAGTGCATGGGATGTGGACGTCAGCCACATGAACTCTCTGAACTTCAGCATTCATGGTTGTTCCCCAGGCCTCATCCTGCATTTCAGACCCCTCATCTGGTTCGTCTGTCTCGCAGACTAACCTCGCTACTGCCTTTTTGCACATCCTGGCCAGGTGTCCCTTGATATTACAAATCCTACAGGTGTAAAGTTGAAACCTGCATATTTTTGCAGTGTGTTTGCCCCCACATCCCCAACATGAGCTGAGATTGCTGTTAACAAAAGGACTATGCCCAGGCATTCCTCTCTGATGACCCTTTTGGCTGTTTCTAAGCACTCTGATGGTGGGTGTTAATTGTCCCATCACAGGATGCATTGTTCCTCGTGATGGCGTGAATTACCAATCCCCTTTCCATTGTCCCTGTTGCCAGGAGCTTGTTGCTACCTGGGTGGTGTCGAATTGCCCTTGCCTGCCTGCCTGGACGGTGTTGAATTGCCCTTGCCGGCCTGCCTGGACGATGTTGAATTGCCCTTGCCTGCCTGTGGCGTTCTGTGTCATTTTTATAACATTGATTCCCTGGTTCAACACAACATTGAAACCAGGGCTGTGTGCGTAGATTAGTGATTAATGCCCTCGATGAAAAAGTCCCTTAACACCTCCCCACTGCAGACATCGGAGAACTTACAGAGACTGGGCAAATACCGCAGTTCCACCACGAAGCCCGAGATGTTTTGACCCTCCTGACGCCGGTGAGAGTAGAACCGGTGCCGGGCCATGTGTACGCTACTTGCCATCTTGAGATGCTCACTGATCAGCTGTCTGAGCTCTTCGAAGGACTTGTCCGCTGGCTTTTGGGGTGCGAGCAGGTCTTTCATTAGCGCATACGTCTGTGGACCACAGCTGGTCAGTAGGTGCGCCCTCCACTTGTCAGCCGCTGTCTCTTCCAGCCAGTCCTTTGTTACAAAGCTCTGCTGGAGTCTTTCCACAAAGTCGTCCCAGTCCTCACCCACACAGTCGCGTTCCTCTGTGCTGCCGGTGGCCATTCTTGTGGTTCGGTGATTCCCGTTTCTCGTCGCCAAATGTGGTGTCCCTGCACCTTGTTACAAACTCACACGAGGCATGGATATCAGACACGGTCACTCTGTGACCTTCACTTTATTCCCAGGACTAAAAGTCCTGATCCTGGGTGGGACCTCCCCTTTTATACCTGGAAGCCCAGGTGAGGAGCTCACTCCCTGTGGTCAGGGTGTGCATTACAAGGGTACAGGTATAGTATGCATGAGTTATAGTTACATACTTATAGTCATTGCAAGATGGTGAAATACATGACAAGGAGGAATTTCTTCTCTCAGAGGGTTGTAAATCTGTGGAATTCTCTGCCCCAGAGAGCTGTGGAGGCTGGGTCATTGAATATATTTAAGGCGGAGATAGACAGATTTCTGAGTGATAAGGGAGTGAAGGGTTATGGGGAGTGGGCAGGGAAGTGGAGCTGAGCCCATGATCATATCAGCCATGCTTTCTTTGGAACAGCGGAGGCTGAGGGGAGACTTAATTGAGGTATATAAAATTATCAGGGGCCTTGATAGAGTGGATTGGAAGGACCTATTTCCCCTAACAGCGAGGTTAAGTAACCAGGGACATAGATTTAAAGTAATTGGGGGGAGGTTTAGAGAGGAAACTTTTCCACCAGAGTGTGGTGGGGGTCTGGAACTCACTGCCTGAAAGGGTGGTAGAGGCAAAAACCCTCACCACATTTAAAAAGTACCAGGATATGCATTTAAAGTGCTTTAAACTACAGGGCTACGGACCTAGAGCCAGAAAGTGGGATTCGGCTGGATAGCTCATGGGTCTGCCGGCGAAGACACGTTGGGCCGAAATGGCCTCCTGTGTGGAAAATGTCTATGATTTCTATGATTGAGAAGGCTGGCGGTTGTTTTCTCTGGATAATAGGAGAGCAGCTAGCGATCTTTGCTATTGTGAAGGGGTTCGCTAGGGTGAATGGGGATAAATTGTTCCCACTTATGGGGGAGCCCAGGTGAAGTTGGGAAGAAACCCAAAAAGAGATCTTTGAGAGGCAGGGCTGATTTTTCTGTGGAAGGGCTGTCTGGCAAAGTGCAGCCATATTTCAGTACGTCTGGTTCGACAGTAGGACAACTATTTGCCGCCCAGCCAGCGTATCGGGCTCTTATTTCTGTTTCCACTTTGTGTGTGGAACATTATTGCGAGGGAGCTTCCAACTTGGAGATGCTGGCTGGCGAAATAGTACAATTCACTCTCTCAGGTTGGAGTATTCGCCCAGGAGCTGGTTAAACCGACATAAAACTAAATACAATGCAAGTCTGATGTGAGAAGAAAGAGCCTTTGAGTCAAAGAAATTCAGGAAGCTTATTTTTTTTTTCCCAACCGTGAACTTTTGTGTAATATTGAGATATTTCATTTTACATACCACAATCCAACATTTGTTGGATAAAGTCAAGGAAATGTACTGTGAAACGCATCGGAAACCCAATGCCTCCACTCAGAGAGCTCACACTTGTAGTCTCCGCTTACACTAATTTCCTCTTCTTAAATGAATGGCACCGACAGCACAGGAGGAGCAAGTTAAACTGAAGTGAGACGCAGAGCGGGGGTTATGTATCCGAGCGAGGCCAGTTCCACAGTGGTGCTGCTACAATCCCGACTGCATGCGGTCTGGTGGATGTTCGGCCGGGCTTCAGGAGGACGGTTTATTAGGGACAAAAGAAAGTAAAGATATCATGCGTGTCTTAATTTTGTAGAACTACATAGGATGTACGGTACAGAAACAGGCCATTGGGCCCAACCAGTCCATGCCGGCGTTTATACTCCACTCCAGCCTCATCCCGTCTTTCCTCATCTAAATCTATCAGCATAACCCTTTATTCCCTTCTCCCTCATATGCTTATCCAGCCTCCCCTTAAACGCATCGATACTATTCCCATCAACCACTCCCTGAGGTAGCGAGTTCCACATTCTCACCACTCTCTGGGTCGAGAAGTTTGTTCTGAATTCCCGATTGGATTTCTTGGTGACGATCTGATATTGATGGCCTCTAGTTATGCTCTTCCCCACAAATGGAAACATTCTCTCCATATGCACTCTATCAAAACATTTCATGATTTTAAAGACATCCATTATGTCACCACTCAGCCCTCGGGAGAGGTGGGGCAGAGTATGAGATCGGGGCGGGAGTGATCGGGGGTGGGGTGGGGAGGTGGAGATCGGGGGAAGCGAGGTTGGGGGGGAGTGGGAGATTGGGGGGGGTGGGAGATTGGGGGGGGAGGGGGAGATCGGTGGGGGGAGTGGGAGATCGGGGGGGGGAATTGGGAGATCGGGGGGGAGTGGGAGATCAGGGGGGGACGAGTGGGAGATCGGGGGGGGGAATTGGGAGATCGGGGGGGGAATTGGGAGATCGGGGGGGGGAGTGGGAGATCGGGGGGGGGAGTGGGGGATCAGGGGGGAGTGGGAGAATGGTGGGGGGAGTGGGAGATCGGGGGGGAGTGGGAGATCGGGGGGGGAGTGGGAGATGGAGGGGGAGTGTGAGATCGGGGGGGAGTGGGAGAATGGGGGGGGTAGTGGGAGATCGGGGGTGGTGAGTGGGAGATCGGGGGTGTGGGAAATCGGGGGGAGTGGGAGATCGGGGGGAGGGAGATCGGGGGGAGGGAGATCGGTGGGGGAGTGGGAGATCGGGGGGGGAGTGGGAGATCGGGGGGGGTGGGAGATGGAGGGGGAGTGGGAGATCGGGGGGAGTGGGAGATCGGGGGGAGTGGGAGATCGGGGGCGGGGAGTGGGAGATCGGGGGGGGCGAGTGGGAGATCGGGGGGGAGTGGGAGATCGGGGGGGGAGTGGGAGATGGAGGGGGAGTGGGAGATCGGGGGGGACGAGTGGGAGATCGGGGGGAGTGGGAGATCGGGGGCGGGGAGTGGGAGATCGGGGGGGGGGGCGAGTGGGAGATCGGGGGGGAGTGGGAGATCGGGGGGGGAGTGGGAGATGGAGGGGGAGTGGGAGATCGGGGTGGGGCGAGTGGGAGATCGGGGGAGTGGGAGATCGGGGGCGGGGAGTGGGAGATTGGTGGGGGAGTGGAAGATCGGGGAGAAGTGGGAGATCGGGGGGGAGTGGGAGATCGGGGGGAGGGCGAGTGGGAGATCGGATGGAGTGGGAGATCGGTGGGGGGTGAGTGGGAGATCGGGGGGAGTGGGAGCTCGGTGGGGGTGAGTGGGAGATCGGGGGGAGTGGGAGATCTGGGGGGGCGAGTTGGAGACCGGGGGGAGGGAGATTGGGGGGGGAGTGGAGATCGGGAAGGCGAGTTGGAGATCGGGGGGAGTCGGAGATCGGGGGGGAGTGGGCGATCGGGCGGGAGGAGTGGGAGATTGGGGGGGCGAGTGGGAGATCGGGGGGAGGGCAGTGGGAGATCGGGCGGGAGTGGGAGATCGGGGGGGGGGGGAGTGGGAGATCGGGGGGGTAGTGGGAGATTGGGGGGGGAATGGGAGATCAGGGGGAGTGGGAGATCAGGGGGGAGTGGGAGATCGGGGGGAGTGGATGATCGGGCGGGGGAGTGGGAGATCGGGGGAATTGGAGATTGGGGGAGTGGGAGATCGGGGGGGTAGTGGGAGATTGGGGGGGAATGGGAGATCAGGGAGTGGGAGATCAGGGGGGGAGTGGGAGATCGGGGGTGTGGGGAGATCGGGGGAATGGGAGATTGGGGAGTGAGATCGGGGGGGAATCAGGGGGAATGGGAGATCTGGGGGTGGGAGATCGGGGGGAAATCATGGGGGAGTGGGAGATGGGGTGGAGTGGGAGATCGGGGGGAAGTTGAGATTGCGGGGAGTGGGAGATCGGGTGGGAAGTCGGAGATCGGGGGAAATGGGGAGATCGGGGGGAAGTGGGAGATCAAGGGGAGTGTGAGATCGGGGGGGAGTGGGAGATCAAGGGGAGTGGGAAGATTGGGGGGGAGATCGGGGGGGGTGGGAGATCAGGGGGGGAGTGGGCGATTGGGGGGAGTGGGAGATCGGGGCAGTTTGACATCGGGGGGAAGTGGGAGATCGGGGGGAATGGGAGATCGGGGAGGGGAGATCGGGTGGGGGGAGATCGGGGGGAGTGGGTGATCTGGGGGGGTGTGGGGAGATCGGGGGGAGTGGGAGGTCGGGGGGAGTGGAAGATCGTGGGGGGGGAGTGGAAGATCGGGGGCGGGGGATTTTGGAGATCGGGGGGGAAGTGGGAGTTTGCGGGGAGTGGGAGATCGTGGGGGAAGTCGGAGATCGGGGGGGAATGGGAGATCAGGGGGGAGTGGGAGATCAAGGGGAGTGGGAGATTGCGGGGGGAGATCGGGGGGGGGGGGCGAGTTGAAGACCGGGGGGAGTGGGAGATCAGGGGGGAAGTGGGAGATCAGGAAGGCGAGTTGGAGATCGAGGGAGTCGGAGATCGGGAGGGAGTGGGCGAGATCGGGGGGAGGAGGTGGGGAGTCGGGGGGGGCAGTGGGAGATCGGGGGGGGGGAGTGGGAGATCGGCGGGAGTGGGAGATCGGGGGGGGGAGTGGGAGATTGGGGATGGTGTGGGAGATCGGGGGGGGAGTGGGTGATCGGGAGCGGGAGTGGGAGATCGGGGGGAGTGGGAGAGGGGAGTAGTGGGAGATTGGGGGGGGGAAGTGGAGATCAGGGGGAGTGGGAGATCAGGGGGGGGGAGGATCGGGGGGTGGAGATCGGGGGGGAGTGGGAGATCGGGGGGGGAGTGGGGAGATCGGGGGGGAGTGGGAGATCGGGGGGGAGTGGGAGATCTGGGGTGGAGTGGGAGATCGGGGGTGGGGATCGGGGGGGAGTGGGAGATCGGGGTGGGAGAGGGAGATCGGGGGAAGGTGGGGAGCTGGGAAGGCGTCGGGGGGAGTGGGAGATCGGGGTGGGAGTGCGGAGATCGGGGGGAAGTGGGAGATCGGGGGGGAGTGGGCGATCGGGGGGGAGTGGGAGATCGGGGTGGAGTGGAGATCGGGGGGAAGTGGAGATCGGGGGGGAGGGGAGTCGGGGAGGGGAAGTGGGAGATCGGGAGGGGAGTGGGGATCGGGGGAGTGGAGATCGGGGGGGGAGATCGGGGGGGGCATAGAGGCAGGGGGGAGGGAGAATCGGTGGGGGCAGTGGGAAGATCGGGGGGAGTGGGAGATCGGGTGGGAGATCGGGGGAGTGGGAGATTGGGGGGGGGAATGGGAGATCGGGGGAGTGGGAGATCGGGGGAGTGGGAGATTGGGGGGGGAATGGGAGATCGGGGCAGTGGGAGATCGGGGGAGTGGGAGATTGGGGGGGGAATGGGAGATCGGGGGAGTGGGAGATCGGGGGGGGAAATCGGGGGAGTGGGAGATCGGGGGTGGAGTGGGAGATTGCGGGGAGTGGGAGATCGGGGGGGGAAGTCGGAGATCGGGGGGGAATGGGAGATCGGGGGGAAGTAGGAGATCAAGGGGAGTGGGAGATTGGGGGGAGATCGGCGGGGGGGTGGGAGATCAGGGGGGGAGTGGGAGATCTGGGGGGGGAGTGGGGGATCGGGCGGAGTGGGAGATCGGGGGGGAGTTTGACATCGGGGGGAAGTGGGAGATCGGGGGGAATGGGAGATCGGGGGAGTGGGAGATCGGGTGGGGGGAGATCGGGGGGGGAGTGGGAGATCTGGGGGGGGAGTGGGGGATCGGAGGCGGTGGGAGGTCGGGGGGAGTGGAAGATCGTGGGGGGGGAGTGGGAGAACGGGGGCGGGGTAGTTTGAGATCGGGGGGGAAGTGGGAGTTTGCGGGGAGTGGGAGATCGGGGGGGAAGTCGGAGATCGGGGGGGAATGGGTGATCAGGGGGGAGTGGGTGATCGGGGGGAAGTGGGAGATCAAGGGGAGTGGGAGATTTGGGTGGGAGATCGGGGGGGGCGAGTTGGAGACCGGGGGGAGTGGGAGATCGGGGGGGAAGTGGGAGATCGGGAAGGCGAGTTGGAGATCGAGGGGAGTCGGAGATCGGGAGGGAGTGGGCGATCGGGCGGGAGGAGTGGGAGATCGGGGGGGTGAGTGGGAGATCGGGGGGGTGTGGGAGATCGGGGGGGGAAGTGGGAGATCGGGGGGGGAGTGGGAGATCAGGGGGAGTGGCAGATCGGGGGGGAGTGAGTGATCGGGAGGGGGAGTGGGAGATCGGGGTGTGGGAGATCGGTGGGGGGGAATGGGAGATCGGGGGGAGTGGGAGATCGGGGGGGGAATTGGAGATCGGGGGGAGTGGGAGATCGGGGGGGGTAGTGGGAGATTGGGGGGGGGAATGGGAGATCAGGGGGAGTGGGAGATCAGGGGGGGAGTGGGAGATCGGGGGGGAGTGGGAGATCGGGGAGGGGGCGAGTGGGAGATCGGGGGGAGTGGGAGATCGGGGGGGAGTGGGAGATCGGGGGGGGAGTGGGAGATCGGGGGGGGAGTGGGAGATCGGGGGGGGAGTGGGAGATCGGGGGGGGAGTGGGAGATCGGGGGGGGAGTGGGTGATCGGGGGGAGTGGGAGATCGGGGGGGGAGATCGGGAGGGGGGAGTGGGAGATCGGGGGGGGAGTGGGAGATCGGGATGAATGGGAGATCAGGGGGGGAATGGGAGATCGGGGGTGGGAGTGGGAGATCGTGGGGGGGGAGTGGGAGGTCGGGGGGATTGGGGGGGAGTGGGAGGTCGGGGGGGAGTGGGAGATCTGGAGGGGAGTGTGAGATCGGGGGGGGGGAGTGGGAGATCGGGGGGGGGAGTGGGAGATCGGGGGTGGTGTGGGAGATCGGGGGGGGAAGTGGGAGATCGGGGGGGGAGTGGGAGATCAGGGGGAGTGGGAGATCGGGGGGGAGTGGGTGATCGGCAGGCGGAGTGGGAGATCGGGGAGTGGGAGATCGGTGGGGGGGAATGGGAGATCGGGGGGAGTGGGAGATCGGGGGGGGTAGTGGGAGATCAGGGGGAGTGGGAGATCGGGGGGTAGTAGGAGATCGGGGGGGGAATGGGAGATCGGGGGGAGTGGGAGATCGGGGGGGGTAGTGGGAGATTGGGGGAGGGAATGGGAGATCAGGGGGAGTGGGAGACCAGGGGGGGAGTGGGAGATCGGGGGGGGGGGAGTGGGAGATCGGGGGAGGGAGTGGGAGATCGGGGGGAGTGGGAGATCGGGGGGGGGAGATCGGGGGGGGGGGAGTGGGAGATCGGGGGGGAGTGGGAGATCGGGGGGAATGGGAGATCAGGGGGGGAATGGGAGATCGGGGGGGGGAGTGGGAGATCGGGGGGGGGAGATCGGGGGGAATGGGAGATCGGGGAGGGGAGTGGGAGGTCGGGCGGGGAGTGGTAGATCTGGGGGGGATTGTGAGATCGGGGGGGAGTGGGAGATCGGAGGGGGGGAGTGGGAGATCGGGGGGGGGAGTGGGTGATCGGGGGGGAGTGGGAGATCAGGGGGGGAATGGGAGATCGGGGGGGGAGTGGCAAATCAGGGGGGGGAGTGGTAGATCGGGGGGAGTGGGAGATCGGGAGGGGGAGTGGGAGATCGGGGGGACTGGGAGATCGGGAGGGGGAGTGGGAGATCGGGGGGGAGTGGGAGATCAGGGAGTAGTGGGAGATCGGGGGGGAGTGGGAGAACGGGGGGGAGTGGGAGAACGGGGGGGAGTGGGAGATCGGGGGGAGAGTGGGAGATCAGGGAGTAGTGGGAGATCGGGGGGGAGTGGGAGAACGGGGGGGAGTGGGAGATCGGGGGGGGAGTGGGAGATCGGGGGGAGTGGGAGATCAGGGAGTAGTGGGAGATCGGGGGGGAGTGGGAGAACGGGGGGGAGTGGGAGATCGGGGGGAATGGGAGATCGGGGGGGGGAGTGGGAGGTCGGGCGGGGAGTGGTAGATCTGGGGGGGATTGTGAGATCGGGGGGGAGTGGGAGATCGGAGGGGGGGAGTGGGAGATCGGGGGGGGAGTGGGAGATCGGGGGGGAAGTCGGAGATCGGGGGGGGAGTGGGAGATCGGAGAGGGGGAGTGGGAGATCTGGGGGGGGAGTGGGAGATCGGGGTGGGAATTGGGAGATCGGGGGGAGTGGGAGATCGGGGGGGAGTGGGAGATCGGGGGGGAGTGGGAGATCGGTGGGGGAGTGGCAAATCAGGGGGGGAGTGGTAGATCGGGGGGAGTGGGAGATCGGGAGGGGGAGTGGGAGAACGGGGGCGGGTAGTTTGAGATCGGGGGGGGAAGTGGGAGTTTGCGGGGAGTGGGAGATCGGGGGGGAAGTCGGAGATCGGGGGGGAATGGGTGATCAGGGGGGAGTGGGAGATCGGGGGGGAAGTGGGAGATCGGGAAGGCGAGTTGGAGATCGAGGGGAGTCGGAGATCGGGAGGGAGTGGGCGATCGGGCGGGAGGAGTGGGAGATCGGGGGGGCGAGTGGGAAATCGGGGGGTGTGGGAGATCGGGGGGGGAAGTGGGAGATCGGGGGGGGAGTGGGAGATCAGGGGGAGTGGCAGATCGGGGGGGAGTGAGTGATCGGGAGGGGGAGTGGGAGATCGGGGTGTGGGAGATCGGTGGGGGGGAATGGGAGATCGGGGGGAGTGGGAGATCGGGGGGGGAATTGGAGATCGGGGGGAGTGGGAGATCGGGGGGGGTAGTGGGAGATTGGGGGGGGGAATGGGAGATCAGGGGGAGTGGGAGATCAGGGGGGGAGTGGGAGATCGGGGGGGAGTGGGAGATCGGGGAGGGGGCGAGTGGGAGATCGGGGGGAGTGGGAGATCGGGGGGAGTGGGAGATCGGGGGGGGAGTGGGAGATCGGGGGGGGAGTGGGAGATCGGGGGGGGAGTGGGTGATCGGGGGGAGTGGGAGATCGGGGGGGGGAGATCGGGAGGGGGGAGTGGGAGATCGGGGGGGGAGTGGGAGATCGGGGGGAATGGGAGATCAGGGGGGGAATGGGAGATCGGGGGTGGGAGTGGGAGATCGTGGGGGGGGAGTGGGAGGTCGGGGGGATTGGGGGGGGAGTGGGAGGTCGGGGGGGAGTGGGAGATCTGGAGGGGAGTGTGAGATCGGGGGGGGGGGGAGTGGGAGATCGGGGGGGGGAGTGGGAGATCGGGGGTGGTGTGGGAGATCGGGGGGGGAAGTGGGAGATCGGGGGGGGAGTGGGAGATCAGGGGGAGTGGGGAGATCGGGGGGGAGTGGGTGATCGGCAGGCGGAGTGGGAGATCGGGGAGTGGGAGATCGGTGGGGGGGAATGGGAGATCGGGGGGAGTGGGAGATCGGGGGGGGTAGTGGGAGATCAGGGGGAGTGGGAGATCGGGGGGTAGTAGGAGATCGGGGGGGGAATGGGAGATCGGGGGGAGTGGGAGATCGGGGGGGGTAGTGGGAGATTGGGGGAGGGAATGGGAGATCAGGGGGAGTGGGAGACCAGGGGGGGAGTGGGAGATCGGGGGGGGGGAGTGGGAGATCGGGGGAGGGAGTGGGAGATCAGGGGGAGTGGGAGACCAGGGGGGGAGTGGAAGATCGGGGGGGGGGAGTGGGAGATCGGGGGAGGGAGTGGGAGATCGGGGGGAGTGGGAGATCGGGGGGGGGAGATCGGGGGGGGGGAGTGGGAGATCGGGGGGGAGTGGGAGATCGGGGGGAATGGGAGATCAGGGGGGGAATGGGAGATTGGGGGGGGGGAGATCGGGGGGAATGGGAGATTGGGGGGGGAGTGGGAGGTCGGGCGGGGAGTGGTAGATCTGGGGGGGATTGTGAGATCGGGGGGGAGTGGGAGATCGGAGGGGGGGAGTGGGAGATCGGGGGGGGGAGTGGGAGATCGGGGGGGAGTGGGAGATCAGGGGGGGAATGGGAGATCGGGGGGGGAGTGGCAAATCAGGGGGGGGAGTGGTAGATCGGGGGGAGTGGGAGATCGGGAGGGGGAGTGGGAGATCGAAGGGGACTGGGAGATCGGGAGGGGGAGTGGGAGATCGGGGGGGAGTGGGAGATCAGGGAGTAGTGGGAGATTGGGGGGGAGTGGGAGAACGGGGGGGAGTGGGAGATCGGGGGGAGAGTGGGAGATCAGGGAGTAGTGGGAGATCGGGGGGGAGTGGGAGAACGGGGGGGAGTGGGAGATCGGGGGGAATGGGAGATCGGGGGGGGGGGGAGTGGGAGGTCGGGCGGGGAGTGGTAGATCTGGGGGGGATTGTGAGATCGGGGGGGAGTGGGAGATCGGAGGGGGGGAGTGGGAGATCGGGGGGGGAGTGGGAGATCGGGGGGGAAGTCGGAGATCGGGGGGGGAGTGGGAGATCGGAGAGGGGGAGTGGGAGATCTGGGGGGGAGTGGGAGATCGGGGTGGGAATTGGGAGATCGGGGGGAGTGGGAGATCGGGGGGGAGTGGGAGATCGGGGGGGAGTGGGAGATCGGTGGGGGAGTGGCAAATCAGGGGGGGGAGTGGTAGATCGGGGGGAGTGGGAGATCGGGAGGGGGAGTGGGAGATCGGGGGGACTGGGAGATCGGGAGGGGGAGTGGGAGATCGGGGGGGAGTGGGAGATCAGGGAGTAGTGGGAGATCGGGGGGGAGTGGGAGAACGGGGGGGAGTGGGAGATCGGGGGGAGAGTGGGAGATCAGGGAGTAGTGGGAGATCGGGGGGGAGTGGGAGAACGGGGGGGAGTGGGAGATCGGGGGGGGAGTGGGAGATCGGGGGGGAGTGGGAGATCAGGGAGTAGTGGGAGATCGGGGGGGAGTGGGAGAACGGGGGGGAGTGGGAGATCGGGGGGGGAGTGGGAGATCAGGGGGAGTGGGAGATCAGGGGGGAGTGAGAGATCGGGGGGGGAGTTGGATATCGGGGGGGAGTGGGAGATCGGGGGGGGAGTGGGATATCGGGGGGTGAGTGGGAGATCAGGGGGGAGTGGGAGATCGGGGGGAGTGGGAGAACGGGGGGTGAGTGGGAGATCGGCGGGGGCAGTAGGAGATCGGGGGGGGAAGTGGGAGTTCGGGAGGGGAGTGGGAGATCGGGGGAGTGGGAGATCAGGGGGGGAGATCGGGCGCGCAAGATCGGGGGGAGTGGGAGATCGGGGGGGAATGGGAGATCGCGGGGAGTGGGAGATCGGGGGGAGTGGAAGATCGGGGGGAGTGGGTGATCGGGGGGGGAGTGGGAGATCGGGGGGAGTGGGAGATCGGGGGGGAGTGGGTGATCGGGGGGGGGGGAGTGGAAGATCGGGGGGAGTGGGTGATCGGGGGGGGGGAGTGGAAGATCGGGGGGGAGTGGGTGATCGGGGGGGGGGAGTGGGAGATCGGGGGGTAAGTGGGAGATCGGGGGGGAGTGGGAGATCGGGGGGGGGAAGTGGGAGATCGGTGGGGGGGGAGTGGGAGATCGGAGGGGGAGTGGGAGATCGGGGTGGGAAGTGAGAAATCGGGGGCGGGGAGTGGGAGATCGGGGGGGAGTGGGAGATCGGGGGGGAGTGGGAGATCGGCGGGGGGGAGTGGGAGATTGGGGGAGTGGGAGATCGGGGGGGGAGTGGAAGATCGGGGGGGGGAGTGGGAGATCCTGGGGGAGTGGGAGATCGGGGGGGAGTGGGAGATCGGGGGGGGGGAGTGGGAGATCGGGGGGAGTGGGAGATCGGGGGTGAAGTGGGAGATCGGGGGGGGGGAGTGGGTGATCGGGGGGGGGAGTGGGAGATCGGTGGGGAGTGGGAGATCGGGGGGAGTGGGAGATCGGGGGGGAGTGGGAGATCGGGGGGAGTGGGAGATCGGGGGTGAAGTGGGAGATCGGGGGGGGAGTGGGAGATCGGGGGGGCGAGTGGGAGATCGGGGGGAAGTGGGAGATCGGGGGGGAAGTGGGAGATCGGGGGGGAAGTGGGAGATCGGGGGGGAGTGGGAGATCGGGGGGGGGAAGTGGGGGATCGGGGGGAAGTGGGAGATCGGGGGGGAAGTGGGAGATCGAGGGGAGTGGGAGATCGGGGGGCCGAGTGGGAGATCGGGGGGGGAGTGGCAAATCAGGGGGGGGAGTGGGAGATCGGGGGGGCGAGTGGGAGATCGGGGAAGTGGAGATCGGGGGGGGGAGTGGGAGATCAGGGGGGGAGTGGGAGATCGGGGGAGAGTGGGAGATCGGGGGAGTGGGAGATCGGGGGGGAGTGGGAGATCGGGGGGGGAGTGGGAGATCGGGGTGAAGTGGGAGATCGGGGGGGAAGTGGGAGATCGGGGGGAAGTGGGAGATCGGGGGGGGAGTGGGAGATCGGGGGGCGAGTGGGAGATCGGGGGAAGTGGGAGATCGGGGGGGAGTGGGAGATCGGGGGGGGGAAGTGGGAGATCGGTGGGGGGGGAGTGGGAGATCGGAGGGGGAGTGGGAGATCGGGGTGGGAAGTGAGAAATCGGGGGCGGGGAGTGGGAGATCGGGGGGGGAAGTGGGAGATCGGTGGGGGGGGATTGGGAGATCGGAGGGGGAGTGGGAGATCGGGGTGGGAAGTGAGAAATCGGGGGCGGGGAGTGGGAGATCGGGGGGAGTGGGAGATCGGGGGGGAGTGGGAGATCGGGGGGGGGGGAATTGGGAGATCGGGGGGAGTGGGAGATCGGGGGGGAGTGGGAGATCGGGGGGGGAAGTGGGAGATCGGGGGGAAGTGGGAGATCGGGGGGGAAGTGGGAGATCGGGGGGGGAGTGGGAGATCGGGGG